>NC_135233.1:413221378-413948878 GCF_051348905.1 Ranitomeya variabilis | reverse complement strand
GGCACGGGCGGAAAGTTGAATTTTTGGATGAAAATGCGTATTTTCATACTTTGAAATTTTCAGGCGTGTGTCTGACTTCCAGGCGGGTGCAGCCGCCGGAGGTGTACCGGGGACGCTTCCAGGAGCCTGTGGAAGTCGGTGGAGGGCTTAATAGTCGCCCCTGTGGAAGTCGGTGGAGGGCTTAATCCTTGCCCGAATTCACTACCAACTCGTGGGCATGACACATATCAGTCAGGGTCTTCTCTCGGTACACTCTCTCAGCCATGTCGTTCGTATGTGCCAAGTATCGGGCGAACAGGTGCTTTTCGGAATCGGAGTATCGTGACAGAGTCCATGTTTCACATACACGTCGTACGATCTGGCTGGTGATGTTTGGTAGTTTGTAACTGTGGAGGAGAGTATAATATTGTCAGTACCTGTTACTACACATGGCTGTAGGTCACTTGACGTGGATACTGTCTTACCGGTCGTGGTACTGTTTGAGGGCATTGGATGGATTAACAATGACCTTCCCGTTAGTTGTCACAAAAAAGTTTGAGATGGTCCGTCGGTCAGTGGTAAGGGCAGGTCTTACATATTTTGCGTACACTTCGAACCACTGAAAAAAAGAGAAAAAAAATACATGTTAATCTAAAGCCAGAGAGCACCCCTCCAACAGATTTAACATGGGGACAAGAGAAGGGTTTGTTCCCCATGTGGAGTGGGGTTGCCTGGGTTCCCTGGCTCGGTGAAAACTTACCGATTCCTCTTCCTCTGAAAGCACGAACGATGCTACTTGAGTCGAGTCACACTTGTGTGTCTTCACACCGACAATAGTCATGCGATTGCCGGAGTACAGGTGATGGGTCCTCCTATCCCACTCTGAAACCTAAGAAATGAAAATGGGGAAATAATTGTACTGGTTCAGCCGATGCCGCTGACCCACCGAGTCTGACGGCTTACCGTCATGTTGCGAACAACGCCCGGTCTTTGGAGATTTCTGAGAATTAGAAGGGCCTGGAGGTACAGTAGGATTTCACTGCGTTCTAGGTCGGATCCCCCATCTTGCACAGCCGCTAGGCACGCCTGAAATCTAGGCATTGCCTTCTCCAGTATTCTCTGGCAGTCCTTCGGTGTCTTTGAGGGCTCCATCAGTGTTTCGTACCTGGGTGGGAAGAAGAAATTCACGGTTATTGTGTGATGTAATTCACGGTTATTGTGTGATATTCATGCCGATATGTGGATCGTTTGAACCGGGTACCTTTTGCCGACCGACTCCCTGCAGACTCCCCTGTACAGTGACTTTTGTAGGTCCATTGTAAACTCCATGAAAACCTCGCAGGCTCGGTACAGTTGAGGTTCCTGGGTGCTCAGCGTTGTGCCTCTCATCTGATAGGTGGTGAACCTCCGAATATGCTTCAGTATCCTGAGGGATGACTGGCTCGATAGTCGAAGGCTTCTAAGCTTTTCAAAATATTCGTTTACTCGGCTAGGCATTGTAACGTACTCCAGCGTAAGAGCTTTTGGGTTGATAAAGAACAGGAACCTAGCCAAGTTCGATACCTCCTGTTGGCAGTTGGGGACCCCAAGTGTAACCGATAGATACGAGTGGAAACCCTTCAGGATGGGGTGATCCATCGAATGGCGCTTGTACAAGCCGGCGGTCTGTGTAGCCAGGCGTTTTTTGTTTTTCCACTGCCTGGCCTGAATCCTTCGATCACTGCCATCCACGATCTCCTCATCGGCTACGTGGACAGATAATCTCCCTGTGTGTTCAGGCTCCGGGCATGGGTCTCCCTCCAACCCGCCTGCCGGCTGTAAATTGGCAGGCGTGTCCGCCATAGGAGAATCTGGCTCCACCAGGGGCATGGAGCAGGGCTCCGAACGGCCTGTTTCTTCCTGAGCGGGCCCCTCACAGGTTAATGGCGTGTCGTGCGACTCAAAACTCGGCTTATTTACTACTAAGAAGCCGCGACCTTCCAAAAAGGAGACAGTCTCCCACAGGGATTTGAGAGGCTTGATGTCGCTGAATTGGATACTGGTTCCCTTTTCCGCAATACATTGAAGGGTATCCTTGGCGGTAGCTAAGGCATTTCGTACCTCAGAATCACTCTCGGTTCTCAGGCACACTCTTTTCAAATGCGTGGACATATATTTGGTTACTTTGTGGCACTTGGGGCAGGTAAGTGATGTCCGTTTGTGGCTATGGGGGAAACAGAAATATAAATGTCACTCAAAGTTGAATTTTGGATGAAAATCCACATTTTCATACTTTAAAAATTTCAGGCGAGTGTCAGACTTCCATGCGGGGGAAACCGCTGGAGGCGTACCGAGGACGCTTCCAGAAGCCTGGCCGCGTCGGCCGCTTACTGTTACAGGGCATCCCAGGTGGTGAGGCATCCCCAGGGATGTCACCCTCACGGCTGCTTATCACCGCTACGGTTGATGGAAAAAAAAACCTGTACCGGGCTCTAAATGCAAACTTTTAGTAGTCGCTAACTACACATAAATGTGGTCAAAGAATGGCTTCTACTTACCGCTCCATGTGGAAGTGTTTCCCGCACTCGAATTCAGCGTGAACGTCCGAAAATATATGCTTTTAGAGCGGGTAAATCTGCACGTCACTGGGAGCTGAGGTAAACTGATTTACGTCAGCGACGAGCCGCCTCACCTGTGCGCCGCGGCGGGCGCTTCCTGTTAACTGTTGCCGCGTTGGCCGCGTCGGCCGCTTACTGTTACAGGGCAACCCAGGTGGTGAGGCACCCCCAGGGATGTCACCATCACGGCTGCTTATCACCGCTACGGTTGATGGAAAAATCCTGTTCATGATTATTTTATGTATATATTGTTATTATTATCATCCACTCACCATGGACTCATGGAGGACGTTATGTTTGTAAGTCGGCGTCACTGCGCATGTCTCAAGCGCATCATTGTTTGTAAGATCGCAGGTAAATAATCAAGATAGTCTGAGGGGCAATAGAAAGTTAGATCTTTATTGCACATAAGCACAAAGCACTTTATATATGAGCACTGGATACAAATATATGATGAATAATGTATATGTTTCATAGGCACTAATTGAATGTAAAATATGATTGGATTCAATGTAACACTTGTTGAGACACATATAAATAGGTATCAGGTATGGTTACTCACTGATTGATAAAGGCTCAGATGGAGCTGAAACGTCGCCCGGCTATGTGGGTCGATTAAACCTACCACATGTTTCACTTTAGTTATGGAGTGCTGCCTCTTTTTTGAATCCCTCTCTCTCTCTCTCTCTCTATATATATATATATATATGTCATATGGACATATATATATATATGGACATATATATATATATATATATGTCCATATATAAGGACAATAAAGTAAAAAAACTGAACTTTAAGTGAAACTAAGACTAAAATACTGATGAAGTAAAAAAATTTTTGTTATCAAAATAATGTGATAAACCAAACTAATTAACGTGCATAAATATATAAGTGTATACCCTCGTGAATACATAAATATATATGGCAAAAAGTGTCCGGACGATGATACTACATGGCAATCATCCCATAATGAGAACCAAAGATGGACGGGGCCAATGGCAAAAAAATAAGCCTCTGCAAAGACAAAAGGGAAAATCAGAACACATACAGCATGAACAAAACAAGCTACCCACATAACAGAGGACTAACAAATATTAAAATATATATATATATATAGGAAAACAGAAAATGGAACAGCACAAAGCTCACCGGTGGGTGCCTGGCCTCCTGGGCAGAATGGTCCACTCATCTACCCAAACTGAATACCAAATAGAAAAAAAGAAGGCAGCACTCCAAATCCTTTTCAAGGTGAAAAAAGTGTAGTTTAATGGACCCACATCTTCTGTGCGACGTTTCGGCTCACACTGAGCCTTTCTCAAGCAGTGGGTGTTTCTTACAAGTGTGCTTATATAGGTATAATTTACAACAATTTGCATATTATCATGGCTATTAAAAATTACATACATAGTTATTCATAATGTTCATTAGTGCCATCCCTGTGCTTTAAGGTGCAATGTGCTAAGGTGCTAATAACTTCTCATATCCTCATGCTTATTTCTTTCATTAATAACTTATTCTCATAAAGATATATCACAATTCATTCATATTGATTACAGTTCATACTTCTTACCCTGCCGCATGCAGCTCGAGCCACATGGAGGACACAATTCACGCCATTATCGGCGTTCTACTATATCCATTGCGCATGTCTTGGATTCTTACTTCCTTACTTCCTTGTCATAACCTGTCAGCCAATAAGAGTATAGTGGCGTCCTCTTTCTCATTGCGCTTGCGCACTATCCTTCTGTCAGTACCGCGGCGCCATCTTGGATGTGGCAAGGCAATCAACTCATAAGTATACCTCTATGGTTTACTTGCACAGCGATAAATATTAGAGCGCCATCTTTGATGTGGCAAGCGCTTAAGTATCAGCTTGTGTACATAGTACTGTAGCTTATTCATATAGCCGTAAACCAATGAACTGATCGTACCTATAATAGGCCATAGGGCCAGTGGCGTAACTACAAAGTTATGGGCCCCGGTGCGAACTTCCAAATGGGGCCCCCCCCCTACCCCCCCACCTTCCCCCGCCCCCGCAACCCCCCCACCTTCCCCCGCCCCGCTTCCCCTAGATACGCCTCGGACTGTTGCAGGAATCTCCTGCACTGCAACATGGTGTTGGGTGCCAGCACAGCCCGCACAGTGGTATATCCAGCACAGCCCGCACAGTGGTATATCCAGCACAGACCGCACAGTGGTATATCCAGCAGAGCCCGCACAGTGGTATATAGAGCACAGCCCGCACAGTGTTATATACAGCAGAGCCCGCACAGTGGTATATACAGCAGAGCCCGCACAGTGGTATATACAGCAGAGCCCGCACAGTGGTATATACAGCAGAGCCCGCACAGGGATATATACAGCAGAGCCCGCACAGGGATATATACAGCACAGCCCCCACAGGGGTATATACAGCAGAGCCCGCACAGGGATATATACAGCACAGCCCCACAGGGGTATATACAGCACAGCCCGCACAGGGGTATATAGAGCACAGCCCACATCTCATCTCATCCCCCCCGATAATGGCCCCACAGTCCGGTTAAAAAGAAAAAAAAAAAAAAACTCTCCTCACCCTTCCTTTTGCCCGCGCTGCTCCTGGCGGCTGCAGTCTGCCCAGGACACTGCAGGTGCGCGATGATATGACGTCATCGCGCACCCGCAGTGTACTGTCAGAGGCAGAGCGGGGAATGATGGGAGAGGAAGCGTCAGGTGACGCTCTCTCCTCCCATCATTGCATTGAACTATACCGGTGTCATAGACGCCGGTATAGTTAAATGCGGCGGCGGCGGCGGCGGCGGCACTGGGGGGGTTCTGGGGGAGGAACAGTGCAGCGGCCCACTACTGGCATCGGCTCTTCTGGCATTTGCCAGAAGTGCCCGATGGCCAGCCTGGCCCTGCTCAGACCTGCCGGCCCGGGGCCCCTGACCTGCGGGGCCCGGTCGCAATGGCGACCGCTGCGACCGCGGTAGTTACGCCCCTGCATAGGGCGTATATCAATAAAAGATACTTAATGGCTAAGTGACTGTAGTTCTCACTCTGACAGAACGGATAAAAACCTTAATCAGGCTAATTCCATTTGTCAATGTTTCCCCAAGGTGATGTATAGCCTCTCCAGGCCACAACATCTCTCTTCAGAGAGTCCATATAAGTGAATATATTTGCCATGTATCTAATTACACACCACGCTCAGATAAAATGCTGCTTTTTATATATGCACTAGTTTTATTAAGGAATAAATCATAATATTGGCCGACAGCTATGACATGCTATTTAGTTAAAAAAAAAATAAAAAAAAAAATAGCAAAAAGTTATTATGAAAAATTATAACACAAAAAATAAATATAAAAAAATAATATATACATTTTTTTATTTTTTCCTCCATGTGGTTGTTCCATCCCGCGGCAGGTTTAAAGTAGCATGTAGATTGTTGGTCATGAGGAATCACTAAAATAATACAAAGTAAAATAAAAATTAGACATTAAAATTGAGGCACTATACAAAGTGACAAATATTATTTACCACCTATGTACCGGACCCCAAATTATGTACTCCAGGAGTCCATATACATCTGATTCCAAGATTAGTCCTTGTGTGGCTATTATATACCATGAATTTTAAACTCCACATTGAGTCCTTTAGGTTTTAGAGTATTAAGTTCATAGATCCATCTGAGTTCCTGTTTTTTTAAAAGGCATACCCTATCACCCCCTCTTCTTTGTAAGGGGATCCTATCTATCGCCCTGAACTTGAGATCTTTTTCTGTATGTTTTAATTCTACAAAATGTTTTGATACCGGGAGATCTAATCGTTTTTTTCTAATTGAATGTCGGTGATTGTTTATACATACTTTCAATTCACAGGTCGTTTCCCCCACGTACCATAGTTTGCAAGCGCATTCCAATAAATAGATGACATGGTCAGAATTACATGTTAGGAATTGCTTAATTGTATAAACCTTATTTGTTTCTGGGTGTTTAAATGTGGGACCCTTTAACATGTATGAAAAATTCACACAGGACAGGCAGGGGAAGCAGCCTTTTTGGCTCATTCCAGTAATCGTAGTCTGGCTAGAGCTTTTTAGGGGACCAATGTCCGCTTTGACTATATAGTCTTTAATATTCTTGCCTCTACGATATGAGAATAATGGGGGCTCCCTTAGTTCTTTTATTCCTGGTAGGCAATTACCTAACATCCCCCAATGTTTTCTAATAATGCTTGCTATGCTTGCACTTTCCTCAGTGTATGTCATCATGCAAGGTATTCTAGTCAATGTTTTTTTCTTTTCTTGATCATTCATTCTCAACAGTTCTTTTGGATCTTTTTTTATGACCCTACATTTTGCAATATTCATTATTTCCTGTGGGTATCCCCTATGCAAATTTTTTTTTGTCAGAATGTCAATCACATCTTCTATCTCATTGTCCTCCTTTACAATCCCGCGCACCCTCAAAAGTTGGCTTAGAGGTATTGATCTTACCATGCTACGGGGATGCTGGCTATCATATGTTAGGAGGTTGTTTTTATCAGTCTCTTTGACAAACAACGTGGTTGTTAGTTGTCCATTATTCTGTCTCACAGATACATCCAAAAATTATATACTGGACCTAGAGAAATTTAACGTAAATTTGATAGTCTCATCTATCTCATTGAGAAACTGATGAAAATTATCCAACTCATTTTCTGTGCCACTCCATAGGAGGAAGACATCATCTATGTATCTCCACCACACGTGGACATGCCGAAAGTGGTTGGACACATAGACGATGTCCTCCTCCAGGGCACTCATAACAAGATTCGCATATGCGGGGGCCATATTGGCCCCCATGGCTGTACCTCGTTCTTGTGAATAAAAGGTGTCTCCAAACAAGAAATAGTTCCGCCTTAAAATTATTTCCAATAATTTTATTATAAATTTTTTGCCTTCCAAAGTTACCCCAATTGTATTGAGCTTTTTTTAAACTGCTTTTATCCCTGAATTATGTTCAATTGAAGTATAGAGTGAAATGACATCAAATGATGCCAGAATTACATCGCCCTCTAATCGTACTGACTCCAATTTATTCAGAAAGTCAGTGGTATCTTTGATGTATGATTTAGAATTTTTAGCAATGGGGTTGAGGATTTTATCCAGGAAGGTGCCTATTCTACTGAATATTGAATCCACACCTGCCACTATTGGTCGCCCCGGAGGGTCGACCAATGATTTGTGGATTTTTGGGGTTATGTATAGTACCGGTGTTTTGGGGAATTCTATAGATAGATAGATAATCCATTAGTTCTTGGTCTATAACTTTATTATTTAGAGCTTCTTGTAAACAATTGTTAATTTCTCCCTTTATTTTAAACTTAGGGTCACACTCCAATTTTTTGTATACACTCTCATCTCTCAACTGCCGATTAATTTCTGCAATATATTTTGACTTGTCCATGATGACGACAGCACCACCCTTATCTGCGGGTTTTATAATGATGTCGTCATCATGGACAAGTTCCTGCAGTGCCTTGAATTCCTCTCTAGTTATATTTGGATGTTTAAATTTTTCTGAAACCCCACTTCTAATTTCCTCGACCTCCCTTCTCACAACTCTCTCAAAGGCATCTATAATTGTGGAGTTTGTAGGTGGTACAAAGTCACTCTTTTTTCTCAATTCCATATTTTTAGAATTAAATTCACCACTTTCTACCTTGCTTACTATATTCTTGTCCTGAAACCACTCTTTTAATTTTATAGATCTAAAAAATCTCTCTAGATCTATTTGCAAATCAAACCAATTTGTGTGTGCACAAGGTGCAAAAGACAGTCCTCTACTCAGGATTGACACCTGTGGAGGGGTTAATACCTTGTTAGAAATGTTAATCACGAGTTCTGATACTTCTTCTTGGATGTTACTTGCCTCTGTGGTTGCAATCTGTTTTTCTCTGGTTTTCTTTTGGTACCGGTGATGGCGCTTGCCTCCTCTCCTCTTGCGCTTGATTGTCCTTCCATTACATTGTCCTGGTCTATAGGAAATAATATCATTATTAGTCAGCCTCTCATTATCATTACTTATATGGTTATTCCCCAAAACACCTTTCTTTTTCCAGACAGGTTTGCTATTTTCTTTCTGCCATGCATATATATGTCCTGTTTCATAATCCTCTAGATCTCTATTCTATTTTCTCCTTTTGATCTCTTCCAGGTCATTGCGCAACTTTGCACCCTCCTTATTAACTTTTTCCTTGAAAATATTCCATTCTTCAACAGTTATCAATGTTTGTATTTTGCACTCCAGTTCTCCAATATTCGATTGTAATTTCTTAATCTCAGTTTGCAAAAAGTCAATATTAAGCAGAATTGTGTCCATAGCATATTTGTTAGTGTCATGATCTGTACTTTTGCCCTGTCCTGTATTTGAATAATATGCCATTTGATGTATGTAACTGTTCTCTGGTTTCTATTAGCTGTAATACATGTATTTTCTTGTGCTTTGAGTTAATCTGTAACAATGTCTCCTTCCCCCAATACTTGCAGCCCTAAGCTATAATGTAATTAAGCTTTGTCAACATCACTAGGAAGGAATAGCCATTCTTCCTCACAGCAGGTGGCTAGTCAAATGTACATACTACGGAGCCCACTAGTCTGGAATCTTCTGGTGGACTCAGCCATTGAATAGAAGGTGTGACCCCTACCCCCTTCATGGGCGGATCCCAGGAGCTCAGACAATCCATTCTTATTTTGAGATCAGATGTGAGTTGATGCTGGAAGGAGAAGGAGTGGGGATTCTTAGCTGAGGCAAGACCCCACGTCCATCTGTGACTGCGGAAGCGAATGGAGCGAGACTTGAGCTGAGGACATATCTCGTCGTTCGTGGGATTGTTTTGGGATCCCTTGGATTCGTGTGGACTATTGTTTTGTTAGCTGGCACAAGGATTATCGGGAGGTACCCCCGAACCTGTTCCGTTGGACTAATTGTGGACTCTGTAGATCTACCTGCATGTGTTGTTCCAGCGTTCTTGATAATAAATCTGTGGAATCATCCCTTGGCCTGTTGTCCCTTCTTGCTCTGCCGTACACCCCGTCACAAACTGGTGGCAAGCAGCGGGATCAGAGCAGAAGGAATGGAGGACAACGGCCCAACATCGGAAACCAGCACCACAGAGTACCAGAACTGGACTTTGGGCAGCCTACAATCAAAGGCCCGTGAAGTAGGAGTCCGTTTTAAAGGACTCTCCAAGGAGCAGCTAATTGCAGCTTTGGAAGGAGTTCGCCTGCAAGATGACGCTGAGGAAGGATCCTCACAGCAAATGGAGGAAAGACTGCAGCCGGAGGTAAATACCCAAAAAAGTCAGTGGGTTGTGTGGTACGAGGAGGAGTTGGCATTGCTGGGAAAGGACACCACCATAGACGATAAGAGAGAGGCCATTCACAGAGCTCAGGAGAGGGAGAGGGAGGCCATTCACAGAGCCGAGGAGAGAGAGAGGGAGGCCATTCACAGAGCTCAGGAGATGGCATTGCTGGAGAGGCAGATCGCTTTGGAAGCAGCTAGAAGCTCCAGACAGACTATAACCCCAGCACCCACCATGAGGGAACTCCCCAGAGTGTCCCGCAAAGACTTCAAGCCATTTAATGAGGCTGCAGGCGACATTGAGAGCTTCTTCCAGGACTTTGAGCATCAGTGTCGATTAATGGAAGTCCCGGACAGGGAGCGAGTCCGACATCTGGTGGGGCTCTTAGAGGGTGGAGCTGCCGCAGCCTATAGAGCCATGGGCCCTCGAGAGAACTGTGAGTATGCGGAGATTAAACTGACTATTCTAGAACATTATGCTGTGACGCCAGACACTTACCGGACTCAGTTCCGTACTTTAGCCTGCAATGAGGAAGTGTCTTTCAAGATGTATGCCCACAGACTCAAACAAATATGTAATCGCTGGCTGGAAGCAGAGGAGGCCTTAACCTGGGAGACCTTTCTCCAGGTTATCCTAAAAGAGCAGTTTTACTTCAAGTGCCCTGCTGAGATCCGGGAATGGGTGCGTGAGAGGAGACCAGTCACTGTGGAGGAAGCTGCAGCTCTAGCTGATGAGGTTCTCACCATCAAGCCTCAGTGGAGGGTTCTGTTAGAGGATCGAGAGAGGCCTACCAGCCCCACAACCCCGGTGGCCCCCAGTTCTTCTGTCCCCATTGTTCCCCGTTCCTCTAAGCCACCACCTCATGCTGATACCCGTGTAAATGTCCCTCCAGTTGCTTCTACTGCGTTTTCTGGAATACGACGAGGAGAGGAAGTAGCAGAGCGCAGGTGTTATGGCTGTGGGCATCCGGGGCATCTGCAGGCCTCATGCCCAGCCAGCTCATGGAGGAGTCGTCCTCAAACCCCTACAGCACCTTCAGGTGGGGGCCGGCCTCCAGGTTCCCTTACCCCTCACCCAAGAGGACGCCTTGGATGGAGTGAGACCCAGCACAGATGCTATCGATGTGGGCTGCCGGGGCATCTGCAAGCCTCCTGCCCAGCTGTTCAAATGAGGATTGATCCTGTACCCAGTCGTATTATTAATTATGTACAGCCAAGTGCCATGGAGGAAGATGTGTCACCACTACGTGAGGACTGGCCTAGTGCCTCACCCACCCATGTTGCACCACTAGGAGTTTATGGTGTGCGACCTGCAGCTATGATGACGTCTGCTCATCGAGGTAAGCACTTGCAGGAGGTCGTGCTGGATGGACAGAGACTTATTGGATTTTGTGACTCGGGGGCTTTCCTCACACTGGCTGATCCCCGAGTGGTTCGGCCTGAGGCAATCCATAGAGGACCTGGGATTGTTATTGAACTGGCTGGTGGACATTGGAGGACTATTCCCACAACCATTGTGGATCTGAACTTTGGTTTTGGGGTCAGGCGATGTTTGGTTGGGGTGATGGGAGGTCTGCCTGCAGATGTTCTCCTGGGCAATGATGTGGGAGAGCTACGATGCCAATTCGTGGCTGCATGAAGCCACATGTAAGTTACGCTCTGCCTGTGTGTACTTAACCAGCGACCTGTAGAGGTCCCTAGTACGTACACAAATTGGGAGGGGAAGGGATTGTCATGATCTGTACTTTTGCCCTGTCCTGTATTTGAATAATATGCCATTTGATGTATGTAACTGTTCTCTGGTTTCTATTAGCTGTAATATATGTATTTTCTTGTGCTTTGAGTTAATCTGTAACAATGTCTCCTTCCTCCAATACTTGCAGCCCTAAGCTATAATGTAATTAAGCTTTGTCAACATCACTAGGAAGGAATAGCCATTCTTCCTCACAGCGGGTGGCTAGTCAAATGTACATACTACGGAGCCGACTAGTCTGGAATCTTCTGGTGGACTCAGCCATTGAATAGAAGGTGTGACCCCTACCCCCTTCATGGGCGGATCCCAGGAGCTCAGACAATCCATTCTTATTTTGAGATCAGATGTGAGTTGATGCTGGAAGGAGAAGGAGTGGGGATTCTTAGCTGAGGCAAGACCCCACGTCCATCTGTGACTGCGGAAGCGAATGGAGCGAGACTTGAGCTGAGGACATATCTCGTCGTTCGTGGGATTGTTTTGGGATCCCTTGGATTCGTGTGGACTATTGTTTTGTTAGCTGGCACAAGGATTATCGGGAGGTGCCCCCGAACCTGTTCCGTTGGACTAATTGTGGACTCTGTAGATCTACCTGCATGTGTTGTTCCAGCGTTCTTGATAATAAATCTGTGGAATCATCCCTTGGCCTGTTGTCCCTTCTTGCTCTGCCGTACACCCCGTCACAGTTAGATATCATAACAAAGCGTGCGCAGTATGCTGCATTACCTTGGAATAAATTTGGACGTATACCTGATCTCAATCCCCTAGGGATTTTACTTTCTTTGTAATACTGTCCCAGAGTCATCATATGTAGCTGTAAATTTACTAAACGTTTCACATCACTTTCATACTTGCGTTTCAACTCCAATGTGGAAGGTGTTTTAAGAAAAATAGCTTCATCATTGATGCCTCCAAGGATTCGCTCCTCTTCCTCAGGTGTATAAATAAAGACTCCTAGTTCCATGGTGTTTCCATCCATGGGACAAAAAGATGGCTTGTGAAGCAAAAAATTGCAAATTATACAAAGAAAAAATCTTTTTAGATTGTGCAAAAATTTCCGGACAAAAATAGAAAAACAGAAAATGAGAAAATGGAACAGCACAAAGCTCACCGGTGGGTGCCTGGCCTCCTGGGCAGAATGGTCCACTCATCTACCCAAACTGAATACCAAATAGAAAAAAGAAGGCAGCACTCCAAATCCTTTTCAAGGTGAAAAAAGTGTAGTTTAATGGACCCACATCTTCTGAGCGACGTTTCGGCTCACACTGAGCCTTTCTCAAGCAGTGGGTGTTTCTTACAAGTGTGCTTATATAGGTATAATTTACAACAATTTGCATATTATCATGGCTATTAAAAATTACATACATAGTTATTCATAATGTTCATTAGTGCCATCCCTGTGCTTTAAGGTGCAATGTGCTAAGGTGCTAATAACATCTCATATCCTCATGCTTATTTCTTTCATTAATAACTTATTCTCATAAAGATATATCACAATTAATTCATATTGATTACAGTTCATACTTCTTACCCTGCCGCATGCAGGTCGAGCCACATGGAGGACACAATTCACGCCATTATCGGCGTTCTACTATATCCATTGCGCATGTCTTGGATTCTTACTTCCTTACTTCCTTGTCATAACCTGTCAGCCAATAAGAGTATAGTGGCGTCCTCTTTCTCATTGCGCTTGCGCACTATCCTTCTGTCAGTACCGCGACGCCATCTTGGATGTGGCAAGGCAATCAACTCATAAGTATACCTCTATGGATTACTTGCACAGCGATAAATATTAGAGCGCCAGGGATTTTTTATATATATATATATACAAGAAAAATGGGTTAAAATGTACTTAGCTACAACCTCAAATCGCAAAGATGGTGGTAATAAGACTCACAATGGCAGAATAATACCCCATATCATGAAGTAGATGTAAATGAACAATATCAGTACTGTCAGGGGTCCAGCAATCATTTATATAGGAAGGAATGGAACAAAACTATTGTGATCATTTAGGCCATATGGAGCAATTGTGTTCAGTTTGAAAATCCACTGTGATTCCCTTTGCGCCAGAATCCTTTTCCAATTTCCCCCCCGTGTACCGGGAAATACCTTGTCAATTCCTCTCACTTGGAATTTCGATGAATCACATCCGTGAAACATACGAAAATGGCGTGGAATGGTTTTCAAGCTGGTGACATCTTTACCCTCACTGGCAGCCTCAATATCCAAAATGTGTTCCCGAACCCGACGAAGCAATTCTCTGGATGTCATACCGATGTAAATAAGATTACATGGGCATGTACCATAATAAATGACGCCCTTGGTGGTGCAATTTATGCAATGAGTAATGACATATTTTTTGGTATTGGAAGAATCGACAAAGTTCTTAGTTGTCATGATGTTTTTACAAGCCACGCATTTCCCACATGTGGTGCAGCCCCAGATTGGGCCCTTAGAATTGAAAACATACTTGTCTTTAACTTTTTTATGATGGCTATGGACCAGTTTATCACGGAGGTTGTTAGCCCTTCTAAATGTAATGGATGGAACTGTATCAATGATCTTAGCAATAGTATTGTCCAATCGTAGAACATTCCAATGTCTGGCCAATATATTATGCACCTCATCACTTCTGGAGTGAAAGTCCAATATACATCTTACCTTAGAATCAATCCTTGGCCTATCAGGCCGTCTCTTCAGTAGATCAGTTCTATTACTCCTAAGTGCCCGTTTATGGGCCTCACGAATATATCGAGGTTGATACCCACGATCCAAGAACCGTTGATGTAGGTCTACAGCTTGTTTGGCAAAACTTGATTCGATTCGTTGGAGCAAATCCTTCTAGCTCTTAGAAACTGTTCAGTTGGAATATGACATATAAGATGTCTAGGATGCTGGGATGAGGCATGAAGAAGGGTGTTTGTGGAAGTAGGCTTCCTAAATAAATCTGTCTGTAGATATCCCTCGTGGTCCACCTGGATAAGAATGTCCAAAAAGTCAATCTGGGTCTGGCTTAGTTTATGCGTCAATCTAACATTAATGTTGTTTTGATTCAAATCAACAAGAAATCCTTCCAGTTCTAATTTGGATCCATGCCAGATCATCAGTACATCATCAATGTACCGGCCCCAAAAAATGGCCTTTTCGCACAAGGACACTGGATCAATTTGGAAGATAGCCCTCTCCCACAGCCCCAGGAAGAGATTAGCATACGAGGGCGCACAAGATGCCCCCATAGCTGTCCCCTGGAGCTGTAGGTAGAGGGCATCACCAAACAAGAAAAAATTGTGGGTAAGTATAAATCTCAGTGCCTTGAGAATAAATTGACACAGATCACCATCTAGACCACTCATATCCAGGAAAAATTTGACTGCATCAAGACCGTCTTCATGACGGATCGACGTATACAAGGACTCAACGTCACAAGTCACCAGGTACATGTCAGATTCAAGCTGAATCCCATCCAATCTTCTCAACACGTCAGAAGTGTCTCGGAGATGTGGTGGCAATGTATCCACCAATGGTCTCAAATAATGGTCAATCCATTTACATAAGGGATCACAGATGTTTTTCATCCCCGAGACAATAGGCCTACCTGGTGGTGACGTTGAATCCTTGTGGATCTTTGGAAGAAGGTAAATGGTAAAGATGGTAGGTTCATCAATCCAAAGTCCTTTCATTTGTTCATTTGTTAATACACCATTGTCCACAGCCTCTGACAGCATAATCTGTAACTCACTTCTGAAATTAGACAAAGGGTTAAATGTTAATTTCCGGTAACACTCCATCTTCAGCTGTCTGTGCATCTCTTTTTCGTACATACAGACAGGCCAGATGACAATATTTCCACCCTTGTCCGAGGGTTTCACAATCACATCCTTCATTTGTTCCAATTCCTTTAGAGCAACTCTCTCCCTGTAACTTAAATTGTCACGTTTGATAGTTTCGGGGATTGACTGAATCTCCCTGGTTACCAACCTGACAAAAAGATCAACCTCGGGGTGAGCTGAGATTAATGGGAATTTCTTAGATTTAGGTAGTAGGCCTGATGGAAACTTACTTATCATAGTCCCCTAGTCCCCTCTGATTCTGCCGCTAGCTCCTCCAAGTCCATTAGAGTTTCTTTTTTCAGCTGCCGATGGAAACATTACATCAATAGTATGATCAAAAAACATCTTTTTGTAAATTAATTTCCGAGCAAAAAGCTGTAAATCTTTAACTGTAGAAAAACAGTTAAACCTAGATGCTGGTGAAAAAGACAGGCACCTATTAAGTACAGCAAGTTGATCTGTAGTAAGTGTGATGTTAGAAAGGTTAATTACCTTGGAAGTAGTATCCATCTGATTTCCGAGAAGATTAGACCTGTCAGGTCGTTTCTTTTTATCATATCGACGATATGGCTCAAATCTTCTTTTTCCATATCTCAATGGATATCTCTCATTGTCTGAAAAAGAGCTGTGAGAAGTACCAGCAGTAGAAGTTGATGTGAGTTCAGATGTTGTTTTGTCAATATTCATGATCCTGTTATGCTGCCACCGAAACATTCTATTATTTTCTTTATCACTTAAATCCCTTTGAAATTTTTTAGTCTTGGTTTCAGAGATTTGTGTTTCCCATTCAACAAAACATTTATCCATTTCCATCTTGTATTCATTAAGTTCATCAGCAGAACACTGTTGCTGTAGTTTGTTTTGTATCTCGTCTATTTCAACATTCAAATTTTCAAGGCTCTTGCTATTCATCTCTACAAGGAGTTGCATAAAAGTAACCGAGCATAAATTACATGCTGATTCCCACCTCACTCGAAGACTTTCGTCTTCTACAGGGAAGGACGGAAATATTTGTACACGGAGACCCCTGGGTACCAGCCCCTAGGTAATATAATTCTCCAAAAAGGTCCTATTCCACCATATGCGAGTTCGACGGTTGAGCAAGTTTTTTAAAACCTTTTTAAAAGCAGTCTTCTGTGCTGTCTCCTGCACCTGCGGAGCCCCATTAGAAAACACATTCTGAGCTCGTACAACCCAGGAGGCCTCTCTACTCCTGAAATCCATCATGAAAACTGCATAAAATCGCAGAAGACAACTTAGCATAAACACCTATAAATGACAAAATCTGTCAAGCCAAGCAATTATAATTATAAACACCAAAGAATAGTGCTAGGCCACACCAGTAATAATCATATCAACTTTATTTAGAAAAAAGATAAAAGCTAGTAGATAAAAAATGTAACAATGAGACACAACAGGAAGCAGACACAGCAGGCAGGTATAGCTGGAAAACAAGTGGCTAAAATAGAACAAAAAGAAACCTTCCAAAATGGTCTTAGCCAGATAATAACAGCGCTCAAATTATTCCAAAATATAGATACCATAAACTCCGATACAGTGACTGATAGCGATCACGCAAAATGTAAATACCATCATATAATAGCATAAGTTAATAAATACTCACAAATGTGAAATAATCCCAACACAATATAATAAACCATTAAAGGCACAAAAGCCATCAGTCACCATGCCGGGGAACATGTAATATACCCACTAATAAATGCAAGGAGAAACATAATTACCTAGTATATGCCACCAGCCAGGGACCCGACTGTTGTGAATTAGACTTTTTTTTGGCTCCCTCTTGTGGTCACTAGTGATATGACTCTGGGATTGTCTTTCCTCAGTTTGGCACCCACCTGGGTCGTTAGTCCAGGGGTGTTGCTATATAAACTTCCTGGTTTCTCAGTCCTGTGCCTGGCATCGTTGTAATCAGTTCCTTTCTGTTTGCTCCTGTCTGCTGGTCTTGGATCTTGCAAAATTAAGCTAAGTCCTGCTTCCTTGTTTTTTGGTTATTTGCTTTGCTCTTAGTTTTTGTCCAGCTTGTACTAAATGTGATTCCTGATTTTGCTGGAAGCTCTAGGGGACTGGTGTTCTCCCCCCGGGCCGTTAGACGGTTCGGGGGTTCTTGAATATCCAGCGTGGATATTTTGAGAGGGTTTTTGCTGACCATATAAGTCCTCTTACTATATTCTGCTATTAGTCAGTGGGCCTCTCTTTGCTAAATATCTAGTTCATTCTTACGTTTGTCTTTTCTCCTTACCTCACCGTTATTATTTGTTGGGGGCTTGTATCCAACTTTTGGGGTCTTTTCTCTGGAGGCAAGAAAGGTCTAACTTTTCCCTTCTAGGGTTAGTTAGTTCTCCGGCTGGCGCGAGACGTCTAGAACCAACGTAGGCACGTTCCCCGGCTGCTGCTATTTGTGGTGCTAGGATTAGATATATGGTCAGCCCAGTTACCACTGCCCTATGAGCTGGTTTTTTGTGTTTGCAGACTTGGTATGTACTTTTGAGACCCTCTGCCATTGGGGTCATAACACCCGACCACACCCGACGTGCATTTCGCTAAGGAAAGCTTCATCCAGGGGTGGTGGGTAGCTGAAAATGAGGCTTATTTATATTTGTCATTGGCCAATGACAGGAAGGCAAATTGCCTCCCCTTGAAAAACAATCCAAAAAGGAATCACCATATAAATACCCTCAAATATAACAAATTGATAACACACATACATATAACATATTAAAAAACCATTATATAAACCAGTGTGGACCATTTATCGGCGACCGCTTTCGGAATCACTTCCTGAATGTCCAGATTCAGTTTCCAGGTCACAAGCATCAGTATAGAAACATATCATAACAGCGTAATCCTGGTACCAAGATGCGTTCACATGAATAGTTAAAGTCCAGAGTAAATGGAAACACTTTCCGGGTTATGCACGCCAGCAAACCGCCGTAACCATGGTATCGTAGTCCGGTCACGTGAGCAGCAAGAATCCGGAAAGATAACGTCATTTCCAGTCCCGGAACGACTAACACAGCAAGGTGACCATGGTGATAGACCACATTCACCCTCCACAGGCGTACTAGAGTCTGGTGGAATAAGGCCTTCTTACAGAGGTATTTAATTAAAGGGCTAATTCCGCGTGGACTCCGGGTTCAGATCTTCCCCTCCTTCATGGTGGAGGATGAGACCATTAAAACGAAATGGGAAAGAATTGCTGGGGAATGCTCCAAAGGTTTTATGGAGTTATTAATTCAGTTGGATGATAATAAATTAAAAGAGATTGAAAAAGACATTGAGGGAGTCCAGGCTAATCTTAAAAAAGAATTGTCAGACAAAAATCTGGAGGATATGAATAAAGATTTAGAACAAAGTTTCCAGAAGTGGGAAACTGAGATTTGTAACATCAAATCTAGAAAATTCCAGAGAGACTCATTGGACTCACAAAATCATACAATGTATAGATGGAGAAACAAAAATGGTAAAAAAAGACCTTTTAATAGGTCACGATCCACATCACTGTCTTCATGTACATCAGTGGATGAACCAAAACCAAGTGGGTCTGAGTCAAGATTGGAAGATATTGGCATTCCTGGATTCCAGAAAGACTTTAAAAGAAACAACACTAGATTCTATAACAAAAAGAGGAACATTTCCCCACAACGACAATCCACTAGGAAAACCAGGAATGGTAACTTAGAGGTAATTAATCTATCGTCCCATCAATTAACAAATGCACAGGTGGAGGTTTTAAAATTTGGTCTTACCTTTTCTCCAACTAATGGCTTTAATTATTTTTCAGCCGTAAAGGACCTCCACCTCTTCTGCCGCAAACTGGTCCTAAAAAAATTACATTATCGACATGATCAGATGAATAATGTTGCTGCCATCACTGAACAAGAGACTCTCAATATTTTGGAGGAGCTCTTAGAGGAACAGGAAATAACAACGGCAGGTAATTTCCCTATTTCTATTTTACCCAGATCACTGACCTTCCCTCCTTTGTCGGTTTGCCCACAGGTTGAGATTTTCTCAAAATTAGTCATGAAGGATTTTAAAGAGTTACCACGTCATATTAAAAATGACAACTTGACTGGTATACAAAGGCGGGCCCTTAGAGAACTCAAAGCCCTTGATGATGTGGTCATCAAGGCGGCCGACAAGGGAGGGAATGTGGTGATCTGGCCAGTTGAGCAGTATGAACGGGAAGCATACAAACAATTAAGAAACAAAGATAATTACTCAAAACTTCCTAGTAGTCCTTTGAGCGAATTTGCGGACAAATTGCATAATATACTGCATTTGGCCTTTGAAATGGGTGTGATTCCCAAAAAAGTACTTGATGGATTGATAGTGAAATTTCCTAAAATTCCCACTCTATACTTACTTCCAAAAATCCACAAAAATCCGGTGGATCCACCGGGACGTCCGATAGTCTCTGGCATGGGGGGGCTATGTGATCCGGTTTGCAAGTTTATTGACTATTACTTGAAACCACTTGTTGAGACCTTGCCCTCCTATGTCAGAGACTCTTCGGACGTCCTGGTGAGAATGGATGGTATTACCCTGGAACCAGATGTGTGGCTGGTGACCGCAGACGTCGAGTCCCTCTACACTTCCATTTGTCATGAGGATGGAATAAGAGCCACCCGTTTTTTTCTTGAAATGAGTAATCTTGATCAACTATTAATTGATTTGATTTTGAAGTTGTTGGATTTTGTTTTGAAACATAATTTTTTTACTTTCAAGGACCGTTTTTATTTGCAGGAGCGCGGCACTGCCATGGGTGCGGCATGCGCACCGTCGTATGCCAACCTCTTCCTTGGGTATTGGGAGAGGGGGGTTGTGCATTGTGATGGTGCGTGTGCCGCCGACCATGTGCAGTGCTGGCTCCGCTATATTGACGATCTCTTGATTTTTTGGAACGGATCCAGAACTGATTTGGAAAGATTTATTAATGATTTAAACCAAAATCCGTATAACATCAGGCTGACCTATAAAATTGAAAAAAGGGCCATAGATTTTTTTGATATTTTGATCCTAGTTGATCAAGATGGCACTATTCAAACGGACATTTTTCGAAAGAAAACATCAGTTAATGCGGTTTTGCACGCATCCTCCTCGCACACACAGGCAACTAAGAAAGCAATTCCAATCGGCCAGTATTTAAGGGCAAAACATACCTGCTCTACAGAGGGGAGATTTGAGATACAGGCCGGAGACCTGAAGGAAAGATTCCTAGATAGGGGCTATAGCCATAGAATGATCAAAAACGGATACTGTAGGGCAAAGAATACACCGAGGGAGAAACTCCTTGTTACAACACGAAAGACACGGGAGGACAATTTTAAGATGAGATATATTTCGACTTTTAATTGTCGATGGCATTCCATCCGACAAATTCTCACTAAACACTGGCCAGTATTAATGACAGATCCAGTGCTGCAAAAGGAGATTTCGTCAGCCCCTTTAATGACAGCTAGACGTAGTAAAAACTTAAAAGATCACTTGGTGAGGAGCCACTACACAGCAAAAATAAAAAATCCCTCTCGTGCCTCCAAACAAAGATGGGGATGCTTTCCGTGTGGAGACTGCCTCACATGTAATAAGGGCAATATAGTTAGAGGGAATTGCTTTTCTTCAGTAGATGGGACTCGGTCCTTTGCGGTCACCAGCTACATGTCTTGTAGTACGGCATACGTTGTATATTATGCAGTGTGTCCGTGTCACAAGGTCTATGTCGGTTTAACATTGAGAGAATTACGTATCAGGACCAGAGAACACGTACGGGACATCATTGCGGCAGGAGAGGTGGATGACCTTTCGGTTCTGAAAACAATACCCAAACACTTCAGGGTGTACCACAATTCCGACCCAAGAGGGTTCAAGGTTAAAGGTATTGATAGGCTCCACTGTGGTATTAGGGGGGGCAATACCAAACAAATTTTGGCCCAAATGGAATCCAAATGGATTATTGAATTAGGAACCATGTCGCCTGATGGGCTAAATGAGAAGATTAGTTTTGTGCCTTTTTTGTAATCCCTGTTTTTTTATGTTTTGTTGTGTGATTTTAATATTCTTCTTTTTTTATATATCTTGCATACTAGTAGTAGGACTATCTTTGTTCTACATATGAGACTCTGACGATTCTTACCTCAATTTCCGTCGAAAGAAGATCCATCCATCCTCAAACTCCTCTTCTTCTCCCTGGTGATCAATGGAGGATGACTACTCCTGAAAAATGAAAAATGATGAGAGAAAAAAAGACACTATATGGACAATTTGGAAGATTTTACAGTGCCCCCTATGGACTTTAATTATAGTATTAATGCATTGAACATGAAATTCTGTGGGTTTTATTTTGGGGAAAATAAGGCTTAGGAGCACAATTTGCACAATATTTTGTTCATAATTTATTATTTTGTTTTTTTGGTCTCTATATGTGACCTATATATGGTATTTTTATGTCGCACCCCGTAATCAGGGCGCTTGGTGTTACACATGCACTTGCACTTTTGAATTCCTATTGCATCAGCATATTTGGTATTTTTGTTTATATATTTGATAGAGTAGTATTTTTTTCTTGTGAGACACCTATGTAAGGTGACACATCATATGTATATATATTTATGCACATTTTTAATCATATTTTTGTAGAAATATTTTTTGTGGACCCTAGTGGTTCATTATTTTGCACTTATTTAATACCTTATTGTTCTCTCAATCATGAATTTTGGGCATGTATGGGTTTACTTTATAGAGATAACGCAGACAAGTGTATGTGCGGTTGTTTATATTTATGTTTGTCTTTCTGTCTCTTTTAGTGGGTACGTAAGATAGTACATATAGCACTACCTTTATAAGATTGTACCGATATGCGTATGCATATTAGCCCATTTTGACCTTATGTGTGTACTTGGACGTGGCATGTCCATTTTGATGTGATATTTTGATGTGATATGCGCAGGTGCGGCCTTTTTTCATCTTTTTTCATTTTTTTATAGCACATTTAATGTTATCTTTTTTTAAAAAAAGGGTGCTGACACGCGCATGCTTACTTGCCCACCCCTCTCTCTCTCTCTCTCTCTTTCTTTCTGATCTGTATGATGTGGGTAGACATTCCGGACAGGACCATTGAAATGGTATTTAACATATATGTAGCCATCTTTTTTCTCTTCACATTAGTGAGGTATGGACAGATAGTAACCTTAGTGTTACCTTTTTAAAGATGGCGCTGATATGCGCACGCGCAGTCTTTCTTTTCCTCACGACGTAGTTTATTGAGAGAAGGTGTCTTTGGTAGGGCTTCAAAAAAATGGCGCCGATGTGCGCATGCGCGATCACATATTCTTGCCCTCGCAGCTAGCACGGCCTCTCTGAAGCTGCGGCACGTGTTCAATGACGTCTATGAGGTATTTCCTCTAACACGCGCCGGAACTTGAGTGCCAGACTCGATGCAGGTGTGGGCTGAATATGGCGTTCCCACATGCGAACAGCATTGGCAAGTTGAAAATCACAGGGGGTATATAAGGAGGTAAGGTGAGGATGGTACACACACTCCCCTTGAGAAAGCACGTGAGTTGCGAAACGCGCGTCGGGGCGTTCCCATAGCGGCACTTATGATGGGTAAGCATTGATATGAACATTTCTAATGACTTTTTGCATTTTCTATGGTGTTTTCAGCTCTATCTATCCGGGTATTATATACTAGATGGCAGCCCGATTCTAAAGAATCGGAAGTCTAGAATCCATATATACTTTATTTATTCAAATGTAAGAATAATACAATTAATAAATAATAGTAAGAAAGAACAAAAAATGGCTGCACTCACCAGCTCTTGACAATTCTTGTTATTTAAGGTACAGTTACACAGGATCCATGAACATGCTTATGAGGGGAGGAATGAAAGACATCAGACAACAACTTTGCGTGTTGTGGCAAATGCCACAACAACGGTTCTTTGCTTAAGAACAATAATGTAAATAATAAATAATATGTATCAATAACTATGTATATTGGTATGTTCTATGACATTTTAAAATATTTCATTATTATGTGGAAAAGCTCTTAGTACCCATACTGGCGCATACTTGTGTGCCCATCAGGTATTTTCACAGTAATTTTACATCTGATGGGTTGGTATGAAACGTTTTTAATCATCTCTTGGGCTTAGCTAAGCCTTCATTTTAAATAATTCTAATAAGTACAACAGAAATAAAAGCCTTTTTGTGTATCCAAATTTTTTGTGTTTATTTTTACAGAAGTGTAAAATTTAAGAAATCAACGTTCATAGTACACCGATGGGCTAATATAAGCATGCCCATCAACCACGTCACGGTAGCGTTTGAACTGATGGGTCCTAACTAACTGATTCCTATTTCTTAATACTCAAACCTCTTTCACATCTGCATGTTTCTGATATTTGCAGAAGTAATGTTAAAAACAATACAACTTCCACACTTGGCACCAAAGAACTGACCTACAACACACTTTCAGCAAGTGCCATGCAATGTAGATGAAGCTTGGAGTTAACTTGCAGTAAATGCGGCAAACGCGGCTTCGACAATTGCATTAAATGCAGCCACAACAAAAACACTGGTAAGTGGAGATTTTGTGGCGAAAACTGCAGAAACCACATGTGCCGCACCTGCCGCAAGTGAAGTACAAATTCCGTATACATTGCATGCAACTTACAGCAAGAGTGGCATGGGTCAGCCCTTAGGCAGGAAGTGCAGAAATAGCCTTTTTTCCACCATAAATTCTCCAAATAGCAGAAAAATGTTGATGTGAAAGCAAAATCTCTATTCTTTCCCTATCTATCTAAATATGTACCTATCTATATATCTATTTCTATGTACAGAACACACCTGGAGATAGAGATGTGTGTGAACAGCCATCCCACCCGTCTCTTACCTGTTCACAAAAACCTCACCCTTTTTAAAAACAAAATGAAATCTCTCAGCAGCTATACTGCTGGAGCTTCAAATACAGGTTCCTATCACCAAATAGAGGCATTTGGATGATACACATCTTACATCTTGTACTTAATGTGTGTTCTACTTACCTATAAAAATATGTATTAATATATCATATTTCTAAATTTATGTAGATATGATATAGAGTTATTAACCCTATATGCTAATGAGTACGTATGTTATATACGTATTTCCTACATAAGTACTTAAAATCTATATGTCTATGGCTACACTAATTTTTTTTTGTTTTTGTTTTTTTTCCTTATCTCTATACATAGAATTTGCCTATTGCTGTCTATGTTATTAGAAAAACTGAATAATGAAAAAAAAGAAAAGTAACTTTAAACTAAAATATTTTTGTAGATAATATTACGTGTGAAGACTTTAGTACTATCAGCCAATAATTGTCCTTGAAGTGGTGTATTAACCACTTTAACCCTCACATTGCAACATTGCTTCACCCTGGAAAAAGCAACATACAATTGACCATGGGCAAAAGCAGGTTCTGGTAGAGAAATGCCAACTCGATGGAGGGTCTGGCCTTGAGATTTATTTATGGTCATTGCAAATGCGGGCTTGATGGGAAATTGTCTCCGTCTTAATTTAAAAGGTAATCCAGTCTCTGATGGACACAAATCAATTTGTGGAATGAATACCACATTTCCTGCTGCTGACCCACTAATTACTTTAGCCAGTATGATATTGGCATGTAAGGCAGTGACAATGAGCCGCGTACCATTGCAGATACCTTTGTTCGTGTTCAGATTACGTAATAACATGACAATGGTGCCAATTTTAAGTTTCAGCCGATGTGAAGGCATTCCAGTTGGTGTTAGTGAATTCAAAAACTCAAGTGGGTATTGATCGAGGTCTGTTGTGAATTTACCTTTTTGGCTCCCTCTAGTGGTTACTAGTGATTTGACTCTGGGAATGTCTGCCATCCCTTGTATGCTCACCTGGGTCGTTAGGTCAGGGGTGTTGCTATATAAGCTCCCTGGACCTTCAGTTCAATGCCTGGCAACGTTGTAATCAGAGCTAATCTGTTGTGCTCTGGTCTACTGATCCTGGTTCCTGCTAAATTAAGCTAAGTCTGTTTTCTTGCTTTTTGCTATTTGTTTTTGTTTGCATTTTTGTCCAGCTTGTACATAATCTGTATCCTAACCTTGCTGGAAGCTCTAGGGAGGCTGGAGTTCTCCCCCCGGGCCGTTAGACGGTTCGGGGGTTCTTGAATCTCCAGTGTGGATTTTTCGATAGGGTTTTTGTTGACCATATAAGTTATCTTACTACATTCTGCTATTAGTAAGTGGGCCTCTCTTTGCTAAACCTAGTTCATCTCTGTGTTTGTCATTTCCTCTTACCTCACCGTTATTATTTGTGGGGGGCTTGTATCCTACTTTTGGGGTCTATTCTCTGGAGGCAAGAGAGGTCTTTGTTTTCCTCTTCTAGGGGTAGTTAGTCCTCCGGCTGGCGCGAGACATCTAGCAACCAACGTAGGCATGTTCCCCGGCTACTTCTAGTGTTGGCGTTAGGAGTAGATATATGGTCAACCCAGTTACCACTGCCCTATGAGCTGGATTTTTTGTACTTCGCAGACTTACTGGTTCCTCTGAGACCCTCGCCATTGGGGTCATAACAGTTTGCCAGGCCTATATTAAATGTTAAATGCATTGCAGAAGCGGGATTATAAGAAAGAAAATTCTGAGTTTTTTTTTTTCTCTCTCTCATTTTTTTTTTTCTCTTTTCCCCTTTACCTCTGAGTGGCTTGTGTTTGCTGCAGACATGAATGTCCAGACCTTGATTACAAGTGTGGACCAGCTTGCTGCTCGTGTGCAGGGCATACAAGATTATGTTATCAGAAATCCTATGTCAGAACCTAAGATACCGATTCCTGAATTGTTTTCCGGAGACCGATTTAAATTTAGAAATTTCAGGAATAATTGTAAATTGTTTTTGTCTCTGAGACCCTGTTCATCTGGAGACTCCGCTCAGCAAGTAAAAATTGTAATTTCTTTTTTACGGGGCGACCCTCAGGATTGGGCTTTCTCGCTGGCGCCAGGAGATCCGGCATTCAAAAGTTAGACTCGTGCACTGCCTTAATCTTGGTGGTGCTCAGGTAGGTTCCAACACCATAACCATATATCAAAAAAACCTGGCACTCAACTTATTGTATCTGGAGATATGTTTTATTGTCAGCAACAAAAACGTTTCGGTCCCAAAACGGACCTTCCTCAGTTACTGAAAGTGCAAATAACATATAAAATAAAATAAACAAACAAATAAACAAAGTATTTACAAAGCTGTTCATCCAGTGTATGGCAAACATGGCGGTACAGTTGCTACAGTAATACAAAAACAGTACAGAACCAACCAATATTGGCACAATGCTACTTTGGGTGGTGAGTGGTTAGAACTATTGTAAGTGAGGGGGTAATCACATACCGTTAGAAGTAGAGGATTGGAGAAAGATGTGCCCGTGTAGGCAAGTGATAAGTGGTTTCTGTAAGATAGGGCATATAGCATAAGTATTGGACCAGGGAGAAGGTGGTTGTGGTAACGTGGGAGAGAAAAAATCATACCCATGAGGATGCAGACCTTAGGTCTGTGTGAGGCTGAGTGGGCAATGTCCTAATCGATAAGAAAGGGGGGGTAAGGGGGGGTTGCAAAACTGTCAGCTTGCACATCAAGGCTATGTTAGGGGAAAGAAACTCGCATTGGAGACAGGCTTACCTTGCAGAAGTGGCGTTACTGACGCGGTGTCCACCGCTAGTCTGCTGCCATCTGCTTCATAGTGTGTGTCTTTATATACATGCACGCCTAGACTGAGGGCCTGTGTGTTGCTGAGCCGGATGTGGGCGTGTCCGGCACGCTGGGCTGAAAATGAAGCTGTGGGTGTCATCACCAAGATGGTGATGCATACCAGGGGGCGGAGTTATGCGGGTCACGCTGGGGGGCGTGTCTATTAGAGAAGGTACAGCCCCGTACATGGCATCACCAACATGGTGATGCGTTCCAGGGGGCGGAATAATGCGTGTCACGCAAGGGGGCGTGTCTATAGAAGAGAATGCAGTCCTGGCTAAGGAGTAAAAAAAAAAAAAAAAGCCCCAATGTTTTGTAGTGTGAGCTACAAATGAGAGCGCTATCACCCCAGCAATGGTGCGCAACAAGGAGCAAAGCTAGTGTGTTGTATACAAGGGACATAAAAAGTAGGAGACAATGCTTCCTAGAAGATAACAGTGAAATGTAGTGACATCTCACTGGATGGGAACGTATGCTCCTAAGTGGGTATGGCTATTAGAGGACATATGGATAGAATGATCCATGTGAGACAGAGGTAGTTGATGGCATATTTATTAATACATATTCTAACAGAAAGAGTCACGTGGGAGGATGTAGAGAAAGGCAAAGTTACGTTTAATTAGCTGAAACAGTGCTGGTGATTAGAGGGTGAGCCGTCATATCAGAAGTGAGTGCCACATGGGAGGATTCTGGGTCCAGAAGTCAATACAGGCGATTCTAAAATAACAGAAAACAGGAATTATTAGTATACACATGATAAAGGTGGCATAAACAATAACGCAACCCCAAAATCATTCAGATGAACGCCAATAGGTCATACTCCCTGTTTAACCCTTTGGGTGTTAGGGTTTCCAGGGTATGTATCCAGAAAGCTTCCCGTTTTTTTAGGAGTGCAATCCTATCACCCCCTCGTCGTTGCGGGGGTACTGAATCGATCACCTGGTATCTGAGTTGTGAAATGGTATGACCATGGGTTGAGAAGTGATGGGGGACTGGCAGAAGTAAATTATTGCAGCGGATAGTGGATTTATGTTTGGATATTCTATCCCGCACCGATTGGGTGGTCTCCCCGATGTACAGTAAACCGCATGGGCATTTGATAAGGTAGATGACGAATGACGATTCGCATGTGTAATAATTTTTGATCTGGAAGCTTTTGCCCGTATGTGGATGCTGAAAAGTATTACCCTTCTGTATATTCCCACATTGGGCACAATGTAGACATGGGAATGTTCCCATTTTGGGGTGTGACAGGAATCTTGATTTCGTTGTTTGTGTGGGCCCAAAATCTGCCCTGACCAAGGTGTCCCTGAGATTCTGTGGTCTCTTGAAACATGGAAGGAAAGGGACTTTGAACTCGGGAACCGTGGGATACGCACTCAGAACGCAGATCCAGACCCGAGTGGAACAACACAAGAGAGACACTGAAATCCGGAAAAGAAACAAGTTCTCCAGGGACACCATCGATTACGAACAGAATCAAGTTTATCGGGCAAAAGCTTCCAGATCAAAAATTATTACACATGCGAATCGTCATTCGTCATCTACCTTATCAAATGCCCATGCGGTTTACTGTACATCGGGGAGACCACCCAATCGGTGCGGGATAGAATATCCAAACATAAATCCACTATCCGCTGCAATAATTTACTTCTGCCAGTCCCCCATCACTTCTCAACCCATGGTCATACCATTTCACAACTCAGATACCAGGTGATCGATTCAGTACCCCCGCAACGACGAGGGGGTGATAGGATTGCACTCCTAAAAAAACGGGAAGCTTTCTGGATACATACCCTGGAAACCCTAACACCCAAAGGGTTAAACAGGGAGTATGACCTATTGGCGTTCATCTGAATGATTTTGGGGTTGCGTTATTGTTTATGCCACCTTTATCATGTGTATACTAATAATTCCTGTTTTCTGTTATTTTAGAATCGCCTGTATTGACTTCTGGACCCAGAATCCTCCCATGTGGCACTCACTTCTGATATGACGGCTCACCCTCTAATCACCAGCACTGTTTCAGCTAATTAAACGTAACTTTGCCTTTCTCTACATCCTCCCACGTGACTCTTTCTGTTAGAATATGTATTAATAAATATGCCATCAACTACCTCTGTCTCACATGGATCATTCTATCCATATGTCCTCTAATAGCCATACCCACTTAGGAGCATACGTTCCCATCCAGTGAGATGTCACTACATTTCACTGTTATCTTCTAGGAAGCATTGTCTCCTACTTTTTATGTCCCTTGTATACAACACACTAGCTTTGCTCCTTGTTGCGCACCATTGCTGGGGTGATAGCGCTCTCATTTGTAGCTCACACTACAAAACATTGGGGCTTTTTTTTTTTTTACTCCTTAGCCAGGACTGCATTCTCTTCTATAGACACGCCCCCTTGCGTGACACGCATTATTCCGCCCCCTGGAACGCATCACCATGTTGGTGATGCCATGTACGGGGCTGTACCTTCTCTAATAGACACGCCCCCCAGCGTGACCCGCATAACTCCGCCCCCTGGTATGCATCACCATCTTGGTGATGACACCCACAGCTTCATTTTCAGCCCAGCGTGCCGGACACGCCCACATCCGGCTCAGCAACACACAGGCCCTCAGTCTAGGCGTGCATGTATATAAAGACACACACTATGAAGCAGATGGCAGCAGACTAGCGGTGGACACCGCGTCAGTAACGCCACTTCTGCAAGGTAAGCCTGTCTCCAATGCGAGTTTCTTTCCCCTAACATAGCCTTGATGTGCAAGCTGACAGTTTTGCAACCCCCCCTTACCCCCCCTTTCTTATCGATTAGGACATTGCCCACTCAGCCTCACACAGACCTAAGGTCTGCATCCTCATGGGTATGATTTTTTCTCTCCCACGTTACCACAACCACCTTCTCCCTGGTCCAATACTTATGCTATATGCCCTATCTTACAGAAACCACTTATCACTTGCCTACACGGGCACATCTTTCTCCAATCCTCTACTTCTAACGGTATGTGATTACCCCCTCACTTACAATAGTTCTAACCACTCACCACCCAAAGTAGCATTGTGCCAATATTGGTTGGTTCTGTACTGTTTTTGTATTACTGTAGCAACTGTACCGCCATGTTTGCCATACACTGGATGAACAGCTTTGTAAATACTTTGTTTATTTGTTTGTTTATTTTATTTTATATGTTATTTGCACTTTCAGTAACTGAGGAAGGTCCGTTTTGGGACCGAAACGTTTTTGTTGCTGACAATAAAACATATCTCCAGATACAATAAGTTGAGTGCCAGGTTTTTTTGATATATGGTTATGGTGTTGGAACCTACCTGAGCACCACCAAGATTAAGGCAGTGCACGAGTCTAACTTTTGATTTGTATCTCCTCTACTTGACTGCACGCCATAAATGGCTACGTCTTCAGATACATTCTCTTACAACACGGAAGAATCTTCCAATATTTTGGCACAATCAACTTTCTCATGTGACTTCTTAAAGAGTCCACCGCACGAAACACGTGGTAGGGATTTAGAAAAGGCACTCCGACATCAGGCCAGCATTGAGCTCCATTGCGCCACCCTATCCGAGTATTTAAGGGTTAAGCGCATCCCCAGGGGGTTGAGAGTGGCTTTACGTCCCACACTATTTCATGATAATTCTGATTATTGTTCAAAATATATACAAATTCTTAACAAATGTTCCTTTGACTTGATGACCCTCACGGTGGAGTTTCTACATAAGAAGATCGAGGCCAACGCTGCAGAGATCCGTAACATCGAAGCACAACTAACAACAGCAGGCACACCCGAGGAACTCAGCGCACTCAGAACGCAGATCCAGACCCGAGTGGAACAACACAAGAGAGACACTGAAATCCGGAAAAGAAACAAGTTCTCCAGGGACACCATCGATTACGAACAGAATCAAGTTTATCGATGGCACGACAACTCCTCTACAAGACGTCCACCTCCACGGAACCCAAGGTCATCCACAGACTTCTCTACCTCGGGATCCGATGTGGAACGGGACGCTCCTTCCTCCAGCCAGGCTCCTTTTTTAGGACAAAGGCGCCGGTTCCCACAAAGAAGACGAGGCGGGGGCGGCAACAAAAACGACAACGCGGACAGGATGCGAGTGACGCGCTCCATGGTATGGAATCATTGGTAATTAATATTTCCTCTAGGTCTTTAGGTATTGCTGAACTTAAGGTGTTACAGAAAGGTCTCTCTTTCTGCCCTGCATACAAATGTCAGACTTTCCAACTAGAAATGGACTTGCAACGATTCTTTCGCCTCCTCAGACTTAAGGCTTACTTCTCCACCACACCACCTTCTCCTCCCGATGTGAACATTGCTAATAATCCTCTTTCAATTACTCAGTTGGGACTTAGGTGTAAGAGTAACTTCCGCCCACCGCAGGGGTCGCATGCAGTGGAGACGTTTATAAGCTTTGTATACCAATCTTTTCTTGACATACGTGACGACATTGAGAAAGGGAGACTCTTTTTTCCCCCTAATCTGTCCCCCATTGAAAGACAGGCCCTTAGATCCCTTCGGGAGGACAGCAGTTTGATAATAAAACCAGCTGACAAAGGGGGTGCCCTGGTGGTCATGGACAAGTCCACGTATCTGTCGGAAGTTGCACGACAATTACAGGACGAGTCGGTATACATTAAACTCAGTAGAAATCCCACTGGGGACATTACAGACAAAATAGAGGCCACTCTATTGAAATATTCCTCATTAGGGATCCTTGACACCAAAACCATTGAGTTCTTGACTAAAAGGAACCCGGTAACACCGGTTTTTTACATCTTACCGAAGGTCCACAAGAACTTACAAAACCCCCCGGGGAGACCGATAGTGGCATCCACCGAATCTATTTTGTCCCCTCTATCCATTTATTTAGAAAAAGTCCTTACACCCTTAATCCGGAATACCCCATCCTTCCTTCTGGACACAGGGGCGTTTCTGAACAAAATTCAATCAATCGGCACTATACCAATTCATACAATCCTAGTGACAATGGACGTTAAGGACCTATATACCTCAATTCCCCACGTAGAGGGTATTAATTCGGTCCACCATCTACTGACATCAGCCGGTTTAGACGCTAATCAGATTAATTTATGTGTGGATCTCCTTACTTTGATTTTGTTCAATAACCATTTTCTGTTCCAGGATCAATTTTTCCTCCAGGTACGTGGGACCGCCATGGGTTCCAACGTTGCGCCCCCGTACGCTAATGCCTACATGGCACACTTCGAGGAATCTATCATCTATAGGCATTCCCTCTTCACTTCAAACGTCCTGTACTGGACACGTTATATAGATGACATATTTTGCCTATGGGGGGGCACGTTGGAATCCCTGGAAACATTTTTTTCGTTTCTGAACGGAGCATGGCCAGGCATAAAATTTACCATAACCCACGACACTAGGACTGTAAGTTTCCTAGACACTATGGTAGTGAAGGATGAAGAGGGTCGTTTAACTACAGACCTCCATGTGAAGCCCACTGACCGTAATAGCATTTTGCATTACGATAGCTTTCATCCCCCAGCAGTCAAACGCTGTATCCCCAAATCACAGTATCAACGTGTACGTCGCATAGTTTCTGATCAGGACCTACAGGACCAACGCCTACGGGATATGACCACGAAGTTCCAGCGACGTGGCTATCCTGAACGCATTTTACAAGAACAACTAAACCCTTCTACTCGCATCCGGAGTAATGAACAGGGAAAAAGAGTCCCCTTTGTACATGTTTATCACCCGGTTACCTCCATCCTCCATAAACATATCAGAAAACACTGGCCTTTACTTTCGGTAGCGTATCCCACGGTTCCCGAGTTCAAAGTCCCTTTCCTTCCATGTTTCAAGAGACCACAGAATCTCAGGGACACCTTGGTCAGGGCAGATTTTGGGCCCACACAAACAACGAAATCAAGATTCCTGTCACACCCCAAAATGGGAACATTCCCATGTCTACATTGTGCCCAATGTGGGAATATACAGAAGGGTAATACTTTTCAGCATCCACATACGGGCAAAAGCTTCCAGATCAAAAATTATTACACATGCGAATCGTCATTCGTCATCTACCTTATCAAATGCCCATGCGGTTTACTGTACATCGGGGAGACCACCCAATCGGTGCGGGATAGAATATCCAAACATAAATCCACTATCCGCTGCAATAATTTACTTCTGCCAGTCCCCCATCACTTCTCAACCCATGGTCATACCATTTCACAACTCAGATACCAGGTGATCGATTCAGTACCCCCGCAACGACGAGGGGGTGATAGGATTGCACTCCTAAAAAAACGGGAAGCTTTCTGGATACATACCCTGGAAACCCTAACACCCAAAGGGTTAAACAGGGAGTATGACCTATTGGCGTTCATCTGAATGATTTTGGGGTTGCGTTATTGTTTATGCCACCTTTATCATGTGTATACTAATAATTCCTGTTTTCTGTTATTTTAGAATCGCCTGTATTGACTTCTGGACCCAGAATCCTCCCATGTGGCACTCACTTCTGATATGACGGCTCACCCTCTAATCACCAGCACTGTTTCAGCTAATTAAACGTAACTTTGCCTTTCTCTACATCCTCCCACGTGACTCTTTCTGTTAGAATATGTATTAATAAATATGCCATCAACTACCTCTGTCTCACATGGATCATTCTATCCATATGTCCTCTAATAGCCATACCCACTTAGGAGCATACGTTCCCATCCAGTGAGATGTCACTACATTTCACTGTTATCTTCTAGGAAGCATTGTCTCCTACTTTTTATGTCCCTTGTATACAACACACTAGCTTTGCTCCTTGTTGCGCACCATTGCTGGGGTGATAGCGCTCTCATTTGTAGCTCACACTACAAAACATTGGGGCTCTTTTTTTTACTCCTTAGCCAGGACTGCATTCTCTTCTATAGACACGCCCCCTTGCGTGACACGCATTATTCCGCCCCCTGGAACGCATCACCATGTTGGTGATGCCATGTACGGGGCTGTACCTTCTCTAATAGACACGCCCCCCAGCGTGACCCGCATAACTCCGCCCCCTGGTATGCATCACCATCTTGGTGATGACACCCACAGCTTCATTTTCAGCCCAGCGTGCCGGACACGCCCACATCCGGCTCAGCAACACACAGGCCCTCAGTCTAGGCGTGCATGTATATAAAGACACACACTATGAAGCAGATGGCAGCAGACTAGCGGTGGACACCGCGTCAGTAACGCCACTTCTGCAAGGTAAGCCTGTCTCCAATGCGAGTTTCTTTCCCCTAACATAGCCTTGATGTGCAAGCTGACAGTTTTGCAACCCCCCCTTACCCCCCCTTTCTTATCGATTAGGACATTGCCCACTCAGCCTCACACAGACCTAAGGTCTGCATCCTCATGGGTATGATTTTTTCTCTCCCACGTTACCACAACCACCTTCTCCCTGGTCCAATACTTATGCTATATGCCCTATCTTACAGAAACCACTTATCACTTGCCTACACGGGCACATCTTTCTCCAATCCTCTACTTCTAACGGTATGTGATTACCCCCTCACTTACAATAGTTCTAACCACTCACCACCCAAAGTAGCATTGTGCCAATATTGGTTGGTTCTGTACTGTTTTTGTATTACTGTAGCAACTGTACCGCCATGTTTGCCATACACTGGATGAACAGCTTTGTAAATACTTTGTTTATTTGTTTGTTTATTTTATTTTATATGTTATTTGCACTTTCAGTAACTGAGGAAGGTCCGTTTTGGGACCGAAACGTTTTTGTTGCTGACAATAAAACATATCTCCAGATACAATAAGTTGAGTGCCAGGTTTTTTTGATATATAGGAGATCCGGCATTGGCTGACATTGATGCGTTTTTTCTGGCGCTCGGTTTGCTTTATGAGGAACCCAATCTTGAGATTCAGGCAGAAAAAGCCTTGCTGGCTATGTCTCAGGGCCAGGACGAGGCTGAAGTGTATTGCCAAAAATTTCGGAAATGGTCCGTGCTGACCCAGTGGAACGAGTGTGCTTTGGCTGCAAATTTTAGAAATGGCCTTTCTGAAGCCATTAAGAATGTGATGGTGGGTTTTCCCATCCCCACAGGTCTGAATGATTCTATGGCCCTGGCTAATCAAATCGACCGGCGGTTGCGGGAGCGCAAAACCGCAAATTCCCTCATGGTGTTGTCTGAACAGGCACCTGATTTAATGCAATGTGATAGAATCCTGACTAGAAATGAGCGGAAAATTCATAGACGCCAGAATGGCTTGTGTTACTACTGTGGTGATTCTACACATGTTATCTCAGCATGCTCTAAACGTCTTACTAAGGTTGTTAGTCCGGTCGCCATTGGTAATTTGCAACCTAAATTTATTCTATCTGTAACTTTGATTTGCTCACTGTCATCGTATCCTGTCATGGCGTTTGTGGACTCAGGTGCTGCCCTGAGCCTTATGGATCTGTCATTTGCCAAGCGCTGCGGATTTGTTCTTGAGCCATTGGAAAATCCTATCCCTCTTAGGGGTATTGATTCTACGCCATTGGCAAAAAATAAACCGCAGTTTTGGACACAGGTTACCATGTGCATGACTCCCGAACATCGGGAGGTAATACGTTTTCTTGTTCTGCATAAAATGCATGATTTGGTTGTTTTGGGTTTGCCATGGTTACAGACCCATAATCCAGTCTTGGACTGGAAGGCTATGTCAGTGTCAAGTTGGGGCTGCCATGGAATTCATGGAGATTCCCTGCCCTTGTCTATTGCTTCTTCTACGCCTTCGGAAGTTCCGGCGTATTTGTCTGATTATCAGGATGTCTTCAGCGAGTCTAAGTCCAGTGCACTGCCTCCTCATAGGGAATGTGACTGTGCAATAGATTTGATTCCTGGCAGTAAGTTTCCTAAGGGGAGACTGTTTAATCTGTCGGTACCTGAACATACCGCGATGCGTTCATATATCAAGGAGTCTCTTGAGAAGGGGCATATCCGTCCTTCTTCTTCCCCTCTTGGTGCGGGATTCTTTTTTGTGGCCAAAAAGGACGGATCTTTGAGGCCTTGTATTGACTATCGGCTTTTAAATAAGATCACTGTCAAATTTCAGTATCCTTTGCCGCTGTTGTCAGATTTGTTTGCCCGGATTAAAGGTGCCAAGTGGTTCACCAAGATAGACCTTTGTGGTGCGTACAACCTTGTGCGCATTAGGCAGGGCGATGAATGGAAAACCGCATTCAATACGCCCGAAGGTCATTTTGAGTACTTGGTGATGCCATTTGGGCTCTCTAATGCACCTTCAGTTTTTCAGTCCTTCATGCATGACATTTTCCGGAAGTATCTGGATAAATTTTTGATTGTTTATCTGGATGATATTCTGGTTTTTTCTGATGATTGGGACTCGCATGTGGAGCAGGTCAGGATGGTTTTTGAGATTTTGCGTGAAAATTCTTTGTAAAAGGCTCAAAGTGTCTCTTTGGTGTACAGAAGGTTCCCTTTTTGGGGTTCATTTTTTCCCCTTCTGCTGTGGAGATGGATCCAGTCAAGGTCCGAGCTATTCATGATTGGACTCAACCCTCATCAGTTAAGAGTCTTCAGAAGTTCTTGGGTTTTGCTAACTTCTACCGTCGTTTTATCGCAAATTTCTCTAGCGTTGTTAAACCGCTGACGGATATGACCAAGAAAGGCTCTGATGTAGCTAACTGGGCTCCTGCTGCCGTGGAGGCTTTCCAGGAGTTGAAACGCCGGTTTACTTCGGCGCCTGTTTTGTGCCAGCCTGACGTCTCACTTCCCTTTCAGGTTGAGGTGGATGCTTCGGAGATTGGGGCAGGGGCCGTTTTGTCGCAGAGAGGCCCTGGTTGCTCTACTATGAGACCTTGTGCCTTTTTCTCTAGGAAGTTTTCGCCGGCAGAGCGAAATTATGATGTGGGCAATCGGGAGTTGTTGGCCATGAAGTGGGCATTTGAGGAGTGGCGTCATTGGCTCGAGGGTGCTAAGCATCGTGTGGTGGTCTTGACTGATCACAAAAATCTGATGTATCTCGAGTCTGCTAAACGCCTGAATCCTAGACAGGCCCGCTGGTCATTGTTTTTCTCCCGTTTTGACTTTGTGGTCTCGTATTTACCAGGTTCTAAGAATGTGAAGGCCGATTCTCTGTCTAGGAGCTTTGTGCCTGATGCTCCTGGAGTCGCTGAACCTGTGGGTATTCTTAAGGAAGGAGTTATCGTGTCAGCTATTTCTCCAGATCTGCGACGTGTGTTACAGAGATTTCAGGCTGGTAGGCCTGACTCTTGTCCACCTGACAGATTATTTGTGCCTGCTAGATGGACCAGCAGAGTCATTTCCGAGGTTCATTCCTCGGTGTTGGCAGGGCACCCGGGAATTTTTGGCACCAGAGATCTGGTGGCCAGGTCCTTTTGGTGGCCTTCCTTGTCAAGGGACGTGCGGTCATTTGTGCAGTCCTGTGGTACTTGTGCTCGAGCTAAGCCTTGCTGTTCTCGTGCCAGCGGGTTGCTCTTGCCCTTGCCTGTCCCGAAGAGACCTTGGACACACATCTCTATGGATTTCATTTCTGATCTTCCGGTGTCTCAGGGCATGTCTGTCATCTGGGTGATATGTGATCGTTTCTCCAAGATGGTCCATTTGGTTCCTTTGCCTAAGCTGCCTTCCTCTTCTGATCTGGTTCCTGTGTTCTTCCAGAATGTGGTTCGTTTGCACGGCATTCCTGAGAATATTGTGTCGGACAGAGGATCCCAGTTTGTTTCCAGGTTCTGGCGATCCTTTTGTAGTAGGATGGGCATTGAGTTGTCGTTTTCATCCGCTTTCCATCCCCAGACTAACGGACAAACGGAGCGAACTAATCAGACTCTGGAGGCTTATTTGAGGTGTTTTGTCTCTTCTGATCAGGATGATTGGGTGACCTTCTTGCCGTTGGCTGAATTTGCCCTTAATAATCGGGCTAGTTATGTCGTAGTATGAAAATAGGTTTAGCAAATTTGAGGTCCACTTACTACATAGCAGAAGACAGAAAGGACACTTTCATGGTCAGCTAAAAACCCTATCAAAACACCATCCAGAAATTACTTTAAAACTCTGGCATTAACTCATAACACCAGAGTGGCAATTCCTGTTCACAAGAGCTTTCCAGACACAGTAACGAAACTACAGCTGTGAACTGGAACAAAAATGCAAAAACAAACATGGACAAGAGTCCAACTTATCTAGTAGTTGTCTAGGAGCAGGAACAAGCACAGAGAGGCTTCTGATAACATTGTTGACCGGCAAGCAACTAACAGAGCAGCAAGGTTATATAGCGACTCCCAAATCTTGATGGGAACAGGTGAACAGAGAAGATGAAGACACCAGTTCAATTCCACCAGTAGCCACCGGGGGAGCCCAGAATCCAAATTCACAACAGTACCCCCCCCCTCAAGGAGGGGGCACCGAACCCTCACCCGAACCACCAGGGCGATCAGGATGGGCCCTATGAAAGGCACGAACCAGATCAGAGGCATGAACATCAGATGCATTCACCCAAGAATTATCCTCCTGGCCGTATCCCTTCCACTTGACCAGATACTGGAGTCTCCGTCTGGAAACACGAGAGTCTAAGATTTTCTCCACAACGTACTCCAACTCACCCTCAACCAACACCGGAGCAGGAGGCTCAACGGAAGGCACAACCGGTACCTCATACCTGCGCAATAATGACCGATGAAAAACGTTATGAATAGAAAAGGATGCAGGGAGGTCCAAACGGAAGGAAACAGGGTTAAGAATCTCCAATATCTTATACGGGCCGATGAACCGAGGCTTAAACTTAGGAGAAGAGACCCTCATAGGGACAAAACGAGAAGACAACCACACCAAGTCCCCAACATGAAGACGAGGACCAACACGACGACGGCGGTTAGCAAAAAGCTGAGTCTTCTCCTGGGACAACCTCAAATTGTCCACCACCTGCCCCCAGATCTGATGCAATCTCTCCACCACAGCATCCACTCCAGGACAATCCGAAGATTCCACATGACCAGAGGAAAATCGAGGATGAAACCCCGAATTACAGAAAAACGGGGACACCAAAGTGGCAGAGCTGGCCCGATTATTGAGAGCGAACTCCGCCAATGGCAAAAAAGCAACCCAATCATCCTGGTCAGCAGACACAAAACACCTCAGATATGTCTCCAGGGTCTGATTAATCCGCTCAGTCTGGCCATTCGTCTGAGGATGGAAAGCGGACGAAAAAGATAAATCTATGCCCATCCTAGCACAGAATGCCCGCCAAAATCTAGACACGAATTGGGTCCCTCTGTCAGAAACGATATTCTCAGGAATACCATGCAAACGAACAACATTTTGAAAAAACAGAGGAACCAACTCGGAAGAAGAAGGCAACTTGGGCAGAGGAACCAAATGGACCATCTTAGAGAAACGGTCACACACCACCCAGATGACAGACATCTTCTGAGAAACAGGCAGATCTGAAATAAAATCCATCGAGATGTGCGTCCAAGGCCTCTTAGGAATAGGCAAGGGCAACAACAATCCACTAGCCCGAGAACAACAAGGCTTGGCCCGAGCACAAACGTCACAAGACTGCACAAAGCCTCGCACATCTCGTGACAGGGAAGGCCACCAGAAGGACCTTGCCACCAAATCCCTGGTACCAAAAATGCCAGGATGACCTGCCAACGCAGAAGAATGAACCTCAGAGATGACTCTACTGGTCCAATCATCAGGAACAAACAGTTTATCAGGTGGGCAACGATCAGGTCTATCCGCCTGAAACTCCTGCAAGGCCCGCCGCAGGTCTGGAGAAACGGCTGACAATACCACTCCATCCTTAAGGATACCTGTGGGCTCAGAGTTACCAGGCGAGTCAGGCTCAAAACTCCTAGAAAGGGCATCCGCCTTAACACTCTTAGAACCCGGTAGGTATGACACCACAAAATTAAACCGAGAGAAAAATAATGACCAGCGCGCCTGTCTAGGATTCAGGCGCCTGGCAGTCTCAAGATAAACCAAATTTTTGTGGTCAGTCAATACCACCACCTGATGTCTGGCCCCCTCAAGCCAATGGCGCCACTCCTCAAAAGCCCACTTCATGGCCAAAAGCTCCCGATTCCCAACATCATAATTCCGCTCAGCGGGCGAAAATTTACGGGAAAAGAAGGCACAAGGCCTCATCACGGAGCAGTCAGAACTTTTCTGCGACAACACTGCCCCAGCTCCGATCTCAGAAGCGTCGACCTCAACCTGAAAAGGTAGAGCAACATCAGGCTGACGCAACACAGGGGCAGAGGAAAAACGGCGCTTAAGCTCCCGAAAGGCCTCCACAGCATCAGGGGACCAATCAGCAACATCAGCACCCTTCTTAGTCAAATCGGTCAATGGCTTAGCAATATCCGAAAAACCAGCAATAAATCGACGATAAAAGTTAGCAAAGCCCAAAAATTTCTGAAGACTCTTAAGAGAAGAGGGCTGCGTCCAATCACAAATAGCTTGAACCTTGACAGGATCCATTTCAATGGAAGAGGGGGAAAAAATATATCCCAAAAAGGAAATCCTCTGTACCCCAAAAACACACTTAGAACCCTTCACACACAAAGAATTAGACCGCAAAACCTGAAAAACCCTCCTGACCTGCTGGACATGAGAGTCCCAGTCATCCGAAAAAATCAGAATATCATCCAGATACACAATCATAAATTTATCCAAATAATCGCGAAAAATATCATGCATAAAGGACTGGAAAACTGACGGAGCATTTGAAAGACCAAAAGGCATCACTAAATACTCAAAGTGGCCCTCAGGCGTATTAAATGCGGTTTTCCACTCATCCCCCTGCCTGATTCGCACCAAATTATACGCCCCACGAAGGTCAATCTTAGAGAACCACTTGGCCCCCTTTATGCGAGCAAACAAATCAGTCAGCAACGGCAATGGGTATTGATATTTAACAGTGATTTTATTCAAAAGCCGATAATCAATACATGGTCTCAAAGAGCCGTCTTTTTTTGACACGAAGAAAAAACCGGCTCCTAAGGGAGATGACGATGGACGAATATGTCCCTTTTCCAAGGACTCCTTTATATATTCACGCATAGCAGCATGTTCAGGCACAGACAGATTAAATAAACGACCCTTTGGGTATTTACTACCCGGGATTAAATCTATGGCACAATCGCACTCTCGGTGCGGAGGTAACGAATCAAGCTTGGATTCTTCAAAGACGTCACGATAGTCAGACAGGAACTCAGGAATTTCAGAGGGAATAGATGATGAAATGGAAACCACAGGTACATCCCCATGAGCCCCCTTACATCCCCAGCTCAACACAGACATAGCTTTCCAGTCGAGGACTGGGTTGTGAGATTGCAGCCAAGGCAATCCTAGCACCAAATCATCATGTAGATTATACAGCACCAGAAAGCGAATAATCTCCTGGTGATCCGGATTAATACGCATAGTTACTTGTGTCCAGTATTGTGGTTTATTATTAGCCAATGGGGTGGAGTCAATCCCCTTCAGAGGAATAGGAGTCTCCAAAGGCTCTAAATCATACCCACAGCATTTGGCAAAGGACCAATCCATAAGACTCAAAGCGGCGCCAGAGTCGACATAGGCGTCCGTGGTAATAGATGACAAAGAGCAAATCAGGGTCACAGATAGAATAAACTTAGACGGTAAGGTGCAAATGGAAACAGATTTACCAAGCTTTTTAGTGCGCTTAGAGCATGCTGATATAACATGAGTAGAATCACCACAATAGAAACACAACCCATTTTTCCGTCTAAAATTCTGCCGCTCGCTTCGGGACAGAATTCTATCACACTGCATACTCTCTGGCGATTTCTCAGTGGACACCGCCAGATGGTGCACTGGTTTGCGCTCCCGCAAACGCCTATCGATCTGAATAGCCATTGTCATGGACTCATTCAGACCCGCAGGCACAGGGAACCCCACCATAACATCCTTAATGGCATCAGAGAGACCCTCTCTGAAAGTCGCCGCCAGGGCGCACTCATTCCACTGAGTAAGCACAGACCATTTACGGAATCTTTGGCAGTAAATTTCCGCTTCATCTTGCCCCTGAGATAGGGACATCAAAGTTCTTTCTGCCTGAAGCTCCAAATGAGGTTCGTCATAAAGCAACCCCAAGGCCAGAAAAAACGCATCCACATTGAGCAACGCAGGATCCCCTGGTGTCAATGAAAAAGCCCAGTCTTGAGGGTCGCCCCGGAGCAAGGAAATCACAATCCTGACCTGCTGTGCAGGATCTCCGGCAGAGCGAGATTTCAGGGACAAAAATAATTTGCAATTATTTCGAAAATTCTGAAACCCAGATCTATTCCCCGAGAAAAATTCCGGCAAAGGAATTCTCGGCTCAGATACAGGTGCATGACAAACAAAATCTTGCAAATTTTGTACCTTCGTGGCGAGATTATTCAAACCTGCAGTTACACTCTGAAGATCCATTGCAAACAGGTGAACACAGAGCCATTCAAAGGAGAGAAAAAAAAAAAAAAAAAAAATTTCAGCAGACTACTTATTTCTCTCCTTTCTCAGCCAAGGATTTTAACCCTTTAGTGGGCCGGTCAAACTGTCATGATCTCAATGGCAAGAGATCATAGCATCAGCATATATAGGAACTAGCTCTTGGAAGATGGAAACTGAGCTGACCATGAACTAAACCTAACGCACAACTAGCAGTGGCCGGGTAGCATGCCTACGTTGATTCTAGATGCCCAGCACCAGCCGGAGGACTAAATAAAGCTAGCAGAGGAAAATATTAGTCCTAGCTCACCTCTAGAGAAATACCCCGAAAGGAGACAGAGGCCCCCCACATGTATTGGCGGTGAATCAAGATGAAATAACAAACGTAGTATGAAAATAGGTTTAGCAAATTTGAGGTCCACTTACTACATAGCAGAAGACAGAAAGGACACTTTCATGGTCAGCTAAAAACCCTATCAAAACACCATCCAGAAATTACTTTAAAACTCTGGCATTAACTCATAACACCAGAGTGGCAATTCCTGTTCACAAGAGCTTTCCAGACACAGTAACGAAACTACAGCTGTGAACTGGAACAAAAATGCAAAAACAAACATGGACAAGAGTCCAACTTATCTAGTAGTTGTCTAGGAGCAGGAACAAGCACAGAGAGGCTTCTGATAACATTGTTGACCGGCAAGCAACTAACAGAGCAGCAAGGTTATATAGCGACTCCCAAATCTTGATGGGAACAGGTGAACAGAGAAGATGAAGACACCAGTTCAATTCCACCAGTAGCCACCGGGGGAGCCCAGAATCCAAATTCACAACAGGTGGCCTTCCTTGTCGCGGGATGTGCGTTCCTTTGTGCAGTCTTGTGGGATTTGTGCTCGGGCTAAGCCTTGCTGTTCTCGTGCCAGCGGTTTGCTTTTGCCTTTGCCTGTTCCGAAAAGGCCTTGGACACACATTTCCATGGATTTTATTTCGGATCTTCCAGTATCTCAGAAAATGTCTGTCATCTGGGTGGTGTGTGATCGTTTTTCCAAGATGGTCAATTTGGTGCCCTTGCCTAAGTTGCCTTCTTCCTCCGATTTGGTTCCTCTATTTTTTCAGAATGTGGTTCGCTTGCACGGCATTCCTGAAAATATTGTGTCTGATAGAGGATCCCAGTTTGTGTCCAGGTTTTGGCGGACTTTTTGTGCTAAGATGGGCATTGATTTGTCTTTTTCGTCGGCCTTCCATCCTCAGACTAATGGCCAAACCGAACGAACTAATCAGACGTTGGAAACTTATTTGAGATGTTTTGTTTCTGCTGATCAGGATGATTGGGTGACTTTTTTGCCTTTGGCCGAGTTTGCCCTTAATAATCGGGCTAGTTCTGCTACTTTGGTTTCACCTTTTTTCTGCAATTCTGGTTTCCATCCTCGTTTTTCCTCGAGTCAGGTTGAGTCTTCTGACTGTCCTGGGGTGGATTCTGTGGTGGATAGGTGGCAGCAGATTTGGAACCATGTGGTGGACAATTTGAGGTTGTCACAGGAGAAGGCTCAGAGCTTTGCCAACCGCCGCCGCAGTGTGGGTCCCCGACTTCGTGTTGGGGATTTGGTGTGGCTGTCTTCTCGGTATGTTCCTATGAAGGTCTCCTCTCCTAAATTCAAGCCTCGCTTCATCGGTCCTTATAAGATCTTGGAAATCCTTAACCCGGTGTCTTTTCGTTTGGATCTCCCAGCATCGTTTGCCATTTATAATGTGTTCCATAGGTCTTTGTTGCGGAGGTATGTGGTACCTGTGGTTCCTTTTGTTGAGCCTCCTGCTCCGGTGCTGGTCGAGGGCGAATTGGAGTACGTGGTGGAGAAGATTTTGGATTCTCGTATCTCTAGACGGAGGCTTCAGTATTTGGTTAAGTGGAAGGGCTATGGTCAGGAGGATAATTCCTGGGTTGTCGCCTCTGATGTTCATGCGGCCGATTTGGTTCGTGCCTTCCACGCGGCTCATCCTGATCGCCCTGGGGGTCTTGATGAGGGTTCGGTGACCCCTCCTCAAGGGGGGGTACTGTTGTGAATTCTATTTTTGGGCTCCCTCTAGTGGTCACAAGCGGTACTGTGTAGTGTTGTCTTTCTGCAGGTTGGCTGCATCAGCTGGTTCGTTATCCTTGGTTGGTTTCCTATTTAGCTCACCTGGAGACTCAGTTCCTTGCCTGCTATCAATGTATTCAGTGCTCTTCAGTTTCCTTGTGGCTACCTTGCTCCCAGTCTCTCCAAGACAAGCTAAGTTTTTGTTTGTTCATTTTTTGATTATCAGTGTTCATTATGTTTTTAGTCCAGCTCGCTAAAATGTGATTTCCTTGCTTGCTGGTTGCTCTAGGGACTGAGTTTCTCCCCCCACACCGTTAGTTGGTGTGGGGGTTCTTGAAATCTCAGAGTGGATATTTTGTAAGGATTTTTTACGGACCGCATAGATTCCCTTTTCTATTTTCTGCTATCTAGTATTAGTGGGCCTCATTTGCTGAATCTGCTTTCACCCCTGTGTATGTGCCTTCCTCTTACCTCACCGTTATTATCTGTTGGGGGCTTCTATATCTTTGGGGATTATTTCTCTGGAGGCAAGAGAGGTCTTTCTTTCTCTCTAGGGGTAGTTAGTTCCTCAGGCTGGCTCGAGACGTCTAGGATTTTTAGGCACGTTCACCGGCTACTTCTAGTGTGTTTGGATAGGTTCAGATTTGCGGTCAGTCCAGTTTGCCACCTCCCTAGAGCTTGTCCTATGTTTGTTACTTAGCTGGAGTAATTTGTGATCCTCAACCACTAAGGATCATAACAGCCCTGATCCTAACGCGCACACTTTCAACTTCGTCTGCGATGAAAAAGTCGCCGTGACCCCGGTTTTCGGGGGTGTTTTTTCATCGCAGAGGAATTTAAACGTGTGCGTTAGTATCAGCTTAGGATTCCTCAGATTTTCTCACAAAAAATGCATGCGGTTTTGTAAAAATCGCATGCATTTTTTATCCGTTTTTGTGATTTTTTTGCACACTGACCCCACCCACAGCCATTTACGGCCCCATCCTAGTCATTTGCAGCAGTTTTTAACCATTTTTTACGGTCAGCCTCCGGGGGGCGCCCTGATCCTAATGCGCACGCTTTCAACTTCATCTGCGACTAAAAAGTTGCCGTGACCCCGGTTTTCGGCTTGTTTTTTCATCGCAGAGGAATTTAAACGCGCGTGTCAGTATCAGCTAAGGGCTCCTCAGATTTTCCCACAAAAAAACGCACGCGTGCGGGCTTAAATTTAAAAAAACGCACGATGTCTTATTGCGCTTAGTGTAAAACAAAGCTCCCAACATGAGGACCCGAGCCAATGAGAACAAGACAGGGAATATTCGTGATATTAAATTATTTAATTTATTAATAAATAGCAATATTGACAACCATTTATTGAAGAATATATAGTAAAATAAAATAGTTAAAATACATATATTAATTAATAATTTACAAAAAATCGTGCACAGTAAAAGCCGCAAAATCATGAGGCAAGCCAAATACTATATAAATACATATGGCAATTTATCCCAGTACACACTAAAAAATAATAAGAGAACCAATAAAAAAATATATATAATATGTGTCAGTGATAAGAATATCACTAAAGAAACCAAACAATTCACTTTCAAATATCCAGGTGACCATGTGACAAAATAAGGTGCCCCCTGACGAAGGACTGCGTGTCTGAAACGCGCGTCGGGGTGCACATTAGATAGCCGCTGGCAGCCTGGGGTCACTCCCTTGATCTATCATTGTAAGTAACTGGCATTTTCCCATTTACATTGGCACATTGCACTTTTTGGCCTTCTGGCCCCTTTTGCTACACTTCATGAGTTCTTGGTGGTAATTGGATTGTTGCACATAGCACCTTATTTTGTCACATGGTCACCTGGATATTTGAAAGTGAATTGTTTGGTTTCTTTAGTGATATTCTTATCACTGACACATATTATATATATTTTTTTATTGGTTCTCTTATTATTTTTTAGTGTGTACTGGGATAAATTGCCATATGTATTTATATAGTATTTGGCTTGCCTCATGATTTTGCGGCTTTTACTGTGCACGATTTTTTGTAAATTATTAATTAATATATGTATTTTAACTATTTTATTTTACTATATATTCTTCAATAAATGGTTGTCAATATTGCTATTTATTAATAAATTAAATAATTTAATATCACGAATATTCCCTGTCTTGTTCTCATTGGCTCGGGTCCTCATGCTGTCTTGTTCTCATTGGCTCGGGTCCTCATGTTGGGAGCTTTGTTTTGCACTCTTTAGTGGTTTTCCACTATAATTGGCACATAGGGGGTGATCCATAAATTATAATTAAATTATAGTATATATTATACTCAATCTTCTCTTGATAATCAGATTTTGGTGTCACTACTGTGTTTCTGTACTAATTGCGCTTAGTGTGGAGAGATGGGTATGAAACGTGGGGAACCAGCATCCCTTACCAAAGCTCGACATGGCAAACAGCACTGAAGGGGAGCTGAGGGTCACCAGGCTCCTTGATGAACCACCGCTGCCATCCAGTGGGCAGTCAGCATTTAAAAAACAGAATGATGACACCTGGTGTTCGCTGCGGTACTGCAGGAAAACCTCTGAATTTTGTTCTGGGTAAACTGCGGATAGGAGGAGGGAGAAGGGGCGGAGAGCGTGAGTTTTGGGTAAGGAATGGATTTTTTGATGTTGTCCGATTCGCCCGTGATTTTTTTTGCTGGTTCACGGGGCAGCAGGGAGCGTGTTGGAGATGCTTAGAGCTCGTTCCCTGGCTACGCATTCGCTGCAGCGGGGAAAAACCTTAAGTGTGCGCCACCCGCTCGAGAAAGCCGATGTACCTCGGGGGCACTCCCAGCGACTGGTGGTGGCTTTCGGGCCCCGCCCCCTCAGCGCTCGGCCGCGCAGCAAGGTCAAACTGTTGAGGTGCGCATGGAGGCATACCGAGGGGTTCTGCCTCCATAGCGCAGACCAAAAGGGGGAGGTGTCACGATATTGTATGAAATGTAATATGATTTCGTAGCTTTGCTATGAGCTAAACCCCCCTTCTCTCTTTGCTTCTATGTGTGTGTGAAGCTATTCTTCTCAATGCTCTGCCCTGCCCCCAAGCCAGGAAGGTTTATTGCGCTTGTAGCGGCACAAATCTCCCTCCAGCTGAAACTGGTCTGATATCCCTCTCAAGACATGCAGCTCTTTGTTCTGTTATAGTAAGATATTGGGCCACCGATTTGAGCTAGAAAAATGATAAGTATATATTGCGAATCTCCATCGGCGGATCTATCAGCCACTGTAAGCGTGAGCCTCTAATTCCAACAGGTAACAAAGTACGGATTTCTCCGGAACTCTGTGTCCCAACTAGCCCGAATTTAGTACAAATAGAAAGCCAATGGTAAAAGAAGATGAATGAGGGGTGTGCTGTGATTCTGACATGTTCTGGAGCGGAGATACGAGCATTATAAAACTTTGTGTTAAATTTGGTAAATCTGATGAGAGTGGAGGGTCTGGGTAGACCAACCCTTTTAGTGATGTCACCAGGCTGTGGGTATAAGTGACTCCACTCAACCCAGCCTTCAGTCTTAGTGTGAGTCTTACCTGAGGAGCTGTTCCTATCCAGACCTCCTGATGCACCGGGACATTTGGGGTCCCCCTATCAGCATGGTTTTGCCTGACATGAACTGAGAACATGTGAGTTTACCTTTCTTATTTAATCCCTGTTATTTTTATAATTACCTTTGTACATATTTTCAATTGTCTCTTTTGTAACATCTTTATATGCCTTTTTATAAACACTGCCTTAAACTTTCGGAGTAAAATATATAAATTACTAGTTCGTTCTTCCTGCTCTAAAATGTACCCCAAGTCTTCTGAAGGGAATTACGCTACTGTTTTGGGTTAGCTTTGGACCCATTTAATCGAAGCTGGTGGCAGCATACCGTGTTCTGTGCCTTTGTGAGTCATTGTAGCGATGGCGGCATTGATAATTATTGTTCCTGCCTGAGTGGGAGTAGTAATATCGCCTCGCTGCAGCGTGCCCAATAGCCAGTACATAGTAGGCAGCCTTTCTGGCGACTAATTACCCTAGGTGCAGTACCTAACCTGACCTGAGGGTAAGGGGGGCAACAGAGAGCTGCAAGTTCAAGCAGAACTGTAAAGCAGGATATACCTAAATCCCTGCAGTTCTTGGTATATTGAAGAGCAGTGGGGTAACTAAAATAAGCCCCTGCTGTAAACAAGAGGTCAATAGCCTTGTTTGTGTTTTTTCATCACATTGTAGCAGTGGAGGGATAACTAAGATAAGCCCCCCTGCACCTGTGATAGCCATCTGTTGGCCTAAAGTCACCCCGATCTGTGACGTAGGGGTGACGGTCACGGTGTGAATCATGACAGAGCTATGCTCCTATTTATTAGTCAGCGAAAAGAGGGAGACACAAAAGCGCAAATAGGGTCTTATCAAACGTTACACAAAGTTGCCCACCAAGAGAACTACTCACCTGGTGAGATTGAAGGAAGGACATATATTAATGGCGGCTGCTGCAGATCCACAGGTCAGTGCAGGACCTGATAATATTACAGTACATATATTTACAATAGTACAATATTTGTGGTATGTCCTGATGAAGGGGTCACCTGAACCCTGAAACGCGTAGAATAAACCACGTTGAAACCTCTACAAGTTTTGGAATTCTTCTTTCGGCAGCGCGGGGATGATCCTTTTTTCCTACCTAAGTGTGTGCCTATTTATTAGGGCTCTCTTCACACTTAGGTAAAACTGGTGGTCTGGTTAGAAAGATAGGCAGAAAGGAGCTGACTGAGCTTGCCTCAGGACAGTTGCTATCTGAGCTCCGTTCAGGTAGTGGGTCCCTGACAGGGGTGGGATCCTGTCAGAGGCCTAGACAGTAGGCCACGGAGCTGCGCCTGCCCGACGTGCGGCAGCCCCTAAGAAAGAGACACTGAAGGAGAACTGTATTGTAAAGCGTGAGGAGAAGTCATAGCAAAAGGAGAGGAAAACCAGAAGGAGTTCTGCCCTGCACAGGCTGCCTCCTTCTGAGGCACAGAATTCCGGTAGCCGGAACACCGTGGGAGCAACAGTCCTTTATGCCTTGCTCCAGAGACCGGCAGGACAGCTAATTCCAAGTTACTGATCCGCCCTATACCCAGGTGTTGTGAATTCTGTTTGTGGGCTCCCCCGGTGGTGTTTTATGGTAGTGCCACTTATGTGCCTTCTTCTATCCCTGATCACCTGTTGCCACCCATTTGGGGAGTTTCCTATTTAAGGCTGCTTGGCTGTTAGTTCTATGCCGGCCAACAATGAATCAGTAGCATTCTGTTGCATTCTCCAGCCTCAAGTTCCTGTTCAGCTAAGTTGAATTTTGTTTCTAGTTTATGCTATTTCTTGTCCAGCTTGCTGCAATGTGACTCCCTGTAGCTGGAAGCTCTTGCGGACTGATATTGCCACTCCAGTGGCATGAGTTGTCACTGGAGTTTTAAAGTAATTTCAGGATGGTGTTTTTGAGTAGTGTTTTTAAGTTGACCGTGAAGTAGCTCTTTCCTATCCTTCTGCTATCTAGAAAGCGGACCTCACTGTGCTAAATCTGCTGTTCATCCTACGTATGTCTTTTCCTCTTGACTCACCGTCAATATTTGTGGGGGGCTGCTATCTCCTTTTGGGGTTCATCTCTGGAGGTAAGGCAGGCCTGTATATTCCTCTGATAGGGGTAGTTAGATCTCCGGCTGGCGCGTGGTGTCTAGGGCATCGTAGGAAACACTCCCCGGCTACTTCCAGTGTTGTGTCAGGTTCAGGTCACGGTCAACTTTAGTTTCCATCACCCGAGAGCTAGTCCGTTTTTGTTATTTTTATTTCCCTGCCATTAGGGAAATCATGACAGTTTGGCCGGCCAGATGTGTTAAAACTATGCACTAAAGCAGGAAAGGATGAGAAAAGGTTTTTTTTTTTTTCTGTGTTTGAAAGTGCACCTTAGTTGCTCATTTGTACTCCTTGCTTAAACTGCAGTCTTCAGCCTTTTTTTTTTTTTTTCCTCTCCTCTTAATCTCTGAATGGCTTTGGTTTCACCTGTTTGAATCATGGACCCACAGAGTTTGGTTGCAGGTTTGAATACCCTTGCTACAAAGGTCCAGAACTTACAAGATTTTGTTATACGTGCTCCAATGTCTGAACCTAAGATCCCTATGCCTGAATTTTTTACCGGAGACAGATCTCGTTTTTTGAATTTCAGAGAGAATTGTAAATTATTTTTGTCTCTGAGATCTCACTCTGCTGGTGATCCTGCACAACAGGTTAAAATTGTTATTTCTCTACTGCGGGGTGACCCACAAAGTTGGGCATTTGCATTGTCGCCAGGGGATCCTGCGTTATTAAATGTAGATGCGTTTTTTCTGGCTTTGGGGTTGCTTTATGAAGAACCTAATTTAGAGATTTTGGCTGAGAAAGCCTTGATAGCTCTTTCCCAAGGGCAAGATGAAGCTGAGATATACTGCCAAAAATTTCGTAAATGGTCGGTACTTACTAAATGGAATGAGTGCGCTCTAGCAGCTAATTTCAGAGAAGGTCTCTCTGATGCCGTGAAGGATGTCATGGTGGGGTTCCCTGTGCCTACAGGTCTGAATGATGCCATGAAATTGGCTATCCAGATTGATCGGCGTTTACGGGAGCGCAAATCTGTGCACCATATGGCGGTATCTTCTGAGCAAAAACCTGTGCACCATATGGCGGTATCTTCTGAGCAAAAACCTGTGCACCATATGGCGGTATCTTCTGAGCAAAAACCTGTGCACCATTTGGCGGTGACCTCTGAAAGGGCACCAGAGCATATGCAATGCGATAGTGTTTTGTCTAGAGGCGAACGACAGAATTACAGGCGCAAAAATGGGTTGTGCTTTTATTGTGGAGATCCAGCTCATGTTATATCAGCATGCTCTAAACGCATAAAAAAGGTTGATAAAAAGGTTGATAAATCTTTTTCTATGGGTACCTTGCAGTCTAAATTTCTTTTGTCCGTGACATTGATTTGTACTTTATCATCTGTTACCGTGGATGCTTATGTGGATTCTGGCGCCGCTCTGAGTCTCATGGATTGGTCCTTTGCCAAGCGTTGTGGGTTTGATTTGGAGCCTCTGGAAGTTTCTATTCCCCTGAAGGGTATTGATTCTACACCTTTGGCTAGCAATAAACCACAATATTGGACACAAGTGACTATGCGTCTTACCCCAGACCATCAGGAGATTATTCGTTTCCTTGTGTTATACAATCTACATGACGTTTTAGTGCTTGGATTACCATGGTTACAAATTCATAATCCAGTCTTGGACTGGAGATCAATGTCTGTGCTGAGCTGGGGATGTCGGGGGATTCATGGGGATGCACCTTTGATTCCCATTTCTTCATCTACTCCCTCTGAGATCCCAGCATTTCTGTCAGATTTTTATGATGTCTTTCAGGAGCCTAAAATTGATTCTCTCCCTCCTCACAGAGAGTGTGACTGCGCTATTGAGCTGATTCCCGGTAGTAAATTTCCTAAGGGTCGCTTGTTTAATTTGTCTGTACCTGAACATACTGCTATGCGGGAGTATATCAGAGAATCTTTGGAAAAGGGTCATATTCGCCCCTCTTTGTCTCCACTAGGGGCAGGATTTTTCTTTGTGGGTAAAAAGGATGGTTCATTGAGACCTTGTATCGACTATCGACTTCTGAATAAGATTACAGTTAAATACCAGTACCCGTTACCTTTACTGACTGATCTGTTTGCTCGCATAAAGGGGGCTAAGTGGTTCACTAAGATCGATCTACGTGGTGCGTATAATTTAGTGCGGATTAAGCAGGGGGATGAGTGGAAGACCGCATTTAATACGCCTGAAGGCCATTTTGAGTATTTGGTAATGCCTTTCGGTCTCGAATGCCCCTTCCGTTTTTCAGTCCTTTATGCACGATATTTTCCGTGAATATCTGGATAAATTTATGATTGTGTATTTGGATGATATTCAGATTTTTTCGGAGGACTGGGAATCTCATGTTCAACAGGTCAGGAGAGTTTTTCAGGTTTTGCGAGCTAATTCTCTTTTTGTAAAGGGCTCAAAGTGTATTTTTGGGGTTCAGAGAATTTCCTTTCTGGGATATATTTTTTCCCCTTCATCTATGGAGATGGACCCTGTTAAGGTTCAGGCTATTTGTGATTGGATACAACATACTTCTTTAAAGAGTCTTCAGAAATTCTTGGGATTTGCTAATTTCTATCGCCGATTTATAGCGGGTTTTTCTGCCATTGCTAAACCTTTGACTGATTTGACCAAAAAGGGTGCTGATGTTGCTAATTGGTCCTCTGCGGCTGTGGAGGCCTTTCGGGAGCTTAAGCGCCGCTTTTCTTCTGCTCCTGTGTTGCGCCAGCCTGATGTGTCGCTCCCTTTCCAGGTTGAAGTAGATGCTTCCGAGATCGGAGCAGGTGCAGTTTTGTCGCAGAAAGATCCTGACTGCTCAGTGATGAGACCATGTGCGTTTTTCTCTCGAAAGTTTTCGCCCGCTGAGCGAAATTATGATGTTGGAAATCGGGAGCTCTTGGCCATGAAGTGGGCATTTGAGGAGTGGCGTCATTGGCTTGAGGGTGCTAGACACCAGGTGGTGGTCTTGACTGACCACAAGAATCTAATTTATCTTGAGTCAGCCAGGCGTCTGAATCCTAGACAGGCGCGCTGGTCATTGTTTTTCTCCCGATTTAACTTTGTGGTTTCATATCTGCCTGGGTCTAAGAATGTGAGGGCGGATGCCCTTTCTAGGAGTTTTGAGCCTGACTCGCCTGGTGATTCCGAACCTACTGGCATCCTGAAGGATGGGGTGATATTGTCAGCTGTCTCCCCAGACCCGCGGCGCTCTTTGCAGGAGTTTCAGGTGGATAGGCCTGATCGCTGTCCGCCTGGTAGACTGTTTGTCCCTGAGGACTGGACCAGTAGAGTTATCTCGGAGGTTCATTCTTCCGCGTTGGCAGGTTATCCTGGAATTTTTGGCACTAGGGATTTGGTGTCTAGGTCCTTCTGGTGGCCTTCCTTGTCTCGAGATGTGCGTATTTTTGTGCAGTCTTGTGATGTTTGTGCTCGGGCCAAGCCCTGCTGTTCTCGGGCCAGTGGGTTGTTGTTGCCCTTGCCCATTCCTAAGAGGCCTTGGACGCACATCTCTATGGACTTTATTTCTGATCTTCCTGTTTCTCGTAGGATGTCTGTCATCTGGGTGGTGTGTGACCGTTTTTCCAAGATGGTGCATTTGGTGCCTTTGCCCAAATTGCCCTCCTCCTCTGAGCTGGTTCCTCTATTTTTTCAGAATGTGGTGCGTTTGCATGGTATTCCTGAGAATATAGTGTCTGACAGGGGTACTCAGTTTGTGTCTAGATTTTGGCGGGCGTTCTGTGCCAGGATGGGCATCGACTTGTCTTTTTCGTCTGCATTCCATCCTCAGACTAATGGCCAGACTGAGCGTACTAATCAGACTTTGGAGACTTACTTGAGGTGTTTTGTGTCCGCTGATCAGGATGATTGGCTTGATTTTTTGCCATTGGCAGAGTTTGCCCTTAACAATCAGGCCAGTTCTGCCACTTTGGTTTCTCCATTTTTTTGTAATTCAGGGTTTCACCCTCGTTTTTCGTCCGGTCAATTGGAGTCTTCGGATTGTCCTGGAGTGGATGCTGTGGTTGATAGAATGCATCAGATTTGGGGACAGGTTGTGGACAATCTGAAGTTGTCCCAGGAGAAGACTCAACAGTTCACTAATCGTCATCGGCGTGTTGGTCCTCGTCTTTGTGTTGGGGACCTGGTGTGGCTGTCTTCTCGATTTGTTCCTATGAAGGTCTCGTCTCCTAAGTTTAAGCCTCGGTTTATCGGCCCTTATAGGATTCTGGAGGTTCTCAATCCTGTGTCCTTTCGTTTGGACCTCCCAGCATCTTTTAATATTCATAATGTTTTTCATCGGTCATTATTGCGGAGGTATGAGGTACCGGTTGTTCCTTCTGCTGATCCTCCTGCTCCTGTGCTGGTTGAGGGTGAATTGGAGTATGTGGTGGAAAAGATCTTGGACTCCCGTGTTTCCAGACGGAAACTTCAGTATCTGGTTAAGTGGAAAGGCTATGGTCAGGAGGATAATTCTTGGGTGACTGCATCCGATGTTCATGCTCCTGATTTGGTTCGTGCATTTCATAGTGCTCATCCAGATCGCCCTGGTGGTTCTGGTGAGGGTTCGGTGCCCCCTCCTTAAGGGGGGGTACTGTTGTGAATTCTGTTTGTGGGCTCCCCCGGTGGTGTTTTATGGTAGTGCCACTTATGTGCCTTCTTCTATCCCTGATCACCTGTTGCCACCCATTTGGGGAGTTTCCTATTTAAGGCTGCTTGGCTGTTAGTTCTATGCCGGCCAACAATGAATCAGTAGCATTCTGTTGCATTCTCCAGCCTCAAGTTCCTGTTCAGCTAAGTTGAATTTTGTTTCTAGTTTATGCTATTTCTTGTCCAGCTTGCTGCAATGTGACTCCCTGTAGCTGGAAGCTCTTGCGGACTGATATTGCCACTCCAGTGGCATGAGTTGTCACTGGAGTTTTAAAGTAATTTCAGGATGGTGTTTTTGAGTAGTGTTTTTAAGTTGACCGTGAAGTAGCTCTTTCCTATCCTTCTGCTATCTAGAAAGCGGACCTCACTGTGCTAAATCTGCTGTTCATCCTACGTATGTCTTTTCCTCTTGACTCACCGTCAATATTTGTGGGGGGCTGCTATCTCCTTTTGGGGTTCATCTCTGGAGGTAAGGCAGGCCTGTATATTCCTCTGATAGGGGTAGTTAGATCTCCGGCTGGCGCGTGGTGTCTAGGGCATCGTAGGAAACACTCCCCGGCTACTTCCAGTGTTGTGTCAGGTTCAGGTCACGGTCAACTTTAGTTTCCATCACCCGAGAGCTAGTCCGTTTTTGTTATTTTTATTTCCCTGCCATTAGGGAAATCATGACACCCAGGAGGCAAGGTGGCAACTTGTGGAGGCTGGGGCGTGCTAGAGTCTCTGTAAAAAGCCTCAAGCCACCAGTCATATGGGTTTTTCCTATCCATCCGGGGGACAGAGAGAGAAACATCTAGAACATCTACAACAGTTGTGAGGACCTTATGAGAAGCTCAGCAGTAAGGTACTACAACACCAAGGTGATAGAGGAAGGCTACTGATTTCCACCTGGATAAGGGGACTCTGGATTTGACTTCAAACCGGCCGGACTCTGCCTACCCTGTGATCTGGTGCTCTGGACTGTCGATGCTGAAGCCTTCAGTAAAAAGGTAAAGAGACTGCAACCTTGTGTCCTCGTTCTTCACTGCACCTCACACCATCCACCATCTACACACTGGGAAGCCCTGGGGATATACTTCACCTGTGGGAAGGTATGCCATCTAGCTGCCATAACACCACCCCAGCGGACCCCTTAAAGCAGCGTCAGTCACCCTGACCGAATACCACAGGTGGCATCACAAACACATCCCTTTAAAGACCTTTTTCCCTTTTACAACAGATGTCCCTAGGGCCACGGACCGGGTCAGCCACCGTGACTTCCCTCTTGAGAACCGAAGGACCCGGTACCGAGTACCCCACTGCCCTATGGGGGCAATCCAAATGCGCGCCTTCCACCTTGTAGGCCTGGCTCAGGGACTGAGCGCACTTCTGAATGCACACCTTCCACCTTGTAAGCCTGCCTCAGGGACTGAGCGCACTTCTGAATACATGCCTTCCACCTTGTAAGCCTGCCTCAGGGACTGAGCGCACTCCTGAATGCGCGCCTTCCTCCTTGTAAGCCTGCCTCAGAGACTGAGCGCACTCATGAATGCACGCCTTCCACCTTATAAGCCTCCCTCAGGGACTGAGCGCACTCCTGAAGGCACGCCTTCCACCTTGTAAGCCTGCCTCAGGGACTGAGCACACTCCTGAATGCACACCTTTCACCTTGTAAGCCTGCCTCAGGGACTGAGCGCACTCCTAAATGCACGCCTTTCACCATGTAAGCCTGCCTTAGGAACTGGGTGCACTCCTGAATGCACGCCTTCCCCCATGCAAGCCTGCCTCAGGGACTAAGAGCACTCCTGAATGCACGCCTTCCACCATGTAAGCCTGCCTCAGGGACTGAGCGCACTTCTGAATACATGCCTTCCACCTTGTAAGCCTGCCTCAGGGACTGAGCGCACTCCTGAATGCGCGCCTTCCTCCTTGTAAGCCTGCCTCAGGGACTGAGCGCACTCATGAATGTGCGCCTTCCAACTTATAAGCCTCCCTCAGGGACTGAGCGCACTCCTGAAGGCACGCCTTCCACCTTGTAAGCCTGCCTCAGGGCCTGAGCGCACTCCTGAATGCACACCTTCCACCTTGTAAGCCTGCCTCAGGGACTGAGCGCACTCCTAAATGCACGCCTTCCACCATGTAAGCCTGCCTCAGGAACTGGGCGCACTCCTGAATGCACGCCTTCCCCCATGTAAGCCTGCCTCAGGGACTAAGAGCACTCCTGAATGCACGCCTTCCACCATGTAAGCCTGCCTCAGGGACTCAGTTCACTCCTGAATGCGCGCCTTCCACCTTGAAAGCCTGCCTCAGGAACTGAGCGCACACCTTTATGCGCGTCTACGCTACCCTGATGAACCAAACAGCGTCAGGCCAATTGCAGCCTGGCAGCAAATCAAAGCATGGAGCTGCACAGCCAATGAGCTATTTCCTACGGTGCCTTTATTCCATTCCCAACCATTGAGGTTCATGAACGTTACAGGCCAGGAGCGGGTGTACGAAGCGGCTCATGATCAGGGCCTGACATGAAAAACAATACATGCCTTCCACCTTGTAAGCCTGCCTCAGGGACTGAGCGCACTCCTAAATGCACGCCTTCCACCATGTAAGCCTGCCTCAGGGACTGAGCGCACTCCTGAATGCACACCTTCCACCTTGTAAGCCTGCCTCAGGGACTGAGCGCACTCCTAAATGCACACCTTCCACCATGTAAGCCTGCCTCAGGAACTGGGCGCACTCCTGAATGCTTGCCTTCCCCCATGTAAGCCTGCCTCAGGGACTAAGAGCACTCCTGAATAGTGTTGAGCATTCCGATACCGCAAGTATCGGGTATCGGCCGATACTTGCGGGTATCGGAATTCCGATACCGAGATCCGATACTTTTGTGGTATCGGGTATCGGTATCGAAACAACATTAATGTGTAAAATAAAGAATTAAAATAAAAAATATTGCTATACTCACCTCTCCGACGCAGCCTGGACCTCACCGAGGGAACCGGCAGCGTTCTTTGCTTAAAATGCGCGCGTTTACTTCCTTCCGTGACGTCACGGCTTGTGATTGGTCGCGTGCCGCCCATGTGGCCGCGACGCGACCAATCACAGCAAGCCGTGACGTAATTTTCAGGTCCTGAATGCCTAATTCTAGGCATTCAGGATTTTAAAATTACGTTCCGGCTTGTGATTGGTCGCGTCGCGGTCACATGGGCGACGCGACCAATCACAAGCCGTGACGTCACGGGAGGCAGGAAACGCGCGCATTTTAAAATTACATCACGGCTTGTGATTGGTTGCGTGCCGCCCATGTGACCGCGACGCGACCAATCACAGCAAGCCGTGATGTAATTTCAGGTCCTGAATGCAGAATTAGGCATACAGGACCTGAAATTACGTCACGGCTTGCTGTGATTGGTCACGTCGCGGTCACATGGGCGGCACGCAACCAATAACAAGCCGTGACGTAATTTTAAAATGCGCGCGTTTCCTGCCTCCCGTGACGTCACGGCTTGTGATTGGTCACGTCGCCCATGTGACCGCGACGCGACCAATCACAAGCCGGAACGTAATTTTAAAATCCTGAATGCCTAGAATTAGGCATTCAGGACCTGAAAATTACGTCACGGCTTGCTGTGATTGGTCGCGTCGCGGCCACATGGGCGGCACGCGACCAATCACAAGCCGTGACGTCACGGAAGGAAGTAAACGCACGCATTTTAAGCAAAGAACGCTGCCGGTTCCCTCGGTGAGGTCCAGGCTGCGTCGGAGAGGTAAGTATAGCAATATTTTTTATTTTAATTCTTTATTTTACACATTAATATGGATCCCAGGGCCTGAAGGAGAGTTTCCTCTCCTTCAGACCCTGGGAACCATCAGGGATACCGTCCGATACTTGAGTCCCATTGACTTGTATTGGTATCGGGTATCGGTATCGGATTAGATCCGATACTTTGCCGGTATCGGCCGATATTTTCCGATACCGATACTTTCAAGTATCGGACGGTATCGCTCAACACTACTCCTGAATGCGCGCCTTCCACCTTGTAAGCCTGCCTCAGGAACTGAGCGCACACCTTAATGCGCGTCTACACTACCCTGATGAACCAAACAGCGTCAGGCCAGTTGCAGCCTGGCAGCAAATCAAAGCACGGAGCTGCACAGCCAATGAGCTATTTCCTATGGTGCCTTTATTCCATTCCCAACCATTGAGGTTCATGAACGTTACAGGCCAGGAGCGGGTGTACGAAGCGGCTCATGATCAGGGCCTGACACGAAAAAGAGATGCTTCCATCCTCCATTTGGCCATGTATGGAGCATATGCTAGGGTCTAAGGGTATATTTCCACGGTCAGGAATGGCTCAGTATTTGTTCAGGATTTGACGCAGGTAAAATCTGCATCTGAGGTCACTGGCAGGCCACCTGCTTTTTGATGAGTTTTTTACATGGGCTTTTGATGCGTTTTTTCATTCCATGCGATTTGTTGTCACTTTAAATAAAGCTACTTGAAAGTTGGCTTCTGGTAAGGAAAAAATAAAGTGATTTCCTGTTTACAGATATTTTGGAATATGTTCCCACGGTCAGTAAACGCTGCGGGTTGGACGCTGAGTACATCCGCATTTTTCATGCGTTGTTTTCATTCGGATTTGTGTGTGCTTTTGTAAGCTAATTAAAGATGTTAAAAAAAAAAAAAGAATTGTTATGTAATTTCTTTGTCCAATCTCTTCTTTTACATACTCCACTGAAGAATAATGTTTACACACACAGATGGATAGATATGATAGATAGGAGATAGATAGATTATCATCATTATTTATTTATATAGCACCATTAATTCCATGGTGCTGTATATGAGAAAGGGGTTACATACAGGGTTATAGATATCGTTTACAGTAAACAGGTTTACAGTGACAGTCTGGTACAGAGGGGAGAGGACCCTGTCCTTGCGGACTTACATTCTATGATAGATACGATAGATAGATAAATAGGATAGATAATAGATAGATAGATAGATAGATAGATAGATAGATAGATAGATAGATAGATAGATAAATAGGATAGAGAATAGATAGATAGATAGATACGATCTATCGTATCTATCTTATCTATTATCTATTCTCAATCTATCAATATATCTATCTATCATATCTATCTATAGATATATCGATAGACAGCTAGATAAATATATCGATTGTGGGAATATAGCTCAGCAGGGATCTTTGCTTTGGCCCAAGCAGGTGGCTATGGAGTCACAATGGACAATAGCAGGCTGGTGAGTTCCACATAGACATGTGCCAGGCGTATTTATTGTGCACATTTGTCATACAAAACATGAAATAAAATGTCTAAGGCCGTCTGGCCGCTAACTAACAACAAGGTTCTAACTACAAAATAAACCTACACAACAATAAAGAAGTTCATGCAGTCTTACTGTGTCAGCTCCCAGACCAGCAGATGAGAGAGTGAGATCCCAGCAGCTCCTGATTATCAGCTGAAGCAGTCAGGAGACCAAAACATGGACTGCATGTGTGGAGGGGAAGCACTAGTCCTTTCCACGCTGATCACTAAAGAAACCAGCACCGGATTACAGTGAAATAAACAGCTTCACAATCAATACTGGGAGACATATGAAATGAAACGGGGAGAAACATATCTGTTTTCTAGTACTTCTCTCCTTGGTACCTCACACACCCCCTTCCTCTGTTCGAGCCCATAGGGTCGGACATGACGAGTCACTAAGCAGTGCGTTCTAGACAACGCATCTGCATTCCCGTGTGCTGCACCTGCCCTGTGATCAAACGGAAAATTTAAAAGGTTGCAATGCTAAGAACCAGCGTGTCACCCTCGCATTGCCCTCTTTTGCCTGGGACATCCACGTTAGGGGTGAATGGTCCGTCACTAGCCTAAATTGGCGACCTAGCAAATAATAGCGTAAGGTGTATAGGGCCCATTTTACAGCCAGGGCTTCCCGCTCAACCACACTGTAATTCTTTTCTGCCCTCGTAAGCTTTCTGCTTAGATAGCCCACTGGGTGTTCTTCACCATTCACTTCCTGTGACAACACTGCACCGAGGCCAACACCAGAGGTGTCCGTTTGGACAATAAACTCCCGTTTAAAGTCAGGGGCAACCAACACTGGTTGGTCACAGAGGACCGTTTTCAAATGTTGAAAGGCCTCCTCTGCTTCTGCGTTCCACTTTATTGTGATAGATTTTGACCCCTTGGTAAGATCTGTGAGAGGGGCCGCGATGGTGGCAAAATGTTTGATGAACCGCCTATAATAACCGACGATCCCTAAAAAAGCTCCAACTTGTTTTTTGGTGACCGGTCGCGGCCAATTCTGAATAGCGTCCACCTTATTGGTCTGTGGCTTTACGACTCCTCGCCCTATGCTATATCCCAGATAGCGAGCCTCTTCCAAACCCAAGGTACATTTCTTGGGATTGGCAGTCAACCCAGCAGTTTTTACCGAGTCTAAAACAGCTTGTACTTTTGGTAAATGTGTGTCCCAGTCATCACTAAAGACAATGATATCGTCCAAGTATGCGGACGCATACTGCACATGGGGTTTTAGGACAATATCCATTAGACGTTGGAAGGTGGCTGCGGCACCATGCAACCCAAATGGCATATCACGGTACTGGAACAGTCCCTGGGGCGTGACAAAGGCAGTTTTTTCTTTGGCTGAATCCGTGAGGGGAATCTGCCAATAACCTTTTGTTAAGTCAATAGTGGATATGTACCTGGCCGAACCCAGTCTCTCTATAAGTTCGTCAACCCTCGGCATCGGGTAGGCATCGAATTTCGATACCTAATTTAGTTTCCGAAAATCATTACAAAATCGAATAGTCCCATCGGGCTTGGGAACCAACATGATTGGGCTAGCCCAACCACTCCGGGACTCCTCAATGACTCCAAGCTCTAACATTTTCTCAACTTCTTGGGCAATGGCTTGTCTCCGAGCCTCCGGAATTCGATATGGTTTTAGCCGTACCCGCGCATGTGGATCAGTAACAATGTCATGTTTAATTAAGTGAGTACGGTCAGGAAGTTCTGAGAAAACCTCTGCGTTTTTCTGTATAAATTCCTTGGTCTCTCGTTTTTGACTTTCGGACAGTGTCTCTGCAATACCCACTTCTGGCAATGTTACCTGGGGGACATTTACCAAAGATGGTGGTGCCCTTCGAGGTCCATCACTAAGGGCAGCTCCTGCCATTAGACTCTCCCTGTCCCGCCAGGCCTTAAGCAAGTTTATGTGGTAGATTTGCTCGGTTTTTCTCTTGTCTGGTTGATGTATCTTATAATTCACTTCACCTAATCTCTCCAACACCTCGTATGGGCCCTGCCACTTCGCAAGAAATTTATTTTCTACAGTAGGTACTAATACTAGCACCCTGTCTCCGGGTTGAAAGGCTCGTGTTCTAGCCGCTCGGTTGTATACCGTGCTTTGGGCATGTTGTGCACGTTCTAAACATTCCTTAACTATTGGCATGACTGCCTCAATTCTATCTTGCATAAGCATTAAGTGTTCAATTACACTACGATAAGGAGTCACCTCTTGTTCCCAAGTCTCTTTAGCAACATCTAACAGGCCTCTAGGACATCGCCCATAAACTAACTCAAAAGGCGAAAAGCCAGTGGAGGATTGGGGTACTTCACGTATAGCGAACAGGAGATATGGTAGGAGAGCATCCCAATCCCTCCCGTCCTTATCTACCACCCTTTTCAACATTCCCTTCAGGGTTTTATTAAATCGCTCCACCAATCCATCAGTCTGAGGGTGATATACTGAAGTACGCAAGTGGGAGATTTTTAGTAGTTTACATAAGTCTTTAAGTATACGAGACATAAAGGGGGTCCCCTGATCCGTTAGTATTTCCTTCGGAATGCCCGTGCGAGAAAACATATTAACAAGTTCCTTTGAAATTGCTTTCGCATTGGCATTCCGCAGGGGTACTGCTTCAGGGTAACGAGTGGCATAATCTAGTACTACCAAAATGTACTGATGACCCCTGGCAGATTTAACTAATGGACCAACTATATCCATTGCTATCCTCTCGAAGGGCACCTCTATTATTGGTAAGGGCACAAGGGGGCTTCTAAAATGTGACATAGGTGCGGTCAATTGACACGTAGGACAGGACTGACAAAACTGGGCCACGTCTCCCGCTAGACCCGGCCAAAAAAAACGTTGTAGAATACGGTGGTTTGTTTTTTCTCCTGCCAGGTGTCCCCCCAAGGGATGTTTATGGGCCAGTTTCAAAACTACCTGGCGGAAGGACTTGGGCACCACTAGTTGCTCTACCGCCACTCCTCGTACTTTGTCTATGTGATACAGCATATCCTGTTGCACCGCCACATGTGGGAACTCATTTTGAGCCCCTGGGTACAATGGTCTTCCCTCAGAGACCTTTACATTTTCCCATTCCCTTGCCAGAGTAGGATCTTGGTGCTGAGCGGTCCCGAATTTACCACGGGCCACCTCAAGACCTGGCATTTCTATAGCTTCCTCTAGCTCATCTGCCTCGCCTGCATATACAGCCAGAGGAGAGTCTACAGATCTGGGAGTTTCCTCTGAGATGGGCCCCCCTTCATCTTGCTGCAATGGCTCAGGGGCTAGCCCCATGTCACCGTCCTCAACTATAGTGTCCATGCCATTTTTAAGGCTCCACAAGTCCCAAAATAAGGGAAAGTCTCTCCCTAATATTACGTCATGTCCCATAGACTTTAGGACTGCCGCTTGATGTCTTTTGGTTCCTACTGGCGTGGCAAGGGTGACCCAGGCAGTGGGGTAGTTTTTTACATCACCATGGATGCAACTAATGCCCACGGTTAAGTTCGTTAGGGCTCTAGGGTCCACCAAACTGGCATGTACCAGAGTTACTTGACTGCCGGAATCCAAGACGGCATTCACACTATGGCCGTCGACCTCAAGGCAACACACATGTCGTTCATTTCCTGTGAGGACCTCTGCAACACAGACCGACTGTACATATAACGAAAGTCGTCTCATAGCGTTACAGTCCATTGGCTCTGTAGTCATTGGGCAGTTAGCTGCTACATGACCAAGCCCGCGACATCGCCAACACTGTATAGGTCCTTGCCTCCTCACCGGGGACCCCAGATAGGGTCTGCTGGCTTGCTGTGAGACCGTACCACCTACATAGTCCTTTATGGGTCTGCTAGCCTTCATTGCAACATTCTCTTCTTTTGAAGACGAAGCAGGTTTCGCAGGATTTTCTGGTGATTTCTTGGGAGTCCAGCGAGGTGATAACGTCCCTTGGAGTAGGCTTTCAGAAGCATTGTAGCGTTCAACCATATTCACCAACTGGTCGGCTGTAGATGGGTCACCCTGTCCAACCCACCTCTGTATCTTAGCGGGTAAGGACCGCAGGTACTTGTGTAGAACAACACGTTCCACCATCTGTGCGGATATCAAAGTCTCTGGTTGCAGCCATTTTTTTACTAGATGGACGAGATCATGCATTTGTGAGCGGGCTGGCTGATGCTCCACAAAAGTCCATAAATGTACCCTCTGTGCTCGTACATATGTGCTTACTCCCAGCCTCACCAGGATTTCGCCTTTTAATTTGGTATAGTCCATAGCATCCACTCCACTTAGATCGTAATAGGCCTTTTGTGGATCTCTGCTCAGAAATGGAGCAACCACTTCAGCCCATCTGTCCACCGGTAAATGCTCACATTCGGCAATACGTTCAAATACGGTGAAATACGCTTCCACATCATCGTCAGCAGTCATTTTAAGCAGCGTCTTTTGTACAGCTTTCCGCGCACTAGCAACACTTTGTGCACGATCTCTCTCATCTCGGCGCTGACGAACCAAAGCCTGCTTTAATGCATTCAACTGCTCTTGCTGAATCTGGTTTTGCTGGTCCAGGGCTTGCTGGAAGTACGTATTGGTCTGCTGTTGTTGAACATTTGCCTGCAATAACTGTTTCACCAGTTCCTCCATATTACTGGACTCTTGGCTCTTCAAAAGCACAGGAGCTTTCAGCCAGGACATACACAGAGCACTTTCTCTGCAGTCACAGTCCAATAGCCACGATTGACCGCATTTGAAACACCATTTGTGGGAATATAGCTCAGTAGGGATCTTTGCTTTGGCCCTAGCAGGTGGCTATGGAGTCACAATGGACAATAGCAGGCTGGTGAGTTCCATACAGACATGTGCCAGGCGTATTTATTGTGCATATTTGTCATACAAAACATGAAATAAAATGTCTAAGGCCGTCTGGCCGCTAACTAACAACAAGGTTCTAACTACAAAATAAACCTACAAAACGATAAAGAAGTTCATGCAGTCTTACTGTGTCAGCTCCCAGACCAGCAGATGAGAGAGTGAGATCCCAGCAGCTCCTGATTATCAGCTGAAGCAGTCAGGAGACCAAAACCTGGACTGCATGTGTGGAGGGGAAGCACCAGTCCTTTCCACGCTGATCACTAAAGAAACCAGGACCGGATTACAGTGAAATAAACAGCTTCACAATCAATACTGGGAGACATATGAAATGAAACGGGGAGAAACATCTGTTTTCTAGTACTTCTCCCCTTGGTACCTCACACGATAGATAGATAATAGGTAGATAATAGATAGATACATCTATAGATAATACCAAGCCCGATGTTTAGTAATAAACATAATAAAATGGTACAATTTACAAAAGAAAATCCCATGGCAGATAAAATGACTAGTGATAAAAATTCCCCATTAAATGTCACCTGCTTAACCCAGCAGGAAGTACAGCGGCGTCTAAAAATAACTAAAATTGATAAATCTCCGGGCCCGGATGGGATACACCCCCGAGTACTGCAGGAATTAAGTACAGTCATTGATAGACCATTATTTTTAATCTTTAAAGAGTCCATAATAACAGGGTCTGTACCACAGGACTGGCGTATAGCAAATGTGGTGCCAATATTCCAAAAAGGGGCAAAAACTGAACTCGGTAATTATAGGCCAGTAAGCTTAACCTCTACTGTGGGTAAAATCCTGGAGGGCATTCTAAGGGATGCTATGCTGGAGTATCTGAAGAGGAATAACCTCATGACCCGGTATCAGCACGGGTTTACTAGGGACCGTTCATGTCAGACTAATTTGATCAGCTTCTATGAAGAGGCAAGTTCTGGACTGGACCAAGGGAACCCAGTGGACGTAGTATATATGGACTTTTCCAAAGCTTTTGATACGGTGCCACACAAAAGGTTGTTACATAAAATGAGAGTAATGGGGATAGGGGAAAATATGTGTAAGTGGGTTGAGAGCTGGCTCAGGGATAGGAAACAAAGGGTGGTTATTAATGGAGCACACTCGGACTGGGTCACGGTTAGCAGTGGGGTACCACAGGGGTCAGTATTGGGCTTTCTTCTTTTTAACATATTTATTAATGACCTTGTAGGGGGCATTCAGAGTAGAATTTCAATATTTGCAGATGACACTAAACTCTGCAGGGTAATCAATACAGGGGAGGACAATTTTATATTACAGGATGATTTATGTAAACTAGAAGCTTGGGCTGATAAATGGCAAATGAGCTTTAATGGGGATAAATGTAAGGTCATGCACTTGGGTAGAAGTAATAAGATGTATAACTATGTGCTTAATTCTAAAACTCTGGGCAAAACCGTCAATGAAAAAGACCTGGGTGTATGGGTGGATGACAAACTCATATTCAGTGGCCAGTGTCAGGCAGCTGCTACAAAGGCAAATAAAATAATGGGATGTATTAAAAGAGGCATAGATGCTCATGAGGAGAACATAATTTTACCTCTATACAAGTCACTAGTTCGACCACACTTAGAATACTGTGCACAGTTCTGGTCTCCGGTGTATAAGAAAGACATAGCTGAACTGGAGCGGGTGCAGAGAAGAGCGACCAAGGTTATTAGAGGACTGGGGGGTCTGCAATACCAAGATAGGTTATTACACTTGGGGCTATTTAGTTTGGAAAAACGAAGACTAAGGGGTGATCTTATTTTAATGTATAAATATATGAGGGGACAGTACAAAGACCTTTCTGGTGATCTTTTTAATCATAGACCTGAGACAGGGACAAGGGGGCATCCTCTACGTCTGGAGGAAAGAAGGTTTAAGCATAATAACAGACGCGGATTCTTTACTGTAAGAGCAGTGAGACTATGGAACTCTCTGCCGTATGATGTTGTAATGAGTGATTCATTAATTAAATTTAAGAGGGGACTGGATACCTTTCTGGAAAAGTATAATGTTACAGGGTATATACACTAGATTCCTTGATAGGGCGTTGATCCAGGGAACTAGTCTGATTGCCGTATGTGGAGTCGGGAAGGAATTTTTTTCCCCATGGTGGAGTTACTCTTTGCCACATGGGGTTTTTTTGCCTTCCCCTGGATCAACATGTTAGGGCATGTTAGGTTAGGCTATGGGTTGAACTAGATGGACTTACAGTCTTCCTTCAACCTTAATAACTATAAAGAGTTAGGCCGGGATCACACATGCGAGAAACTCAGACGAGTCTCACATCTTAATACCCAGCACCCGGGACCGGAGTGTGCGGCTGCATGTATTTCTATGCAGCTGAACACTCTGGTCCCGAATGTTGGCGGCAGTGCCAGGTATTGAGGCGAGAGACTCGTGCAAGTTTCTCGCAAGTGTGCCCTGGCCTTAAACACAATATCTGTGTAATTAAAAAATGTTGTTTTTTTTTTAAATGTTGTGGGCTCCTGCACAATTTTGTGCTCCAGAGAGGGAAAGCCAGCGACTGGGGGACCGATGTTTGTAGCCTGGGAAGGGGTTAATATCCATGGAGCTTCCCAAGTGTCACGATTCACACTGTGACTGTCACCCCTACGTCACGGATCGGGGTGACCTTAGGCCAACAGATGGCTATCACGTGCAGGGGGGCTTATCTTAGTTATCCCTCCACTGCTACACTGTGATGAGAAAACACACAAGGCTATTGACCTATCGATTTACAGCAGGGGCTTATTTTAGTTATCCCACTGCACTGCAATATAACACGAACTTGCAGCTCTCTGGCGCTCCCCTTGCCCTTAGGTCAAATTAGGTACTGCACCTGGGGTAATTAGTCGCCAGAAAGCCTGCCTCCTAGGTACTGGCTATTGGGCACGCTGCAGCGAGGCGATATAACTACTCCCACTCAGGCAGGAACAATAATCATCAATGCCGCCGTCGCTACAATGACTCCCAAAGGCACAGAACCAGGTATACTGCCACCAGGTTCGATTAACGGGTCCGAAGCTAACCCAAAACAGTAGCGTAATTCCCTTCAGAAGACTAAGGGTATGTTTTAGAGCAGGAGAACGAAACTAGTAATATAAATATTTTACTTCGTAAAAGAACAGGCAGTGTTTATAAAAATATTACAAGGATGTTACAATAAGAGACAATTAGAAATATTTACAAAGGTAATTATAAAATAACAGGGATTAAATGAGAAGTTAACACTTACATGTGTTCAGATCATTTCAGGCAAAACCAGGCTAGTGGGCGGAGCTCCAAATATCCCAGTTCATCAGGGCTGGCAGTAAGAGCTCCTCAAGTAAGACTAACTGCTGGGTGCCTTGCAGAAAACTTATAACTGCAGCCTGGTGACATCACTAAAAGGGCTGGTTTCCCCAGACCCTCCCCTCTCCTCAGACTTACCAAATTTAACACTAATTCTTATAATTCTCGTATCTTCGCTCCAGAACATGTCAGAATCATAACACACCCCTCATTCCTCTTATTTTACAATTGGCTTTCTATTGTACCAAATTCTGGCTAGTTGGGACACACAGTTCCGGAGAAATCCGTACTTTGTCCCCTTGGGGTTTAGAGGCTCATGCTTACAGTGGCTGACAGATCCGCCAATGGAGATTCGCAACACGGACTTATTTTCCTAGCCTAAATCGGTGACCCAACATCTTATCATAATAGAACAAAGACCCTCATGGATTTTGGGAGGCCTAGACCCGTTTCAGCTGGTACAATTGTCTATTGCGGCTACCGGTCATATAAATTCTTGTGGCGGGAGGAAATGATTAAGTTGCCCAGAACCTGGAATTTGCAGCTAGAAGCAATAAAACCTCTTCTACACACATTTCAGCAAGCAGAAACACAGAGAGAAGGGGGGTTTAAGCCCAAAGCATGGGTGCTAACAGGCAAAGCTACAAAATCATATTACATTTCATACATTATCGTGACACCAGGCTATGAATATCACCGCGCAGTTGTATATTTAGCCTTTACTGGCTATTAAAATAGGGGGACCCCCCAAAAAAAAATAAAAAATGAGGTGGGTTCCCCCCATAATTTATAGCCAGAACAGCTGCGGGCTGATATTCATAGATGGATAGATATGGCCATATGGGGGAGAGAGAAAGAGAGAGAAAAAGAGGGAGAGAAAAAAAGAGAGTGAGAGACAGAAAAAGAGAGAGAGAGACTCCAGAATGGAAAACAAAGCTACGGGGCATGCTCAGTGTAAAAATACCGAAATCTGTAGCTGGATCCACTCATTTCACCTCACTTTCCATCCGATTATCGCTGGGCGTTTTTTCGCCGAACAGCAAAAAAGTTCCTCTGTACGTTTTCTCTGTCCGCCGGAAAAATCATTTTTGACGGATCCAGCAAAAAACGGATGAAACGTCAGGCCATCCGTTGTAATCCGGCGCTAACACAACTCTATGAGAAAAAAACGGATCCTGCATAAAAAAAAACACGGATCTGTTTTTGATTTTTTATTTAAATTCGCCGGATTGTTCCCGACGGCAAAAACCTGAAGTGTGAAAGTAGCCTTAGTAATGGAGAGGTGTCAATCAGACTCCTACCATTACTAATCCTATAGTTGGTGAAGGGTTAATAAAACACAAACACGCAGCATAAAGTATTTTAATGAAATAAAACAACAAACAGTTTTGCTATCTTTGTACTGGTAATCCAAGCAAAGCCATCGATCTTCTGAAAGAAAAAAACAAAAAAAAAACAACAGTATACTCCCTAAGTCGGACCAGTAGTCCAGCTCTGCTATATCTGGATGGCAGGCATCCAGACATAGCAGAGCTGTAGATGACCACAGGAGATAACTCTCCAGCTATCACCTACATTCTAGCATTTCAGGAAATCCCCTCCACTATGCTGTAACATCTGGAAGCTGCGTGTTTGACGCTGCAGCTGAACTCAAACATGCAGCATTTCCAGACCGTGGAAACATACCCTAAGGCTCAGGCACAACATACACACCTCCGCCCCACACCAGGAGCTGTCAGCCCTGCACCCCACACCAAGAGCCATCGGACCTCTGTCCCACTACACGAGCCATCAGACCTCCGCCCAACACCACGAGCTATCGGACCTCCGTCTCACCTGCTGTGATCGGGAAAAAGCGCGACAGCGTCGTACGACTCGCTGTTGTGTCCCAAATCCAGGTGATACTTGAAGATAAGAGTCCTCAAAGTCATCTACAATCAGGAGACATCTGGTAACTCATCAAAAAATATCATAGACACATAGAGAAGGACACGAGAGCTTGTACATGGCATTACCTGACTTTTCAAGTCGTCCACAGTCTCCGAAATAGCCAATGTGTCTAATTGAAACAGCACCTCTGGCAATCCCATATGTTCCAGGAGACGCAGTACCTGGGAACAAAGGCAACACCTTACTACAGGCAGAATACAGGTCCGCTTGGAATAAAGGCAACAGCTTACTACAGGCAGAATATGGATCCGCTGGGAATAAGGGCAACAGCTCACTACAGGCAAAATACGGATCCGCTGGGAATAAGGGCAACAGTTTACTACAGGAAGAATACGGATCCGCTGGGAATAGAGGCAACAGGTTACTACAGGCAGAATACGGATCCGCTGGGAATAAAGGCAACAGTTCACTACAGGCAGAATACGGATCCGCTGGGAATAAAGGCAACAGTTTACTACAGGAAGAATACGGATCCGCTGGGAATAGAGGCAACAGGTTACTACAGGCAGAATATTGTTACTTTCTGTTGCGGGTAGCCATGCGAGAATTTCCTGCGGTGTTTGCGGCCCCCGCGCCTCTTGCGTTTTTTGAATTGAATCTTCTTGGTCTACGGTAGTAGGTATTAGTATTGTCCATACTTTGATTGATATTTTCATTACCACCAGTTTCAATAGACCCATTATCCATAGAATCCATGTCTGAGTAGCTGAAAGAAACTCGGCGCTCAGATATATCAGAAGAATTAGTACGTTTCAGGATTGGGCGAGGGCTTTTATGTGCTTTTTGCCATCTGCCCCATTCATATACCTGATTTGTTTGATAATCTCATAAGTCACGTTGAAATTTATTTTTCTTGCGACTCATGATTAAATCTTCTGATTTCGATAGAGATATTTTAATATTTTTTAATTCCTCATTAAATTTGATGGTGTCTTTATTTACCAAGCTAGTTTTAATGTCATTAATTTCTGACTGAATATTTTTCAGCTTAGTGTCCTCATATTTCATAATTAATTGCATTAGCTGGATAGAGCAATTGCTTAGGATCATGTTCCATTCTTGCACAAACTGCTGTGAATATGTGGTGGTGGGAATTTTTTTAATGCGCAATCCTCTAGGGATCATTTCTTTTTGCACATAATTGTCCAGTGTAGTAAAATCCCACCACACTTTCATTTCATTTATCATCAGTTTTTCAAGCTTACTAACGTCTGTGCTGAAAAGGTCTGACTCAGACCCATCAATTGTGGAGGATAGATCCATTGAGAACAACTGAGCCGCTTTGCGAGCTCTTTCTGGACTTTCATTCATTTTGTAAAGATATTTCCAAAATACCCACAAACAAAAAAAAGGAAACAAAGAAAAATATATGCCTTAGAGCACAAAAATGTAAAACAAAGCAAACACTTGTTTTTACAGGCTCATGGTGTGCACTAGAGTTGAGCGACTTTCATTTTTTTAAGATCGAGTCGGGTTTTGTGAAACCCGATTTTGTCCAGAGTCGAGTCGAGTGCAGTTGGCCGATTATCGCTAAAAGTCGGGGATCGACCGAAACACGAAACCCAATGCAAGTCAATGGGGAAGCATAGTCGGCAGTGAGTGGAGGCCAGGAAAACACCTACAGTGCCCATTTTAATGCCTAAAACATCCATTCTTGTTTCTGAAGCTTGTCAATCTTAATTAACTTTATAATAATAGTTGGGCATTGGAAATTGGGGGTCATTTGGCAAAAGTTGTGGGGGTAGGGCTCGTTCAAGGTTTTAGTGGGCCCAGGAAACGTGAACTACGTCACAGCAGTGGAGCAGTGAGAGGTAAGTATGTAAAGTTTGCAAGTGCTGTGATCCTAAGCAAGCAGCCAGGGCCCACTCGTTGGCACTGGCACTGGCACAGGGCCCCTCAAAGTACGGCGGTGTGTTTGCATGGCGGGGGCGCCTCCCACCAGCAGCAACACTTTTGCGTACTCTGAGGGGCCCTGTGCCAGTGACGTCGCCAACGAGTATGCCCCCCCACCTGATGAAGGAACCTGCACTTTCATCTGCACCTTCCTCTTTGTCCCTGTGTAAGGTGGTATAACATGCGGGAAGGGGAACCTTACTTTCAGCAGGGTCAGATTCTGGCTGTGTAGAGTATAAGGGGAATGTAGTGGTCTAGGTCAATGTACCAGCAGACTGATCTAGCAGTGGCTGGGCAATGGGCAGGATGAGGAGGAAACAGATATAGGGCCAAAGAATAAAGTAGGCTAAATGCAGTTCAAAATTGGTAACAGGACTAAACAGGCGGCATTGCTTTGTTCAGTGGAGTAGCAAACCCAAGAGCAGCAGACACTGTTTCAAGGGCCTAACCACACTAGTAGGCCAAATGCAGTTTAATATCTGATAGTATAGGGCGAAAGCCAGAATGTGGAAGCTCAGCTTTGTTCAGTTGAGGACAACACCAGGGAGGGGCAGACACCTTTAGTAGGCCGCAACAGCCAATTTTTTAAAAAAACAGCAGTTAATAAGAGGCAGAAGGTAGAAGCTCAGCTTTATTCAGTTGAGGACAACACCAGGCAGGGATAGACCCCTTTAGTAGGCCGGAACAGCCAATTGCATTTTTAAAAATGGTAATTTGGAACAGAAGGTTGAAGCTCAGCTTTATTCAGTTGAGGACAACACCAGGCAGGGGCAGACAGACACCTTTAGTAGGCCGGAACAGCCAATTGCATTTTTAAAAATGGTAATTTGGAACAGAAGGTTGAAGCACAGCTTTATTCAGTTGCAGCTTCTTGGCAATAATATAAAGAAGACGAGACAGGACAACACTCGTTGGATGCCATATCTGTGTTTTCACTGGAAAAAAAACTGTCAGTTAACTACTTGTAGGAGAAAGTTTTTGTAGCTGGAGGCCACTTTTTGTATTGTACCAGTTTTTTGTTGTATGTTTGGAACTGAAGGTAGAAGCTCAGCTTTATTCAGTTGAGGACAACACCAGGCAGGGGCAGACAGACACCTTTAGTAGGCCGGAACAGCCAATTGCATTTTTAAAAATGGTAATTTGGAACAGAAGGTTGAAGCACAGCTTTATTCAGTTGCAGCTTCTTGGCAATAATATAAAGAAGACGAGACAGGACAACACTCGTTGGATGCCATATCTGTGTTTTCACTGGAAAAAAAACTGTCAGTTAACTACTTGTAGGAGAAAGTTTTTGTAGCTGGAGGCCACTTTTTGTATTGTACCAGTTTTTTGTTGTATGTTTGGAACTGAAGGTTGAAGCTCAGCTTTATTCAGTTGAGGACAACACCAGGCAGGGGCAGACAGACACCTTTAGTAGGCCGGAACAGCCAATTGCTTTTTTAAAAATGGTAATTTGGAACAGAAGGTTGAAGCTCAGCTTTATTCAGTTGAGGACAACACCAGGCAGGGGCAGACAGACACCTTTAGTAGGCCGGAACAGCCAATTGCATTTTTAAAAATGGTAATTTGGAACAGAAGGTTGAAGCACAGCTTTATTCAGTTGCAGCTTCTTGGCAATAATATAAAGAAGACGAGACAGGACAACACTCGTTGGATGCCATATCTGTGTTTTCACTGGAAAAAAAACTGTCAGTTAACTACTTGTAGGAGAAAGTTTTTGTAGCTGGAGGCCACTTTTTGTATTGTACCAGTTTTTTGTTGTATGTTTGGAACTGAAGGTTGAAGCTCAGCTTTATTCAGTTGAGGACAACACCAGGCAGGGGCAGACAGACACCTTTAGTAGGCCGGAACAGCCAATTGCTTTTTTAAAAATGGTAATTTGGAACAGAAGGTAGAAGCTCAGCTTTATTCAGTTGAGGACAACACCAGGCAGGGGCAGACAGACACCTTTAGTAGGCCGGAACAGCCAATTGCATTTTTAAAAATGGTAATTTGGAACAGAAGGTTGAAGCTCAGCTTTATTCAGTTGCAGCTTCTTGGCAATAATATAAAGAAGACGAGACAGGACAACACTCGTTGGATGCCATATCTGTGTTTTCAATGGAAAAAAAAACTGTCAGTTAACTACTTGTAGGAGAAAGTTTTTGTAGCTGGAGGCCACTTTTTGTATTGTACCAGTTTTTTGTTGTATGTTTGGAACAGAAGGTTGAAGCTCAGCTTTATTCAGTTGAGGACAACACCAGGCAGGGGCAGACACCTTTAGAAGGACGGAACAGCCAATTTTTTTAAAAACAGCAGTTAATCAGAGCCAGAAGGTAGAAGCTCAGCTTTATTCAGTTGAGGACAACTTGAATTAGGGACTGCAGACAGACTTTGCAGGCTGTCCCCTGTGTGGACCATGCATCCAATACATTAACCCATTGAGCCACAAAGGACACGTAACCTTCCGTGGCCAGGCCTACAGGTCCATGTGTCTGTTGTCAGGTATACCTTTGGACTGACAAATTGACAGAATGCAAGGACAATGCGGTCTTTAACATGCAGGTGGAGGGGTGGGATGGCTTTTCTCGCAAAAGAATTGTCAACTGGGTAGCTCATAGCGTGGTATATCGTAGTTCATCCTGGCTTTCTTAATATTAAATTAAATAAAAAAATAGGCTCTAGGCACTTTATAATTGGTTCCAGGGGAACACGGGCAGCAGTGGTCTGGTCAGTGGAGGCCTAGTGGAAGGAGGGACCTTAGACAGGCTTCGAAGGCCTAACATAAAAAAATGGGCTGGCTGTAGGCACTTTATTATTGTTTCCAGGGGTACACGGGCAGCAGTGGTCTGGTCAGTGGAGGCCTAGTGGAAGGAGGGACCTTAGACAGGCTTCGAAGGCCTAACATAAAAAAATGGGCTGGCTGTAGGCACTTTATTATTGGTTCCAGGGGTACACGGGCAGCAGTAGTCTGGTCAGTGGAGGCCTAGTGGAAGGAGGGACCTTAGACAGGCTTCGAAGGCCTAACATAAAAAAATGGGCTGGCTGTAGGCACTTTATTATTGGTTCCAGGGGTACACGGGCAGCAGTGGTCTGGTCAGTGGAGGCCTAGTGGAAGGAGGGACCGCAGACAGGCTTCAAAGGCCTAACATAAAAAAATGGGCTGGCTGTAGGCACTTTATTATTGGTTCCAGGGGTACACGGGCAGCAGTGGTCTGGTCAGTGGAGGCCTAGTGGAAGGAGGGACCTTAGACAGGCTTCGAAGGCCTAACATAAAAAAATGGGCTGGCTGTAGGCACTTTATTATTGGTTCCAGGGGTACACGGGCAGCAGTGGTCTGGTCAGTGGAGGCCTAGTGGAAGGAGGGACCGCAGACAGGCTTCAAAGGCCTAACATAAAAAAATGGGCTGGCTGTAGGCACTTTATTATTGGTTCCAGGGGTACACGGGTAGCAGTGGTCTGGTCAGTGGAGGCCTAGTGGAAGGAGGGACCTTAGACAGGCTTCGAAGGCCTAACATAAAAAAATGGGCTGGCTGTAGGCACTTTATTATTGGTTCCAGGGGTACACGGGCAGCAGTGGTCTGGTCAACGGAGGCCGATTGTAATGAGTGTCTGCCAGTTAGTAGTCCAAAACAACAACTAAATGTGAATGTCTCGCATTAAAACAAAACAAAAACACTAAAGGGTGCAATCATTAGGTTCAGGGGTGGGATCCTCTGCGTTGTTTCAGACCTACTAATTTTGCGCAAAGTATTTACTGTGGTAAATAGAGGACACTGCCCCTGACTATGTTAAGTACCATCATACATGTCAACACAATGGTATTGTCAGTGGCAGGTATGGAAGGATGTCAGCGCATAGACTTAACATTGGTGGAAGTGTGAGAGATAACTGTGGAAGTGGTAGAGCAATGTTTGACCTGGGGGTGGGTGAACTCTCTTGTGGCTGGCGTTACAGGCCCAAGGCCCCTCATGTTACAACAGTGTGTCTGACGTTGGGTGCGCACCACCACCGCCAGAGACACTTTATTGTACTATGAGGAACCCAGTAGCAATGCCGTCGACCAAAAGCGAGTACACCCACCTCTTCAGACAAACAGCAGTCTCACGGGTGCTTGCGCCAAGTCGCGATACCACGGCCCCGTGTGGGGAGTTTGGCCATTTAGGGAGGTGTAAACATGTCGTATGCTGGACAATCAGCTGCAGCAAATTAGACATTAGAAAAGTAATTCACAGTAGTCCACAGGCAAGAGCTTTTCATTGGAAAGCTAGGTGTCGGCCGGGCAAGGTGGGGCAAAAGATTTCGAAATCCAGTTGTGGTTCATTTTAATGAATGTTAGATCGTCAACATTTTGGGTAGCCAGACGAGTCCTTTTTTCGGTTAATATTGAACCTGCAGCACTGAATACTCTTTCTGATAGGACACTTGCTGCCGGGCAAGCAAGCTCCTGCAATGCATATTCTGCCAATTCTGGCCAGGTGTCTAATTTTGATGCCCAGTAATCAAATGGGAATGACGGTTGAGGGAGAACATCGATAAGGGATGAAAAATAGTTAGTAACCATACTGGACAAATGTTGTCTCCTGTCACTTTCAATTGATGCAGCAGTACCTGTCCTGTCTGCGGTCATAGCAAAATCACTCCACAACCTGGTCAGAAAACCCCTCTGTCCAACGCCACTTCTGATGTGTGCACCCCTAACACTCCTAGTCTGCTGCCCCCTTGAGCTCGTGTGAGAACGATCACGTGCGCTGTGTGCTGGGAATGCCTGAAGCAAACGGTCAACAAGAGTTGATTGTTTGGTTGCTAATATTAGTTCCAAGTTCTCATGTGGCATAATATTTTGCAGTTTGCCTTTATAGCGTGGATCAAGGAGGCAGGCCAACCAGTAATCGTCATCGTTCATCATTTTCGTAATGCGTGTGTCCCTTTTTAGGATACGCAAGGCATAATCCGCCATGTGGGCCAAAGTTCCAGTTGTCAAATCTCCGGTTGTGATTGGGTGAGGGGCAGTTGCAGGCAAATCTACGTCACTTGTGTCCCTCAAAAAACCAGAACCCGGCCTTGACACGCAACCAATTTCCAGTGCCCCCGGGAAAGGTTCTACATTAAAAATATACTCATCCCCATCATCCTCCTCGTCCTCCACCTCCTCTTCGCCCGCTACCTCGTCCTGTACACTGCCCTGACCAGACAATGGCTGACTGTCATCAAGGCTTTCCTCTTCCTCTGGTGCAGACGCCTGCTCCTTTATGTGCGTCAAACTTTGCATCAGCAGACGCATTAGGTGGATGCTCATGCTTATTACGGCGTTGTCTGCACTAACCAGCCGTGTGCATTCCTCAAAACACTGAAGGACTTGACACATGTCTTGTATCTTCGACCACTGCACACCTGACAACTCCATGTCTGCCATCCTACTGCCTGCCAGTGTATGTGTATCCTCCCACAAAAACATAACAGCCCGCCTCTGTTGGCACAGTCTCTGAAGCATGTGCAGTGTTGAGTTCCACCTTGTTGCAACGTCTATGATTAGGCGATGCTGGGGAAGGTTCAAAGACCGCTGATAGTTCTGCTTACGGCTGGCGTGTACAGGCGAACATCGGATATGTGAGCAAAGTCCACGCACTTTGAGGAGCAGGTCGGAGAACCCAGGATAAGTTTTCAATAAGCACTGCACCACCAGGTTTAAGGTGTGAGCCAGGCAAGGAATGTGTTTCAGTTGGGAAAGGGAGATGGCAGCCATGAAATTCCTTCCATTATCACTAACTACCTTGCCTGCCTCAAGATCTACTGTGCCCAGCCACGACTGCGTTTCTTGTTGCAAGAACTCGGACAGAACTTCCGCGGTGTGTCTGTTGTCGCCCAAACACTTCATAGCCAATACAGCCTGCTGACGCTTGCCAGTAGCTGGCCCATAATGGGACAACTGGTGTGCAACAGTGTCATCTGCCGATGGAGTGGTTGGCCGACTGCGGTCTGTGGAAGAGCTGTAGCTTCTGCAGGAGGACGAGGAGGAGGAGGGGGTGCGAACGCCTACAGTCAACTGTTTCCTAGACCGTGGGCTAGGCACAACTGTCCCTAAATTGATGTCCCCTGTGGACCCTGCATCCACCACATTCACCCAGTGTGCTGTGATGGACACATAACGTCCCTGGCCATGCCTACTGGTCCATGCATCTGTAGTCAGGTGCACCTTTTTACTCACAGATTGCCTGAGTGCATGGACGATGCGCTGTTTAACATGCTGGTGCAGGGCTGGGATGGCTTTTCTGGAAAAAAAGTGTCGACTGGGTAGCTCGTATCGTGGTTCAGCGTACTCCATCAGGGCTTTGAAAGCTTCGCTTTCAACTAACCGGTAGGGCATCATCTCTAACGAGATTAGTCTAGCTATGTGGGCGTTAAAAGCCTGTGTACGCGGATGCGAGGATAAGTACTTCCTTTTTCTAACCAGAGTCTCATGTAGTGTGAGCTGAACTGGAGAGATGGAGATCGTGGAACTTGCGGGTGTGCCGGTGGACATGGCAGACTGAGAGACGGTTGGAGACGGTATTGTTTCCGCCGGTGCCCTAGATGCAATATTTCCTCCTACTAAACTGGTGATTCCCTGACCCTGACTGCTTTTGGCTGTCAAAGAAACCTGCACAGATACTGCCGGTGGTGCGGAAAATGGTGGCCTTACAGTGACGGAAGGGATGTTGCGTTGATGACTAGCTTCATTGGCCGAGGGTGCTACAACCTTAAGGGACGTTTGGTAGTTAGTCCAGGCTTGAAAATGCAAGGTGGTTAAGTGTCTATGCATGCAACTAGTATTGAGACTTTTCAGATTCTGACCTCTGCTTAAGCTAGTTGAACATTTTTGACAGATGACTTTGCGCTGATCAATTGGATGTTGTTTAAAAAAATGCCAGACTGCACTCTTCCTAGCATCGGATCCCTTTTCAGGGATTGCAGACTGAGCTTTAACCGGATGGCAACGCTGTGCTCCAACAGGTTTTGGCGTTGACACGCGTTTTGGGCCAGATAGGGGCCCGGCAGATGGAACCTGTTGCGATGTTGATGCCTGCTGCAGCCCCTCCTCCACCTCCGCTTCTGAACTACTGCTGCCTGCACCCTGTTCCCCCAATGGCTGCCAATCGGGGTCAACAACCGGGTCATCTATTACCTCCTCTTCGAGCTCGTGTGCAACTTTGTCTGTGTCACTGTGTCGGTCTGTGGTATAGCGTTCGTGGCGGGGCAACATAGTCTCATCAGGGTCTGATTGTGGATCTGTACCCTGAGAGGGCAATGTTGTGGTCTGAGTCAAAGGAGCAGCATAGTACTCTGGCTGTGGCTGTGCATCAGTGCACTCCATGTCAGATTCTACTTGTAATGGGCATGGCCTGTTAAGTGTTTCACTTTCTAAGCCAGGGACGGTATGTGTAAAGAGCTCCATGGAGTGACCCGTTGTGTCGCCTGCTGCATCTTTCTCTCTTGTTGTAGTTTTTGCTGAGGAGGACAAGGAAGCGACTTGTCCCTGACCGTGAACATCCACAAGCGACGCGCTGCTTTTACATTTACCAGTTTCAGAAGAGGAAAAGAGCTAGAGGCTGAGTCTGCAATGTAAGCCAAAACTTGCTGTTGCTGCTCCGGCTTTAAAAGCGTTTTTCCTACTCCCAGAAAAGAGAGCGTTCGAGGCCTTGTGTAGCCAGACGACGAAACTGGCTCCACAGCTCCAGACTTAAAAATATTCCACCTATCCCCACGACCACCTGATGCTCCACTACCACTACCATCATTACCAGCTGACAATGAACGCCCACGGCCACGACCTCTTGCACCAGACTTCCTCATTGTTTTAAAAAATTAACCAAAGTAACTTTATTTGTTGCTGTCAAACAACTTACACGGTGAGCTATAACTTCAGTATGATTTCTATATCCCTTAACAGGTTGGTGAGACCACAAGGAAAATCAGGCACAATGTTACACACTCTGTTTTCTGTGGCACAAAATCACAGAGATGACACACACGCAGGACTGTCACTCAAGCACTAATGTCAATATTATTCTCCCACCTAATTTTTTTTTTTTTTTTCCTCAGGGAGACTTTAGAAACCAAATACTAATAAAAAATAAAAAATAAAAATAAAAATAAATAGGCTTTCTATGGCCCACTGAATGAGAGGGAGAGAGGTGGCACACCCAGGAGTCAAGACTGGCACACAAGCTGAAAGGGCAATATTACTCTCCCACTGTTTTTTTATGTATTTTTTTTTTCAGGGAGACTTTAGAAACCCAATAATATTAAAAAAAAATAAAAAAAATAAATAGGCTTTCTATGGCCCACTGAATGAGAGATGCCACACACGCAGGACTGTCACTCAAGCACAAATGTCAATATTAATCTCACACCTTTTTCTTTTTCTCAGGGAGACTTTAGAAACCAAATAAGATCAAATGATTTCTTTCAGGGACAATTTAGAAACCAAATACTAAAAAAATAAAAAGACTTTCTAGGGCCCACTGAGTGAGAGATGGCACACACAGGAGTCAGGAGTGGCACACAAGCCCTGAGGCCAATATTAATCTCCCACTGATTGATGTTTTATTTTTTTTTTCTGGTAGATTTTAGAACCCAAATCAAGCAAAAAAATAAATAGGCTTTCTATGGCCCACTGAGTGAGAGATAGCACACACAGGAGTCAGGAGTGGCACACAAGCCCTGAGGCCAATATTAATCTCCCACTGATTGATGTTTTATTTTTTTTTCTGGTAGATTTTAGAACCCAAATCAAGCAAAAAAATAAATAGGCTTTCTATGGCCCACTGAGTGAGAGATGGCACACACAGGAGTCAGGAGTGGCACACAAGCACTGACTGAGGCCAATATTTTTCTCCCACTGATTGATGTTTTATTTTTTTTTCTGGTAGATTTTAGAACCTAAATCAAGCAAAAAATTAAATAGGCTTTCTATGGCCCACTGAATGAGAGAGAGAGAGGTGGCACACCCAGGAGTCAAGACTGGCACACAAGCTGAAAGGGCAATATTACTCTCCCACTGTTTTTTTATGTATTTTTTTTTTTTTTTCAGGGAGACTTTAGAAACCCAATAATATTAAAAAAAACAAAAAAATAAATAGGCTTTATATGGCCCACTGAATGAGAGATGGCACACACAGGGATGGCACTGTAGCAGAAATGCCAATCTTAATCTCCCACAAAAAAAAAAAAAAAAAATTGTCCTACAATTACTATCTCCCCTGCAGTAATCTCAGCCAGGTATGGCAGGCAGCAATAGGAGTGGACTGATGCACAAATTAAATAAAAAGTGTGGACAAACAAAAAAGATAGCTGTGCAGAAAGGAAGGAACAAGAGGATATGTGCTTTGAAAAAAGCAGTTGGTTTCCACAGTGGCGTACACACAGCAATACAGCTATCACGGAGCCTTCTAGGGCAGCCCAATGAGCTACAGCGCTGAGGGGAAAAAAAAAAAAATTGCTTCCACTGTCCCTGCACACCGAAGGTGGTGTTGGACAGTGGAAATCGCTACAGCACAAGCGGTTTGGTGGTTAGTGGACCCTGCCTAACGCTCTCCCTGCTTCTGACGAAGCGGCAGCAACCTCTCCCTAAGCTCAGATCAGCAGCAGTAAGATGGCGGTCGGCGGGAACGCCCCTTTATAGCCCCTGTGACGCCGCAGACAGCAAGCCAATCACTGCAATGCCCTTCTCTAAGATGGTGGGGACCAGGACCTATGTCATCATGCTGCCCACACTCTGCGTTCACCTTCATTGGCTGATAAATGGCGCTTTTTGCGTCATTGAAACGCGACTTTGGCGGGAAAGTCGCGTACCGCATGGCCGACAAGCACAGGGGTCGGATCGGGTTTCATGAGACGCCGACTTAGGCCGGGGTCACACTGGCGTTTTAAACGGCCGAGTGCAATGCGATAAAAAAATCGCATTGCACTCGGACCAATGTTAACATATGGGGCAGCTCCCAGCAGCCGACTTTTTGTCGGCCGTTTTCTTCGGTCCGAGACAATCGCAGCATGCTGCGATTGTCTCGGACCGAGGAAAACTCTGGGCTCACTCGCACCCATATAAGCCTATGGGTGCGAGTGAGACAGCGCACACCACTCGGATATCATCCGAGTGCTGTACGCTATAAGCGGACCCCAGCAATGGAGGAGATGGAGAAATTCATTTCTCCGCCTCCTCCGCAGCTGTGCTCCGATCCTCCCTGTGCGAGAGAATCGGAGCGCAGACGCGTGACACTCGGCTCCGGCTCTGCTGCGAGCAGGAGCCGAGGGTCATTAGCATATCGCATCCGATGCTCTCGCATCGGATGCAATACGCTAGTGTGACCCCAGCCTTAGCCAAAAGTCGGCGACTTTTGAAAATGAACGACCCGTTTCGCTCAACCCTAGTGTGCACAGTTTCCAAAACTGGACTATGACAAAAGTGAGAAAAAAAAAAAAATATGACAAAACCAGCTCACCTACTAGGCATTTGTTGTGGGGAAGCCCGGATAACGTGCAGTCTTCACGTAAGGCAATGGAACAAATGAAGGAGAAAATCCAGCTTCTAAAAATATCAAAATTTATTGAAGATAAAATCCAAGATCCAAAAACATGGTTCACAGGAGAAGAAATGGCAGCATGCTACATGTTTCGAACACTAAGTTCTTTTTCAAAGCTGCTCACCATGCACCAGAATGAGGTTTAAATAACAGCTGTGACTCATCACAGTGAATCAATCCACCACCTGATGCAACAGTGAATATATACAATAAAAACGCAATAATATCACAAAAAACAAAACACAGAAAAAATGTATAATGTGCACATATATATAAAAAAAAAAAAACATAATATAATTGAGCAATATAAATCTCTCAGTAATGAAACATAATTTCCTTGCGAGCATTTAAACCCATGGGATAGCAAGTGTTAAGGCAAAACATCCAAAAAGCTTCACGCGTCATTAGCCGTCTTTTCAGATCTCCTCCTCTGGGTGTCATTCCAAGCTTCTCAATACCAACAACCCGAAGGAATGCAGTGTTTCTTTGGTGACTGGTGATAAAATGCTTGGAGGCATAAGACACAGAGCGATTATTATTAGTGAGAACAATAATATCAGTAAGGCTAGTTTCACACTAGCGTTAACTGCAATACGTCGCAAATGCGTCGTTTTGCCGAAAATACGCATCCAGCAAAAGTTCTTGCTGGATGCGTTTTTTCGTCATAGACTAACATTAGCGACGCATTAGCGACGCATTTGCGACGCATTGCTAAATGTCGCGTCCGTTTTGCGACGCTTGGGCGTGTGGGAGCGGACCGTCGGGAAAAAAAAAACCTTACATGTCACGTTTTTTGCTCCCGACGGTCCGCTTTTTCCGACCGCGCATGCGCGGCCGGAACTCCGCCCACACCTCCCCGCACTTCCCCGCACCTCACAATGGGGCAGCGGATGCGTGGGAAAAATGCATCCGCTGCCCCCGTTGTGCGGCGGGGACAACGCTAGCGTCGGGGACCTCGGCCCGACGCACGGCGACGGGCCGAGCCCGACGCTAGTGTGAAAGTAGCCTAATATGTTCAGAGATACGTGTCTTTAACATGCGAGTAGTGCAGCCTATGTAGCTTAATTTACATTTAATGCATGTTATCATATAAACTACATTCTTGCTATTACAATTAATAAATTGCTGAATTTTATGTTCTTGTTTATCACTGCTATCAGAAAAAGAATGCGTAACAGCAGAGTGGGCACATGTGCGACATTTGGAAGCGCCGCAATGATAAAAACCTCTATGATGTAGCCATGTGTGGGAGTTTTTACTAGACTTAAATAGGCTGGGTGAGAGAATGTCAGACAAAGTAGTGGCTTTTTTTGCAATCACCTGACAGCCAGAAGACAAAATTTCGGAGAGGATCTCATCCTCGTATAAAATGGGAATGTTTTTCAAAATAAGAGACTTTATGTCGTTGTACTGAGGGCTATATTTAATAGAGCAAAAAGTTTTTTGATTTTGATATAATTTATTCTCCTTATTTTTTGGTAACAGCATATCGCTGCGTTTTTTTTGTTGTACTATGTTTTTAGCTCTATCAAGAGACCACTTAGAATAGCCTCTTTTATCCAATTTTCTACAACACAAGTCGGTCTCTTGCTTTAAGATACTAGTATCATTACAATTCCTAGTTATTCTAGTGAGCTCACCCACTGGTATGGACTTTATTGTATGTCCAGGATGGCTACTGGACGCATGTAAGATGCTGTTGCCAGATAATGGTTTATGAAATGTAGAGGTAGTAATAACATGGCCCACAGTGCTACACAGTGTCAAGTCCAAAAAAGAAATCACATGTGGGTTATGACTGCATGTAAAGCGAAGATTGAAATCATTAGAATTAAGATGGATGAGAAGCTCTGGTATGGCAGATACATCGCCACTCCATATGATGAGTAAATCGTCGATGTATCTACCATACCAGAATATGTCCATAAGAAATGGGTTACAATCAGAATAAAGAAACAATTCCTCCCAGTATGACATAACCAAATTTGCAACGGATGGTGAATGTTTACCTCCCATGGAAACCCCTTTGCATTGGAGGAAAAACTGCTGATCAAAGGAAAAGTAATTATGAGTCATTAGGAAAAAGATAACCTGTATGATATAATTGCACAAATCGCTAGTGTAATTACTGTACTTATGCAGATGAAATTCAAGTGCTTGAATGACAATATTTAGTGGCAGAATAGGAATCCGCTGGGTATGAGGGCAATAGCTTACTACAGGCAGTGTCATGCTCGCGCCCAGACTGGTTGGCGCGGGCGTGCGGGGGAGTGGCCCCACTGGACCACAGACCAAACCTCCCTGGAAGGGGCGTAACTAAGTAGCTTCCTAGGTGTTCACTGGAGCCTCTGATGGTGAGGTCAGACTTGTGCAATAGGAAGCTACCAGGTACCACTCCAGGGTGGAGTCTGGTTGTGGCTGCTGATCCCACCGGGGAACGGAACATAGACAAGCAAGCGGGCACGGCTGGCACATAGACAGGCAGACGGGTACAACAGGAACACTGTCAGGCAGGCGGGCACGGCTGGCTCTCTGGTAGGCAGGCGGGCATGGCTGGCTCTCTGGTAGGACTGGTGGACGAGACTGGTACACTGGAAGAACCGGTAGGGACCGGTCTGCAGGCAGGTATGTAGAACGGGTAAGAACCTGTTCAGACACGAGGACCTAGGAATAAGTAGATAAAGACCGCAAGAGCGGATGCAGAGCGAAAGCACAGGAGCTAGAGCCAAGAACAGAAATGCAGGAGGCGGAGCCAAGAGCAGGAGGCGGAGCCAAGTGCAAAACCGCAGGAGGCGGAGCCAAGAGCTGGAGGCGGGGCCAAGTGCAGACAGGCAGGAGGCGGAGCCAAGAGCTGGAGGCGGAGCCAAGTGCAGACAGGCAGGAGGCTGAGCCAAGAGCTCCCGGCGGAGCCAAGTGCAGGAGAAGTAGAACCGCAAGGAGCGGAGCCAGGTAGAACCGCAAGGAGCGGAGCCAGGTAGAACCGCAAGGAGCGGAGCCAGGTAGAACCGCAAGGAGCGGAGCCAGGTAGAACCGCAAGGAGCGGAGCCAGGTAGAACCGCAAGGAGCGGAGCCAGGTAGAACCGCAAGGAGCGGAGCCAGGTAGAACCGCAAGGAGCGGAGCCAGGTAGAACCGCAAGGAGCGGAGCCAGGTAGAACTGCAAGGAGCGGAGCCAGGTAGAACCGCAAGGAGCGGAGAGAAGCTGCGGGAGAGGTCTATGCAGCAAAGCTGAGCAGAGCCACAAAGAATGTGGAGAGAAGCTGCAGCAAGGGATAACTGCAACAGCAGAAGATAAGCTGAGTAGAAAGGAGCAGAAACGCAGAAGTGAGGAGCAGAGGTAAAGTCACAAAGGTTCAGAGCAGGCAGAGCTGCAAGAGTGCGGAGTGTAAGCAGACTGAGAATATAAGGAAAGACAACAGGGAAGGAAGCCAAAGACTAGGAGACGGAGATAAGATTAAGTACAGACAAGGCAATGGAACAAGACACAAGGACAAAGACACAGAGACCAGGATATACTGCCTCCTGGTGGGCAGACAACAAGACCAAGGAAATAACACAGAGAATCCTCCAGAGAGGGAGTAACTCAGAGCAAGGCCAGGCAAACTCAGAAGCAAGACACTAACTGAGCTAACACATTGCACAGGCCCAGAACACCGGGTGGAGCTGAACTAAATACTGGAGGTCTCCTGGCAATTGGTCAGGAACAGATTGGACAGATGCACCTGATTCCTATAAGAACCAGAGAGTTCAGGCGCCGCCCCTCTATACACAGAACTATGAAGCATGCAGAGAGCAGAGACACAGAACATGGAGCTGGCAAGAAACAGAAACCACATCATGACCTGGAGCAGTGGGTAAGATAGTGTGAGAAATGCGAGGCCATGCCGTGATGCCAGCAGAGTTGTTACAGGCAGAACACAGGTCCGCTTGGAATAAAGGCAACAGCTTACTACAGGCAGAATACGGATCAGCTGGGAATAAAGGCAACAGATTAAAACAGGCAGAATACGGATCCGCTGGGAATAAGGGCAACAGCTTACTACAGGCAAAACACAGGTCCACTGGGAATTAAGGCAACAGCTTACTACAGGCAGAATATGGATCCTCTGGGAATAAAGGCAACAGCTTACTACAGGCAGGATACGGATCCGCTGGGTATAAGGGCAACAGTTTACTACAGGCAGAATACAGGTCTGCTGGGAATAAAGGCAAAAGCTTACTACAGGTAGAATAAGGATCCGCTGGGAATAAAGACAACAGCTTACTACAGGCAGAATACTGATCCGCTGGGAAGAAGGGCAACAGCTCACTACAGGCACAATATGGATCCGCTGGGTATAAAGGCAACAGCTTACTACAGGCAGAATATGGATCCACTGGGAATAAAGGCAACAGCTCAATACAGGCAGAATACGGACCCACTGGGAATAAGGGCAGCAGCTTACTACATGCAGAATACGGATCCACTGGGTGTAAGGGCAACAGCTTACTACAGGCGGAATCCAGGTCCGCTGGGAATAGAGGCAAAAGCTTACTACAGGCAGAATACGGATCCGCTGGGAATAAGGGCAACAGCTCACTACAGGCACAATACGGATCCGCTGGGAATAAAGGCAACAGCTCACTACCGGCAGAATATGGATCCGCTGGGAATAAGGGCAACAGCTTACTACAGGCAGAATACAGATCCGTTGGGAATAAGGGCAACAGCTTACTATAGGCGGAATACGGATCTGCTGGGAATAAAGCTAGCTTACTAGAAGCAGAATACAGATCCGCTGGGAATAAAGGTGACAGCTTACTACAGGTAGAGTACGAATCCGCTGGGAATAAAGGCGACAGCTCACTACAGGCAGAATACAGATCCGTTGGGAATAAGGGCAACAGCTTACTACAGGCATAATATGGATCCGCTGGGAATAAAGGCAGCAACTCACTACAGGCAGAATACGGATCCGCTGGGAATAAAGGCAACAGCTTACTACAGGCAGAATATGGATCAGCTGGGAATAAAGACAACAACTCACTACAGGCAGAATACGGATCCGTTGGGAATAAAGGCAACAGTGTCATGTTGGACGCTGTTCAGACCAGGTCGTCCGACAGACAGCGGTAATTCCGCTTTTGACCACTATTTGCTCATTGGCGTCGGCTAGATTTTATCTAGCTGTTCCGGGGTTAATTTACCTGATCCTCGGATTGGAAGCTGGGCTATGCCCATTGCCTTTAAATAGTTCTCTTGATCATTGGGCGTCGCCGATTATAGCTTCTGTCTTGAGCGTTGTTATCTCGGTCTGGAGTGGAGAGCTGGTTGTTGGAGAATCGTTGCTGGTGGTGTATTTTCCTTTGTCTTATTTACTCCTTCCTATATTTGTATTTATTTTGCCCTGCACATTTATAGTGTATTCCTGAGTGACTGCGGCGTGGTGTATATTTTCCTTTATCCTTGTCTGTGCTTACTGTGGGTATTGGTGTATTGCATTCACTGGCTGGTGGGCTGAGGTTTTCAGCCTAGGGTTGAAACAGGAGGCAGGGTGAGGTTCGAGGCCTGGACATGCACACCATCAGTGTAAACTTCAGGTAGAGGGTCAGTCAGGAATTCCCTAGTCTGAGGGAAATTGCAGGGGCCCGGGTTATTAGCTCTCGCCCACCTAGTCTCCCCGTGACAAACAGTTCACTACAGGCAGAATACAAATCCGCTGGGAATAAAGGCAACAACTAACTACAGGCAGAATACGGATCCGCTGGGAATAAAGGCGACAGCTCACTACAGGCAGAATATGGATCCGCTGGGAAGAAAGACAACAGCACACTACAGGCAGAATACGGATTCGCTGGGAATAAAGGCGACAGCTCACTACAGGCAGAATACGGATCCGCTGGTAATAAAGGTGACAGCTCACTACAGGCAGAATACGGATCCGCTGGGAATAAAGGCGACAGCTCACTACAGGCAGAATACGGATCTGCTGGGAATAAAGGCAACAGCTTACTAGAGGCAGAATACTGGTACGTTGGGAATAAAGGCAACAGCTTACTACAGGCAAAATACAAATTCGCTGGGAATAAAGGCGACAGCTCACTACAGGAAGAATATGGATCCACTGGGAATAAGGGCAACAGCTTAATACAGGCAGAAAACGGATCCGCTGGGAATAAAGGCAACAGCTTACTACAGGCAGAAAACGGATCCGCTGGGAATGCAGGCAACAGCTTACTACAGGCAGAGTATGGATCCGCTGGGAATAAGGGCAACAGCTCACTACAGGCAGAATACGGATCCGCTGGGAATAAAGGCAACATCTTACTACAGGCAGAATACGGATCCGCTGGGAATACAGGCAACAGCTTACTAGAGGCAGAATACAGGTACACTGGGAATAAAGGCAACAGCTTACTACAGGCAGAATACGGATCCGCTGGGAATAAAGGCAACAGCTTACTAGAGGCAGAATACTGGTATGTTGGGAATAAAGGCAACAGCTTACTACAGGCAAAATACAAATCCACTGGGAATAAGGGCAACAGCTCACTACAGGCAGAATACGGATCTGCTGGGAATAAAGGCAACAGCTTACTACAGGCAGAATTCGGATCCGCGGGGAATAAAGGCGACAGCTCACTACAGGCAGAATATGGATCCACTGGGAATAAGAGCAACAGCACACTACAGGCAGAATATGGATCCCCTGGGAATAAGGGCAACAGCTCACTACAGTAAGAATACGGATCCACTGGGAATAAGGGCAACAGCTTACTACAGGCAGAAAACGGATCCGCTGGGAATACAGGCAACAGCTTACTACAGGCAGAGTATGGATCCGCTGGGAATAAGGGCAACAGCTCACTACAGGCAGAATACGGATCCGATGGGAATAAAGGCAACAGTTCACTACAGGCAGAATACGGATGCGCTGGAAATAAAGGCAACAGCTTACTACAGGCGGAATACGGATCTGCTGGGAATATATGCTACAGCTCACTACAGGCAAAATACGGATCAGTGGGGAATAAAGGCGACAGCTCATTACAGGCAGAATACGGATCCGCTGAGAATAAAGGCAACAGCTTACTACAGGCAGAATACGGATCCGCTGGGAATAAAGGCGACAGCTTGCTACAGGCAGAATATGGATCTGCTGGGAATAAAGTTGACAGCTTACTACAGGCAGAATACGGATCCGCTGGGAATAAAGGCGACAGCTCACTACAGGCAGAATACGGATCCGCTGGGAATAAAGGCGACAGCTCACTACAGGCAGAATACGGATCCGCTGGGAATAAAGGCGACAGCTCACTACAGGCAGAATACGGATCTGCTGGGAATAAAGGCAACAGCTTACTAGAGGCAGAATACTGGTACGTTGCGAATAAAGGCAACAGCTTACTACAGGCAAAATACAAATTCGCTGGGAATAAAGGCGACAGCTCACTACAGGAAGAATATGGATCCACTGGGAATAAGGGCAACAGCTTAATACAGGAAGAATACAGGTCCGCTGGGAATAAAGGCAACAGCTTACTACAGGCAGAAAACGGATCCGCTGGGAATAAAGGCAACACCTTACTACAGGCAGAAAACGGATCCGCTGGGAATGCAGGTAACAGCTTACTACAGGCAGAGTATGGATCCGCTGGGAATAAGGGCAACAGCTCACTACAGGCAGAATACGGATCCGCTGGGAATAAAGGCAACATCTTTCCACAGGCAGAATACGGATCCGCTGGGAATACAGGCAACAGCTTACTAGAGGCAGAATACAGGTACGCTGGGAATAAAGACAACAGCTTACTACAGGCAGAATACTGGTATGTTGGGAATAAAGGCAACAGCTTACTACAGGCAAAATACAAATCCACTGGGAATAAGGGCCACAGCTCACTACAGGCAGAATACGGATCTGCTGGGAATAAAGGCGACAGCTTACTACAGGCAGAATTCGGATCCACGGGGAATAAAGGCGACAGCTCACTACAGGCAGAATACGGATCCACTGGGAATAAGAGCAACAGCACACTACAGGCAGAATATGGATCCGCTGGGAATAAGGGCAACAGCTCACTACAGGAAGAATACGGATCCACTGGGAATAAGGGCAACAGCTTACTGCAGGCAGAGTATGGATCCGCTGGGAATAAGGGCAACAGTTCACTACAGGCAGAATACGGATGCGCTGGGAATAAAGGCAACAGCTTACTACAGGCAGAGTATGGATCCGCTGGGAATAAGGGCAACAGTTCACTACAGGCAGAATACGGATGCGCTGGGAATAAAGGCAACAGCTTACTACAGGCGGAATACGGATCTGCTGGGAATATAGGCTACAGCTCACTACAGGCAGAATACGGATCAGTGGGGAATAAAGGCGACAGCTCATTACAGGCAGAATACGGATCCGCTGGGAATAAAGGCAGCAGCTTACTACAGGTAGAATACGGATCCGCTGGGAATAAAGGCGACAGCTTACTACAGGCAGAATACGGATCCGCTGGGAATAAAGGCGACAGCTTACTACAGGCAGAATATGGATCTGCTGGGAATAAAGTTGACAGCTTACTACAGGCAGAATACGGATCCGCTGGGAATAAAGGTGACAGCTTACTACAGGCAGAATACGGATCCGCTGGGAATAAAGGTGACAGCTTACTACAGGCAGAATATGGATCAGCTGGGGATAAAGGTGACAGCTTACTACAGGCAGAATACGGATCAGCTGGGGATAAAGGTGACAGCTTACTACAGGCAGAATACGGATCAGCTGGGGATAAAGGTGACAGCTCACTACAGGCAGATTACGAATCCACTGGAAATAAAGGCAGCAGCTTTCTACAGGCAGAATACGGATCCGCTGGGAATAAAGGCAACAGCTTACTACAGGCAGAATAAGGATCCGCTGGAAATAAAGGCAACAGCTTACTACAGGCAGAATACAGGTCCGCTGGGAATAAAGGCAACAGCTTACTACAGGCAGAAAACGGATCCGCTGGGAATAAAGGCAACAGCTTTCTACAGGCAGAAAACGGATCCGCTGGGAATAAAGGCAACATCTTACTACAGGCAGAGTACGGATCCGCTGGGAATAAAGGCAACAGCTTACTAGAGGCAGAATACAGGTACGCTGGGAATAAAGGCAACAGCTTACTACAGGCAGAATATGGATCTGCTGGGAATGAAGGCAACAGCTTACTAGGGGCAGAATACAGGTACGCTAGGAATAAAGACAACAGCTTGCTACAGGCAGAATAAGGATCCACTGGGAATAAAGTCGACAGCTTACTACATGCAGAATACGGATCCACTGTGAATAAAGGCGACAGCTTACTACAGGCAGAATACGGATCCGCTGGGAATAAAGGTGACAGCTCACTACAGGCAGAATACGGATTCGCTGGGAATAAAGGCGACAGCTCACTACAGGCAGAATACGGATCCGCTGGTAATAAAGGTGACAGCTCACTACAGGCAGAATACGGATCCACTGGGAATAAAGGCGACAGCTCACTACAGGCAGAATACGGATCTGCTGGGAATAAAGGCAACAGCTTACTAGAGGCAGAGTACTGGTACGTTGCGAATAAAGGCAACAGCTTACTACAGGCAAAATACAAATTCACTGGGAATAAAGGCGACAGCTCACTACAGGAAGAATATGGATCCACTGGGAATAAGGGCAACAGCTTAATACAAGAAGAATACAGGTCCGCTGGGAATAAAGGCAACAGCTTACTACAGGCAGAAAACGGATCCGCTGGGAATAAAGGCAACAGCTTACTACAGGCAGAAAACGGATCCGCTGGGAATAAAGGCAACAGCTTACTACAGGCAGAAAACGGAACCGCTGGGAATGCAGGTAACAGCTTACTACAGGCAGAGTATGGATCCGCTGGGAATAAGGGCAACAGCTCACTACAGGCAGAATATGGATCCGCTGGGAATAAAGGCAACATCTTACTACAGGCAGAATACGGATCCGCTGGGAATACAGGCAACAGCTTACTAGAGGCAGAATACAGGTACGCTGGGAATAAAGGCAACAGCTTACTACAGGCAGAATACTGGTATGTTGGGAATAAAGGCAACAGCTTACTACAGGCAAAATACAAATCCACTGGGAATAAGGGCAACAGCTCACTACAGGCAGAATACGGATCTGCTGGGAATAAAGGCGACAGCTTACTACAGGCAGAATTCGGATCCACGGGGAATAAAGGCGACAGCTCACTACAGGCAGAATACGGATCCACTGGGAATAAGAGCAACAGCACACTACAGGCAGAATATGGATCCGCTGGGAATAAGGGCAACAGCTCACTACAGGAAGAATACGGATCCACTGGGAATAAGGGCAACAGCTTACTACAGGCAGAAAACGGATCCGCTGGGAATACAGGCAACAGCTTACTACAGGCAGAGTATGGATCCGCTGGGAATAAGGGCAATAGTTCACTACAGGCATAATACGGATGCGCTGGGAATAAAGGCAACAGCTTACTACAGGCGGAATATGGATCTGCTGGGAATATAGGCTACAGCTCACTACAGGCAGAATACGAATCAGTGGGGAATAAAGGCGACAGCTCATTACAGGCAGAATACGGATCCGCTGGGAATAAAGGCAGCAGCTTACTACAGGTAGAATACGGATCCGCTGGGAATAAAGGCGACAGCTTACTACAGGCAGAATACGGATCCGCTGGGAATAAAGGCGACAGCTTACTACAGGCAGAATATGGATCTGCTGGGAATAAAGTTGACAGCTTACTACAGGCAGAATACGGATCCGCTGGGAATAAAGGTGACAGCTTACTACAGGCAGAATATGGATCCGCTGGGAATAAAGGTGACAGCTTACTACAGGCAGAATATGGATCAGCTGGGGATAAAGGTGACAGCTTACTACAGGCAGAATACGGATCAGCTGGGGATAAAGGTGACAGCTTACTACAGGCAGAATACGGATCAGCTGGGGATAATGGTGACAGCTCACTACAGGCAGATTACGAATCCACTGGAAATAAAGGCAGCAGCTTTCTACAGGCAGAATACGGATCCGCTGGGAATAAAGGCAACAGCTTACTACAGGCAGAATAAGGATCCGCTGGAAATAAAGGCAACAGCTTACTACAGGCAGAATACAGGTCCGCTGGGAATAAAGGCAACAGCTTAGGCTACTTTCACACTAGCGTTAACTGCATTACGTTTCAAAACGTCTTTTTTCAGAAAAAACGCATCCAGCAAAACTTTTTGCTGGATGCGTTTTTTTCCCATAGACTTGTATTGGCGACGTATGGCGACGGATTGGCATACGTCGTGTACGTTTTACGACGGATGCGTCGAAATTTGGCGACACGTCGTCTCAAAAAAACGTAGATTGTAACGTTTTTTGTCTCCGCCTAAAAAACGTGTCGCGACGCATCCTGCGGCATACGTCGTTGGCTGCAATGGAAGCCTATGAGCGACGGATGCGTCGGGACACGTCGTACGACGCAATACAGCGCTGCAATACGTTTTTTTTACACTGAGCATGCTCAGAAGAAGTATTTTGTTGCCAATTGGTCAGACACCCCCAAATCTATATAAACCTGGCCTGGGCCTTCAACCCCACATATGCCAGCAAGAAGCCTACAGAGAAGAAGCCTGCCACCAAGACTCCAGACTGCCAGCAAGACCCCAGCCAGCAACAGGAGCCAGCCACCATAGAGCCAGCCACAGGAGACAGACACAGGACCCCAGCCAGCCACAAGACCCGAGCCAGCCACAGGACTCCAGCCACAGGAGCCAGCCATAGGACTCCAGCCACAGGAGCCAGCCATAGGACTCCAGCCACAGGACTCCAGCCACCATAGAGCCAGTGTGAGTATTGCAATTTTTGTGTGCATCTGTGTGCCTGTGCATTTGTGTGTGTATATGAGGTACTGACTACAGAAAGAGCTTAAAACCTGAAGAGAACCTGAGGCCTGTCATCATCCTGCACCAGCCAGTGCCATGCTAGAGTCCAGATGCAGCCTGATTCCAGCCACTGTGAAGACCTGCTGCTTCAGCCAAAGGATTGTCAGCCTTTTGTATGTGTGTGTGTGTATGCGTCTTCTGATTGGGTTCACCTTTCTGCCTTTGTTGTACATATGTGTATTTGCATAAAGCTAAGTGCGTGCATGTGTGTATTTTTGTACGGCTGTGTGCTTTTGTATCATGGTGCCTGCACCTTATTATGCCTTTGCCAATTTTATGCCTGTTCATGTGGGAGGGTATGTGTCCATGTGCAGGATTGCATCAGGATGTGGTCAGGATTTTCCATCAGTATTTGTACGCCAAAACCAGGAGTGGGTGATAAAAGCAAAAGTGTGCCTGTTTTCGTATTATACTTTCCCTAATTGTTACACTCCTGGTTTTGGCGTACAAATGCTGATGGGAAATCCTGACCAAATTCTGATGCGATCCGGAATGTGGCCACATACCATGCATGTTTTTTGTGTGCGTCTTGTTGATTGCATGTGCATTTGTCCATGCTGTAATTGGTTATTTGCCTTTTTCTGATGTATTGACTGTATAGTGGTCTGTGCAGCATGTGGTTTAAATGTTTTTTTTTTTTTTTTTTTTAAATCTGATGTGTTTTTTAAAAAAGTCTAGCGGTCTGCAGCTTGTGGTTTGAATGTGTGAGTGTGGGTTTTTTCTATTTAATAAAAGTGTTGATTTTATTTTAATTACAGTTATAACCATTTGCAGTTGAAGTACTTGTATTTAAAATAAAGAGCATGTCAGCTCCTAATTGTGATTTTTTTAAAAAGAGAGAAAAAAAATAAATAAAATGTTTATTAAAAAAATGTCCGTAGTATTATTTCATAAAGGTAAATTTAAAACTGGTGTATGTACCAATGGTTACACATGCAATACAGGGTTGTTTGAGGGCTCATTTTTTTAATAAAGGTTAACCTGTAAATTTTTTTTTTTTTTTTTTTGGGGGGGGGGAGGTTATTTTTTTTAAATGAAATGTGTCAAATATATTTTTTCATAGTGTTAACATTTAAAAATTTTTTTTTTGGGACATGGAAATGAATGGTATAACGTGCAACTTTTTTGGGGGTTTTTGGTGTTCACCTGTATGAACATTTCTGACATCATTTTAGTAGGGTGTTTATCATTGAACATTACCTAGTTCAGGGGGTGGTCTAACTATAGATCCATTATACATATTAACAGATAAACCAGGACCGCAGCCACTGACCACAGCCGCTGCCCACCAGGACCACAGCCGCTGCCCACCAGGACCACAGCTCTGAAGTTTTAGAAGTAAGTTTTGAAGACCCCCAATCTGCTACTTCAATGTGTCGAGCAGATTGCAAGTGTCTCTTTAACTTAGGCCGGGGTCACACTAGACCGTAATACGGACGAGTGCTATGCGATAAAAAATCGCATAGCACTCGGCCCAATGTTAATCTATGGTGCAGCTCCCATCATCCGATATTTTCTCCACCGTATTTCGGATCCGAGGGAACTCGCAGCATGCTGCGATTGTCAGCGTATCTCGGCCGAGACTCGCCAATGCAAGTCTATGGGTGCGAGAAAAAATCGGATTCCACACGGACCATGCGTGTGCATTGCGAGAAATACGCAGCGGTGTTCTATAGAAAAGCCGGTAATTCAATTGCCGGCTTTGCATTTCTCCTTCACAAACCCGACAGGATATGAGACATGGTTTACATACAGTAAACCATCTCATATCCCCATTTTTTTTTGCATATTCCACACTACTAATGTTAGTAGTGTGTGTATGCAAAATTTCAGCGCTGTAGCTGCTGAAATAAAGGGTTAAATGGCGGAAAAAATTGGCGTGGGCTCCCGCGCAATTTTCTCCGCCAGAATGGTAAAGCCAGTGACTGAGGGCAGATATTAATAGCCAGGAGAGGGTCCATGGTTATTGGCCCCCCCGTGGCTAAAAACATCTGCCCCCAGCCACCCCAGAAAAGGCACATCTGGAAGATGCGCCTATTCTGGCACTTGGCCACTCTCTTCCCACTCCCTGTAGCGGTGGGATATGGGGTAATGAAGGGTTAATGCCACCTTGCTATTGTAAGGTGACATTAAGCCAGATTAATAATGGAGAGGCGTCAATTATGACACCTATCCATTATTAATCCAATTGTTGGAAAGGGTTAAAAAACACACACACATGATTTAAAAGTATTTTAATGAAATAAACACAGCGGTTGTTGTAATAATTTATTGTTCTCTCAATCCATCAGGACCACCCTCGCTTGGAAGAATAATAAACGCACAAGATACATACCTTCTGGTGAACCGTCTCGTCCCACGAAGTAATCCATCTGAAGGGGTTAACTAATATTACAGGCAGGAGCCCTGCAAATGCAGCTGTGCTCCGTGCCTGTAATCCCCGGCGAATGAATGAAATGTAGGTCATTGACCTACATTTCCTTCAGTCGCGGTGATGCGCCCTCTGGTGGATGTCCTCATATGACCTGGAGCGTGGGAAAAAGTTCCCAGGCTGCAGTTCATGAGAACATCCAGCAGGGGCGCATCACCGCGACTGAAGGAAATGTAGGTCAATGACCTACATTTCATTCATTCGCCGGGGATTACAGGCACGGAGCACAGCTGCATTTGCAGGGCTCCTGCCTGTAATATTAGTTAACCCCTTCAGATGGATTACTTCGTGGGACGAGACGGTTCACCAGAAGGTATGTATCTTGTGCGTTTATTATTTTTCCAAGCGAGGGTGGTCCTGATGGATTGAGAGAACAATAAATTATTACAACAACCGCTGTGTTTATTTCATTAAAATACTTTTAAATCATGTGTGTGTGTGTTTTTTAACCCTTTCCAACAATTGGATTAATAATGGATAGGTGTCATAATTGACGCCTCTCCATTATTAATCTGGCTTAATGTCACCTTACAATAGCAAGGTGGCATTAACCCTTCATTACCCCATATCCCACCGCTACAGGGAGTGGGAAGAGAGTGGCCAAGTGCCAGAATAGGCGCATCTTCCAGATGTGCCTTTTCTGGGGTGGCTGGGGGCAGATGTTTTTAGCCACGGGGGGGCCAATAACCATGGACCCTCTCCTGGCTATTAATATCTGCCCTCAGTCACTGGCTTTACCATTCTGGCGGAGAAAATTGCGCGGGAGCCCACGCCAATTTTTTCCGCCATTTAACCCTTTATTTCAGCAGCTACAGCGCTGAAATTTTGCATACACACACTACTAACATTAGTAGTGTGGAATATGCAAAAAAAAATGGGGATATGAGATGGTTTACTGTATGTAAACCATGTCTCATATCCTGTCGGGTTTGTGAAGGAGAAATGCAAAGCCGGCAATTGAATTACCGGCTTTTCACAGATATCGCGCTGAATGAAATATAAATACAGAATATATATATATGTGTCTCAATGACATATATATATATATATATATATACTGTATATATGTTTTCCCGAACATTTGAGCACATAAATCCATTAGATGTCGGTTTTGCAAGCTTGCGAGAAAATCTCGCAGTACGGATGCCATACGGATGCCATACGGATGTCACACGGATCATTTGATGCGAGGAAATCGCATCCTCGCACTGCACACGGATCACTGTTTTTGAAACATTTGTGCGATTCTCGGCCGTGAAAAACGGACCGTTTTTTTATACGTTAAGTGTGTCCCCGGCCTTACAGAAACACCAGGACCACAGCCGCTGCCCACCAGGACCACAGCCGCTGCCCACCAGGACCACAGCCGCTGCCCACCAGGACCACAGCTCTGAAGTTTTAGAAGTAAGTTTTGAAGACCCCCAATCTGCTACTTCAATGTGTCGAGCAGATTGCAAGTGTCTCTTTAACTTACAGAAACACCAGGACCACAGCCGCTGCCCACCAGGACCACAGCCGCTGCCCACCAGGACCACAGCTCTGAAGTTTTAGAAGTAAGTTTTGAAGACCCCCAATCTGCTACTTCAATGTGTCGAGCAGATTGCAAGTGTCTCTTTAACTTACAGAAACACCAGGACCACAGCCGCTGCCCACCAGGACCACAGCCGCTGCCCACCAGGACCACAGCTCTGAAGTTTTAGAAGTAAGTTTTGAAGACCCCCAATCTGCTACTTCAATGTGTCGAGCAGATTGCAAGTGTCTCTTTAACTTACAGAAACACCAGGACCACAGCCGCTGCCCACCAGGACCACAGCCGCTGCCCACCAGGACCACAAAACAATGTCCTCTTCTGACAGCCCTCCTCCACAGCAACAGCGTGTATCGGTAAGTCAACACAAAAAATGGGTTTATTTTTTTTCGCTTTTTAAAATTACATTTTGATGTCTAACCACATGCATAAATTATGTTTCAACAGGAAGCTGAATCAGATGAGGAGCTGTCAGAAGGGGGCGAGATGGGTGGAGAGATGCAAGTGGAGGAGGAACCAAGTGTAAGTAGTGGTGAAACAGTTGCTTCGCACATCACACTGCACCATACACAAAACAGATTACTAAACACCTGCCTACCTTAACTGAGAATTTGTTTACTTTATTTCAGGCTGCTGCTGCTGCCACTGAAGGCTCTCCCAGATACTCCCAGAGTCGGCGGACTCGTCGCCGCGGTCGGCCATCAGTGAGTTTTTTTTTTGGGGGGGAGGGGGATTCTATTGGTACTTTAGTATTTCAGTGTACTAATTTTTTTTTTTTTGTTTGTTTTTTTTTGACACAGGCTTCACAGCGTGCTCCCGCAGAAGAGGATGATGATGATGATGACATTGACATCGATTGTCTCATCGATGAGGTTCGCGAGCGGGAGCCGCTGTGGAACATGGCTGACCGCAGGCATGCTGATACCGGTGTCACCCGTCGGCTCTGGGACGAAGTGTGTCGCAACCTGTTTCCAAGGCGGGAGAGCCTTCATCCTCAGCAGCAGAGCAAACTAGGTAAGTATTCACTTTCCAGTGATGTTTTGAGCTGACTGTAATGTATTGCATTTACCAATTTTTTGTTTTTTCTTTTGATTCTTGTCTTCACAGTTGGAAAGATTAGGAAGCGGTGGCGGTCACTGAGGGATCGCTTTAAGAGGGAATTCAACGATGAGATGAAGGCCCCGAGTGGCTCTGCAGGAAGGAAGAGGAGCAAATATAAATATGGCCAGGCCCTCTCCTTCCTGAGGCGAACCATGCTAAGCAGAGTGTAAGTATTCTACAGCCCACTAATAACCATGTTAACCTGTCTACTTAGTTTGCTTTCAGTCAGGGCTTTTTCATTCCAATGTATTAATTTCTTTTTTTTTTTCTTTCACAGCACCTTCTCCAGCCACCGGGCGCCTGCATCTTCCTCTGCGCCCTCTGGAGCGATCCCTCCTGAGTCCGCCACTGAGGGCCACGTCGGTAGGCCCCACACCTCTGTCCCCTCCTCTGACCCCTCTGTCCCCTCCTCTGACCCCTCTGTCCCCTCCACTTCATCCGCCCCAAGCAGTGGAGCATTATTGCAGGCTTCATTGCTCGCATCTGATGCTGAACAGTTAGCGTTCCCTTTACCCCACCCCTCTGATCTTGCCACCTCGACACCACCATTAGGTTCGTGGCGGCAGCGACAGAGGGGTCAGGAAAGGAGCTATGCTCCTGAGTTCTTACACCTGAATGCATCCTTCCAAGGCTCTTTCAAAATTTTGGGAGAGCAAGTGACTGCTGGTTTCAACATGGTGCAGTCACGCATCAGTGAAACAAGCCGTGAAACCAGCAGTCGCTTGGATAGGCTGCATTCAGCTGTAAGTCCCGATCCGGCCAATCTTTTTTTCCAATCCATGCTCATGAGCATGGAGAAGCTTTCTTTTGAGCAACAGATGCGGGTAATGAATACCTGCCATAATGCTGCACTGCAGGCCATTAATGAATCTACCCACACACCTCCCCACACCTCCACCCCAATTCCACCCCAGGCCCCATTTCCACACCATACCCCCCATTACCAAACCCAGCCCCAATACCCACACCAGCACCATTACCAAACCCAGCTCCAATCCCCACACCAGCACCATTACCAAACCCCATGCCAGCCCCATTACCCAACCCAGTCCCACTACCCTACCCAGTCCCCACAACAATCCCGGCCCCCAGACCAAATTACTTCCCCAATGTTTTCATTACTCAACTTTTCTCTTCCCCCTACCCCAACACCACCCCCCTCTGGTCAGCCTCTTGGTTTAACACCCCCTTCCACTGCACCCCAAACAAGTAGGGTTTCCCCACCTACCGACGTGGTCCAAACTTCCTGCCCCTCCTCCTCTCATATCTCCACCCAACAGTTTGAAGACTTGTAAATATGTTTGCAAAATATTTTTGACATAAACATTTTAAAAGTTTTCCAAAAAAAAAAAATGGAAAATAAAAAAAAAAATTTTTTTTTGCAAAAAAAAAAAAGAGTTAAAATAAAAATCTGATTATAATTGTACTCTTTGTGTGTGTGTGGATTTCTTAAGGTAATATAATAAAAAAGGTTTAATAAAAAAAAACACCAGACATGTTAAAGGTATAACAATGGTTTTACTAGCAAGAAAACCACGCTTTTGGGCCTTTTTTTTTTTTTTTTTTTTTTGGGCAGAAACACATTTTTTACATAAACAAAAGACACATGAGAAACAGGTTACACATGGGAAACAGGTTACACAATCATGTCTTGCCACGGGATCCACCCGACAGGTGAGACAAAATAATCGGCAAACTGGTCCCTCATCCTTGTAACTGAACTTGAAGAGCGAACCGAGCTGCTGCGGTAGTCCCACAAGGTTGTCTCCAAATCTTCATCATCCAAGGAAATGGGCTCCTTTGAAAGGACAAAGTTGTGGAGCACCACACAGGCTTTAACTACCTCGTCTATAGTTGTTGTTTTCAGCTTGATAGCCGTCAGCAGAACTCGCCACTTCGCCGTCAATATGCCAAAGGAACACTCCACTACTCTTCGTGCTCTAGTAAGCCGGTAATTAAAGACCCGCTTGGTATGGTTTAAGTTCCGGCTACTGTACGGTTTCAGTAGGTGCGGCGACTAGGGTTGAGCGACTTTCATTTTTTTAAGATCGAGTAGGGTTTTGGGAAACCCGATTTTGTCCAGAGTCGAGTCGAGTGCAGTCGGCCGATTATCGCTAAAAGTCGGGGATCGACCGAAACACGAAACCCAATGCAAGTCAATGGGGAAGCATAGTCGGCAGTGAGTGGAGGCCAGGAAAACACCTACAGTGCCCATTTTAATGCCAAAAACATCCATTCTTGTTTCTGAAGCTTGCCAATCTTAATTAACTGTATAATAATAGTTGGGCATAGGGAATTGGGGGAAAGTTGTGGGGGGAGTAGGGCTGGCTCAAGTTTTTCGTGGGCCCAGGAAATGCGGACTACGTCACGGCGGTGTTGCAGGGAAAGGTAAGTATTTAAAAGTTGCAAGTGCTGTGATCCTGAGCAAGCAGGGGGGGGGCCCACTCGTTCGCATTGCCACTGGCACAGGGCCCCTCAAAGTACGGCGGTGTGTTTGCATGGCGGGGGCGCCTCCCACCAGCAGCGACACTTTTGCGTACTCTGAGGGGCCCTGTGCCAGTGACGTCGCCAACGAGTATGCCCCCCCACCTGATGAAGGAACCTGCACTTTCATCTGCACCTTCCTCTTTGTCCCTGTGTAAGGTGGTATAACATGCGGGAAGGGGAACCTTACTTTCAGCAGGGACAGATTCTGGCTGTGTAGAGTACAAGGGGAATGTAGTGGTCTAGGTCAATGTACCAGCAGACTCATTTAGCAGTGGCTGGGCAATGGGCAGGATGAGGAGGAAACAGATATAGGGCCAAAGAATAAAGTAGGCTACATGCAGTTCAAAATTGGTAACAGGACTAAACAGGCGGCATTGCTTTGTTCAGTGGAGTAGCAAACCCAAGAGCAGCAGACACTGTTTCAAGGGCCTAACCACACTAGTAGGCCAAATGCAGTTTAATATCTGATAGTATAGGGCGAAAGCCAGAATGTGGAAGCTCAGCTTTGTTCAGTTGAGGACAACACCAGGGAGGGGCAGACACCTTTAGTAGGCCGGAAAAGCCTATTGCATTTTTTAAAATGGTAATTTGGAGCAGAAGGTTGAAGCTCAGCTTTATTTAGTTGAGGGCAACACCAGGCAGGGGCACACAGACAGACACCTTTAGTAGGCCGGAAAAGCCTATTGCATTTTTCAAAATGGTAATTTGGAGCAGAAGGTTGAAGCTCAGCTTTATTTAGTTGAGGGCAACACCAGGGAGGGGCAGAAGCCGTTAGTAGGCCCTAACCACCCTTTTTTTTTTTAAAACCACTTAATGAGAGCCGGAAGGTTGAAGCTCAGCTTTATTTAGTTGAGGACAACACCAGGGAGGGGCAGAAGCCGTTAGTAGGCCCTAACCACCATTTTTTTTTTTAAAACCACTTAATGAGAGCCGGAAGGTTGAAGCTCAGCTTTATTTAGTTGAGGACAACACCAGGGAGGGGCAGAAGCCGTTAGTAGGCCCTAACCACCATTTTTTTTAAAAAAACCACTTAATGAGAGCCGGAAGGTTGAAGCTCAGCTTTATTTAGTTGAGGACAACACCAGGGAGGGGCACACAGACAGACACCTTTAGTAGGCCGGAAAAGCCTATTGCATTTTTCAAAATGGTAATTTGGAGCAGAAGGTTGAAGCTCAGCTTTATTTAGTTGAGGGCAACACCAGGGAGGGGCAGAAGCCGTTAGTAGGCCCTAACCACCATTTTTTTTTTTTTAAACCACTTAATGAGAGCCGGAAGGTTGAAGCTCAGCTTTATTTAGTTGAGGACAACACCAGGCAGGGGCACACAGACAGACACCTTTAGTAGGCCTGAAAAGCCTATTGCATTTTTCAAAATGGTAATTTGGAGCAGAAGGTTGAAGCTCAGCTTTATTTAGTTGAGGGCAACACCAGGGAGGGGCAGAAGCCGTTAGTAGGCCCTAACCACCATTTTTTTTTTTAAAACCACATAATGAGAGCCGGAAGGTTGAAGCTCAGCTTTATTTAGTTGAGGACAACACCAGGGAGGGGCAGAAGCCGTTAGTAGGCCCTAACCACCATTTTTTTTTTTTAAAACCACTTAATGAGAGCCGGAAGGTTGAAGCTCAGCTTTATTTAGTTGAGGACAACACCAGGCAGGGGCACACAGACAGACACCTTTAGTAGGCCGGAAAAGCCTATTGCATTTTTCAAAATGGTAATTTGGAGCAGAAGGTTGAAGCTCAGCTTTATTTAGTTGAGGGCAACACCAGGGAGGGGCAGAAGCCGTTAGTAGGCCCTAACCACCATTTTTTTTTTTAAAACCACATAATGAGAGCCGGAAGGTTGAAGCTCAGCTTTATTTAGTTGAGGACAACACCAGGGAGGGGCAGAAGCCGTTAGTAGGCCCTAACCACCATTTTTTTTTTTTAAAACCACTTAATGAGAGCCGGAAGGTTGAAGCTCAGCTTTATTTAGTTGAGGACAACACCAGGGAGGGGCAGAAGCCGTTAGTAGGCCCTAACCACCATTTTTTTTTTTAAAACCACATAATGAGAGCCGGAAGGTTGAAGCTCAGCTTTATTTAGTTGAGGACAACACCAGGGAGGGGCACACAGACAGACACCTTTAGTAGGCCGGAAAAGCCTATTGCATTTTTCAAAATGGTAATTTGGAGCAGAAGGTTGAAGCTCAGCTTTATTTAGTTGAGGGCAACACCAGGGAGGGGCAGAAGCCGTTAGTAGGCCCTAACCACCATTTTTTTTTTTAAAACCACTTAATGAGAGCCGGAAGGTTGAAGCTCAGCTTTATTTAGTTGAGGACAACACCAGGGAGGGGCAGAAGCCGTTAGTAGGCCCTAACCACCATTTTTTTTTTTAAAACCACTTAATGAGAGCCGGAAGGTTGAAGCTCAGCTTTATTTAGTTGAGGACAACACCAGGGAGGGGCACACAGACAGACACCTTTAGTAGGCCGGAAAAGCCTATTGCATTTTTCAAAATGGTAATTTGGAGCAGAAGGTTGAAGCTCAGCTTTATTTAGTTGAGGGCAACACCAGGGAGGGGCAGAAGCCGTTAGTAGGCCCTAACCACCATTTTTTTTTTTTAAAACCACTTAATGAGAGCCGGAAGGTTGAAGCTCAGCTTTATTTAGTTGAGGACAACACCAGGCAGGGGCACACAGACAGACACCTTTAGTAGGCCTGAAAAGCCTATTGCATTTTTCAAAATGGTAATTTGGAGCAGAAGGTTGAAGCTCAGCTTTATTTAGTTGAGGGCAACACCAGGGAGGGGCAGAAGCCGTTAGTAGGCCCTAACCACCATTTTTTTTTTTAAAACCACATAATGAGAGCCGGAAGGTTGAAGCTCAGCTTTATTTAGTTGAGGACAACACCAGGGAGGGGCAGAAGCCGTTAGTAGGCCCTAACCACCATTTTTTTTTTTTAAAACCACTTAATGAGAGCCGGAAGGTTGAAGCTCAGCTTTATTTAGTTGAGGACAACACCAGGGAGGGGCAGAAGCCGTTAGTAGGCCCTAACCACCATTTTTTTTTTTAAAACCACATAATGAGAGCCGGAAGGTTGAAGCTCAGCTTTATTTAGTTGAGGACAACACCAGGGAGGGGCACACAGACAGACACCTTTAGTAGGCCGGAAAAGCCTATTGCATTTTTCAAAATGGTAATTTGGAGCAGAAGGTTGAAGCTCAGCTTTATTTAGTTGAGGGCAACACCAGGGAGGGGCAGAAGCCGTTAGTAGGCCCTAACCACCATTTTTTTTTTTTAAAACCACTTAATGAGAGCCGGAAGGTTGAAGCTCAGCTTTATTTAGTTGAGGACAACACCAGGCAGGGGCACACAGACAGACACCTTTAGTAGGCCGGAAAAGCCTATTGCATTTTTCAAAATGGTAATTTGGAGCAGAAGGTTGAAGCTCAGCTTTATTTAGTTGAGGGCAACACCAGGGAGGGGCAGAAGCCGTTAGTAGGCCCTAACCACCATTTTTTTTTTAAAACCACATAATGAGAGCCGGAAGGTTGAAGCTCAGCTTTATTTAGTTGAGGACAACACCAGGGAGGGGCAGAAGCCGTTAGTAGGCCCTAACCACCATTTTTTTTTTTTAAAACCACTTAATGAGAGCCGGAAGGTTGAAGCTCAGCTTTATTTAGTTGAGGACAACACCAGGGAGGGGCAGAAGCCGTTAGTAGGCCCTAACCACCATTTTTTTTTTTAAAACCACATAATGAGAGCCGGAAGGTTGAAGCTCAGCTTTATTTAGTTGAGGACAACACCAGGGAGGGGCACACAGACAGACACCTTTAGTAGGCCGGAAAAGCCTATTGCATTTTTCAAAATGGTAATTTGGAGCAGAAGGTTGAAGCTCAGCTTTATTTAGTTGAGGGCAACACCAGGGAGGGGCAGAAGCCGTTAGTAGGCCCTAACCACCATTTTTTTTTTTTAAAACCACTTAATGAGAGCCGGAAGGTTGAAGCTCAGCTTTATTTAGTTGAGGACAACACCAGGCAGGGGCACACAGACAGACACCTTTAGTAGGCCGGAAAAGCCTATTGCATTTTTCAAAATGGTAATTTGGAGCAGAAGGTTGAAGCTCAGCTTTATTTAGTTGAGGGCAACACCAGGGAGGGGCAGAAGCCGTTAGTAGGCCCTAACCAAAGTTGAAGGCCAAATGCAGTTTAATTTCTGATACTATAGGCCGAAAGCCAGAAGGTGGAAGTTCCGATTTAGACAGTGGAGGACAATTTGAATTAGGGACTGCAGACAGACTTAGTAGGCTGTCCCCTGTGGACCATGCATCCACCACATTAACCCATTGCGCCGTAATGGACACGTAATCTTCCGTGGCCATGCCTACAGGTCCATGCGTCTGTTGTCAGGTGCACCTTTGTACTCACAGATTGCCAGAGTGCATGGACAATGCGGTCTTCTACATGCTGGTGGAGGGTTGGGATGGCTTTTCTCGCAAAAGAAGTGTCGACTGGTTAGCTTGTAGCGTGGTACAGCGTAGTCCATCATGGCCTTATTAATAGTAAATAAAATATATAACTAGGCTCTATGAACTTTTAAATAGGTTCCAGGGGTACACGGGCAGCATTGGTGTGGTCAGTGGAGGAGTATTGCAAGTAGGGGCTGCAGACAGGCTATCAAAGGCCTAAAATAACAAACAGTAGGCAGTCATGGCAGTTTTACATCGGTTACATGGATACACAGGCAGGCACTCCAGGCAGCATTGTGGTCAGTGGAGGAGTATTGCAAGTAGGGGCCGCAGACAGGCTATCAAAGGCCTAAAATAACAAACAATAGGCTCATGGCAGTTTTACAGCGGTTACATGGATACACGGGCAGGCAACTTGGTGGTGGTGAGTGGAGGAGTATTTAAAGTAGGGACCGCAGACAGGCTATCAAAGGCCTAAAATAACAAACAATAGGCTTATGTGTTGTGAATTTGGATTCTGGGCTCCCCCGGTGGCCGCTTGTGGAATTGGACTTGTCATCCTCTTTCCTGTTTCACCTGGTTCCATCAGTAGTGGGTGTCGCTATTTAAGCTCATTTCTCTGGTGGTTTCTTGCCGGTCAACAATGTTATCTGATGCCTCTCAGTGCTTGTTCCTGCTTCTAGACAACTACTAGATAAGTTGGACTTTTGTCCATGTTTTGTTTTGCCTATTTGTTCCAGTTCACAGCTGAAGTTTTGTTACTGTGTCTGGAAAGCTCTCGTTGATCAGGGATTGCTACTCTGGCGTTATGAGTTAATGCCAGAGTTTAAGGTAATCTCTGGATGGTGTTTTGTTAGTGTTTTTCTGCTGACCATGAAAGTATACTATCTGTCTTCTGCTATCTAGTAAGCGGACCTCAAATTTGCTAAGACTATTTTCCTGCTGCGTTTGTTGTTTCATCTGAACTCACCGTCATTATTTGTGGGGGGCTACTGTCTTCTTTGGATTATTTCTCTAGAGGTGAGCCAGGTCTTATATTTCCCTCTGCTAGCTATTTAGGTCTTAGGCCAGAGCTGGGCATCTAGCGATAAATAGGAAATGCTACCTGGCTATTTCTAGTTGCGCGGCAGGCTTAGTTCATGGTCAGTATAGTTCCATCTTCCGAGAGCTTGTCCCTCTATAGGCTTGCTATGATCTCTGCCTGCAGAGATCATGACAGTTTGACCGGCCATAAAAGTGTTAAAGACCCAGGTTGAGAAAGGAGAGTTATAAGAAGTCTGCTGGAATTTTTTTTTTTTTTTTTCTCCTCCAGTCTGCCTTGCTGCAGTCTTTTTTCTCTCTCTCCTCCTAATCTCTGTATGCTCTGTGTGCACCTGACAATAATGGATCTCCAGAGTGTAACTGCGGGTTTGAATAATCTCATCACGAAAGTACAAAATTTACAAGATTTTGTGGTACATGCTCCGGTATCTGAACCGAGAATTCCTTTGCCGGAGTTCTTCACAGGGAATAGAGCTAGCTTCCAGAATTTCCGAAATAATTGTAAGCTTTATTTGTCCCTGAAGTCTCGTTCAGCTGGAGACCCTGCTCAGCAGGTTAGGATTGTGATTTCCTTGCTCAGGGGTGACCCTCAAGATTGGGCCTTCTCATTGCCAGCAGGGGATCCTGCGTTACGCGATGTGGATGCGTTTTTTCTGGCCTTGGGCTTGCTTTATGAGGAACCTCATTTGGAACTTCAGGCAGAAAAAACTTTGATGGCACTATCTCAGGGGCAAGACGAAGCTGAAGTTTTCTGCCAAAAATTCCGTAAATGGTCTGTGCTTACTCAGTGGAATGAGTGCGCCTTGGCGGCAACTTTCAGAGAGGGTCTCTCTGATGCCGTTAAGGATGTTATGGTGGGGTTCCCTTTGCCTGCAGGTCTGAATGAGTCCATGACAATGGCTATTCAGATTGATAGGCGTCTGCGGGAGCGCAAACCGGTGCACCATCTGGCGGTGTCTATGGAAAAGACGCCAGAAAGTATGCAGTGTGATAGAATTCTGTCCAGGAGCGAGCGACAGAATTTTAGACGGAAGAATGGATTGTGTTTCTATTGTGGGGATTCTACTCATGTTATATCAGCATGCTCTAGGCGTACAAAGAAGCTTGATAAGTCTGTTTCCATTGGCACCATTCAGTCTAAGTTTATTTTGTCTGTAACCCTGATTTGCTCTTTGTCATCCATTGCCACGGACGCCTATGTTGACTCTGGCGCCGCTCTGAGTCTTATGGATTGGTCCTTTGCCAATCGTTGTGGTTTTGATTTAGAGCCTTTGGAGACTCTTATTCCTCTGAAGGGGATTGACTCCACCCCATTGGCTAATAATAAACCACAATACTGGACACAAGTAACCATGCGTATCAATCCGGATCACCAGGAGATTATTCGTTTCCTGGTGCTGTATAATTTACATGACGATTTGGTACTGGGATTGCCATGGTTGCAGTCTCACAACCCAGTCTTGGACTGGAGAGCAATGTCTGTGTTGAGCTGGGGATGTAAGGGTATTCATGGGGACGTACCTTTGGTTTCTATTTCGTCGTCCATTCCCTCTGAAGTCCCTGAGTTCCTCTCTGATTATCAAGACGTCTTTGACGAACCCAAGCTTGGGTCGTTACCTCCGCACCGTGAGTGCGATTGTGCCATAGATTTGATACCGGGTTGTAAATATCCAAAGGGTCGTTTGTTTAATTTGTCTGTGCCGGAACATGCTGCTATGCGGGAATATATAAAGGAGTCTTTGGAAAAGGGACATATTCGTCCATCTTCTTCTCCCTTGGGAGCTGGGTTTTTCTTTGTCTCAAAAAAAGACGGCTCTTTGAGACCATGTATTGATTATCGGCTTCTGAATAAGATCACTGTTAAGTATCAATACCCATTGCCATTGCTTACTGATTTGTTTGCTCGTATAGAGGGTGCTAAGTGGTTCTCTAAAATTGATCTTCGTGGGGCGTATAATTTAGTGCGGATCAGGCAGGGGGATGAGTGGAAGACCGCATTTAATACGCCCGAGGGCCACTTTGAGTATTTGGTCATGCCTTTTGGTCTTTCTAATGCCCCTTCAGTTTTCCAGTCTTTTATGCATGATATTTTCCGCGATTTTCTGGATAAATTTATGATAATATATCTGGATGATATTCTGATTTTTTCTGATGACTGGGACTCTCATGTCCAGCAGGTCAGGAGAGTTTTTCAGGTTCTGCGGTCTAATTCTTTATGTGTGAAGGGGTCTAAGTGCGTTTTTGGGGTCCAGAAAATTTCCTTTTTGGGGTATATTTTTTCTCCCTCTTCCATTGAGATGGATCCCGTCAAGGTGCAAGCTATTTGTGACTGGACTCAGCCCTCCTCTCTTAAGGGTCTTCAGAGATTTTTGGGCTTTGCCAACTTTTACCGCCGATTTATTGCTGGTTTTTCGGATGTCGTTAAACCACTGACTGATTTGACCAGACAAGGCGCTGATGTTGCTAATTGGTCCCCTCATGCTGTAGAGGCCTTTCAGGAGCTTAAGCGCCGTTTTGCCTCTGCCCCTGTGTTGCGTCAGCCTGATGTGAATCTGCCTTTTCAGGTTGAGGTTGACGTTTCGGAGATCGGAGCTGGGGCAGTGTTGTCGCAGAAAGGTTCCGACTGCTCCGTCATTAGGCCTTGTGCCTTCTTTTCTCGCAAATTTTCGCCCGCAGAGCGGAATTATGATGTTGGGAATCGGGAGCTTTTGGCCATGAAGTGGGCGTTTGAGGAGTGGCGCCATTGGCTCGAGGGGGCTAGGCATCAGGTGGTGGTATTGACTGACCACAAAAATTTGATTTATCTTGAGACTGCCAGACGCCTGAATCCTAGACAGGCGCGCTGGTCTTTATTTTTTTCTCGCTTTAATTTTGTGGTGTCATACCTACCGGGTTCTAAGAATGTTAAGGCAGATGCCCTTTCTAGGAGTTTTGACCCGGACTCTCCTGGTAATTCTGAACCCACAGGTATCCTTAGGGAGGGAGTAATTTTGTCGGCCGTTTCTCCTGATCTGCGGCGGTCCTTGCAAGAGTTTCAGGTGGATAGACCGGATCGTTGTCCGCCTGATAGACTGTTTGTTCCGGATGATTGGACCAGCAGAGTCATCTCTGAGGTACATTCTTCTGCATTGGCAGGTCATCCCGGAATTTTTGGTACCAGGGATTTGGTGGCAAGATCCTTCTGGTGGCCTTCCCTGTCACGAGATGTGCGAGTCTTTGTGCAGTCATGTGACGTTTGTGCTCGGGCCAAGTCTTGTAGTTCTCGGGCTAGCGGACTGCTGTTGCCCTTGCCTATTCCTAAGAGGCCTTGGACACACATCTCGATGGATTTTATTTCAGATCTGCCTGTTTCCCAGAAGATGTCTGTCATCTGGGTGGTCTGTGACCGTTTCTCTAAAATGGTCCATTTGGTTCCTCTGCCCAAGTTGCCTTCTTCTTCTGAGTTGGTTCCTCTGTTTTTTCAGAATGTTGTCCGATTGCACGGTATTCCTGAGAATATTGTTTCTGACAGAGGTACCCAATTTGTGTCTAGATTTTGGCGGGCATTCTGTGCTAGGATGGGCATAGATTTGTCTTTTTCATCTGCTTTTCACCCTCAGACTAATGGCCAGACCGAGCGGACTAATCAGACCCTTGAGACATATCTGAGGTGTTTTGTCTCTGCTGACCAGGATGATTGGGTTGCTTTTTTGCCATTGGCAGAGTTCGCCCTCAATAATCGGGCCAGCTCTTCCACCTTGGTGTCCCCGTTTTTCTGTAATTCGGGGTTTCACCCTCGATTTTCCTCCGGTCAGGTGGAATCCTCGGATTGTCCTGGAGTGGATGCGGTGGTGGAGAGATTGCATCACATCTGGGGGCAGGTTATGGACAATTTGAAGTTGTCCCAGGAGAAGACTCAGCGTTTTGCCAACCGTCATCGTCGTGTTGGTTCTCGGCTTTGTGTTGGAGATTTAGTGTGGTTGTCTTCTCGTTTTGTCCCTATGAGGGTCTCTTCTCCTAAGTTTAAACCTCGGTTCATCGGCCCTTATAGAATATTGGAGATTCTTAATCCTGTTTCTTTCCGTTTGGACCTCCCTGCGTCCTTTTCCATTCATAACGTTTTTCATCGGTCGTTATTGCGCAGGTATGAGGTACCTGTTGTACCTTCAGTTGAGCCTCCTGCTCCGGTGTTGGTTGAGGGTGAGTTGGAGTACGTTGTGGAGAAAATTTTGGACTCTCGGGTTTCCAGACGGAAACTCCAGTATCTGGTCAACTGGAAGGGTTACGGCCAGGAGGATAATTCTTGGGTCAATGCATCGGATGTTCATGCTTCTGATCTTGTTCGTGCCTTCCATAGGGCTCATCCTGGTCGCCCTGGTGGATCTGGTGAGGGTTCGGTGCCCCCTCCTTGAGGGGGGGGTACTGTTGTGAATTTGGATTCTGGGCTCCCCCGGTGGCCGCTTGTGGAATTGGACTTGTCATCCTCTTTCCTGTTTCACCTGGTTCCATCAGTAGTGGGTGTCGCTATTTAAGCTCATTTCTCTGGTGGTTTCTTGCCGGTCAACAATGTTATCTGATGCCTCTCAGTGCTTGTTCCTGCTTCTAGACAACTACTAGATAAGTTGGACTTTTGTCCATGTTTTGTTTTGCCTATTTGTTCCAGTTCACAGCTGAAGTTTTGTTACTGTGTCTGGAAAGCTCTCGTTGATCAGGGATTGCTACTCTGGCGTTATGAGTTAATGCCAGAGTTTAAGGTAATCTCTGGATGGTGTTTTGTTAGTGTTTTTCTGCTGACCATGAAAGTATACTATCTGTCTTCTGCTATCTAGTAAGCGGACCTCAAATTTGCTAAGACTATTTTCCTGCTGCGTTTGTTGTTTCATCTGAACTCACCGTCATTATTTGTGGGGGGCTACTGTCTTCTTTGGATTATTTCTCTAGAGGTGAGCCAGGTCTTATATTTCCCTCTGCTAGCTATTTAGGTCTTAGGCCAGAGCTGGGCATCTAGCGATAAATAGGAAATGCTACCTGGCTATTTCTAGTTGCGCGGCAGGCTTAGTTCATGGTCAGTATAGTTCCATCTTCCGAGAGCTTGTCCCTCTATAGGCTTGCTATGATCTCTGCCTGCAGAGATCATGACACTTATGGCAGTTTTACAGCGGTTACATGGATACACGGGCAGGCAGCTTGGTGGTCAGTGGAGGAGTATTTAAAGTAGGGACCGCAGACAGGCTATCAAAGGCCTAACATAACAAACAATAGGCTCATGGCAGTTTCACAGCGGTTACATGGATACACGGGCAGGCAGCTTGGTGGTGGTGAGTGGAGGAGTATTTAAAGTAGGGACCGCAGACAGGCTATCAAAGGCCTAAAATAACAAACAATAGGCTCATGGCAGTTTTACAGCGGTTACATGGATACACGGGCAGGCAGCTTGGTGGTCAGTGGAGGAGTATTTAAAGTAGGGACCGCAGACAGGCTTCAAAGGCCTAACATAAGAAAATGGGCTGGCTGTAGGCACTTTATAATTGGTTCCAGGGGTACACGGGCAGCAGTGGTCTGGTCAGTGGAGGAGTATTTAAAGTAGGGACCGCAGACAGGCTATCAAAGGCCTAACATAACAAACAATAGGCTCATGGCAGTTTCACAGCGGTTACATGGATACACGGGCAGGCAGCTTGGTGGTGGTGAGTGGAGGAGTATTTAAAGTAGGGACCGCAGACAGGCTATCAAAGGCCTAAAATAACAAACAATAGGCTCATGGCAGTTTTACAGCGGTTACATGGATACACGGGCAGGCAGCTTGGTGGTCAGTGGAGGAGTATTTAAAGTAGGGACCGCAGACAGGCTTCAAAGGCCTAACATAAGAAAATGGGCTGGCTGTAGGCACTTTATAATTGGTTCCAGGGGTACACGGGCAGCAGTGGTCTGGTCAGTGGAGGAGTATTTAAAGTAGGGACCGCAGACAGGCTATCAAAGGCCTAAAATAACAAACAATAGGCTCATGGCAGCTTTACAGCGGTTACATGGATACACAGGCAGCTTGGTGGTGAGTGGAGGAGTATTTAAAGTAGGGACCGCAGACAGGCTATCAAAGGCCTAAAATAACAAACAATAGGCTCATGGCAGCTTTACAGCGGTTACATGGATACACAGGCAGCTTGGTGGTGAGTGGAGGAGTATTTAAAGTAGGGACCGCAGACAGGCTATCAAAGGCCTAAAATAACAAACAATAGGCTCATGGCAGCTTTACAGCGGTTACATGGATACACAGGCAGCTTGGTGGTGAGTGGAGGAGTATTTAAAGTAGGGACCGCAGACAGGCTATCAAAGGCCTAAAATAACAAACAATAGGCTTATGGCAGTTTTACAGCGGTTACATGGATACACGGGCAGGCAGCTTGGTGGTGGTGAGTGGAGGAGTATTTAAAGTAGGGACCGCAGACAGGCTTCAAAGGCCTAACATAAGAAAATGGGCTGGCTGTAGGCACTTTATAATTGGTTCCAGGGGTACACGGGCAGCAGTGGTCTGGTCAGTGGAGGAGTATTTAAAGTAGGGACCGCAGACAGGCTATCAAAGGCCTAAAATAACAAACAATAGGCTCATGGCAGCTTTACAGCGGTTACATGGATACACAGGCAGCTTGGTGGTGAGTGGAGGAGTATTTAAAGTAGGGACCGCAGACAGGCTATCAAAGGCCTAAAATAACAAACAATAGGCTCATGGCAGCTTTACAGCGGTTACATGGATACACGGGCAGGCAGCTTGGTGGTCAGTGGAGGAGTATTTAAAGTAGGGACCGCAGACAGGCTTCAAAGGCCTAACATAAGAAAATGGGCTGGCTGTAGGCACTTTATAATTGGTTCCAGGGGTACACGGGCAGCAGTGGTCTGGTCAGTGGAGGAGTATTTAAAGTAGGGACCGCAGACAGGCTATCAAAGGCCTAAAATAACAAACAATAGGCTTATGGCAGTTTTACAGCGGTTACATGGATACACGGGCAGGCAGCTTGGTGGTGGTGAGTGGAGGAGTATTTAAAGTAGGGACCGCAGACAGGCTATCAAAGGCCTAAAATAACAAACAATAGGCTTATGGCAGTTTTACAGCGGTTACATGGATACACGGGCAGGCAGCTTGGTGGTGGTGAGTGGAGGAGTATTTAAAGTAGGGACCGCAGACAGGCTTCAAAGGCCTAACATAAGAAAATGGGCTGGCTGTAGGCACTTTATAATTGGTTCCAGGGGTACACGGGCAGCAGTGGTCTGGTCAGTGGAGGAGTATTTAAAGTAGGGACCGCAGACAGGCTATCAAAGGCCTAAAATAACAAACAATAGGCTCATGGCAGCTTTACAGCGGTTACATGGATACACAGGCAGCTTGGTGGTGAGTGGAGGAGTATTTAAAGTAGGGACCGCAGACAGGCTATCAAAGGCCTAAAATAACAAACAATAGGCTCATGGCAGCTTTACAGCGGTTACATGGATACACAGGCAGCTTGGTGGTGAGTGGAGGAGTATTTAAAGTAGGGACCGCAGACAGGCTATCAAAGGCCTAAAATAACAAACAATAGGCTCATGGCAGCTTTACAGCGGTTACATGGATACACAGGCAGCTTGGTGGTGAGTGGAGGAGTATTTAAAGTAGGGACCGCAGACAGGCTATCAAAGGCCTAAAATAACAAACAATAGGCTCATGGCAGCTTTACAGCGGTTACATGGATACACAGGCAGCTTGGTGGTGAGTGGAGGAGTAGTGCAAGGAGTGTCTGTCCCAGTACTCCCAAAATATAAATAGATGTTAATGTCTCGCAAAACAACCAAAACAAAAAAAAAGGTGGCATACTTAGGTACAGGGGTGGGCTCATCTACTGAGTTTCTGACATAGTAATTTGGCAGTAACTATTTAATGGTGCCAATATAGGACACAGACACAGACTACTTTAAGTTGCATCATAGATGTCTACAAATTTGTATTGTCAGTGCCAGACATTGAATGATGTCAGCGAATAGACTAAAGATTGGTGGAGCTGTGCGACATAATTTTGCACGTGGTAGAGCACATTTTGAGCTGGGGTAGGGGGGAACTCTCTTGAGGCCGGCGGGACCGCCCCAGGGCCCCTCATGTTACAACGGTGTGTCTGACGTTGGGTGCGCACCACCACCGCCAGAGACACTACATTGTACTATGAGGGACCCAGTAGCAATGCCGTCAACCAAAAGCGAGCACACCCACCTCTTCAGACAAACAGCAGTCTCACGGGTGCTTGCGCCAAGTCGCGATACCACGGCCCCGTGTGGGGAGTTTTGCCATTTAGGGAGGTGTAAACATGTCGTATGCTGTACAATCAGCTGCAGCAAATTAGACATTAGAAAAGTAATTCACAGGCAAGAGCTTTTCATAGGAAAGCTAGGTGTCGGCCGGGCAAGGTGGGGCAAAAGATTTCGAAATCCAGTTGTGGTTCATTTTAATGAATGTTAGATCGTCAACATTTTGGGTAGCCAGACGAGTCCTTTTTTCGGTTAATATTGAACCTGCAGCACTGAATACTCTTTCTGATAGGACACTTGCTGCCGGGCAAGCAAGCTCCTGCAATGCATATTCTGCCAATTCTGGCCAGGTGTCTAATTTGGAGGCCCAGTAATCAAATGGGAATGACGGTTGAGGGAGAACATCGATAAGGGATGAAAAATAGTTAGTAACCATACTGGACAAATGTTGTCTCCTGTCACTTTCAATTGATGCAGCAGTACCTGTCCTGTCTGCGGTCATAGCAAAATCACTCCACAACCTGGTCAGAAAACCCCTCTGTCCAACGCCACTTCTGATGTGTGCACCCCTAACACTCCTAGTCTGCTGCCCCCTGGAGCTCGTGTGAGAACGATCACGTGCGCTGTGTGCTGGGAATGCCTGAAGCAAACGGTCAACAAGAGTTGATTGTTTGGTTGCTAATATTAGTTCCAAGTTCTCATGTGGCATAATATTTTGCAATTTGCCTTTATAGCGTGGATCAAGGAGGCAGGCCAACCAGTAATCGTCATCGTTCATCATTTTCGTAATGCGTGTGTCCCTTTTTAGGATACGTAAGGCATAATCCGCCATGTGGGCCAAAGTTCCAGTTGTCAAATCTCCGGTTGTGATTGGTTGAGGGGCAGTTGCAGGCAAATCTACGTCACTTGTGTCCCTCAAAAAACCAGAACCCGGCCGTGACACGCAACCAATTTCCTGTGCCCCCGGGAAAGGTTCGGCATTAAAAATATACTCATCCCCATCATCCTCCTCGTCCTCCACCTCCTCTTCGCCCGCTACCTCGTCCTGTACACTGCCCTGACCAGACAATGGCTGACTGTCATCAAGGCTTTCCTCTTCCTCTGGTGCAGACGCCTGCTCCTTTATGTGCGTCAAACTTTGCATCAGCAGACGCATTAGGGGGATGCTCATGCTTATTACGGCGTTGTCTGCACTAACCAGCCGTGTGCATTCCTCAAAACACTGAAGGACTTGACACATGTCTTGTATCTTAGACCACTGCACACCTGACAACTCCATGTCTGCCATCCTACTGCCTGCCCGTGTATCCTCCCACAAATAAATAACAGCACGCCTCTGTTCGCACAGTCTCTGAAGCATGTGCAGTGTTGAGTTCCACCTTGTTGCAACGTCTATGATTAGGCGATGCTGGGGAAGGTTCAAAGACCGCTGATAGGTCTGCATACGGCTGGCGTGTACAGGCGAACGTCGGATATGTGAGCAAAGTGCACGCACTTTGAGGAGCAGGTCGGAGAACCCAGGATAAGTTTTCAATAAGCACTGCACCACCAGGTTTAAGGTGTGAGCCAGGCAAGGAATGTGTTTCAGTTGGGAAAGGGAGATGGCAGCCATGAAATTCCTTCCGTTATCACTCACTACCTTGCCTGCCTCAAGATCTACTGTGCCCAGCCACGACTGCGTTTCTTGTTGCAAGAACTCGGACAGAACTTCCGCGGTGTGTCTGTTGTCGCCCAAGCACTTCATAGCCAATACAGCCTGCTGACGCTTGGCAGTAGCTGGCCCATAATGGGACAACTGGTGTGCAACAGTGTCATCTGCCGATGGAGTGGTTGGCAGACTGCGTTCTGTGGAAGAGCTGTAGCTTCTGCAGGAGGACGAGGAGGAGGAGGAGGAGGGGGTGCGAACGCCTACAGCCAACTGTTTCCTAGACCGTGGGCTAGGCACAACTGTCCCTAAATTGATGTCGCCTGTGGACCCTGCATCCACCACATTCACCCAGTGTGCCGTGATGGACACATAACGTCCCTGGCCATGCCTACTGGTCCATGCATCTGTAGTCAGGTGCACCTTTGTACTCACAGATTGCCTGAGTGCATGGACGATGCGCTGTTTAACATGCTGGTGCAGGGCTGGGATGGCTTTTCTGGAAAAAAAGTGTCGACTGGGTAGCTCGTATCGTGGTTCAGCGTACTCCATCAGGGCTTTGAAAGCTTCGCTTTCAACTAACCGGTAGGGCATCATCTCTAACGAGATTAGTCTAGCTATGTGGGCGTTAAAACCCTGTGTACGCGGATGCGAGGATAAGTACTTCCTTTTTCTAACCAGAGTCTCATGTAGGGTGAGCTGGACTGGAGAGCTGGAGATCGTGGAACTTTCGGGTGTGCCGGTGTACATGGCAGACTGAGAGACGGTTGGAGACGGTATTGTTTCCGCCGGTGCCCTAGATGCAATATTTCCTCCTACAAAACTGGTGATTCCCTGACCCTGACTGCTTTTGGCTGGCAAAGAAACCTGCACAGATACTGCCGGTGGTGCGGAAAATGGTGGCCTTACAGTGACGGAAGGGATGTTGCGTTGCTGACTAGCTTCATTGGCCGAGGGTGCTACAACCTTGAGGGACGTTTGGTAGTTAGTCCAGGCTTGAAAATGCATGGTGGTTAAGTGTCTATGCATGCAACTAGTATTTAGACTTTTCAGATTCTGACCTCTGCTTAAGCTAGTTGAACATTTTTGACAGATGACTTTGCGCTGATCAGTTGGATGTTGTTTAAAAAAATGCCAGACTGCACTCTTCCTAGACTCGGATCCCTTTTCAGGGATTGCAGACTGAGCTTTAACCGGATGGCAACGCTGTGCTCCAACAGGTTTTGGCTTTGACACGCGTTTTGGGCCAGATACGGGCCCGGCAGATGGAACCTGTTGCGATGTTGATGCCTGCTGCGGCCCCTCCTCCACCTCCGCTTCTGAACTACTGCCGCCTGCACCCTGTTCCCCCAATGGCTGCCAATCGGGGTCAATAACTGGGTCATCTATTACCTCCTCTTCGAGCTCGTGTGCAACTTCGTCTGTGTCACTGTGTCGGTCGGTGGTATAGCGTTCGTGGCGGGGCAACATAGTCTCATCAGGGTCTGATTGTGGATCTGTACCCTGAGAGGGCAATGTGGTGGTCTGAGTCAAAGGAGCAGCATAGTACTCTGGCTGTGGCTGTGCATCAGTGCACTCCATGTCAGAATATACTTGTAATGGGCATGGCCTGTTAAATGTTTCACTTTCTAAGCCAGGGACGGTATGTGTAAAGAGCTCCATGGAGTGACCCGTTGTGTCGCCTGCTGCATCCTTCTCTCTTGTTGTAGTTTTTGCTGAGGAGGACAAGGAAGCGACTTGTCCCTGACCGTGAACATCCACAAGCGACGCGCTGCTTTTACATTTACCAGTTTCGGAAGAGGAGGCAAAAGAGCTAGAGGCTGAGTCTGCAATGTAAGCCAAAACTTGCTGTTGCTGCTCCGCCTTTAAAAGCGGTTTTCCTACTCCCAGAAAAGAGAGCGTTCGAGGCCTTGTGTAGCCTGACGACGAAACTGGCTCCACAGCTCCAGACTTAGGTGGAATATTTTTATCCCCACGACCACCTGATGCTCCACTACCACTACCATCATTACCAGCTGACAATGAACGCCCACGACGACCTCTTGCACCAGACTTCCTCATTGTTTTAAAATCTTAACCAAAGTAACTTTATTTGTTGCTGTCAAACAACTTACACGGTGAGCTATAACTTCAGTATGATTTCAATATCCCTTAACAGGTTGGTGAGACCACAAGGAAAATCAGGCACAATGTTACACACTCTGTTTTCTGTGGCACAAAATCACAGAGATGACACACACGCAGGACTGTCACTCAAGCACTAATGTCAATATTAATCTCCCACCTAATTTATGTTTGTTTTTTTTTCAGGGAGACTTTAGAAACCAAATAATATTAAAAAAAAAAAAAAAAAAAAAAAAAAAAAAAGGCTTTCTATGGCCCACAATTAGAGAGAGAGAGGTGGCACACCCAGGAGTCAAGACTGGCACACAAGCTGAAGGGGCAATATTACTCTCCCACTGTTTTTTTATGTATTTTTTGTTTTTTAAGGGAGACTTTAGAAACCCAATAATATTTAAAAAAAAAAATAAATAGGCTTTCTATGGCCCACTGAATGAGAGGGAGAGAGGTGGCACACCCAGGAGTCAAGACTGGCACACAAGCTGAAAGGGCAATATTACTCTCCCACTGTTTTTTTAGGTTTTTTTTTTTTTTTCAGGGAGACTTTAGAAACCAAATAATATTAAAAAAAAAAAATAAAAAAATAGGCTTGCTATAGCCCACTGAATGAGAGATAGCACACACAGCAGTGGCACACAAGCCCTGACTGAGGCCAATATTTTTCTCCCACTGATTGATGTAGTGTTTTTGTGTTGAGGTAGAATTTAGAACACAAATCACGGAAAAAATAAATAGGCTTTCTATGGCCCACTGAATGAAAGGGAGAGAGGTGGCACACCCAGGAGTCAAGACTGGCACACAAGCTGAAAGGGCAATATTACTCTCCCACTGTTTTTTTATGTATTTTTTGTTTTTTCAGGGAGACTTTAGAAACCCAATAATATTTAAAAAAAAAAATAAATAGGCTTTCTATGGCCCACTGAATGAGAGGGAGAGAGGTGGCACACCCAGGAGTCAAGACTGGCACACAAGCTGAAAGGGCAATATTACTCTCCCACTGTTTTTTTAGGTTTTTTTTTTTTTTTCAGGGAGACTTTAGAAACCAAATAATATTAAAAAAAAAAATAAAAAAATAGGCTTGCTATAGCCCACTGAATGAGAGATAGCACACACAGCAGTGGCACACAAGCCCTGACTGAGGCCAATATTTTTCTCCCACTGATTGATGTAGTGTTTTTGTGTTGAGGTAGAATTTAGAACACAAATCACGGAAAAAATAAATAGGCTTTCTATGGCCCACTGAATGAAAGGGAGAGAGGTGGCACACCCAGGAGTCAAGACTGGCACACAAGCTGAAAGGGCAATATTACTCTCCCACTGTTTTTTTATGTATTTTTTGTTTTTTCAGGGAGACTTTAGAAACCCAATAATATTTAAAAAAATAAATAAATAGGCTTTCTATGGCCCACTGAATGAGAAAGAGAGAGGTGGCACACCCAGGAGGCAAGACTGGCACACAAGCTGAAAGGGCAATATTACTCTCCCACTGTTTTTTTAGGTTTTTTTTTTTTTTTCAGGGAGACTTTAGAAACCAAATAATATTAAAAAAAAAAATAAAAAAATAGGCTTGCTATAGCCCACTGAATGAGAGATAGCACACACAGCAGTGGCACACAAGCCCTGACTGAGGCCAATATTTTTCTCCCACTGATTGATGTAGTGTTTTTGTGTTGAGGTAGAATTTAGAACACAAATCACGGAAAAAATAAATAGGCTTTCTATGGCCCACTGAATGAAAGGGAGAGAGGTGGCACACCCAGGAGTCAAGACTGGCACACAAGCTGAAAGGGCAATATTACTCTCCCACTGTTTTTTTATGTATTTTTTGTTTTTTCAGGGAGACTTTAGAAACCCAATAATATTTAAAAAAAAAAATAAATAGGCTTTCTATGGCCCACTGAATGAGAGGGAGAGAGGTGGCACACCCAGGAGTCAAGACTGGCACACAAGCTGAAAGGGCAATATTACTCTCCCACTGTTTTTTTAGGTTTTTTTTTTTTTTTCAGGGAGACTTTAGAAACCAAATAATATTAAAAAAAAAAATAAAAAAATAGGCTTGCTATAGCCCACTGAATGAGAGATAGCACACACAGCAGTGGCACACAAGCCCTGACTGAGGCCAATATTTTTCTCCCACTGATTGATGTAGTGTTTTTGTGTTGAGGTAGAATTTAGAACACAAATCACGGAAAAAATAAATAGGCTTTCTATGGCCCACTGAATGAAAGGGAGAGAGGTGGCACACCCAGGAGTCAAGACTGGCACACAAGCTGAAAGGGCAATATTACTCTCCCACTGTTTTTTTATGTATTTTTTGTTTTTTCAGGGAGACTTTAGAAACCCAATAATATTTAAAAAAATAAATAAATAGGCTTTCTATGGCCCACTGAATGAGAGGGAGAGAGGTGGCACACCCAGGAGTCAAGACTGGCACACAAGCTGAAAGGGCAATATTACTCTCCCACTGTTTTTTTAGTTTTTTTTTTTTTTTTCAGGGAGACTTTAGAAACCAAATAATATTAAAAAAAAAATAAAAAAATAGGCTTGCTATAGCCCACTGAATGAGAGATAGCACACACAGCAGTGGCACACAAGCCCTGACTGAGGCCAATATTTTTCTCCCACTGATTGATGTAGTGTTTTTGTGTTGAGGTAGAATTTAGAACACAAATCACGGAAAAAATAAATAGGCTTTCTATGGCCCACTGAATGAAAGGGAGAGAGGTGGCACACCCAGGAGTCAAGACTGGCACACAAGCTGAAAGGGCAATATTACTCTCCCACTGTTTTTTTATGTATTTTTTGTTTTTTCAGGGAGACTTTAGAAACCCAATAATATTTAAAAAAAAAAATAAATAGGCTTTCTATGGCCCACTGAATGAGAGGGAGAGAGGTGGCACACCCAGGAGTCAAGACTGGCACACAAGCTGAAAGGGCAATATTACTCTCCCACTGTTTTTTTAGGTTTTTTTTTTTTTTTTCAGGGAGACTTTAGAAACCAAATAATATTAAAAAAAAAATAAAAAAATAGGCTTGCTATAGCCCACTGAATGAGAGATAGCACACACAGCAGTGGCACACAAGCCCTGACTGAGGCCAATATTTTTCTCCCACTGATTGATGTAGTGTTTTTGTGTTGAGGTAGAATTTAGAACACAAATCACGGAAAAAATAAATAGGCTTTCTATGGCCCACTGAATGAAAGGGAGAGAGGTGGCACACCCAGGAGTCAAGACTGGCACACAAGCTGAAAGGGCAATATTACTCTCCCACTGTTTTTTTATGTATTTTTTGTTTTTTCAGGGAGACTTTAGAAACCCAATAATATTTAAAAAAAAAAATAAATAGGCTTTCTATGGCCCACTGAATGAGAGGGAGAGAGGTGGCACACCCAGGAGTCAAGACTGGCACACAAGCTGAAAGGGCAATATTACTCTCCCACTGTTTTTTTAGGTTTTTTTTTTTTTTTTCAGGGAGACTTTAGAAACCAAATAATATTAAAAAAAAAAAAAAAAAATAGGCTTGCTATAGCCCACTGAATGAGAGATAGCACACACAGCAGTGGCACACAAGCCCTGACTGAGGCCAATATTTTTCTCCCACTGATTGATGTAGTGTTTTTGTGTTGAGGTAGATTTTAGAACACAAATCACGGAAAAAATAAATAGGCTTTCTATGGCCCACTCAGTGAGAGATGGCACACACAGGGATGGCACTGTAGCAGAAATGCCAATCTTAATCTCCCACAAAAAAAAACAAACAAAAAAAAAAAACTGTCCTACAATTACTATCTCCCTGCAGTAATGTAAGCCAGGTATGGCAGGCAGCAATAGGAGTGGACTGATGCACAAATTAAATAAAAAGTGTGGACAAACAAAAAAGATAGCTGTGCAGAAAGGAAGGAACAAGAGGATATGTGCTTTGAAAAAAGCAGTTGGTTTCCACAGTGGCGTACACACAGCAATACAGCTATCACGGAGCCTTCTAGGGCAGCCCAATGAGCTACAGCGCTGAGGGGAAAAAAAAAAAAAAATAGCTTCCACAGTCCCTGCACACCGAAGGTGGTGTTGGACAGTGGAAATCGCTGCAGCACAAGCGGTTTGGTGGTTAGTGGACCCTGCCTAACGCTCTCCCTGCTTCTGACGAAGCGGCAGCAACCTGTCCCTAAGCTCAGATCAGCAGCAGTAAGATGGCGGTCGGCGGGAACGCCCCTTTATAGCCCCTGTGACGCCGCAGACAGCAAGCCAATCACTGCAATGCCCTTCTCTAAGATGGTGGGGACCAGGATCTATGTCATCACGCTGCCCACACTCTGCGTTCACCTTCATTGGCTGAGAAATGGCGCTTTTCGCGTCATTGAAACGCGACTTTGGCGCGAAAGTCGCGTACCGCATGGCCGACAAGCACAGGGGTCGGATCGGGTTTCATGAGACGCCGACTTAGCCAAAAGTCGGCGACTTTTGAAAATGATCGACCCGTTTCGCTCAACCCTAGCGGCGACAGTTGAAAGGCTTCATCACCTACAAAGACATATTCCAGGGCTGGGTCATTTGTTCCTGGCAGTGATCTGGCTGGCGGTAAATCGTAGGTCTCTCCATAAAGGCAACGACCCATCGGAGAGTTTTTAAGAACTTGCGAATCGTTGGACCGTCCATATGCTCCGATGTCCACGGCAAGGAACCTGCAGTTGGCGTCTGCAATAGCCATAAGGACGATGGAGAAATACTTCTTATAATTATAATACTCCGATCCTGTTCCTGCCGGTTTCGCAATCCTTATGTTTCCCGTCAACTGCACCCACACAATTAGGGAAATTGCAAATTTGCTGAAACTCTTCAGCACTTCGCAACCAGATTTCCATGGATGGTTGGGGGATATACTCTGGTTGCAAAGTGGTCCAAACAGCCCGACATGTGTCCTTCACTATTCCAGAGATAGTTGAAATGCCCAGCCTGAACTGATAATGGAGCGAAGTCATAGATTCACCCGTAGCTAGGAAACTTTAAAAAAAATAAAATAAAAAAAAAGTTAGAAAAAATTGCACAGACCAACAAGTTTTAATATGGCACTGTTAATTTTTTTTTAAGGATGGGACACCCAATAAAACCAGCATGAAACCGGTGTAAAAAAACAGTGGAATGTCCGCCAAGAAAACCAAAATTACATGCTGCAGAAAATAGTGCGCAGTATGCCAGCGCAGTATTGTCTGCAGCATGTAATATAACATTCAAAATTACCAATGACAGAAAAAAAAGCAGTTGCATGTCATCAAACCCAAAAAAAACAAAAACAAAAAAAAAAAAAATGCAGAAAATGCAACGCAATATTTCAGCGCAGTATTTTCTGCAGTCTGTTATCTAACATTCAAAATCAGCAATGACATTTAAATAAAGCAGTGGAATGGCCGCCAAGAAAACCCAAATTACATGCTGCAGAAAATAGTGCGCAGTATGTCAGCGCAGTATTGTCTGCAGCATGTAATATAACATTAAAAATGACCAATAACAGGAAAAAAAAGAGGCTTACCGCAGGGTCACCATCAGCCGCTCCGCCGGTGTGATGGCAAGCCTCATCCTTGTATCCTGTCTTCGGATGACATCCTCCATTTTTGCAAGCAAAAAATCGAAATGTTCAATCCTCATCCGCACGTAGTTGTGGAATTTGTGTGGATTGTGCCGCAACTCCAGGTACAGAGTGGACTGGACACCCCGGGTCATCCGTAGTTGATTAATTGGATGAATCCACAGTCGTCTCCGTCTCCGTTGCTGCAGAAGCATCCGACGCCTTTCCGCTGCCGCCTCCTTCTCCCGCACTATGATATCCAGGCGATTTGTCTCAAAGATAACGTCGGTAACCAAACTAGCAATCCTCCCAAGAACACCTTCCATCGCTGCCACAAAACTAAAACCCACAAAGATGGGCTGTAAATACAGTACTATATAGTTTTTCAAATTTTCCAGTAGCCAATCAAATTTGGGAGCCTCCCATTTTAAAAACGGATCCGTCGGAAAAACGGATACAACGGATGGTAAAACGGATACAACGTATGCAACGCATCCAGTATTTTCGACGGAAACGTTTAGCGGATTTGCGACGCATCCGTCGAAATGCTGGATGCGTGGCATACGTTTGTCACCGTTTTTCACTTTTTTGACGCATCCGTTTTTTCGGCAAAAATCCAGTTAACGCTAGTGTGAAACTAGCCTTACTACAGGCAGAAAACGGATCCGCTGGGAATAAAGGCAACAGCTTACTACAGGCAGAAAACGGATCCGCTGGGAATAAAGGCAACATCTTACTACAGGCAGAGTACGGATCTGCTGGGAATAAAGGCAACAGCTTACTAGAGGCAGAATACAGGTACGCTGGGAATAAAGGCAACAGCTTACTACAGGCAGAATATGGATCTGCTGGAAATGAAGGCAACAGCTTACTAGGGGCAGAATACAGGTACGCTAGGAATAAAGACAACAGCTTGCTACAGGCAGAATAAGGATCCACTGGGAATAAAGGCGACAGCTTACTACATGCAGAATACGGATCCACTGTGAATAAAGGCGACAGCTTACTACAGGGAGAATACGGAGCCATTGGGAATAAAGGTGACAGCTCACTACAGGCAGAATACGGATCCGCTGGGAATAAGGGCAACAGCTCACTACAGAAGAATACGGATCTGCTAGGTATAAGGGAAACAGCTTACTACAGGCAGAATACAGGTCCACTTAGAATAAAGGCGACAGCTTACTACAGGCTGAATAGGGATCCGCTGGGAAAAAAGGCGACAGCTCCCTACAGGCAGAATACGGATCTGCTGGGAATAAAGGCGACAGCTCACTACAGGCAGAATACGCATCCGCTGGGAATAAAGGCGACAGCTCACTACAGGCAGAATACGGATCCGCAATCCTGAATGTGCACTTCCTAAGGGCTCATACTCACTTGCGAGCAAAACGGACGAGTGCAATCCGATAAAAAATTGGATTGCACTCGGACCAATGTTATTCAATAGGTGACATCTCATTTGCGATTTTTTTCCTCAGCCGAAATCGGACTGAAAGAAAAATCGCAGTATGCTGTGATTTGCTGCGCATCTCGGACGAGACTCGCCAATGCAAGTCAATGGGTGCGAGAAAAAAAAACAGATGGAATACGGACCACCCGTTTTCTGTCCGTTTTTTACAGATACCTTACCATTCTGTGGCATAGAACACTGTAAATGGTCCTGTAAATGATTGTATAAAAATAGTTGCTGAGAAAAAAAGCGCATTGCATACGGATGTAAAACAGATGGTGCGATTAAAAATCACATTGAACTTTTTGGTCCAGATTACGGACCGTTCTTTTTCTCGCAAATGGGTATGAGTCCTAAGGGCTCCTTCTCACTTGCGCGAGACTTGGAAGAGTCTCGCACTGCAATACCCCGGCACTGCACCTGGCACAGAGGAGCGCAGTGTGCGGCTGCATGTATTGCTATGCGACCGCACGCTCCGATCTGAGTGCTGGGTGCAGAGCCGGGTTTTAGTCTACTTTGACACTAGCGTCGTACGACGCACGACGAATTGCGTCGTTGCGACGTACCGATGCAAGCAGAAAGTGAAAGTGACGCACAACGGGGGCAGCGGATGCTGTTTTTCAATGCTTCCGCTGCCCCATTGTGATGTGCGGGGAGGAGGGGGCGGAGTTCCGGCCGCGCATGCGCGGTTGGAAATGGCGGACACGACGCACCAAAAAACGTTACATGCAACGTTTTTTGGTGACGACGGTCCGACGCAACAGTCGCACGACAGTTGCGACGTGTGGCAATGCGTCGCACTGCGTCGCTAATGCAAGTCTATGGAGAATAAACGCATCCTGCAAGCACTTTTGCAGGATGCGTTTTTTCTACAAAACGACGCATAGCGACGCAGTGCACGACGCTAGTGTGAAAGCAGCCTAAGTTAAACATGCAAGACTCATCCGAGTTGTTTGCAAGTGAGAAGGAGCCCTAAATGCGAAATGCGGGCCGAGGCAGAAAAGCGCGCTCCTGAATGTGTGCCGGCAGAAATGCGCGCTCCTGAATGTGTGCCGGCAGAAATGCGCGCTCCTGAATGTGTGCCGGCAGACATGCGCGCTTCTGAATGCGCGCCTTCCATATTGTCTCGGGAACAGAGCGCGCTCCTAAATGCCCGCCTTCGCTGCCCTGATGAACCAATCAGCGCTGCAGCTCACAAAGACACTCCCACAACACATTCAGCTTGCGAAGTCAATTCTCGCCCCCCGGGTTCCCACTGGATTGTACGAGGCCACGTCCCTTACGGTGACATCATTCTTTAAAAAAAAAATTTAACTCTGTTGTAGACTCTCCCACAGCAGCATCAGTGCGCACGGGGTTGTGGCTAAATCCAAGTCGGCTAAAGGACCTGGTCCCTCTGCCGACTTGGAAATAGCCAGCTCAGTATAGAGAAAGCTAAATCCCAGTCGGCTAAAGGACCAGGTCCTTCTGTGCACTGGGATTTAGCTTTCTCACACAGAGCCGGCTATTTCCAAGTTGGCAGAGGGACCAGGTCCTTTAGCTGACTTGGATTTAGCCTGTTCTATATAAGAATGCTAAATCCCAGTAGATAGAAGGACCCTTATTGTATATATATGAATCCTGTCATGTGATTTTTTGCAGTAATATTGAGCTGCAGCCTAGATATGACATCTGATTACACATTTATTTATATGTGACAATTATACACACAAATTTTCCCCTTAATCCCAGTGTGTACAATATTCTGCGCCAATCTCATCCTCGTCCCGTTTTATTTACTGGTGATCATTTTTGTAGATCACACAACCACAGATTTATTCCATGCATGCACCTAGGAGTGGTTAACCCTCGGGCGATTTTCCGTTTTTTTTAATTTTTTTTCCTTCTCATAACTTATTTTTCCATCCACATTGCCATTGGGTTTTTTTTTTATTTTGGCAGGACGTTCTTATTGATACCATTTTGGCGCGGATACCATGTTTTGATCACCTCTTATTTCATTTTATTGCAATGTTGTGGCGACCAAAAAAAATGTAATTATGGCGTTTCTAGTTTTTTTCTCATTATGCCATTTACCGATCAGATTATTTTACATTTTGATTGGTCAGACCTTTCTGAACACGTCAATTCCCAATTTTTTTTTTAATTTTTTTTATAATAGAGCAAAAGCGGTAATTTTTTTTTCTTATATTTTTATGATATATGACGTAACTTGTAGATCACACAACCACAGATTTTTTCCATGCATGCACCTAGGAGTGATTTAACTCTCCAGCGATTTTCATTTTTTTTTACAATTTTTTTCCTTCCCATAACTTATTTTTCCATCCACATCGCCGTTGGGATTTTTTTTATTTTGGCGGGACGTTCTTATTGATACCATTTTGGCGCGGATACCATGTTTTGATCACCTCTTATTTCATTTTATTGCAATGTTGCGACAACAACAAAAAACGTAATTATGGCATTTCTAGTTTTTTTCTCGTTATGCCATTTACCGATCAGATTATTTTACATTTTGATTGGTCAGACCTTTCTGAACACGTCAATTCCAATTTTTTTTTTTTTTTTTTTAAATGGAGCAAAAGCGATATTTTTTGTTGTTGATATTTTTATGATATATGATGTAACTGCATCGTGCATTGTGAAGGGGTCAATACTATAATTATTGGCCAAATGGACCCGGTCCTTCTGCCGACTTGGATTTAGCCTGCTCTCTGTGAGAAAGCTAAATCCCAGTCGGCTAAAGGACCAGGTCCCTCTGTGCACTGGGATTTAGCTTTCTCACACAGAGTGGGCTATTTCCCAGTCGGCAGAAGGACCAGGTCCTTTAGCTGACTTGGATTTAGCCTGCTCTATATAAGAATGCTAAATCCCAGTAGATAGAAGGACCCTTATTGTATATAGATATATATGAATCCTGTCATGTGATTTTTTGCAGTAATATTGAGCCGCAGACTAGATATGACATCTGATTACACATTTATTTATATGTGACAATTATACACACGATTTTTCCCCTTAATCCCAGTGTGTACAATATACTGCGCCAATCTCATCCTCGCCCCGTTTTATTTACTGGTGATCATTTTTGTAGATCACACAACCACAGATTTTTTTTCCATGCATGCACCTAGGAGTGTTTTAACCCTCGGGCGATTTTCCGTTTTGTAAAATTTTTTTTCCTTCCCATAACTTATTTTTCCATCCACATCGCCGTTGGGAATTTTTTTTATTTTGGCGGGACGTTCTTATTGATACCATTTTGGCGCGGATACCATGTTTTGATCACCTCTTATTTCATTTTATTGCAATGTTGCGGCGACCAAAAAAAAGTCATTATGGCGTTTCGAGTTTTTTTCTCGTTATGCCGTTTACTGATCAGATTATTTTACATTTTGATTGGTCAGACCTTTCTGAACACATCAATTCCAAATTTGTGTATTTTTTTAATTGAGCAAAAGCAATATTTTTTTTTCTTATATTTCTATGATATATGACGTAACTGCATCATGCATTGTGAAGGGGTTAATACTATAATTATTGGCCAAATGGACCAGGTCCTTCTGCCAACTTGAATTTAGCCTGCTATCTGTGAGAAAGCTAAATCCCTGTTGGCTAAAGGACCAGGTCCCTGTGTGTTTTAATACTAGACACAGCAGGCTAAAGGACCAGGTCCTTCTGCCAACTTGGATTTAGCCTGCTCTCTGTGAGAAAGCTAAATCCCAGTCGGCTAAAGGACCAGGTCCTTCTTTCAACTTGGATTTAGCCTGCTCTCTGTGAGAAAGCTAAATCCCGGTCGGCTAAGGGACCAGGTCCCTGTGAGTGTTTTAATACTAGATCTAGCAGGCTAAAGTACTAGGTCCTTCTGCCCACTTGGATTTAGCCTGCTCACTGTGAGAAAGCTAAATCCAAGTGGGATAAAGGACCAGGTCCCTTGGAGTGGTTTAATACCAGACTTAGTTATGCTAAAACACCAGGTCCTTCTGCCCACTTAGATTTAGCTTGCTGTATATAACAAAGTCTAGTGGGCAACGCAGTCCAACAGTGATTCACCAATCTGATGCACTGTAATGATTCCACTGGTTCACTGTCGGACTTCCGTACTGTAGTGCCCCTGTGTCACGCTGGGGGCAGTCCGGCAATCCAACCTACTACAATGTTTCCGCCAGGTTATGCATATTGCCGGTCACTGTGCTCCTTGAGTTCACCTCAAGTGACAGTTGACAGCTCAGAGGGTACTGTGATAACCGCAAACTAATCTCCAGTGACCTCACAGGTGGCGGCTTCCATGCCACCCTTAGTGTGTGTACGGCGGACACGGGGAGGGGTCACGTTTTATGATGTCACTGTGGCTTCTGTATGTATTGGAGCAGGGGATCGTCTTGGGACCTCGATGTGGATTACGCTGGACCTTGTGGATCTCATTGAACCTGCAGGTGTTTTTTTTTTGGTAAATGGGTGAAAGAGGGTGTCTGTTTTTATATTTTAATTACATGTTTTTAATCTGTGTTTCTTTATTTTTACTTACAGTGTTAGTAAACGGGGTGTTTCATAGACACCTCTCTATTACTAACCCTGGGCTTGATGTCAGCTGTGATTTTTGACAAATCACAGTTGTAATTATACTTACAGCCCTGGCAAAAATTAAGAGACCACTGCAAAATGTCCAGTTTGTCTGATTTTTCTCTTTATAGGTATATTTTTGAGTAAAATGTAAATTGTTCTTTTATTCTATAAACTTCTGACATGTCTCAGAATTTTCAAGCAATAAATTTAGTATTTTTTTCTAACAAAGAAACATGGTCAAAATAAAAAAAAACAGTGCTTTCAGACCTCAAATAATGCAAAGAAAACAAGTTCATAATCATTTAGAAACAACAGTACTAATTTTTTAACTCAGGAAGAGTTCAGAAATAGTGATGAGTGAACATGCTTGCCACTACTCGTTACTCGCCCGAGTATCGGAGTACTCGGCGAGCAGCGAGCATTTCCGGTATTATTCGGCGGTCTCCACCCAGCAGTTTTGGCGGACTTTAGAGACCCAATCACAGTGCAGAGATTGTCTGCCAGGCCATGAAATGCCGCAGCCATCTTTGTTGTGTCGTGCAGTGATTGGCTGGGCCGTACAGCATCATCCCGAGTATAAGAGACCAGGCGCCGCCCTGCTCGCCGCATTCTGTTTCTGTTTCAGCGAGAGTAGGGAGAGCTGCTGCCGAGATAGGGTCAGAATCGTGGTTTTAGAGTTAGTGTAGGTCTGCAACTCTTACATCCACAACTCCTCAGAAACCAAAAGTCCTTTTTAGGGCTAATTTGTGGGTCCCGATATTGCAGCGCTAGGTAGGCAGGGCATAGCATATCCACATCAGTGCAAGGCCTGCAGGCACTGTATGTGTGTCCATTGCTCCCACTGCATCCCTCCCAAAGCTCCATAACTGCCTGCTGCAGCTTATTTACTGTCTATATACCTATTTTTCCTTATTTTTTTTTTCCAAAAATTCCCCCCCCCAAAAAAAAAAAAATACAGTCTGTTCTGTCAGACTGAGGCCTGTTGAAAAGTAATAGTTTGACAGACATACGTAGCATAGTTGTCTGTGCGACCCTTGTGCTCCCTTTTTTTTGGTGTTTTAAATTAACTGAAAAAGGCCTCATATATCTGCGTGCTCCATGTTTGGTCATTGGAGGCCGGTGCACTTATTTTTTGACTGTGTGATAGTCAAATTCTATACAGCACTATTTCGTATCAACAAAATTCAAAGGCCACAGATTTGCCAGTGTGGCATTTCCGTTACAGCCGTCATATATCTCTGTGCTCCAAGTTTGAGCATTGGAGGCCGGTGTACTTATTTTTTGGCTGTGTGATACTCTAAATTCTATACAGCACTATTTTGCATAAATTAACTTAAAAAAAAAAAATTGAATACAGTCTGTTAGGTCAGGCTGAGGCCTGCCTGGTGTTTGGGTTTGAAAAATCATAGATTTGCAGGCATACTGATCACATATTGTTTTGCTACTAATAAGGACATTTGTGTTGAGCATTTGAAATAGTGCAGTAGTCCATTTAAAATGGTTAAGGCAAGGGGCAACAGACGGGGAAGTGGACGTGATGCTGATGGTGCATCCAGAGGATGAGGCCGTGGGCAAGGTGAAAGTGGGCAACAACAAAGACCTACATCTTCTCGCTCGACATTCCTGTCCCAGTTTCTAGGGTACCGCAGCACACAACTATTGAAGCCAGAGCAGTGTGTAACGGTTGTTGGTTGGATAGCGGATAATGCTTCCAGTCACTTAGCCACCACCACCACCTTGTCTTCCCCACGGTCAAGTCTGAGTAGCCGTGAGTGAGGCCAGGATATTCCTCACCCTGATCCTCCTTCCTCCCACCATGCCGAGTGCCCTGAGACAACTGATCCCACACTTGGACACTCTGAAGAACTGTTCAGTTTTCCATTTCAAGATTCAGAAATCTCTAACAGTCAACTTGAAGTGGGGAAAGATGAGATCGCATGTAGAGCTGCCCAAAGCTTTGACCAGCCCCAGTCACACGAAGGCAATGGTGGGAAAGTGTCACAAGAGGTGGACCATGATGAGATACAATTTCTTGAAAGTCAGGAGGAGGAGCAGGGTGCAGATGTGGAAGACGAGGTGGTGGATGACATAGTAACTGACCCAAGCTGGCAGGAGGACATGCGTAGCGAGGAAAGCAGCAAAAATGGGGAAGGAGGCATATCCCCCAACAGGCAGGAAGAAGCAGTGTGGTGGCCACAGACAGAAGGCATGCATCCGTTCCCTGTAACACCAACATGAATGAAGTTGCCATTCCACCTGTGAGATCTTCCCGAGTCTGGCTATTTTTTAAAGACTCTGCCGATAACCCTAAACAGGCCATTTGCAGCACCTGCCATGCCTGCTTCAGCAGGGGTAGCAAAACAACCAGCCTGACCACCAGCATGATCAGGCACATGCAAGCAAAGCACCTGACTTTGTGGGCCGAACCCCAGGCTCGAGGACCACTGCCTGCTGGTCACACCACTGCTTCTTCCACTGTTTTGCATAGAAGCCAATCCCCAGTACACCGTGCATGTGAAGATGCCTCTAGCCCTGCACCTGTTGTGGCCCACAGTCAAGCAGCACAATCAGCAAGCCCGTCCACGTCCTTGACCCAACACAGCATTCAGTTGTCTATAACCCAGTCTTTGGAACGCAAGCAGAAATACCCAGCCAACACCCCACAGGCCACAGTCCTCAATTCTAATATTTCTCTTCTGCTTGTGCTAGAAATGCTGCCTTTTAGGCTTGTTGAGACGGAAGCATTCCGCAACCTGATGGGGGCGGTCATCCCAAGGTACTCGGTCCACAGTCACCACTATTTCTCCCGGTGTGCCATACCGGCATTACACCAGCATGTGTCCCACAACATTACCCGTGCCCTCAACAATGCTGTTACCGGGAAAGTCCACCTAACCACGGACACGTGGACAAGTGCTTGTGGGTAGGGACGGTACATCTCAATGACGGCACACTGGGTTAACATAGTGGAAGCCGGGACCCAGTTGGACCTTGGGATGGAACACATCCTCCCCACGCTGAGGATTGCTGGCCCTATGTCAATCAGGGTTGCCCCCACAGCCTACAGCTCCTGCACCTCCTCCTCTTCATCCTCCATCTCTGAAATCAACACATCAGTCAGAAGCTGGAAGCACTGCAGCACTGCCTCAGCCAAGTGGCAACAGGCTGTGCTGAAGCTATTCTGCATAGGTGACAAACCGCACAATGCAGAAGAGTTGTGGACAGCGCTGAAAGAGCAGTCAGATGTTTGGATGACACCGCTGAACCTACAGCCAGGCATGGTCGTGTGTGACAATGGTCGTAACCTGGTGGCGGCTCTGAGGCAAGGTGAGCTCACACACATACCTTGCTTGGCCCATGTGCTTAACCTCTTGGTTCAATGTTTTCTGAAAAGCTACTTGGAGCTGCCGGATCTGCTAGTGAAAGTACGCCGTCTGTCTGACCATTTTAGAAAGTCAGCTACAGCTTCAGCCGCCCTTGCCATGCTTCAGCAGCGTTTTCAGATTCCAGCTCACCGACTATTGTGTGATGTCCCCATCCCCACGCGCTGGAACTCTACGCTGCATATGTTGGAAAGGATTTGTGAGCAGAAGAGGGCCGTTGGTGACTACCAACATCAACAAGGCCGTCGAATTTCAGGTCAGACTCCACACATAAAACCTCAGGAGTGGACATGGATGTCAGACATATGTAACATCCTCCAAAACTTTAAGGACTGCACTAAGATGGCGAGTGGCGATGATGCCATAATTAGCATCACTATCCCGCTTCTCGGCATTCTGAAAAACTCTCTGCTCACAATCAAAGAGGATGCATTGCAGGCGGAGCACGAGGACATGGAGCAAGGAAACATACAGGGGGATTACACTCAGCCCAGCCTCATGTCTTCTCAACGTGGATTGGTAGGCAATGAGGAGGAGGAAGAACAGGAGCTACTTTTACGTGCTATAGATGGTATTACAAACACATCTGTATTAGCTTCTGTTCAGCGGGGATGACCTGAGGACAGGGAGGAGGACAGCATCGTCAGTCTTCCTGTTGATGAGGACTCGGAAGTCTTGCCTGTTAGCAGTCTGGCACGCATGGCTGACGTTATGTTGTGCTGCATTTCACGTGACCCTCGGATTATCAAAATTTTGGGTGACACTCATTACTGGTTGGTGACACTTCTAGACCCACGCTACAAGGAGAACTTTCAATCTCTTCTGCCTGAGGCAGAGAGGTGTACTAAAATTTTGCAGTACCACAGGGCCCTTGTAGCGGAATTACTTAGAAAATTCCCATGTGAGAACGCTGGCAGCAGACGTCAGAGTTGTTGTACAACCAAGGACTCCAAGGGAGAGACAGAAGTACAATCCAGCTCAGGCAGGGGAACAATGGCCAAGTTCTGGGACAGTTTTCTCAGACACTCCCATCGTGGTGGCACAGAGGCAAGGGGTGCTGTCACAAGAAATGTAATGTTTGGGAAGATGGTGAGGGAGTACCTTGCAGATCGTACAAACATCCTCCGTGATTCCTATGTACCTTTGAATTATTGGGTATCCAAGCTGGACACGTGGCATGAACTGGCTCTCTACGCCTTGGAGGTCCTCGCCTGCCCTGCTGCTAGCGTTCTGTCAGAGAGGGTTTTTAGTGCCGCTGGTGGAATTATAACAGAAAAGCGCATCCGCCTGTCAACTGAAAATGCTGACAGGCTGACTCTTATAAAAATGAACAAGGCCTGGATTGGGAAAGACTTCTGTACACTACCAAGTGAAAACAGCGAAACATAACCTCAAATACATTCTCTCTTTTGGGGAGGCGTATTCTCATGCACCTCTTCACAACCCCACGTGGGTATACGCTTACAGATTTGGTCTGTTTGTTCTTATCCTCATCCTCCTCATCCAGATCCAATATATTACCAGGGTGAACATGGTCTGTACGGTGCATTTTGGCCAAGGATGCTGTGATGGCACTCTTATTTTTTTTAAAAAGGACAACACATTGGGGAACTGGGCATGACATTACATTGGGCCTACTTCTTATCTCGGTCTCCTGCAAACTGTCCTGTACCTGCCAGTAGATCACCAGGGTGAACGTGCTCTGTACTGTTATAGGCCAGTGAATTTTGGGCAAAGGGGCTGTGATGGCACTATTTTTTTAAGTCCAAAAAGGACAACACATTGGGGAATTGGGCATGACATTACATTGGGCCTACTTCTTAACTCGGTCGCCTGCAATCTGTCCTGTATCTGCCAGTAGATCACCAGGGTGAACGTGCTCTGTACGGTGCATTTTGGCCAAGGGGGCTGTGATGGCACTCTTATTTTTTTTAAAAAGGATCCCACATTGGGGAATTGGGCATGACATTCCATTGGGCCAACTTCTTAACTCGGTCTCCTGCAATCTAAAATGTTCCTGCCACTAGATCACCTGGGTAAACGTGCTCAGTACTGTTATAGGCCGTTGATATTTGGGCTAGGGGCATGCGATGGCACTAGTGTACTTTTTAAAAAACGTACCCCCATTGGGGAATTGTTTGGCAGATCATGCACTGCATTACAAGTCTCAGAGACACACACCACTACATTGGCCCTAATTCTTAACTCTGTCTCCTGCAATGTCTCTTCCTTATCTCCGACAACATGACCTGGGTGAACATGATTTGTATTGTTATAGGCCCGTAAAGTTTGGGCATGGGTGGCTGTGATGGCAATAGTATATTTTTAAAAAAGGTACCCCCCATTGGTCCCATTTAGCTTGGGAGCGTAAGACTAGGGGAGTGGCCATACTACTTAAAAATAGCCTGCCATTTCAGGTGGAGGGCACCGTTGAGGACCCGGAGGGAAGATTCATCATCATACATGGCAAATTACAAGGACAAAGCCTCTGCATAGTTAATAGTTACATGCCCACTGCAACTCAGATGCTAGTATTTAGATTAATATTATCAAAGATGTCGGCAATCTCCTATCAGCATTTGATCTGGTGTGGGGATTTTAACCTCACTTTGGACCCCACTCTTGACTGCACTGCAGCAAAACGAACAGACATATCTAAGGGTGACAGACGAAAGATAATTAGATTGATGAGTGAGCATAGACTGGTAGATGTATGGAGGGAGACAAATAGCTCCACAAAGGGATACACATTTATGTCTGCTGTACATAAAACTTACTCGAGAATAGATTTACATTTAGCCACTGCAAACACACTGCTAGGGGTTCAGTTCTCCCGTCATGTTCCGTCCTCCTGGTCGGATCACGATGCAGTTTTCTCGGTTTTCAAATTTACTGCTAACACATCTAAACTGTTCAGGTGGCGACTAAATAACTCCCTTTTGACAGACCCAGAAATAGCAGCGACCATTAGCAAAGATCTTAAGCTATATTTTCAAACGAACGTAAACGAAGAGACATCCCCGGGGAACATATGGTTAGCGCATAAGAAATTTATCACGGGCACTATAATTAAGTTAGCTGCAGCTAGGAAAAAAAACAGATCCGAATTGCAAATTAAACTGGAAAACAAATTATTTAATCTTGAACAAGCAAATCAGCAATCCTCTTCACGGTATCTAATCAAGCAGATACAAGATGTTAAACTTCAGTTAAATACTGTCCTCACTCATAGAACGGAACGGGCCTTAGCTTGGACGAGAGCCTCTTTTTACAGAATGGCAAACAAACCAAGCAAATTATTAGCGCGACAATTACGACAAAAAGAAACTTTAAACACTATCCACTCGATTAAAAAGAGCGACGGAAATGTCTCTGCTCATCCTGAAGATATTTATACTGAGTTCCATAATTTTTATCAAAATTTATACTCTTCACCTAAGCCCCCTCCCCCGCATTCTCTGCAAACTTTCCTGCAGCGTCTGTCACTCCCCAAGCTTAACGATTCCTCCTCCCAATCGTTACAAGCCGAGATAACAGACGAGGATGTGGAGTTAACAATCCAAAAACTAAAGACTGATAAAGCCCCTGGACCTGACGGCCTTACAGCACCATACTATAAAAAATTCAAAGAAACCCTCACACCACACATTACAAAGTTCTGTAATGCACTATTAAACGGTGTTCAAATGCCCCCAGAATTCTATATAGCGCATGTAGCAGTTATCCCCAAGCCCAAAAAAGATCACCTATTAACTAAAAATTACAGACCAATCTCGTTACTTAATGTAGATTTAAAAATATTCACATCTATTATTACAGATAGAATAAACAAAGTACTCCCTTCACTGGTACATAGAGACCAAGTAGGCTTTATACCACGGAGACAGGGGCCTGATAATATAAGACGTAATCTAAATATTATACACTCAGCAACCAATTGTCAGCGGCCTACTATGCTTTTAGCCTTGGACATCGAAAAGGCTTTTGACTCTGTGTCATGGCCATACCTTTTTGAGGTATTATCTCTGTTCGGTCTTCCCCGCAAGCTAGTCAATTGCCTAACTCTACTTTATGATCAGCCAACTGCATATCTTAAGCTCCCGTCGCTGAAGCCCACCCCGATAAATATAATGAGAGGAACTAGACAGGGCTGTCCTCTTTCGCCAGCTCTGTTTGCCTTAGTTATGGAACCTCTCGCCGAGGCCATAAGGAAAAACCCTAACATCTTAGGGCCTGCAGATCTGGGTGATCAGTACAAAGTCAGTTTATTTGCTGACGATCTGCTCCTAACCCTTTCTAACCCTCACACCACCCTTCCAAATTTATTCTCATTGCTTCGTGATTTTGAGTCGGTATCGGGGCTTAAAATAAACATAGACAAATCAGAGGCCCTCTTCCTGAACATATCTGAAAAAGACCAAGCATATTTAGTGTCGCAGTTTGGGTTTGAAAAAAAAGAACACTTTTTAACCTATTTGGGGATTAACTTGACGTCTGACAGGTCCACCCTGTATAAATGGAACTACACCCCTCTTATAAGGAATTTTCAACGAGACCTGGTTAAATGGTCGTCACTGACACTTTCATGGCTAGGCAGAATAAATGCCATAAAAATGGTCTCTCTCCCGAGGTTTCTATACCTGTTCCGCTCCCTCCCCATTCAAGTTCCCTCGAGAATATTACGAGATATACACTCTATGGTGTCCAAATTTATCTGGCAGGGGAAAAAACCTAGGATCAAGCAACAGATCATGTTTATTCATCGGAAGAGGGGAGGATTCTCCTTACCTAACTTTATAAATTATTTTAAAGCTGCCCAAATTGCCCATCTAACTAGAATATGTTCAACAGTTGATAAACCTAGATGGGTACAACTGGAATCTTTTCAATTGAAACCCTACTCTCTGATGGGCCTGCTGTGGTCAGAAGCTAAGCTCCCTAAACATATCACTAATATTTCACCTTTTGCAGCTCAGTCTTTACTCCTTTGGAGGAAGGAGAGGTTCAAGAATGAACTGCAAACCAAGAATACGCCACTAAACTCACTATTTTGCAATCCAGCCTTCCCTCCGGGTCTTGACCCACAACCATTTTCCTGGTGGATACTCAGAGGAATAACTACAATAAAACATCTCTGTTCCCCGTTTAATATAGTCCTGTCTAAACAAGAGTTTATTCAAAAGTATGATCCGCCAACACGAGAAATATTCCGTATTAACCAAATCTTTGATTTTGTCAGAAAGAATATACCGGGTGGGAGACCTATTAAGATCTCAGGATTTGAACAGAAATGTATAGATGATCCACTGGGTGGGGGGATTATTTCTTTTTTGTACTCTTCCTTTACTAGTATACAAGAGGAGGAAAAGCTTAAATTTATGCGACAATGGGAGGAGGACCTAGGATTTGATGCCTCGCTGAAGGAGTGGCAGAGCTGTTGCGATGCCTTGTCAAGAGGCTCCCATCAGGTGTCTTTGGTTGAGTCTTCCCTTAGAGTCTTACATAGAACATACCTGGTCCCTACGAGGTTGCATACCATATATTCACAGGTCTCTGACAAATGCTTTAGAGGTTGTGACGCACCAGGAGACATGAGTCACATATGGTGGTCCTGCCCGGTGGTTACTGATCTGTGGCGGGAGGTAAAGCTTCTACTGGATAGGATGATTGGAAAAGAGACATTAATGAACCCACTGACCCTCCTTCTGGGATTTAAGCCGCAGGGGTTATCTAAAAAATTACACAGACTGGTGGTGTTATTGGGAATGGCAACCAAAATACACATAGCGTCAAAATGGAGGTCTCCTACACTTTCAATATCTCTTGTCAAAGATAGAATGAACACTATCATGATATATGAGCGCATTCAAGCGAAGAGAACAGATAGCTGGAATTCCTTTTTTCAAACCTGGTCGCCATGGCTCGAACTATATCCAGATGGTCAAATGAAGTTGGCTCTCACCCTGTCTCCCTGAGATGTTGCTTTTTATTTTTCTCTTCGAAGGAGTGGGGATTCTGAACAGGATAATATTGATAACCGATCGATACTTGTTGATATGTGAGAATATCATTGTAAAATTGTAGAGTGGTTTTATACTGTATTCGGTCTTGAACTTATCCCCTTTTGTTTCTGTCTTGTTTTTGTCTTGTCTTTCATTAATCAACATTAATACTTCTCCCATACATTACAATGTTAGTGTTGATACTTATGTAAATTTTGTATTTTCAATACTCCCACGTTGGGAGATTATTGTGAAATTTTTATTTTCCAAATAAAAATATTGAAACAAAAAAAAAGAATTAGCGCTTCTAATAGATGCTCCATTTCTCGTGCGGCTGAGGACTAGTCTTATTAGTGTTGGTAGGGGCCAATATCCATGGACCTTCACAGCTTTTTAATATCAGCCCTTAGCTGTCTGTTTTTGCTGTAGCTGGTTATTAAAAATGGAGGGGGCCCCACTTAATTTTTTGGGTGAGTCCACCCATTTTTTAATAACCAGCAAAGAAAAAGCAGACAGCTGTTCACTGATTAATAAGCTGAAAAGTTAAATGTTTATTGGGCCCTTCCCAGCATAATGAGACCAGCACGCAGCCAATGTGGTCTCGAACTTTCGCACGGTAAAATGGGGGTAGTAAGTGGTAAAGATGAAAAATAGAAAAAGGGGGTAAGCAGAAAAATAGCCCTGAAAACAAATGTGGATAGTAAGATCACTTAAAATAACAGAGAATAAAAAGTAATAATAATCTTGAAAAAAAGAGGCATAGGTCCAAATGTAGGAGGAGGTGTAGTAGGTGGATGAGGTTGAGGCGAATGTGGCGATGAAGGTGGAAGAGGCAGGGGATGAAGTATCCAACAGTTTTTTTGGGGGGGTTTCTTATTAATTTTTTTTTTTTTTAAGGGACAGCATTTAAAAGAACATAGTATAAAATAAAAAAGAACAATGTAGATAAAGTAGTCGGATGTCCTAGTGGAGGAGGAGGTGGTTTAGGTGGACTAGCAGTAGGTGGACATTGCAGTGTAGGTGGAAGAGGCAGGCCTGATGGTATCCAACATTATTTTTGTGGATTTTATTTCTCTTCCTTTTTGGTAAGGCCCCAACATAAAACAAATGGCAAATAAAATATAACAATGTCTGGGTGCAGATGGTACATTTGTATGGTCAGCTAAAGGTACAGAAAAGTCCTGTGGACTCCACTCCTGGTTTCTTTTAATGAATGCGAGAGTGCCCACGTTGGCTTTGGACAGGTGGATGCGCCTATGTGTAATTATATCCCCTGCTGTGATAAACACACGTTCCAACATTACACTTGCCACGGGGCATGCCAGCACTTCCAAGTCAAAAAGTACAAGCCTAGGCCATGCGTCCAGTTTGGAAGCCAAAAAGTTAAATGGGCAGACCCATCCCTTTGTACATGCAGACGTGTGGACATAGACATGTACTCTTCCACCATGTTGTTATAACGCTGGCACCTGGTTGTATAGACCATATCAGATGGTGGTGCAGGATGCTGTGGCATGCGGATTAATTTTTTTTCACATTTTAGCCATGCTAACCCTCCCTTCCGAGGTGGTGCCCCAGCTGCGTTGGCGACTTCCTCCTCCTCTGCCTTGTGTTTCTTCTGTCAGGTGGAAATGCCGTCAGTAGTGCCCCTACCAGTATGTGCTTGTATTCACACATTTTGCCATCCCACTCCAGTGACAGAATAATGGTACTTTGTCTTCGCAGCAGGGATCCAGCAGGGTGGCCACCCAGTAATCAGTAGGGGTATGATCTGGGCAACTCTGCGATCGTTGCGCAGGCACAGCAGACTGTAAAGGCTCATTGGCTCATCCCACCCTCTCTTTGTTGGAGTCCCTCAAGGCTGTCCTGGGGCCTCTACTTTTTTCCATCTATACACTCGGCCTAGGACAACTCAAAGTCCCATGGCTTCCAGTATCACCTCTATGCTGATGACACTCAGATCTACCTCTCTTGCCCAGATGTCACCTCTCTGCTGTCCAGAATCCCGAAGTGTCTATCAGCCATATCCTCCTTCTTCACCTCTCGCTTCCTAAAACTCAATGTAGACAATACCAAACTCATCATGTTTCCTCCATCTCGCGTATCCCCCCTACCCGATCTATTATGGTAAGCGGCATCACGCTCTCTCCCACACCTGAAATCCGCTGCCTCACGGTAACTCTCGACTCTGCCCTATCCTTCAAACCGAACGTCCAAACTCTTGCCACCTCCAACTCAAACATATTGCCAGAATCCAGCCCTTCCTCTGCCCTCAATCTACTAAAACGCTTGTGCATGCCTTCATCATCTCTCGCCTCGACTACTGCAACATCCTCCTCTGTGGCCTCCCCGCTAACTCTCTTGCACCACTCCAGTCTGTCCTCAACTCTGCTGCCCGCCTAATCCACCTCTCTCCTCCCCTCTGCAAATCCCTCCACTGGCTCCCAATTCCCCAACGAATCCAGTTCAAACTACTAACACTGATCTACAAAGCCATCCACAACCTGTCCCCTCCCTATATCTCTGAATTAATCTTCCAATATCTTCCCTCACGTAATCTTCGATCCTCCCAAGACCTCCTAATCTCCTCCACACTTATTCATTCCTCACACAACCGCCTCCAAGATTTCTCCCCAATATCCCCCAACCTCTCGAATTCCACACCTCAACACGTCCGATAATCCACCACCCTCGGATCCTTCGACGGAACCTGAAACCTCTTCAGGAAAGCCTACAGCCTGCAATAACCATTCTGCCGCCTCACCACCGCCAGAGGTGCTGTACCCCCGACCTTTTGTTTCTTCCCCATTATCCCATAGAATGTAAGTCCGCAAGGAAATTAAATTTCAACTCATAGCTGTCAAACAAGTTTATTACAAGTCAAATAGTTTGAAATAAAAAAGAGAAATATATAAGTATGCATACATACAAATCAATAATAAAGAGTTTTAGAAATCAAAACAATGAATTAAACATTAAAGACAGATTAATGAAAAAAAGAAAAACACATTTTGTACCAAAGTCCCCTGGGCTTTAGCTGCAAAAATTGTATTGTGGTGCTTAAAGGCAACCTGTCACCCCCAAAATCGAGGGCGAGCTAAGCCCACCAGCATCAGGGGCTTATCTACAGCATTCTGTAATGCTGTAGATAAGCCCCCGATGTATCCTAAAAAAAATGAGAAAAAGTTATATTATACTCACCCAGGGTCAGTCCCGGTCCTGTCCGACGGGCATCGCGGTCCGGTCTGGCGCCTCCTATCTTCATCAGATGACGTCCTCTTCGTGTCTGAGGCTCCAGCACAAAGTACTGCAGTGTGCAGGCCCCAGGCCTCTCTGACCTTACCCGGCGCACCGCAGCGTGAAGACAAGAAGAGGAAGTCATCCTATCAAGATGGGAGGCCCAGGACCGGACCGCACGCGTGAGTATAATATAACCTCTTTTTCTCATCTTTTAGGATACATTGGAGGCTTAACTACAGCATTACAGAATGCTGTAGATAAGCCCCTGATGCGGGGAGACAGAGGGAGAGCGGGGAGACAGAGGGAGAGCGGGGAGACAGAGGGAGAGCGGGGAGACAGAGGGAGAGCGGGGAGACAGAGGGAGAGCAAATCGAGAAAAAGGGTTTGTTTGTTTTTTTTAGTAATTATACTCATCTATCTGACATTATCAGACGCCCACAGTGTCATCCCTTTGGGGCGGTGCCCCTCACATGGATTGTGGGGGCACCGCCATTCCACTTGGTGAAAAGACGTCCAGTGATGAAATGACATCTGCAGGGAGGTCACTGCTCTGGGGGGGCACAGGATGGGGAAAAGTCACAATACCTAGAATAAAACAGAAAAAAAAAAATCATGCAGAAAACTGGATACAAGTAGTGGCTGACACCAGTGGCCACCGGGTTAATACTGACCAGCACAGCGTGCGAGGAGAGAATAAAGCCAGGGATCTGGAGACATTGTTGTAAAGCTGTTTCGCTCCCAGAGGTCATAGGTCAGTCATCAACCTGACAGCAGGTGTCCCCAATAATATTAATGAGAAAACGTTTTATGTATTAAAACAAACAAAAAAACCAAAAAACAGGACCGACTCCTCACCATCAGGCAGAGATTCTCATGCCAAGTAATATCAGTCCCTCAGATCTCCATCATCATTCATCCCCTCCCGTTCGCCCCCATACACGTAGCACTATACTTCCCTGCACCCCCCACCGCAAGTGACATCACACACACTGACCTGCACAGCACGTGACATCAGCCCCCGCGAAAAACATCAGACCCATTCTGCAGGTAGACCCCCCTGCACGCAGATCCCCCACGCAGGCAACATGACCCCCTTCCCAACAGAGACTCCAGCACACAGCCTCTCTTCCCCAGAGACCTGCAGCCCCCCCTTCCCAACAGACACCCAGCACCGCTAGCAAGGAACATGACCCCCTTCCCACTGAGACCCCCAGCATGCAGTCACCCTTCCCCAGGCAGGCCCCTCCAGCACGCAGTCCCATGCAAACAACATCTCCCCAGGCACCCCCCTCCAGCATGCAGCCCCATGCAAGCAACTTCACCCATTCTCCCCAGCAGTGGCGTAACTACAAAGTTATGGGCCCCGGTGCGAACTTCCAAATGGGGCCCCCCCCTGCAGCCCTGCCATACAACTCAATGCAACCCCCATAGAATACAACGCAGCCCCCCTCATAGTATAATGCAGCCCCTCCATACAGGGGCAGTGAGAAAGACACGAGCAAATGGTGACGAGGGGGCAGGGGAGAGGGCACAAGGGGGCTAGGGGAGACAGGCACAAGGGTAACATAGGGGGGCTAGGGAGCAATGAAGACAGGCACAAGGGGACACATGGGGGCTAGGAGGCAGGGGAGAAGGTTACAAGGGGACTAGTGGGCAAGGGAGACTGACACAAGGGAACAAGAGAGACTGACACAAGGGGACTAGGGGCAAGGGAGCCTGACACAAGGGGCACACAGGGACAAGTGGGCAAAGGCGACTGACACAAGGGGCACACGGGGACTAGTGGACAAGGGATACAAGCACAAGGGGACACAGGGACAAGTGGGAAAGTGAGACTGACACACAGGGACTAGTGGGCAAGAGAGACTGGTACAAGGGGACAAAGGAGACAGGCACATGGGGACACACAGGGACTAATGGGCAAGGGAGACTGGCACATGGGGACAAGGGACACAAGCATAAGGGGACAAGGGAGACAGGCTCAAGGGGACACACGGGCCCCTGACCTGCCAGAGCCGCTCGCAGCGGCGACTGCTGCGACTGTGGTAATTACGCCCCTGCCTCACACACACTACGATATCACACACACACATATAGAGAGGGACAAGGAAGGAAGGGCCCCCAGAGAGGGACAAAGAAGGAAGGGCCCCCAGAGAGGGACAAGGAAGGAAGGGCCCCCAGAGAGGGACAAGGATGGAAGCACCCCCAGAGAGGGACAAGGAAGGAAGCACCCCCAGAGAGGGACAATGATGGAAGCACCCCCAGAGAGGGACAAGAAAGGAAGAGCCTCCAGAGAGGGACAAGGAAGGAAGCATCCCCAGACAGGGACAAGGAAGGAAGCATCCACAGAGACGGATGAGGACTGAAGCGGCCTCAGAGACAGTCAAGAAATTAAGCGTCCCCTGAGAGGGAAGAGCACTGCAATTGTGCAGTGATGAGGAATAAGGAGCTCATGATCCCCATTCTAGTGATCGGTCGGAGCCAGTAGTGGTGCCCCTAGTCACCAGACATTAACCTCCCCTTTAACATTCCGGCCACTTTATAAATTTATTGTACGCATCAATGTTTCGGCCACCTGATGTGCAGGGCACACACACACACAGGATGGTTAGGAGCGCCACTGTGCAGGAGAACTGCTGTAGCATTATCTGTCTTTTAGTTTTTGGGATCGCCACAAAATGTGTACATTTATTTTATTTACCCCCTACCAAAATCTCTCCTGTCCAAGTAAATGATTATAACTAGTATTTTTTCATGTTCATTAAGATCAGCATGAACAGAATTGCATATCTTGGCTACATACGACTGTGGTAATTACGCCCCTGCCTCACACACACACACACACACACACACACGCACGCACACGCACACACACACACACACACTACAGATATCACACACACACACACACACACACACACACACACACATACTACAGATATCACACACACACACACACATACTACAGATATCACACACACACACACTACAGATATCACACACACACACATACTAAAGATATCACACACACACACACACACACACATACATACTGCAGATATCACACACACACACACATACTACAGATAACACACACACACACACACACACACACACACACACACACACACACACCAGCCCTCTCACCTCTCCTCGCGCTCTGCTGCAGCATCTTCCTCTGACACAGCCGGACGCTGAATGATGACGTCATCCAGCGGCGCTGTCTGTGTGAGAGGAAGCGCGGGCAGGAAGCAGGAATACAGATCGCTGCAGCTCCGCAGCTATTTTCTCTTGTAGGCAGCGGATCTGCAGGGATTTCTTCCTGCCAGCCGCAGCCACCATGCAGGGGCCCCCCTCCACCTCCGGGCCCATATGCGGTACGTCCACACATTTTGGGAGCCGGCGCTCTGCAGCTTCTCTGTGCCGGCTGTCAGCTTGACAGTCGGCACAGAGAACAGCCGACTCCTAGACCGGGGGCGGCAGAATGCAGCCGCCGGGGGAGACACTGCGGACCGCCGAATTAGGCGGCCCGACTGCACCCCCCTGCCGGCTGCCCCCCCTGGATACGCCACTGCCTGGGCCCCTGACCTGCCGGGCCCGGTCGCAATGGCGACCTCTGCGACCGCGGTAGTTACGCCCCTGCTCCCCAGGGTTGTGGCTAAATCCAAGTCGGCTAAAGGACCAGGTCCCTCTGTGCACTGGGATTTAGCTTTCTCACACAGAGTCGGCTATTTCCAAGTTGGCAGAGGGACCAGGTCCTTTAGCCGACTTGGATTTAGCCTGCTCTATATAAGAATGCTAAATCCCAGTAGATAGAAGGACCCTTATTGTATATATATATATATATATATATATATACTGTCATGTGATTTTTTTTGCAGTAATATTGAGCCGCAGACTAGATATGACATCTGATTACACATTTATTTATATGCAAAAATTATACGCAAGAATTTTCCCCTTAATCCCAGTGTGTACAATATTCTGCGCAAATCTCATCCGCGTCCCGTTTTATTTACTGGTGATCATTTTTGTAGATCACACAACCACAGATTTTTTTCCATGCATGCACCTAGGAGTGTTTTATCCCTGGGGCGATTTTTCCGTTTATTTTTTCCTTCCCATAACTTATTTATTTTTCCATCCACATCGCCGTTGTGAATTTTTTTTATTTTGGCGGGACGTTCTTATTGATGCCACTTTGGCGCGGATACCATGTTTTGATCACCTCTTATTTCATTTTATTGCAATGTTGCGGCGACCCAAAAAAAGTCATTATGGCGTTTCTAGTTTTTTTCTCGTTATGCCGTTTACCGATCAGATTATTTTACATTTTGATTGGTCAGACCTTTCTGATCATGTCAATTCCAAATTTATTTTTTTTAAATGGAGCAAAAGCGATATTTCTTTTTCTGATATTTTTATGTTATATAACGTAACTGCATCATGCGTTGTGAAGGGGTTAATACTATAATTATTGTCCAAATGGACCAGGTCCTTCTGCCAACTTGGATTTAGCCTGCTCTCTGTGAGAAAGCTAAATCCCAGTCAGCTAAAGGCCCAGGTCCTTCTGTGCACTGGGATTTAGCTTTCTCACACAGAGTCGGCTATTTCCTAGTTGGCAGAGGGACCAGGTCCTTTAGCCGACTTGGATTTAGCCTGCTCTATATAAGAATGCTAAATCCCAGTAGATAGAAGGACCCTAAGGCTATGTCTCCACGGTACGGATGGGCGGCGGTATCGCCGCAGCGGCGAAGCCGCTCGGCGATAAGCCCCGCCCCCTTAATGGGACACGATCATGCCGGATGTGTTAACTCTTCACATCCGGGATGATTGCTCTGTCCCATAGGGCCCTGTGATATGCCTTGCGAGGACGCTGCGTCCCCGCAAGGTGTACGGGCATGGTGCGATCTGAAAAGACGCGCAGCATGTCCGTAGTCGCAGGGCCGCCGCGTGCGGGTTTCCACACATAGTGGAGACAGGATTTCATCAAATCCCCTCCACTATGCAGGAACATCTGGACGCTGCTTGTTTGACGCTGCAGCGCTGCGCAGCGTCAAACAAGCAGCGTTTCCTGAACGTGGAAACATACCCTTATTGTATATAGATATATATGAATCCTGTCATGTGATTTTTTTTGCAGTAATATTGAGCCACAGACTAGATATGACATCTGATTACACATTTATTTATATGTGACAATTATACACACAAATTTTCCCCTTAATCCCAGTGTGTACAATATTCTGCGCCAATCTCATCCTCGTCCCGTTTTATTTACTGGTGATCATTTTTGTAGATCACACAACCACAGATTTTTTTCCATGCATGCACCTAGGAGTGTTTAACCCTCGGGCGATTTTCCGTTTTTTAAATTTTTTTTTCCTTCCCATAACTTATTTTTCCATCCACATCGCCGCTGGGAATTTTTTTTATTTTGGCGGGACGTTCTTATTGATACCATTTTGGCGCGGATACCATGTTTTGATCACCTCTTATTTCATTTTATTGCAATGTTGCGGCGACCAAAAAAAAGTCATTATGGCGTTTCGAGTTTTTTCTCGTTATACCGTTTACTGATCAGATTATTTTACATTTTGATTGGTCAGACCTTTCTGATCACGTCAATTCCAAATTTGTGTATTTTTTTAATTGAGCAAAAGCAATATTTTTTTTCTTATATTTCTATGATATATGACATAACTGCATCATGCGTTGTGAAGGGGTTAATACTATAATTATTGGCCAAATGGACCAGGTCCTTCTGCCAACTTGGATTTAGCCTGCTCTCTGTGAGAAAGCTAAATCTCAGTCGGCTAAAGGACCAGGTCCCTGTGAGTGTTTTAATACTAGACCTAGCAGGCTAAAGGACCAGGTCTTTCTGCCAACTTAGATTTAGCTTGCTGTATATAACAAAGTCTAGTGGGCAACGCAGTCCAACAGTGATTCACCAATCTGATGCACTGTAATGATCCCACTGGTTCACTGTCGGACTTCCGTACTGTAGTGCTGATGTGTCACGCTGGTGGCAGTCCGGCAATCCAACCTACTACAATGTTTCCGCCAGGTTATGCGTATTGCCGGTCACTGTGCTTCTTGAGTTCACCTCCAGTGACAGCTCAGAGGGTACTGTGATAACCGCAAACTGTAATCTCCAGTGACCTCAGAGGTGGCAGCTTCCATGCCGCCCTTAGTGTGTGTACGGCGGACACGGGGAGGGGTCACTTTTTATGATGTCACTGTGGCTTCTGTATGTATTGGAGCAGGGGATCGTCTTGGGACCTCGATGTGGATTAGGCTAGGTTCACATTGCGTTAGTGGGTGATCGCTAACGGACAGCGTTGCACGGCGAAAATGTCGCAATTAACGCCGTGCAACGGGTCCGTTAGCGCACCCATTGACAGCAATGTAAATTTCGCCTGCAGCGCATCACTAGCGCGTGCCTTTTTTGGCTCGCGCTAGTGATGTGCCGTTCTTCTGTGACGCGCCTCGGACGCTGCTTGCAGCGTCCGCGGCGCGCCCGAGGTCCGCTCCCCGCTCTCGCAGATCGGGGATCTGCGAGAGCGGGGACGTTAACGCGACCCCTGAACGCGGCCCCTAAATAAACATTGCGTTAGCGCAATCCGCTAGCGCTAGCGCTAAACGGATTGCCCTAACGCAATGTGAACCTGGCCTTACGCTGGACCTTGTGGATCTCATTGAACCTGCAGGTGTTTTTTTTTTTGGTAAATGGGTGAAAGAGGGTGTCTGTTTTTATATTTTAATTACATGTTTTTAATCTGTGTTTCTTTATTTTTACTTACAGTGTTAGTAAACGGGGTGTTTCATAGACACCTCTCTATTACTAACCCTGGGCTTGATGTCAGCTGTGATTTTTGACAAATCACAGTTGTAATTATACTTACAGCCCTGGCAAAAATTAAGAGACCTCTGCAAAATGTCCAGTTTGTCTGATTTTTCTCTTTCTAGGTATATTTTTGAGTAAAATGTAAATTGTTCTTTTATTCTATAAACTTCTGACATGGCTCAGAATTTTCAAGCAATAAATTTAGTATTTTTTTCTAACAAAGAAAAATGGTCAAAATTAAAAAAACCCCAGTGCTTTCAGACCTCAAATAATGCAAAGAAAACAAGTTCATAATCTTTTAGAAACAACAGTACTAATGTTTTAACTCAGGAAGAGTTCAGAAATAGTGATGAGTGAACGTGCTTGCCACTACTCGTTACTCGCCCGAGTATCGGGGTACTCGGCGAGCAGCGAGCATTTCCGGTATTATTCGGCGATAACTGCAGTCTCCACCCAGCAGTTTTGGTGGACTTTAGAGACCCAATCACGGTGCAGGGATTGTCTGCCAGGCCATGAAACACGGCAGCCATCTTTGTTGTGTCGTGCAGTGATTGGCTGGGCCGTACAGCATCATCCCGAGTATAAGAGACCAGGCGCCGCCCTGCTCGCCGCATTCTGTTTCTGTTTCAGCGAGAATAGGGAGAGCTGCTGCCGAGATAGGGTTGGAATCGTGGTTTTAGAGTTAGTGTAGGTCTGCAACTCTTACATCCACAACTCCTCAGAAACCAAAAGTCCTTTTTAGGGCTAATTTGTCGGTCCCGATATTGCAGCGCTAGGTAGGCAGGGCACAGCATATCCACATCAGTGCAAGGCCTTCAGGCACTGTATGTGCGTCCATTGCTCCCACTGCATCCCTCCCAAAGCTCCATAACTGCCTGCTGCTGCAGCTTATTTACTGTCTATATACCTATTTTTCCTTCTTTTTTTTTCAAAAATTCCCCCCCCCCCAAAAAAAATACAGTCTGTTCTGTCAGACTGAGGCCTGTTGAAAAGTTATAGTTTGTCAGGCATACGTAGCATAGTTGTCTGTGCGACCCTTGTGCTCCCTTTTTTTGGTGTTTTAAATTCACTGAAAAAGGCCTCATATATCTGCGTGCTCCATGTTTGGTCATTGGAGGCCGGTGTACTTTTTTTTTGACTGTGTGATAGTCATATTCTATACAGCACTATTTCGTATCAAAAAAATTCAAAGGCCACAGATTTGCCAGTGTGGTATTTCCGTTACAGCCGTCATATATCTCTGTGCTCCAAGTTTGGGCATTGGAGGCTGGTGTACTTATTTTTTGGCTGTGTGATACTCAAATTCTATACAGCACTATTTTGCATAAATTAACTTTAAAAAAAAAAAAAATTGAATACAGTCTGTTAGGTCAGGCTGAGGCCTGCCTGGTGTTTGGGTTTGAAAAATCATAGATTTGCAGGCATACTGATCAGATATTATTTTGCTACTAATAAAGACATTTGTGTTGAGCATTTGAAATAGTGCAGTAGTCCATTTAAAATGGTTAAGGCAAGGGACGGGGAAGTGGACGTGATGCTGATGGTGCATCCAGAGGATGAAGCCGTGGGCAAGGTGAAAGTGGGCAACAACAAAGACCCACATCTTCTCGCTCGACATTCCTGTCCCAGTTTCTAGTGGACCACAGCACACAACTATTGAAGCTAGAGCAGTGTGTAACGATTGTTGGTTGGATAGCGGATAATGCTTCCAGTCACTTACCACCACCACCACCACCTTGTCTTCCGCACGGTCAAGTCTGAGTAGCCGTGAGTGAGGCCAGGATATTCCTCACCCTGATCCTCCTTCCTCCCACCATGCCGAGTGCCCTGAGACAACTGATCCCACACTTGGACACTCTGAAGAGCTGTTCAGTTTTCCATTTCAAGATTCAGAAATCTCTCCCAGTCAACTTGAAGTGGGCAAAGATGAGATCGGATGTAGAGCTGCCCAAAGCTTTGACCAGCCCCAGTCACACGAAGGCAATGGTGGGAAAGTGTCACAAAAGGTGGACCATGATGAGACACAATTTCTAGAAAGTCAGGAGGAGGAGCAGGGTGCAGATGTGGAAGACGAGGTACTGGATGACATAGTAACTGGCCCAAGCTGGCAGGAGGACATGGGTAGCGAGGACAGCAGCACAAATGGGGAAGGAGGCATATCCCCCAACAGGCAGGAAGAAGCAGTGTGGTGGCCACAGACTAGTGAAGAGTGAAGTTGCCATTCCACCTGTGAGATCTTCCCGAGTCTGGCTATTTTTTACAGACTCTGCCGATAACCCTAAACAGGCCATTTGCAGCACCTGCCATGCCTGCTTCAGCAGGGGTAGCAAAACAACCAGCCTGACCACCAGCATGATCAGGCACATGCAAGCAAAGCACCTGACTTTGTGGGCTGAACCCCAGGCTCGAGGACCACTGCCTGCTGGTCACACCACTGCTTCTTCCACTGTTTTGCATAGAAGCCAATCCCCAGTACACCGTGCATGTGAAGATGCCTCTAGCCCTGCACCTGTTGTGGCCCACAGTCAAGCAGCACCATCAGCAAGCCCGTCCACGTCCTTGACCCAGCACAGCGTTCAGTTGTCTATAACCCAGTCTTTGGAACGCAAGCAGAAATACCCAGCCAACGCCCCACAGGCCACAGTCCTCAATTCTAATATTTCTCTTCTGCTTGTGCTAGAAATGCTGCCTTTTAGGCTTGTTGAGACGGAAGCATTCCGCAACCTGATGGGGGCGGTCATCCCAAGGTACTCGGTCCCCAGTCGCCACTATTTCTCCCGGTGTGCCGTACCGGCATTACACCAGCATGTGTCCCACAACATTACCCGTGCCCTCAACAATGCTGTTACCGGGAAAGTCCACCTAACCACGGACACGTGGATAAGTGCTTGTGGGTAGGGACGGTACATCTCAATGACGGCACACTGGGTTAACATAGTGGAAGCCGGGACCCAGTTGGACCTTGGGATGGAACACATCCTCCCCATGCTGAGGATTGCTGGCCCTATGTCAATCAGGGTTGCCCCAACAGTCTACAGCTCCTGCACCTCCTCCTCCTCCTCTTCATCCTCCATCTCTGAAATCAACACATCAGTCAGAAGCTGGAAGCACTGCAGCACTGCCTCAGTCAAGCGGCAACAGGCTGTGCTGAAGCTAATCTGCATAGGTGACAAACCGCACAATGCAGAAGAGTTGTGGACAGCGCTGAAAAAGCAGTCAGATGTTTGGATGACACCACTGAACCTACAGCCAGGCATGGTCGTGTGTGACAATGGCCGTAACCTGATGGCTACTCTGAGGCAAGGTGAGCTCATACACACACCTTGCTTGGCCCATGTGCTTAACCTCTTGGTTCAACGATTTCTGAAAAGCTACCCGGAGCTGCCGGATCTGCTAGTGAAAGTATGCCGTCTGTCTGACCTTTTTAGAAAGTCAGCTACAGCTTCAGCCGCCCTTGCCATGCTTCAGCAGCGTTTTCAGATTCCAGCTCACCGACTATTGTGTGATGTCCCCATCCCCACGCGCTGGAACTCTACGCTGCTGTTATGATCTGGTGGCCCAGGAGCAGCATGGACGAGCTCTGGAGTAGGTGGCCTCTATACTGACCGCAGACCCTGAACTTAACACGCAACTAGAAGTAGCCGTGGGATGTTCCTGTCACTCCCTAGACACCTCGTCTCAGCCGGAGGGCTAATTATTAAAGAAAGAAACAGGAAAACTATCTTGCCTCAGAGAAAATCCCCAAAGGAAAGACAGCCCCCCACAAATATTGACTGTGAGAAGAGAGGGAAATTACATACGCAGACTGAAAACAGAATTTAGCAAAGGAGGCCACGCTAGCTAGAAAGAAAAGACAGGACAGAGTACTGTGCGGTCAGTATTAAAATACTACAAAAATCCACCACAGAGAATACGAAAATCTCCACACCTACACAAAGGCATGGAGGGTAACTCTGCAACTCCAGAGCTTCCAGCTTGGCTGAATAAATCCTTACACAGACAAAGCTGGACAAGAAAAAACATAGCAATTCACTGAGCTATAAAGTCCACCGCATGTGGACTGCAAAAACAAAGCCAGGACTTATCTTTGATGATTTGGACAATCCAGCAGGAGAAACCAAGCAGAGATGTGAATCCTCCAGAAAACAATGGACAACTGGCACTGACTAAAGGATCCAGCCAGAATAAGTAGCCCAGTCAGAATTGGTAGTAAGTGAAAGCACCTGATGACTGCTGAGATCAGGAGCAGTACCACTTACAACCACCGGGGGGAGCCCAAGAGCAGAATTCACAACACGCTGCATATGTTGGAAAGGATTTGTGAGCAGAAGAGGGCCGTTGTTGACTACCAACATCAACAAGGCCATCGAATTTCAGGTCAGACTCCACACATAAGACCTCAGGAGTGGACATGGATGTCAGACATATGTAACATCCTCCAAAACTTTGAGGACTGCACTAAGATGGTGAGTGGCGATTATGCCATAATTAGCATCACTATCCCGCTTCTCAGCATTCTGAAAAACTCTCTGCTCACAATCAGAGAGGATGCATTGCAGGCGGAGCACGAGGACATTGAGCAAGGAAACATACAGAGGGATTACACTCAGCCCAGCCTTATGTCTTCTCAACCTGGATTGGATAGGCAATGAGGAGGAGGAGGAAGAACAGGAGCTACTTTCATGTGCTATAGATGGTACTACAAACACATCTGTATTAGCTTCTGTTCAGAGGGGATGACCTGAGGACAGGGAGGAGGAGGACAGCATCGTCAGTTGTCCTGTTGATGAGGACACGGAAGTCTTGCCTGTTAGCAGTCTGGCACGCATGGCTGACTTTATGTTGCACTGTATTTCACGTGACCCTCGGATTATCAAAATTTTGGGTGACACTCATTACTGGTTGGTGACACTTCTAGACCCACGCTACCAGGAGAACTTTCAATCTCTTCTGCCTGAGGCAGAGAGGTGTACTAAAATGTTGCAGTACCACAGGGCTCTTGTAGCGGAATTACTTAGAAAATTCCCATGTGAGAACGCTGGCAGCAGACGTCAGAGTTTGTTGTACAACCAAGGACTCCAAGCAAGAGAGAGACAGAAGTACAATCCAGCTCAGGCAGGGGAACAATGGCCAAGTTCTGGGACAGTTTTCTCAGACATTCCCATCGTGGCGGCACAGAGGCAAGGGGCGCTGTCACAAGAAGTGGAATGTTTGGGAAGATGGTGAGGGGGTACCTTGCAGATCGTACAAACATCCTCCGGGATTCCTATGTGCCTTTGAATTATTGGGTATCCAAGCTGGACACGTGACATGAACTGGCTCTCTACACCTTGGAGGTCCTGGCCTGCCCTGCTGCTAGCGTTCTGTCAGAGAGGGGTTTTAGTGCCGCTGGTGGAATTATAACAGAAAAGCGCATCCGCCTGTTAACTGAAAATGCTGACAGGCTGACTCTTATAAAAATGAACAAGGCCTGGATTGGGAAAGACTTCTGTACACCACCAAGTGAAAACAGCGAAACATAACCTCAAATACATTCTCTCTTTTGGGGAGGTGTATTCTCATGCACCTCTTCACAATCCCACATGGGTATACGCTTACAGATTTGGTCTGTTTGTTCTTATCCTCATCCTCCTCATCCAGAACCAATATATCACCAGGGTGAACGTGGTCTGTACAGTGCATTTTGGCCAAGGATGCTGTGATGGCACTTATTTTTTTTTAAAAAAAGGACAACACATTGGGGAACTGGGCATGACATTACATTGGGCCTACTTCTTAACTCGGTCGCCTGCAATCTGTCCTGTATCTGCCAATAGATCACCAGGGTGAACGTGCTCTGTATGGTGCATTTTGGCCAAGGGGGCTGTGATGGCACTCTCTTATTTTTTTTAAAAAGGATCCCACATTGGGGAATTGGGCATGACATTCCATTGGGCCGACTTCTTAACTCGGTCTCCTGCAATCTAAAATGTTCCTGCCACTAGATCACCAGGGTAAACGTGCTCAGTACTGTTATAGGCCGTTGATATTTGAGCTAGGGGCATGCGATGGCACTAGTGCACTTTTAAAAAAGGTACCCCCATTGGGGAATTGTTTGGCAGATCATGCACTGCATTACAAGTCTCAGAGACCCACACCACTACATTGGCCCTAATTCTTAACTCTGTCTCCTGCAATGTCTCTTCCTTATCTTCAACGACATGACCTGGGTGAACATGCTTTGTATTGTTATAGGCCCGTAAAGTTTGGGCATGGGTGGCTGTGATGGCAATAGTATATTTATAAAAAAGTTACCCCCCATTGGTGAAACCACATCCTTGATGGCAAACACTTCACATTTGTGTACCTTAAAGAGCTCACTGGAAAAGCTCCTTTTTGTGTTGCCTGGTTGCGCAAATTGGACACAAAACACTTCATATAAATTTGATAATGCAATGATGTTAGTTCGGCTCAGTAGTTTATTACAAATATTTCTTTGTCCACTATATTAGTTTCTCTCCTTGAGAGCCATAACTTTGGCTGCCTCAAATGTACAAATGGCGAATATACAAATGGCGATTTGTAAACAAGATTGAAATACTGTACACCAAATGCATTCAGACAATCACATAGCTGCATGTCTTGTAAAACATTTACAGATGTGACAGACAATGCTCATAGTGACACAATCTTGATAAATGTTTGTTTTCTCACTTCAGAAACAGTTCGAAGCCTCTATATGTTTGCTGTTTGTCATTGTAAAACATAAAGGTTTACTGAAAGTCTGCTTGTGGTGGTTTGATCTATATCCTTGTGGCTTTTATATTCTAGTGGTTTATGGCCACTCGTCTGATGACTCCATGATATCTCAGTTTAACCTTAGAACGCATACTTGGGGCCTCGCAGGCCTGACAGGTTACATGTTTTCTATTTTCTGTAAAAGTACTTTAGTTAGAATTTTGAAACTCTAGGTATTCCTCAGGTATATAGTTGTTAGTAATTTCCAGTTAGTCATATATTTTTATGTTACAGACATTTCGGTATAACAACCTTTGTGAAGGAAGCAATTAAGAAAGATTCTCCATTTTGTGTTTTTCGACTCCATTTTGTTGTTTTGATATAAATTTTGTTAGTAGGCTTAAGTTTACAGCTGTTATGAGACTTTGATGAGACCTTGATTGTTGCAACCTCGGTAGAACGTGAGACTGAGGGTGTATTGTTCTACAAGACTTTGACGCACAGATTGTTCCTGCATTCTTATAGGCTAAGAACTGTGAGCGTGTTCTTATGCTAATTGGTTGAAGTATAATTTCTATGACTATGATAAGTCATACACAATAAACGGAGGCTAGAGAAATCAGCTTGATCCCCCCCAAACAGAGACACACGTCTCCGTCTGGTCATTTTCAGTTGCCGGCAACACCTTGTATATTAATTTGGAAATCACGGAGTTAACCGTGAAGGATCACCTTAGATCCTCCCTCAACACCTTTTTTTGGGACTACCCCATATTCACGCACCTGGGGCCTTTTAGGCCTGTACTAGGTTTACATGTGATACTCAATCTTTTTGTCTGTATTGTTGCTGCGGAAGAACTTTTATGACTGCTATTGCTGGGAAGAGTGTGGATTCTGCATGACAGCGCTGCTATATTTGTCCAGCAAAGAAGGAAAGAAAATCGGAGCGTTTCTGTTCTACTTGCGGACAAAATGTATGCAAGAAACATTCAGCCGAAAAAATAATATGCGAGAATTGTCGGGGGAATATGTAAAGTTACAAACAAATATTCCTGCACCAAGTTTGCTACAACCAAAAAATGTTTTCATAAAAATATTGCATATAAAATGCCTATATTTGGCGTGCCCATTTACTTTTTTGTTGTTTTATGCACATAATTATGTTTTGAAATATACACATCTTAGGCTGTGTTCCCAGTAGCGCTGGGGTTCGCCAGAAGGGGATCCATAATGGATCTGACCTCCTGGTAACTCCAGCTAAGGCTGCCGGAATGGCGGGATTCCGCCAGCCTTAGCTGGGGTCACCAGGAGGACAGATCCATTACGGATCCCCTCCTGGCGGACCCCAGCGCTAGTTGGAATGCATCCTTACCTTGCAATTGTAAAATAAATTTTGAAAAGTATTTTTGACATTTCCCAGTGAATGCATTTGTAGTGGTTGAAAGCAATGTTAAAGTTGAAAAACGCTTCAAAAACGCTGCGTCTGAACTAAGCCTAAGAGGGAGAGGAAATTTTCGGTCTGGGGTTAAATATTTGGCCTTACAGGCAAGTGATTAACCTACAAAGGATGTACCTTGACATATTTCGCAGCAAAACCAGTTTTGGTTTCGTTTTAATGTGTTTTTTGTGGCACCGGGAAAAATGACATGAATCTCGGAAAAAAATGATTAAGGCCGGTTTCACACTTGCGTTGGTAGCAGCAGCGGACTTCCTCCGTGAAGCCCCGCCCTCCGCCACTAGCTCTGCCTCTTTCTGCATGCGGCCGGCATGCAGCCTGTGTACCTATATTTAACATTAGGTACGCAGGTCGGGCCGCAGTATGCAGCTGCTGCCGCATGCGTCGTTTTGACGATGCGGAGACCAGCGTAGGACGCAGCTTGTAGCAATTTTTTTTTTCTCCGAATCGTCAAAACGACGCATGCGGAAGCATCCGCATACTGCGGCACAACCTGCGTACCTAATGTTAAATATAGGTACACAGGCTGCATGCCAGCCGCATGCAGAAATAGGCGGAGCTAGCAGCAGAGGGCGGGGCTTCACGGAGGAAGTCCGCAGCTCCTACCAACGCAAGTGTGAAACCGGCCTTAGGGCTGTCCCACACGTCCAGATAATTCCGGTACCGGAATAAATCGGTACCGGAGTTATCCGTGTCCGTGTGCCTGGGAACTCACGTAGGCCATACGTGCGGCACACGTGTGCCGCCCGTATGGCGAGTGGGTACCACACGGAGCGTGTGGTACCCACGCGTCTGGTACCCTGCATCGCGGATTCATATCTTCCCTGCAGCAGCGTTTGCTGCAGAGAAAATATGAAGAATAGTGTTTAAAATAAAGATCTATGTGTCCGCTGCCCCCCCACCCCCTGTGCGCCCCCCCGCTGTTCAGAAAATACTTACCCGCTCCCTCGCTGCTTCCTGGTCTGGCCGCGGCTTCTACTGTATGCGGTCACGTGGGGCTGATCATTTACAGTCATGAATATGTGGCTCCACCTCCCATAGGGGCGGAGCCGACTATTCATGATTGTAAATGATTGGCCCCACGTGACCGCATACAGTGGAAGCCGCGGCCAGACCAGGAAGGAGCAACAGCCAACGAGGGAGCGGGTGAGTATTTTCAGGACAGCGGGGGGGCGCACAGGGGGTGGGAGGGCGGCGGACACATAGATCTTTATTTTAAACACTATTATTCATATTTTCTCTGCAGCAAACGCTGCTACAGGGAACATATGAATGGCGGCTTCAGCACCATGTGGGGGGGACAGCGCTTACTGTAGCGCTGTCTCCTGCACGCACACGGACCCCAGACGGAGAAGGTCCGTGTGAGGTCCGTGTTTTACACGGACCCATTAACTCTATTGGGTCCGTGTAATACGTGCGCTCCCACGAACACTGACATGTCTCCGTGTTTGGCACACGGAGACACGGTCCGCAAAAAAATCAATGACATCTGCACAGATGCATTGATTTTTATGGGTCTACGTGTGTCAGTGGCTCCGGTACGTGAGGAAACTGTCACCTCACGTACCGGAGCCACTGACGTGTGAAACCGGCCTAAGGCTGTGAACTAGGAGTTAGGAATGCTTCTAGGGCTTATCCCCATGATGTTCCTGTGTCTTTTGAGCAGTGTTTCCATCATTTTCAGATGTTTTTAGAAATTAAAAGGACCCCCGGGGGGGATCGCAGTAAAAATACTCGGGTCTCCCGTAGACTTATATTGGGTTCGCTGTTCTGGCCGAGTACCTAAGTATTCCAATTTGCTCGACCCGAGCAACGAGCACCCGAGCATTTTAGTGCTCGCCTATCACTATTCAGAAATTAATATTTTGTGTAATAACCATAATTTTTAATCACAGCTTACATGCATCTTGGCATGCTTTCCAGCAGTGTTTCACACTGCTTCTGGCGCAAAAATGTCAGCAGTTCTTCTTTGTTTGATGGCTTGTGTCTATCCATCATCCTCTTGATTACATTCCAAGTTTTCCAATTGGGTTCAGGTCTGGAGAATGGGCTGCCCATGACAGGGTTTTGATGTGGTGGGTTCTTAATTTTTTGCCAGAGCTGTATATATTACCCCAATTGCCACTGCACAAAAGCAATCAGGAACAGCTGAGTCGATGCTCAAGAATTAGCGCTTCTAATAGATGCTCCATTTCTCGTGCAGCTGAGGACTAGTCTTATTAGTGTTGGTAGGGGCCAATATCCATGGACCTTCACAGCTTTTTAACATCAGCCCTTAGCTGTCTGTTTTGCCTTAGCTGGTTATTAAAAATGGAGGGGGCCCCAATTAATTTTTTGGGTGAGTCCACCCATTTTTTAATAACCAGCTACGAAAAAGCAGACAGCTGTTCACTGATTAATAGGCTGAAAAGGTAAATGTTTATTGGGCCCTTCCCAGCATAATGAGACCAGCTCACAGCCAATGTGGTCTCGAACTTTCGTGCTGTAAAATGGGGGTAGTAAGCGGTAAAGGTGAAAAATTGAACAAAAAGGGGGTAAGCAGGACAACAGCCCTGAAAACAAATATGGATAGTAAGATCACGTAAAATAACAGAGAATAAAAAGTAATAATAATAATCTTGAAAAAAGAGGCATAGGTCCAAATGTAGGAGGAGGTGTAGTAGGTGGATGAGCTTGAGGCAAATGTGGCGATGAAGGTGGAAGAGGCAGGGGATGAGGTATGCAACAGTTTTTTTTTTGTTTTTGTTTTAGGGACAGCACTTAGAAGAACATAATATAAAATAAAAAAGAACAATGTAGATACAGTAGTCGGATGTCCTAGTGGAGGAGGAGGTGGTGTAGGTGGACTAGCAGGAGGTGGACATTGCAGTGTAGGTGGAAGAGGCAGGTCTGATGGTATCCAACATTATTTTTGTGGATTTTATTTCTCTTCTTTTTTGGTAAGGCCCCAAAATAAAACAAATGGCAAATAAAATATAACAATGTCTTGGTGCAGATGGTACATTTGTCTGGTTTGCCAGAGGTACAGACAAGTCCTGTGGACTCCACTCCTGGTTTCTTTTAATGAATGCGAGAGTGCCCACGTTGACTTTGGACAGGTAGATGCGCCCACGTGTGATATTCCCTGCTGTGATAAACACATGTTCCAACATTACACTTGCCACGGGGCATGCCGGCACTTCCAAGTCAAAAAGTACAAGCCTAGGCCATGTGTCCAGTTTGGAAACCAAGAAGTTAAATGGGCAGACCCAACTTAGTACATGCAGATGTGTGGACATAGACATGTACTCTTCCACCATGTTGTTATAACGCTGGCACCTGGTTGTATAGACCGTATCAACCGTATCAGATGGTGGCGCTGGATGCTGTGTCATGCTGATTAATTTTTTTCACATTTTAGCCATGTTAACCCTCCCTTCTGAGGTGGTGCCCCAGCTGCGTTGGCGACTTCCTTCTCCTCTGCCTTGTGTTTCTTCTGGCAGGTGGGAATGCCGTCAGTAGTGCCCCTACCAGCATGTGCTTGTATTCACACATTTTGCCATCCCGCTCCAGTGATGGAAGTAATAATGGTACTTTGTCTTTGCAGCAGGGATCCAGCAGGGTGGCCACCCAGTAATCAGTAGGGGTATGATCTGGGCAACTCTGCGGTCGTTGCGCAGGCTCAGCAGACTGTATTGGCTAATTCCGCCCTCTCTCTGTTGGAGTCCCTCAAGGCTCTGTCCTGGGGCCCCTAATTTTTTCCATCTATACCCTTGGCCTAGGATATCTCAAAGTCCCATGGTTTCCAGTATCACCTGTATGCTGATGACACTCAGATCTACCTCTCTCGCCCAGATGTCACCTCTCTGCTGTCCAGAATCCCGAAGTGTCTATCAGCCATATCCTCCTTCTTCACCTCTCGCTTCCTAAAACTCAATGTAGACAATGCCGATCCCCCCTACCTAATTTATCTATTATGGTAAGCAGCATCACGCTCTCCCACACCTGAAATCCGCTGCCTCACGGTAACTCTCGACTCTGCCGTCCATCAAACCGCACGTCCAAACTCTTGCCACCTCCTGTCGCCTCCAACTCAAACATATTGCCAGAATCCGTCCCTTCCTCTGCCCTCAATCTACTAAAATGCTTGTGCATGCCCTCATCTCTCGCCTCGACTACTGCAACACCCTCCTCTGTGGCCGCCCCGCTAACTTTCTTGCACCACTCCAGTCTGTCCTCAACTCTGCTGCCCGGCTAATCCACCTCTCTACTCCCGTTTCTCCCCTCTGCAAATCCCTCCACTGGCTCCCAATTCCACAACGAATCCAGTTCAAACTACTAACACTGATCTACAAAGCCATCCACAACCTGTCCCCTCCCTATATCTCTGAACTTATCTCCCAATATCTTCCCTCACGTAATCTCCGATCCTCCCAAGACCTCCTACTCTCCTCCACACTTATTTGTTCCTCACACAACCGCCTCCAAGATTTCTCCCCAATATCCCCCATCCTCTTGAATTCCATGCCTCAACACGTCTGATTATCCACCACCCTTGGATCCTTCAGACGGAACCTGAAAACCCATCTCTTCAGGAAAGCCTACAGCCTGCAATAACCATTCTGCCGCCTCACCACCACCCGAGCTGCTGCACCCCCGCCCTTTTGTCTCTTCCCCATAGAATGTAAATCCGCAAGGAAATGAAATTTCAACTCATAGCTGTCAAACAAGTTTATTACAAGTCAAATAGTTAGAAATAAAAAAAAAGAGAAATATATAAGTATGCATACATACAAATCAATAATAAAGAGTTTTAGAAATCAAAACAATGAATTAAACATTAAAGACAGATTAATTACAAAAAAGAAAAAACACATTTTGTACCAAAGTTCCCTGTGCTTTTGTATTGTGGTGCTTAAAGGCAACCTGTCACCCCCAAAATCGAGGGCGAGCTAATCCCACCAGCATCAGGGGCTTATCTACAGCATTCTTTAATGCATTCTGTAATGCTGTAGATAAGCCCCCGATGTATCCTTAAAAATTAGAAAAAGAGGTTATATTATACTCACCCAGGGACACTCCCGGTCCTGTCCGATGGGCATCGCGGTCCGGTCTGGCGCCTCCTATCTTCATCGGATGACGTCCTCTTCGTGTCTTCACGCTGCGGCTCCAGCACAAAGTACTGCAGTGTGCAGGCCCCAGGCCTCTGACCTTTCCCGGCGCCTGCGCACCGCAGTGTGAAGACAAGAAGAGGAAGTCATCCTATCAAGATGGGAGGCCCAGGACCGGACCACGACTTGGATCGGACCGCCCGCGTGAGTATAATATAACCTCTTTCACATCTTTTAGGATACATTGGAGGCTTAACTACAGCATTACAGAATGCTGTAGACAAGCCCCTGATGCTGGTGGGCTTAGCTCACCATCGATTTTGGGGGAGACAGAGGGAGAGCGGGGAGACAGAGGGAGAGCGGGGAGACAGAGGGAGAGCGGGGAGACAGAGGGAGAGCGGGGAGACAGAGGGAGAGCGGGGAGACAGAGGGAGAGCGGGGAGACAGAGGGAGAGCGGGGAGACAGAGGGAGAGCGGGGAGACAGAGGGAGAGCGGGGAGACAGAGGGAGAGCGGGTTTTTTTTTTAAAGTAATTATACTCATCTATCTGACATTATCAGATGCACACGGTGTCATCCCTTTGGGTCCTCACATGGATTGTGGGGGCACCGCCATTCCACTTGGTGAAAAGAAGTCCAGTGATGTAATGACATCTGCAGGGAGGTCACTGCTCTGGGGGGCACAGGATGGGGAAAAGTCACAACACCTAGAATAAAACAGAAAAAAAAAAAATCATGCGGAAAACTGGATACAAGTAGTGGCTGACACCAATGGCCATCGGGCTAATACTGAGCAGCACAGCGTGCGAGGAGAGAATAAAGCCAGGGATCTGGAGACATTGTTGTAAAGCTGTTTCGCTCCCAGAGGTCATAGGTCAGTCATCAACCTGACAGCAGGTGTCCCCAATAATATTAATAATATTAACAGGACCGACTCCTCACCATCAGGCAGAGATTCTCATGCCAAGTAATATCAATCCCTCAGATCTCCATCATCATTCATCCCCTCCCCTGTTCGCCCCCACACACAGCACTATACTTCCCCTGCACCCCCCACCGCAAGTGACATCACACACATTGACCTGCACAACACGTGACATCAGCCCCCCACACCACACAGACCCATGCGAGTAACATCAGCCCCATTCTGCAGGTAGACCCCCCTGCATGCAGATCCCCCACGCATGCAACATGACCCCCTTCCCAACAGAGACTCCAGCACACAGCCCCCCTTCCCAACAGACACCCAGCACCGCTAGCAAGGAACATGACCCCCTTCCCACTGAGACCCCCAGCATGCAGTCACCCTTCCCCAGGCAGGCCCCTCCAGCACGCAGTCCCATGCAAACAACATCTCTCCCTTCTCCCCAGGCGGACCCCCCGTCCAGCATGCACATGCAGCCCCATGCAAGCACCACCCCCCCATTCTCCCCAGGCAGCCCCATGCAAGCACCCCCCCATTCTCCCCAGGCAGCCCCATGCAAGCAACACCCCATTCTCCCCAGGCAGCCCCATGCAAGCAACACCACCCCATTCTCCCCAGGCAGCCCCATGCAAGCAACATCACCCCATTCTCACCAGGCAGACCCCCCCACCAGCATGCACATGCAGCCCCATGCAAGCAACACCACCCCATTCTCCCCAGGCAGCCCCATGCAAGCAACACCACCCCATTCTCCCCAGGCAGCCCCATGCAAGCAACACCACCCCATTCTCCCCAGGCAGCCCCATGCAAGCAACATCACCCCATTCTCACCAGGCAGACCCATGCAAGCATCACCACCCCATTCTCCCCAGGCAGACCCATGCAAGCAACATCACCCCATTCTCCCCATGCAAGCATCACCACCCCATTCTCCCCAGGCAGCCCCATGCAAGCAACATCACCCCATTCTCCCCATGCAAGCATCACCACCCCATTCTCCCCAGGCAGCCCCATGCAAGCAACATCACCCCATTCTCCCCATGCAAGCATCACCACCCCATTCTCCCCAGGCAGCCCCATGCAAGCAACACCACCCCATTCTCCCCAGGCAGCCCCATGCAAGCAACATCACCCCATTCTCCCTAGGCAGACTCCCACTTACCTGATCTGTGACTTTAGAGAATGACCCCAAATCTTGCACAAAAATCCTCGAAATCCCGCCATGACATCCACAGCCTCCTCCTGTCTGCTCTGCTCTATGGAGGAAGAGGCAAATCCTGCACAAACCACTCCAAACCCACCGGATTCAAGTTAGTCTGCAGTTAGCTATTAGATATTAGTTAGTTATTCGATTTTCATGTATGGCAGTTAGCTATTAGTTATTAGTTAGCTATTCGATTTTCCATGCATGTGGAATTATACATAGAGTGGATATTGTTTGGGTAAAATTTTGATCAGGACTTTGAGATGTTTATTTTGCCTACTTGTGGTCCTGGGTTATTCACATAAATCTCTTTCGTCGCACATAATCAAACGCACTCAATCGTCCGTAAGTTCAATTTGAAAAGAGGTACCCTGGACCACTAGCACTCAAAATGACCAGCTCAATGTCCTGAACAATATTTGCCAAAAAAATATCAAGTCTATGTGTAGTTCAGAAGTTATTCACGTAAATCGCTTATGTCGCGAATAAACAAACGCACTCAATCGTCCGTAAGTTCAATTTGAAAAGAGGTACCCTGGACCACTAGCACTCAAAATGACCAGCTCAATGTCCTGAACAATATTTGCCAAAAAAATATCAAGTCTATGTGTAGTTCAGAAGTTATTCACGTAAATCGCTTATGTCGCGAATAAACAAACGCACTCAATCGTCCGTAAGTTCAATTTGAAAATAGGTACCCTGGACTACTAGCACTCAAAATGACCAGCTCAATGTCCCGAACAATATTTGCCAAAAAAATATCAAATCTATGTGTAGTTCAGAAGTTATTCACGTAAATCGCTTATGTCGCGAATAAACAAACGCACTCAATCGTCCGTAAGTTCAATTTGAAAATAGGTACCCTGGACCACTAGCACTCAAAATGACCAGCTCAATGTCCCGAACAATATTTGCCAAAAAAATATCAAATCTATGTGTAGTTCAGAAGTTATTCACGTAAATCGCTTATGTCGCGAATAAACAAACGCACTCAATCGTCCGTAAGTTCAATTTGAAAAGAGGTACCCTGGACCACTAGCACTCAAAATGACCAGCTCAATGTCCTGAACAATATTTGCCAAAAAAAATATCAAGTCTATGTGTAGTTCAGAAGTTATTCACGTAAATCGCTTATGTCGCGAATAAACAAACGCACTCAATCGTCCGTAAGTTCAATTTGAAAAGAGGTACCCTGGACCACTAGCACTCAAAATGACCAGCTCAATGTCCTGAACAATATTTGCCCAAAAAAATATCAAGTCTATGTGTAGTTCAGAAGTTATTCACGTAAATCGCTTATGTCGCGAATAAACAAACGCACTCAATCGTCCGTAAGTTCTATTTGAAAATAGGTACCCTGGACCACTAGCACTCAAAATGACCAGCTCAATGTCCTGAACAATATTTGCCAAAAAAAATCTCAAGTCTATGTGTAGTTCAGAAGTTATTCACGTAAATCGCTTATGTCGCGAATAAACAAACGCACTAAATCGTCCGTAAGTTCAATTTGAAAAGAGGTACCCTGGACCACTAGCACTCAAAATGACCAGCTCAATGTCCTGAACAATATTTGCCAAAAAAAATATCAAGTCTATGTGTAGTTCAGAAGTTATTCACGTAAATCGCTTATGTCGCGAATAAACAAACGCACTCAATCGTCCGTAAGTTCAATTTGAAAAGAGGTACCCTGGACCACTAGCACTCAAAATGACCAGCTCAATGTCCTGAACAATATTTGCCAAAAAAAATATCAAGTCTATGTGTAGTTCAGAAGTTATTCACGTAAATCGCTTATGTCGCGAATAAACAAACGCACTCAATCGTCCGTAAGTTCAATTTGAAAATAGGTACCCTGGACCAATAGCACTCAAAATGACCAGCTCAATGTCCTGAACAATATTTGCCATAAAAAATCTCAAGTCTATGTGTAGTTCAGAAGTTATTCACGTAAATCACTTATGTCGCGAATAAACAAACGCACTCAATCGTCCGTAAGTTCAATTTGAAAATAGGTACCCTGGTCTACTAGCACTCAAAATGACCAGCTCAATGTCCTGAACAATATTTGCCAAAAAAAATATCAAGTCTATGTGTAGTTCAGAAGTTATTCACGTAAATCGCTTATGTCGCGAATAAACAAACGCACTCAATCGTCCGTAAGTTCAATTTGAAAAGAGGTACCCTGGACCACTAGCACTCAAAATGACCAGCTCAATGTCCTGAACAATATTTGCAAAAAAAAATATCAAGTCTATGTGTAGTTCAGAAGTTATTCACGTAAATCGCTTATGTCGCGAATAAACAAACGCACTCAATCGTCCGTAAGTTCAATTTGAAAAGAGGTACCCTGGACCACTAGCACTCAAAATGACCAGCTCAATGTCCTGAACAATATTTGCCAAAAAAATATCAAGTCTATGTGTAGTTCAGAAGTTATTCACGTAAATCGCTTATGTCGCGAATAAACAAACGCACTCAATCGTCCGTAAGTTCAATTTGAAAAGAGGTACCCTGGACCACTAGCACTCAAAATGACCAGCTCAATGTCCTGAACAATATTTGCCAAAAAAATATCAAGTCTATGTGTAGTTCAGAAGTTATTCACGTAAATCGCTTATGTCGCGAATAAACAAACGCACTCAATCGTCCGTAAGTTCAATTTGAAAATAGGTACCCTGGACTACTAGCACTCAAAATGACCAGCTCAATGTCCCGAACAATATTTGCCAAAAAAATATCAAATCTATGTGTAGTTCAGAAGTTATTCACGTAAATCGCTTATGTCGCGAATAAACAAACGCACTCAATCGTCCGTAAGTTCAATTTGAAAATAGGTACCCTGGACCACTAGCACTCAAAATGACCAGCTCAATGTCCCGAACAATATTTGCCAAAAAAATATCAAATCTATGTGTAGTTCAGAAGTTATTCACGTAAATCGCTTATGTCGCGAATAAACAAACGCACTCAATCGTCCGTAAGTTCAATTTGAAAAGAGGTACCCTGGACCACTAGCACTCAAAATGACCAGCTCAATGTCCTGAACAATATTTGCCAAAAAAAATATCAAGTCTATGTGTAGTTCAGAAGTTATTCACGTAAATCGCTTATGTCGCGAATAAACAAACGCACTCAATCGTCCGTAAGTTCAATTTGAAAAGAGGTACCCTGGACCACTAGCACTCAAAATGACCAGCTCAATGTCCTGAACAATATTTGCCCAAAAAAATATCAAGTCTATGTGTAGTTCAGAAGTTATTCACGTAAATCGCTTATGTCGCGAATAAACAAACGCACTCAATCGTCCGTAAGTTCTATTTGAAAATAGGTACCCTGGACCACTAGCACTCAAAATGACCAGCTCAATGTCCTGAACAATATTTGCCAAAAAAAATCTCAAGTCTATGTGTAGTTCAGAAGTTATTCACGTAAATCGCTTATGTCGCGAATAAACAAACGCACTAAATCGTCCGTAAGTTCAATTTGAAAAGAGGTACCCTGGACCACTAGCACTCAAAATGACCAGCTCAATGTCCTGAACAATATTTGCCAAAAAAAATATCAAGTCTATGTGTAGTTCAGAAGTTATTCACGTAAATCGCTTATGTCGCGAATAAACAAACGCACTCAATCGTCCGTAAGTTCAATTTGAAAAGAGGTACCCTGGACCACTAGCACTCAAAATGACCAGCTCAATGTCCTGAACAATATTTGCCAAAAAAAATATCAAGTCTATGTGTAGTTCAGAAGTTATTCACGTAAATCGCTTATGTCGCGAATAAACAAACGCACTCAATCGTCCGTAAGTTCAATTTGAAAATAGGTACCCTGGACCAATAGCACTCAAAATGACCAGCTCAATGTCCTGAACAATATTTGCCATAAAAAATCTCAAGTCTATGTGTAGTTCAGAAGTTATTCACGTAAATCACTTATGTCGCGAATAAACAAACGCACTCAATCGTCCGTAAGTTCAATTTGAAAATAGGTACCCTGGTCTACTAGCACTCAAAATGACCAGCTCAATGTCCTGAACAATATTTGCCAAAAAAAATATCAAGTCTATGTGTAGTTCAGAAGTTATTCACGTAAATCGCTTATGTCGCGAATAAACAAACGCACTCAATCGTCCGTAAGTTCAATTTGAAAAGAGGTACCCTGGACCACTAGCACTCAAAATGACCAGCTCAATGTCCTGAACAATATTAGCAAAAAAAAATATCAAGTCTATGTGTAGTTCAGAAGTTATTCACGTAAATCGCTTATGTCGCGAATAAACAAACGCACTCAATCGTCCGTAAGTTCAATTTGAAAAGAGGTACCCTGGACCACTAGCACTCAAAATGACCAGCTCAATGTCCTGAACAATATTTGCCAAAAAAAATATCAACTCTATGTGTAGTTCAGAAGTTATTCACGTAAATCACTTATGTCGCGAATAAACAAACGCACTCAATCGTCCGTAAGTTCAATTTGAAAATAGGTACCCTGGACTACTAGCACTCAAAATGACCAGCTCAATGTCCTGAACAATATTTGCCAAAAAAAATATCAAGTCTATGTGTAGTTCAGAAGTTATTCACGTAAATCGCTTATGTCGCGAATAAACAAACGCACTCAATCGTCCGTAAGTTCAATTTGAAAAGAGGTACCTTGGACCACTAGCACTCAAAATGACCAGCTCAATGTCCTGAACAATATTTGCCAAAAAAAATATCAAGTCTATGTGTAGTTCAGAAGTTATTCACGTAAATCGCTTATGTCGCGAATAAACAAACGCACTCAATCGTCCGTAAGTTCAATTTGAAAAGAGGTACCCTGGACCACTAGCACTCAAAATGACCAGCTCAATGTCCTGAACAATATTTGCCAAAAACAATATCAACTCTATGTGTAGTTCAGAAGTTATTCACGTAAATCGCTTATGTCGCGAATAAACAAACGCACTCAATCGTACGTAAGTTCAATTTGAAAATAGGTACCCTGGACTACTAGCACTCAAAATGACCAGCTCAATGTCCTGAACAATATTTGCCAAAAAAAATATCAAGTCTATGTGTAGTTCAGAAGTTATTCACGTAAATCGCTTATGTCGCGAATAAACAAACGCACTCAATCGTCCGTAAGTTCAATTTGAAAAGAGGTACCCTGGACCACTAGCACTCAAAATGACCAGCTCAATGTCCTGAACAATATTTGCCAAAAACAATATCAACTCTATGTGTAGTTCAGAAGTTATTCACGTAAATCGCTTATGTCGCGAATAAACAAACGAACTCAATCGCACGTAAGTTCAATTTGAAAAGAGGTACCCTGGACTACTAGCACTCAAAATGACCAGCTCAATGTCCTGAACAATATTTGCCCAAAAAATTATCAAATCTATGTGTAGTTCAGAAGTTATTCACGTAAATCGCTTATGTCGCGAATAAACAAACGCACTCAATCTTCCGTAAGTTCAATTTGAAAAGAGGTACCCTGGACCACTAGCACTCAAAATGACCAGCTCAATGTCCTGAACAATATTTGCCAAAAAAAATATCAAGTCTATGTGTAGTTCAGAAGTTATTCACGTAAATCGCTTATGTCGCGAATAAACAAACGCACTCAATCGTCCGTAAGTTCAATTTGAAAATAGGTACCCTGGACTACTAGCACTCAAAATGACCAGCTCAATGTCCTGAACAATATTTGCCAAAAAAAATATCAAGTCTATGTGTAGTTCAGAAGTTATTCACGTAAATCGCTTATGTCGCGAATAAACAAACGCACTCAATCGTCCGTAAGTTCAATTTGAAAAGAGGTACCCTGGACCACTAGCACTCAAAATGACCAGCTCAATGTCCTGAACAATATTTGCCAAAAAAAATATCAAGTCTATGTGTAGTTCAGAAGTTATTCACGTAAATCGCTTATGTCGCGAATAAACAAACGCACTCAATCGTCCGTAAGTTCAATTTGAAAATAGGTACCCTGGACTACTAGCACTCAAAATGACCAGCTCAATGTCCTGAACAATATTTGCCAAAAAAAATATCAAGTCTATGTGTAGTTCAGAAGTTATTCACGTAAATCGCTTATGTCACGAATAAACAAACGCACTCAATCGTCCGTAAGTTCAATTTGAAAAGAGGTACCCTGGACCACTAGCACTCAAAATGACCAGCTCAATGTCCTGAACAATATTTGCCAAAAAAAATCTCAAGTCTATGTGTAGTTCAGAAGTTATTCACGTAAATCGCTTATGTCGCGAATAAACAAACGCACTCAATCGTCCGTAAGTTCAATTTGAAAAGAGGTACCCTGGACCACTAGCACTCAAAATGACCGGCTCAATGTCCTGAACAATATTTACCAAAAAAAATATCAACTCTATGTGTAGTTCAGAAGTTATTCACGTAAATCGCTTATGTCGCGAATAAACAAACGCACTCAATCTAACAAATTTTGCCCCCAAAATTCAGAACTCTATGTATTTTTGAAGAATTATACAAAATATGCTAACTCCACATGTGAAACATTTTATCGGTACCTCACTGTTTGCTATCACAACTTACTTGAAGTTTCCATAAGGGCTTAACCCACTAATCTATGTTTAATTCAAGGGTTGTTGAACAGATGCTAAGTTTGTGTGTGAAATTACACTTAATAAAGTTTTATGTCATCAAATTATTTATATGTAATTGTATCGTCATTCTTAACCTTTTTTTAACTTTACATAGTGGTTCTTGTGTAGACATGGGGGTCAGTGGGTGCTCTCGTCCGCTGTCCCGACCACCTTTACAAAGACAGCATGGACCATGGCTCATCCCAACTGAACGCCCGACCTCCTCAACAGTGGGTGGAACACTACTCATACAACACAGGGTGAGGGAATCACAATATTAAGACTTTCTGGGATCTCCAAACAATTAATGGCATATATCACACAACCAGCAAAACACAAAATGTAACAGACAACAGTTTCTCACCCTTCCACTGGCTCACCAGGGATTATAATATCCGTTCAACAGAGCTTCCAGGGCTACTTACTCCAAGCCAGCAGCACCCCGCTTTCGGCGGGCACCCACCGAGAACGGAATAATGCCAGATTTAGGAAGCTGACTGAGTACCGCAAATTCTGTAGTCAGGTGACTGGATTGTCCCAAGCTGGATACCATCCTTATGTAGTCTTTGATCTCTCATCCGAATCCTTGCATTCGATGCTAAAGTCCATTTAGTCTTATAATCCATGTTCGGTTATGGCCTGCCAATCGGATCCGCAGATCAAAAATTGGTACCATGCAGCAAGAGAGACTTGGTCACTGGACAGTCCTTCTATACCCCTGAGCTCTCAATTCAGACTTGGGTCTTCATGATTGGTGGAATAAGAGTGTGCTAGATTGGCTAGATTCCAAGCCGCAAACATAATATCCTTTGTACTAATGGTGTCTAACAGAGATGAGATAGAGTCAGCTAATTTACATAGAATCGAGCAATACAATGAAAGGTTAGCATAATTGATTTATACGAGTCTGTGACCTTCCCTGGCAAAGGTAATTACATGAGTCAACAGGAACTGTAAACCTAGACTCCTTAAGCCCCCGTCTCACTAAGCGAGATCGCTAGCAAGATCGCTGCTGAGTCACAAGTTTTGTGACGCAACAGCGACCTCAGTAGCGATCTCGCTATGTGTGACACGTAGCAGCGACCAGGCCCCTGCTGTGAGATCGCTGGTCGTGTCGGAATGGCCTGGACCTTTTTTTGATCGTTGAGGTCCCGCTGGGTAGCACACATCGCTGTGTTTGACACCTTACCAACGACCTCGTTGACGACTCAGACACTGAATCGTCATAATAGCTCCCATGTGACATCGTTGTACAGGTCGCTACAGGTCACTGGTGAGATGTCAAACAGTGAGATCGCAGCAGCGATCGTTGGGAAGATCTCACTGTTTGACATCTCACCAGCGACCACATAGCGACGCAGCAACGATCCCTGACAGGTCGTATCGTTGTCGGGATCGCTTTAGCGTCGCTAAGTGAGACGGGGCCTTTAGAGTCTTGTAGAAACAATGAGGGGCTTATCACATGGTAATAAACAGAATACCATCATGTGTGACCAAATTTTAAGAAACTCAACCAATAGTAGGCATTGAAAGAGTCCATGTCATCACTGAGCTGTTCTGATGTGATACACTCACTTAGAAGCCATCGAAGTATGCTATAGAGTGGCCCTACATGGAGGATTGTCTGTGAACTTCATCTGTACATGGTAAGGATTTGTGTTGAATTGGCATACTGAAGTTAACTTACACTGTAACCTCAAGTCTGAATTTCAGTGTCGTTGTGTTTGTCCTGTTTGAAAGTTAAATTTATATTTGGGTATATAAAATTTTTAATATTTTTAAGAATAAAAGTAAATGATGAGATCAGTCTCAACATTTTACTTACAAATGTACTTGCTTAATGTAAATTTTTTGAATCATTTTTGTTTTGATATCTCAAAAAGGTTAGACATTGGAGGTCTTGCTTTAAAATTGTTGTCTTAATACGAAACTGCTACAGTGTATGTATAAATATTGTTGACAAGTATCATCTTGTCAACTAGTGTGCAAGGAAGTAGTGCTTCAACTAGATATTCATACTCTATGTATTATAGGCACAAAGTATGTGAAATTAAATTAATTGATAATAATATTAGAAAGTATACCTATTATAAATGCTTATTATATTCATGTCACTGACAATAATTTCAAAATATGTGGATTATTAAGTTTTATGTACCTGATCAAGGTTGTTGATTTCGTAGTATGGTTTTAGTAAACTGATTATTAGACATAAATTTTATTTGTTACCAATCCTTGTAATATCTATGAAATGCAACTAAAGTGAGTTGCGTCATTGTGAAAAGTAGACCATTCATGCATTTTAAATACAGTAGATAATTTTAATGCGCATAAAATTTTTAGGTTGTTGGCTTAGGAATGTTTTGATGTACGAAGAGCAGCCATAGTCACATTAAGATTTTTAAAAGGCAGATAAGAGACTTTAGTTATGTCTCAGTGGTTGAGTCTATACCCATCGTTGGACTAACAGGTTTGAGTTTACGAAACGTTACAACGTGCATGTTAGCTATTGCAGGGCGTAAATTTGTGTGGCTATCTTGCATCAGGGTTGTATGATTGGCGTTCTAGTTGGCTTAGGCATGAAAATATGTGTGGTCTGTTGTCATGTTTATAGTCTTTGTGATAGGGAATGTTGTCCATTGTAAAGGTGACGTAATAACATTACATGCAGTTACATTAAAATTATAACCCTAATGTGGCACACTGAGCACTTAAAAAAACATTACATACACTTATATTAAAATATTAAATACCTATGCCACTCTGAACACGTAATAAAAATATAAATCACATGGTTAGCTTGGTAATACAACATTGAGATTTCATGAATACAAATTAAGTGTTGTGTCTGTCATTGTCCATTAGAATGTTTTTTTTAATTTCCTAAGTAACCCTAGTATGTTTCCATGAAAATGATAAATGGCACAGAATAATACACAGGTCAACAAAAAAACATTTTTTTTCTGGTGTCCAAAATATTTTAATGAATTTGGGGTATTTTTGGGGTGCTGATTCTGAATATGCTATCAGTTTTGCCAGATTGGCTCAAGTTTTTGAGATTTTTGGTATCTTATTTATAGCACTTGTTGGTAAATGCGACGCATCATCTCATTAATTTCTTTGGATTAGTACTTGAACTGAGCAGTTCTCAATATAGTTTTGTGTTAATTAGTGTTCTAAAAGTTTGTTCATAGCTTGATTTTTGCACTAACTTTATGTTGTTGTCTGTTTTCCAGTGAAAAGCATGAACTCATCAAGAAGAAGTTGTCTTAACGATCCAGACTCATTCTGTTACATTTGTGGTGAATACACACTGCCAAAACATAGAAGAAACATAACAGACTTCGTAAAAAAAAGTGTATTTTGCCTATTTTGGGGTTATGCTTGGGGACCAAGACACGTTTTGGGCACCACACATAGTGTGCAAAGCATGTATCGAATTATTACGAAAATGGAGCAAAGGACAAAGAAAAAGCTTCAAATTTGGTGTTCCAATGGTGTGGAGAGAGCCAAAAAATCATCATGATGACTGTTATTTCTGTGCAGTGCAAGTGCAAGGATTCAATAAGCATAAGAAACGAAAATGGGAGTAACATGGAATCTGCAAGAAGGCCTGTCCCTCATTGTGAAGATGTGCCTGTACCTGTGTTTACCATAAATAACAGTCATCATGATGATTTTTTGGCTCTCTCCACACCATTGGAACACCAAATTTGAAGCTTTTTCTTTGTCCTTTGCTCCATTTTCGTAATAATTCGATACATGCTTTGCACACTATGTGTGGTGCCCAAAACTTGTCTTGGTCCCCAAGCATAACCCCAAAATAGGCAAAATACACTTTTTTTACGAAGTCTGTTATGTTTCTTCTATGTTTTGGCAGTGTGTATTCACCACAAATGTAACAGAATGAGTCTGGATCGTTAAGACAACTTCTTCTTGATGAGTTCATGCTTTTCACTGGAAAACAGACAACAACATAAAGTTAGTGCAAAAATCAAGCTATGAACAAACTTTTAGAACACTAATTAACACAAAACTATATTGAGAACTGCTCAGTTCAAGTACTAATCCAAAGAAATTAATGAGATGATGCGTCGCATTTACCAACAAGTGCTATAAATAAGATACCAAAAATCTCAAAAACTTGAGCCAATCTGGCAAAACTGATGACATATTCAGAATCAGGGTCTGTACGGGCCTCTCGGGGGTCTTTGTGGGCCTGCCAGGGGTCTGTACGGGCCTCTTGGGGGTCTGTACGGGCCTCTCCGGGGTCTGTACGGGCCTCTCCGGGGTCTGTGCGGGCCTCTCCGGGGTCTGTGCGGGCCTGCCGGGGGTCTTTGTGTCTTTGTTCAGCCATCGTCCGATGGTACGACAAGTCCCATCGGCTATGCCTGCTACAATGACAGTGATTGACACATTAGCCAATGATGGGACAGTAGTAGTCCCATCATCCGGCTAATGTGTGGATTGTAAAAAAAACAACACAAACATACATACTACATACATACAACATACTACATACTACATACATGCATACCACATACATACAACATACTACATAAATAGAACATACATACAACATAAATACAACATACCACATTCATACAACATACATACTACATCCAACATACTATATACTACAAACATATTACATACATACAACATACTACATACATACATACATACATGCTACATACAACATACATACAACATACTACATACATACAACATACCACATACATACAACATACATACTAGATACATACAATACATTCATACATTACATACATAGACATACAGTACATATAACATAGAGTACATACTCACCATAACTTGTCACTTTGTTCCCCGAAGCCAGTGTCATCTGTAAAAAAAATATTAAAATAACACACTAACAATATACTCCCTGTCCGCTGAAATCCACGAGTGTCCCACGACGATTTCCTGTGGAGAGCAGCAGCATCAGCTGATGAGACCGCTCTCTAGGGGCTGCAGGAATACAATGACGGGAGGAAGGTATCCTTCCGCACTGTATTCCTCCGCCACTGTAAAATCTAGTCCCTAGTCTCACTTTTGGCATTGCTGTGAGAAAGTTCCCATGCAGCTTTTGCCATAAAGTGAGACCAGTGAACTACAGTAACCTCTCAGTGATGCACTGCAGGAGCCATTGTCTCCTGTCAGTGTGTCACTGGAGGTCCTTTAGAGCAGTGACATCACCCGATGTCACTGTTCTATGGGGGAGATCATCGTGGGACACTCGTTATTAATTGGACTGCGTCGGACAGGGAGTATACGGTTTATTATTTTACGTTTTTTGCAGGCTCTGAAGTATGGTAAGTATGGTTAAATTAATAATACTAAAATACTAACATTTTTCTCGCTGTGTCTTTATTTTGTTTTTAACTCTTTCACTACTCTAGGATTAATAATGGATAGGCGTCTTATTGACATTTACAATAGCAAGGTGACATTAACCCCTTATTACCCCATATCCAACCGCTACTCGGTAGTGGGAAGAGAGAGGCTAAGCACCGAAATTTGTGCATCTCACAGATGCGCCATTTATGGGGCGGCTGCGGGCTGGTATTTGCAGCCAGGAGGGGCCAATATCCATGGTCCCTCTCTAGGCTATGAATATCAGCCCGCAGCTGTCTGCGTAGCCTTTCTGGCTATAAATTATAAGGGGACCCCAACGTCATTTTTTTTGGGGGTCCCCCTATTTTTATAGCCAGTAAAGGCTAAATATACAGCTGCGAGCTGATATTAATAGCCTGGAAAGATCTATGGGTATTAACCCCTTCCCATGCTACAAACATTGGTCCCCCAGTCGCTGGCTTTCCCTCACTGGCACCAATTTTTTTTTTTCATTTTTTTTTAAATTAAACATATTTCTTTCAAGGCCGGGGTCCCACTTGCGAGAAACTCACACGAGTCTCTCGCCTCAATACCCTTCACTACCGCCGGCACTCGGGCCTGGAGCGTTCAGCTACATAGAAATACATGCAGCCGCACACTCCGGTCCCGAGTGCTGGCGCCAGTGTCGGGTATCGAGGTGCGAGACTCATGCGAGTTTCTTGCAAGTGTGACCCCGGCCTAAAGGTACCGTCACATTTAGCGATGCTGCAGCGATCTAGACAACGATCCCGATCGCTGCAGCGTCGCTGTGTGGTCGCTGGAGAGCTGTCACACAGACAGCTCTCCAGCGACCAACTATGCGAAGTCCCCGGGTAACCAGGGTAAACATCGGGTTGCTAAGCGCAGGGCCGCGCTTAGTAACCCGATGTTTCCCCTGGTTACCCGGGGACCTCGGCATCGTTGGTCGCTGGAGAGCGGTCTGTGTGACAGCTCTCCAGCGACCAAACAGCGATGCTGCAGCAATCGGGATCGTTGTCTGTATCGCTGCAGCGTCGCTAAGGCTGTGTGCACACGTAGCATATTTTTTGCGTTTTTTTCACTATAAAAACACTATAAAACCGCAAAAAAAACGCTAACATTAAGCACCCTATGTAATAGAATGCATTCCGCATTTTTTGTGCACATGCTGCATTTTTTTCCTGAGCGGAATCGCATTCCAGAAAAAAACGCAGCATGTTCATTAAAATTGCGGAATCGCTGCGATTCTGCACCCATAGGAGTGCATTGATCTGCTTACTTCCCGCACGGGGCTGTGCACACCATGCGGGAAGTAAGCAGATCAAGTGCGGTTGGTACCCAGGGTGGAGGAGAGGAGACTCTCCTCCACGGACTGGGCACCATATAATTGGTAAAAAATAAAAGAATAAAAATAAAAAATAGCGATATACTCACCCTCGATGGCCACGCAGTCTTCCAGCCTCTCCGCTGCACGCTGCCGCTTCGGTCCCTATAGCTGCTGGGCGGTGAAGGACCTGCGATGACGTCAGTGTCTTGTGATTGGTCGCGAGACCGCATGTGACCGCTGACGCGACCAATGGCGTCATCTCAGGCCCTTCACCGCACAACAGCTATAGGAACGGACGGCGCTGAGGTCTGCAGGTGAGTATAACCATTTTTTTTATTTTTTTTATTATTTTTAAACATTCTATCTTTTACTATAGATGCGGCATAGGCTGCATCTATAGTAAAAAGTTGGTCACACTTGTCAAACACTCTGTTTGACAAGTGTGACCAACCTGTCAGTCAGTTTTCCAAGCGATGCTACAGATCACTTGGAAAACTCTAGCATTCTGCAAGCTAATTATGCTTGCAAAACGCTAGTTTTCTGCGGGTATATGCATGCTAATTCTGCATGCGATATTCCCGCGGCAGGAGGCGCAGAATTGCCGCGGAAATTTCCGTGGCAATTCTGCAACGTGTGAACTTAGCCTTAATGTGACGGTACCTTAAAGGTACCTTCACACTAAACGATATCGCTAGCGATCCGTGACGTTGCAGCGTCCTGGCTAGCGATATCGTTGAGTGTGACGCGCAGCAGCGATCTGGATCCCGCTGTGATATCGCTGGTCGTTGAACAAAGTTCAGAACTTTATTTGGTCGTCAGACCGGCGTGTATCGTCGTGTTTGACACCAAAAGCAACGATACCAGCGATGTTTTACACTGGTAACCAGGGTAAACATCGGGTTACTAAGCGCAGGGCCGCGCTTAGTAACCCGATGTTTACCCTGGTTACCAGTGTAAAATGTAAAAAAAACAAACAGTACATGCTCACCTTCGCGTCCCCCGGCATCCGCTTCCCACACTGACTGAGCGCCGTAAAGTGAAAGTGAAAGTACAGCACAGCGGTGACGTCACCGCTCTGCTGTTAGGGCCGGCGCTCAGTCAGTGCAGGAAGCGGACGCCGGGGGACGCGAATGTAAGTATGTACTGTTTGTTTTTTTTACATTTTACGCTGGTAACCAGGGTAAACATCGGGTTACTAAGCGCGGCCCTCGGCATCGTTGGTCGCTGGAGAGCGGTCTGTGTGACAGCTCTCCAGCGATCAAACAGCGACGCTGCAGCGATCGGCATCGATGTCGCTATCGCTGCAGCGTCACTTAATGTGAAGGTACCTTTAGGAGTGTAGGTTTACAGTTCCTGTTGACTCATGTAATTACCTTTGCCAGGGAAGGTCACAGACTCGTATAAATCAATTATGCTAACCTTTCATTGTATTGCTCGATTCTATGTAAATTAGCTGACTCTATCTCATCTCTGTTAGGCCATGTGCACACGTTCAGTATTTTTCGCGTTTTTTTCGCGTTTTTTCGCTATAAAAACGCGAAAAAAACGCTAACATATGCCTCCCATTATTTTCAGTGTATTCCGCATTTTTTGTGCAAATGTAGCCTTTTTTTCCGCGAAAAAATCGCATCGCGGAAAAAAAAGCAACATGTTCATTAAAATGCGGAATTGCAGGGGATTCCGCACACCTAGGGGTCCATTGATCTGCTTACTTCCCGCACGGGGCTGTGCCCACAATGCGGGAAGTAAGCAGATTATGTGCGGTTGGTACCCAGGGTGGAGGAGAGGAGACTCTCCTCCACGCACTGGGCACCATATAAGTGGTCAAAAAATAAGAATTAAAATAAAAAATAGTCCTATACTCACCCTCTGATGGCCCCCGAAGTGTTCCCGCCTCTGTGCTGCACGCTGGCTTCGGTTCCTGTAGCTGGTGTGCGGTGAAGGACCTTGCCGAATGACGTCACTGTCCTGTGATTGGCCGAAACCGCTCACGTGACCGTGACGTCATGTAAGGCCCTGCGCGCACACATCAGCTATACGGAACGGACGCCGGTGAGGAGATCTGATGTCTGCGGGTGAGTATAAGCATTTTTTTTATTATTTTTAAACGTTCTATCTTTTACTATAGATGCTGCAAAAGCAGCATCTATAGTAACAAGTTGGTCACACTTGTCAAACGCTATGTTTGACAAGTGTGGCCAACTTGTCAGTCAGTTTTCCAAGCGATGCTACAGATCGCTTGGAAAACTTTAGCATTCTGCAAGCTAATTACGCTTGCAGAATGCTAAAAAAACGCAAAAAAAACGCAAAAAAAACGCAAAAAAAAAAATGCGGATTTCTTTCTTTCCGGTTTTCTTCAGGAAATTTCTGCAAAAAATCCGCAACGTGTGCACATACCCTTAGACACCATTAGTACTAAGGATATTATGTTTGCGGCTTGGAATCTAGCCAATCTAGCACACTCTTATTCCACCAATCATGAAGACCCAAGTCTGAATTGAGAGCTCAGGGGTATAGAAGGACTGTCCAGTGACCAAGTCTCTCTTGCTGCATGGTACCAATTTTTGATCTGCGGATCCGATTGGCAGGCCATAACCGAACATGGATTATAAGACTAAATGGACTTTAGCATCGAATGCAAGGATTCGGATGAGAGATCAAAGACTACATAAGGATGGTATCCAGCTTGGGACAATCCAGTCACCTGACTACAGAATTTGCGGTACTCAGTCAGCTTCCTAAATCTGGCATTATTCCGTTCTCGGTGGGTGCCCGCCGAAAGCGGGGTGCTGCTGGCTTGGAGTAAGTAGCCCTGGAAGCTCTGTTGAACGGATATTATAATCCCTGGAAAAAACAGACAATAGCACACTGGCGCTAGTGCGGTAGTAAGTGTGCAAGCTGCTGGTATCAGACGGGTGCCGTGCCTCGCCCGTCACACCTACTGGTGAACCAAGAGAACTATTTAAAACTATGATACCGCGCTAAAACACACTATGTGTATTACTCAAAACTATCAATATAAAACCAATCAATTTAAAACACAAGGATCAATAATGATAAATATCAATAATGATAATCGCAAAAAGTCGTAGTAGCAAATAGTAGTAATAATAATAATAATCCAAATGAACTGCCGCCACTGCAAATGCCAAAAACCAGAGCCAGTATATGTGTTGAAAATAGAAGTAACCTCTGCTCCTTACCAGGGGTGGCTTGATAGAAGTACGGCTGGTATAGAGGTGCTGGTGGTAGGTGTCAATAGTTCTAGATATTAGACACCCGGCGACAGGAGTGGATATCAGGATGCCCGTCTCAGGGAACGTGCAGAGCCAGCAGCGCTCCGGCCGGTAGCGATGCTGGATGCGCGTATGAAAAAATGGCCGCCGCTGCTAGGAAGCAGCGTGTGACGTCACAAATACTACGGCGTCTCGGACAGGGCAAAAACTAAACCCTGGTGAGCCAGTGGAAGGGTGAGAAACTGTTGCCTGTTACATTTTGTGTTTTGCTGGTTGTGTGATATATGCCATTAATTGTTTGGAGATCCCAGAAAGTCTTAATATTGTGATTCCCTCACCCTGTGTTGTATGAGTAGTGTTCCACCCACTGTTGAGGAGGTCGGGCGTTCAGTTGGGATGAGCCATGGTCCATGCTGTCTTTGTAAAGGTGGTCGGGACAGCGGACGAGAGCACCCACTGACCCCCATGTCTACACAAGAACCACTATGTAAAGTTAAAAAAAAGGTTAAGAATGACGATACAATTACATATAAATAATTTGATGACATAAAACTTTATTAAGTGTAATTTCACACACAAACTTAGCATCTGTTCAACAACCCTTGAATTAAACATAGATTAGTGGGTTAAGCCCTTATGGAAACTTCAAGTAAGTTGTGATAGCAAACAGTGAGGTACCGATAAAATGTTTCACATGTGGAGTTAGCATATTTTGTATAATTCTTCAAAAATACATAGAGTTCTGAATTTTGGGGGCAAAATTTGTTAGATTGAGTGCGTTTGTTTATTCGCGACATAAGCGATTTACGTGAATAACTTCTGAACTACACATAGAGTTGATATTTTTTTGGTAAATATTGTTCAGGACATTGAGCCGGTCATTTTGAGTGCTAGTGGTCCAGGGTACCTCTTTTCAAAATGAACTTACGTACGATTGAGTGCGTTTGTTTATTCGTGACATAAGCGATTTACGTGAATAACTTCTGAACTACACATAGACTTGATATTTTTTTTGGCAAATATTGTTCAGGACATTGAGCTGGTCATTTTGAGTGCTAGTAGTCCAGGGTACCTATTTTCAAATTGAACTTACGGACGATTGAGTGCGTTTGTTTATTCGCGACATAAGTGATTTACGTGAATAACTTCTGAACTACACATAGAGTTGATATTTTTTTTGGCAAATATTGTTCAGGACATTGAGCTGGTCATTTTGAGTGCTAGTGGTCCAGGGTACCTCTTTTCAAATTGAACTTACGGACGATTGAGTGCGTTTGTTTATTCGCGACATAAGCGATTTACGTGAATAACTTCTGAACTACACATAGACTTGATATTTTTTTTGGCAAATATTGTTCAGGACATTGAGCTGGTCATTTTGAGTGCTAGTAGTCCAGGGTACCTATTTTCAAATTGAACTTACGGACGATTGAGTGCGTTTGTTTATTCGCGACATAAGCGATTTACGTGAATAACTTCTGAACTACACATAGACTTGATATTTTTTTTGGCAAATATTGTTCAGGACATTGAGCTGGTCATTTTGAGTGCTAGTGGTCCAGGGTACCTCTTTTCAAATTGAACTTACGGACGATTGAGTGCGTTTGTTTATTCGCGACATAAGCGATTTACGTGAATAACTTCTGAACTACACATAGACTTGATATTTTTTTTGGCAAATATTGTTCAGGACATTGAGCTGGTCATTTTGAGTGCTAGTGGTCCAGGGTACCTCTTTTCAAATTGAACTTACGGACGATTGAGTGCGTTTGTTTATTCGCGACATAAGCGATTTACGTGAATAACTTCTGAACTACACATAGACTTGATATTTTTTTTGGCAAATATTGTTCAGGACATTGAGCTGGTCATTTTGAGTGCTAGTGGTCCAGGGTACCTCTTTTCAAATTGAACTTACGGACGATTGAGTGCGTTTGTTTATTCGCGACATAAGCGATTTACGTGAATAACTACTGAACTACACATAGACTTGATATTTTTCTTGGCAAATATTGTTCAGGACATTGAGCTGGTCATTTTGAGTGCTAGTAGTCCAGGGTACCTATTTTCAAATTGAACTTACGGACGATTGAGTGCGTTTGTTTATTCGCGACATAAGCGATTTACGTGAATAACTTCTGAACTACACATAGACTTGATATTTTTTTGGCAAATATTGTTCAGGACATTGAGCTGGTCATTTTGAGTGCTAGTAGTCCAGGGTACCTATTTTTAAATTGAACTTACGTACGATTGAGTGCGTTTGTTTATTCGCGACATAAGCGATTTACGTGAATAACTTCTGAACTACACATAGAGTTGATATTTTTTTGGGTAAATATTGTTCAGGACATTTATATGTTCATTTTGAGTACTAGTGGTCCAGGGTACCTCTTTTCAAATTGAACTTACGTACGATTGAGTGCGTTTGTTTATTCGCGACATAAGCGATTTACGTGAATAACTTCTGAACTACACATAGAGTTGATATTTTTTTTGGCAAATATTGTTCAGGACATTGAGCCGGTCATTTTGAGTGCTAGTGGTCCAGGGTACCTCTTTTCAAAATGAACTTACGTACGATTGAGTGCGTTTGTTTATTCGTGACATAAGCGATTTACGTGAATAACTTCTGAACTACACATAGACTCTATTCTTCCAACAGGTATGTTCATCCAGCTCTCCTACATGAAGCGCACATAATACATCACCCAGCTTTGCGCATAGACTTTCCCCTGCTCCTAGCATTGTGATGGTATGTTCATCCAGCTCTCCTACATGAAGCGCACATAATACATCACCCAGCTTTGCGCATAGACTTTCCCCTGCTCCTAGCATTGTGATGGTATGCCTTTCAGCTAACCCCCAACTTACTGTGTGATATTTATGACCTTGTTTACTTAGTCTTGATTGTATGCATCTGGTCGACCCTTAATTCTCTGACCAAGATGAGCAGAGACCACTCCTCTCTGCTCCACACCTGAACGCACTTAGTTTTCCATATATTGTATAGCACAAGTCTGCTAGACTTCAGTCTGCAGTGTGATTTCTAGAAGTGTGTTCTAAAAGTGTGGATTACATTAGAATTAAAACCTGAATTGAACCTGAAGGGAACTGAAGGTAACTGGTCAGTCACTGCAAACAATGTTTCTGTTTGTTTTCACTTTCACCCCTATAATCTTTCACTTTCTGATACCTCCCCCAATCCCCACACCAAGTAAGGAACTGTTCATCTCCTCTTCAATCCTCCCCATCCATCTCACCTCCTCCTCAGAACTGTTCCTTAACATACAATCCTCTGTCTCAAAGCACAGGCAGCCCCCTCACGCTCTCTCCTGCTCCCACCTGCTAACACTATCTCTGCTCCTTCTCACTGCTGGTGATATCTCTCCAAATCCTGGTCCTCCTCACCATATTCCCACAGTCATTTCTACCTCCCATCCACGCTCCATCACAAACTTCCGTAACCTCTCTAACCTTATACCCATTCGCCCAGCCCCCGCTTCCCCAGTCCCACTAACAGGAGCTCTGTGGAACGCTCGCTCTGTCTGTAACAAGCTTTCCTACATCCATGATCTTTTTGTTACTACCAAACTTTCCTTCCTCGCCATCACCGAAACCTGGCTCACCCCTTCTGACACGGCCTCCCCTGCTGCACTCTCTTACGGTGGCTTCCACCTTTCTCACACACCCCGCCCCAGCAGCAAGCATGGTGGAGGAGTTGGTTTTCTCCTGTCAGATAACTGCTCCTTCACCCCAATCCCACTGCCACCCTCTGTTACCCTCCCTTCCTTTGAGGTGCACTCTGTGCGCATCTACTCCCCCTCCAACCTCCAACTTGCTGTCATTTACCGCCCCCCAGGGCCAGCCACCACCTTCTTTGACCACTTCACCACCTGGCTACTTCATTTCCTTTCTGCGGACATCCCCACTATCATCATGGGCGATTTCAACATACCCATTGACACTTCCCTCTCAGCTGCCACTAAACTTCTATCTCTCTCTTCCTCCTTCGGCCTCACTCAATGGTCTTCTGCAGCCACTCACAAAGATGGTCACACACTGGACCTCATCTTCACCCGCCTCTGCTCCCTATCTAACCTCTCTAACTCGCCTCTTCCTCTCTCTGACCACAACCTTCTCACATTCTCATCTCTCTCCACTCCATGTCTAGAGTCCCCACCCCACAAACTTTCACACCCTCGCAGAAATCTTAAACATCTTGACCTACATTCATTCTCTGAATCCCTCCTCCCTCTCACAGACATAATTTCCATACACAATGCGGATGACGCTGCCGCTCTATATAACACCACAATAGCTGTAGCTTTGGAATCTGCTGCCCCACTTACACATACCAAAGCTCGCAAAATCAACAGACAGCCCTGGCACACCAGCCTGACCAAAGAACTGAGGCGAGCTTCCAGGGCTGCTGAGCGCAGATGGAAAAGATCCCACTCCAACGACCACTTAATCGCATTCAAACAGTCCCTCACTACTTTCAAGACCGCACTCGCCACAGCTAAACAAACCTACTTCTCATCTCTCATATCCTCCCTGTCTCACAACCCTAAACAGTTATTCAACACCTTCAATTCTCTCCTCCGTCCCCCAGCACCTCCTCCCTCCTCACTTATCTCTGCTGAAGACTTTGCCTCATTCTTCAAGCAGAAGATTGATAACATCAGAGACAGTTTTGGTCAACAAGCCCCAGAGCCCTTCCTCCCAACTTCCCTACCCTCCACCTCCAAAACCAACTACTCCACCATTACAGAAGATCAACTCGCCACTCTACTCTCAAGATCGCATCTCACCACCTGTGCACTTGACCCGCTCCCAACCCACCTCATCCCAAACCTCACCACAATCTTCATCCCAACCCTAACCCATCTCTTCAACCTATCACTAACAAATGGTGTTTTCCCCTCAAGCTTTAAACATGCCTCCATCACACCTATCCTCAAAAAGCCCTCTCTTGACCCATCCTCTGTATCTAGCTATCGCCCTATATCACTTCTCCCCTATGCCTCAAAACTACTGGAACAACACGTCTACCTTGAACTGTCCTCCCATCTCTCTTCTTGCTCCCTCTTTGACCGCTTACAATCTGGCTTCCGGCCACACCATTCCACTGAAACTGCCCTAACTAAGGTCACCACTGACCTTTTAACCGCCAAGAGCAAGCGACACTACTCTGTTCTCCTCCTCCTCGACCTGTCGGCTGCCTTTGACACAGTGGACCATTCCCTATTATTACAGACCCTCTCATCCCTTGGCATCACAGACTTGGCCCTATCCTGGATCTCATCATACCTAACAGACCGGACATTCAGCGTCTCCCACTCACACACCACCTCCTCACCTCGCCCCCTCTCTGTCGGAGTCCCACAAGGTTCAGTCCTTGGGCCCCTGCTCTTCTCCATTTACACCTTTGGCCTGGGACAGCTCATAGAATCTCATGGCTTTCAGTATCACCTCTATGCTGATGACACACAGATCTACATCTCTGGACCAGATATCACCTCCCTACTAACCAGAATCCCTCAATGTCTGTCCACTATTTCATCCTTCTTCTCCGCTAAATTTCTGAAACTTAACATGGACAAAACAGAATTCATCATCTTTCCCCCATCTCACGTGACCCCCCCAACGAACCTATCCATTACAGTAAATGGCTGTCCACTCTCCCCAGTCCCACAAGCTCGCTGCCTCGGGGTTATCCTGGACGCTGATCTCTCCTTCAAACCACATATCCAAGCCCTTTCCACTTCCTGCCGACTTCAACTCAAAAATATTGCACGAATCCGTTCATTCCTCAACCAAGAATCTGCAAAAACCCTAGTCCATGCCCTCATCATCTCTCGTCTTGACTACTGCAACCTCCTGCTCTGTGGCCTGCCCTCAAACACTCTCGCACCCCTCCAATCTATTCTAAACTCTGCTGCCCGACTAATCCACCTGTCCCCCCGCTATTCTCCGGCCTCTCCCCTCTGTCAATCCCTTCACTGGCTCCCCATTGCCCAGAGACTCCAGTACAAAACCCTAACCATGACGTACAAAGCCATCCACAACCTGTCTCCTCCTTACATCTGTGACCTCATCTCCCGGTACTTTCCTACACGCAACCTCCGATCCTCACAAGATCTCCTTCTCTACTCCCCTCTTATCTCCTCTTCCCACAATCGTATACAAGATTTCTCTCGCGTATCACCCCTACTCTGGAACCCGCTACCACAACACATCAGACTCTCGCCCACCATCGAAACCTTCAAAAAGAATCTGAAGACCCACCTCTTCCGACAAGCCTACAACCTGCAGTAACCACCGATCAACCAACCGCTGCACGATCAGCTCTATCCTCACCTACTGTATTCTCACCCATCCCTTGTAGATTGTGAGCCCTCGCGGGCAGGGTCCTCACTCCTCCTGTACCAGTTATGACTTGTATTGTTCAAGACTATTGTACTTGTTTTTATTATGTATACCCCTCCTCACTTGTAAAGCGCCATGGAATAAATGGCGCTATAACAATAAATAATAATAATAATAATAATAATAATAATAGACTTGATATTTTTTTTGGCAAACATTGTTCAGGACATTGAGCTGGTCATTTTGAGTGCTAGTAGTCCAGGGTACCTATTTTCAAATTGAACTTACGGACGATTGAGTGCGTTTGTTTATTCGCGACATAAGTGATTTACGTGAATAACTTCTGAACTACACATAGAGTTGATATTTTTTTTGGCAAATATTGTTCAGGACATTGAGCTGGTCATTTTGAGTGCTAGTGGTCCAGGGTACCTCTTTTCAAATTGAACTTACGGACGATTGAGTGCGTTTGTTTATTCGCGACATAAGCGATTTACGTGAATAACTTCTGAACTACACATAGACTTGATATTTTTTTGGCAAATATTGTTCAGGACATTGAGCTGGTCATTTTGAGTGCTAGTGGTCCAGGGTACCTCTTTTCAAATTGAACTTACGGACGATTGAGTGCGTTTGTTTATTCTCGACATAAGCGATTTACGTGAATAACTTCTGAACTACACATAGACTTGATATTTTTTTGGCAAATATTGTTCAGGACATTGAGCTGGTCATTTTGAGTGCTAGTGGTCCAGGGTACCTCTTTTCAAATTGAACTTACGGACGATTGAGTGCGTTTGTTTATTCGCGACATAAGCGATTTACGTGAATAACTTCTGAACTACACATAGACTTGATATTTTTTTTGGCAAATATTGTTCAGGACATTGAGCTGGTCATTTTGAGTGCTAGTGGTCCAGGGTACCTCTTTTCAAATTGAACTTACGGACGATTGAGTGCGTTTGTTTATTCGCGACATAAGCGATTTACGTGAATAACTTCTGAACTACACATAGACTTGATATTTTTTTTGGCAAATATTGTTCAGGACATTGAGCTGGTCATTTTGAGTGCTAGTGGTCCAGGGTACCTCTTTTCAAATTGAACTTACGGACGATTGAGTGCGTTTGTTTATTCGCGACATAAGCGATTTACGTGAATAACTTCTGAACTACACATAGACTTGATATTTTTTTTGGCAAATATTGTTCAGGACATTGAGCTGGTCATTTTGAGTGCTAGTGGTCCAGGGTACCTCTTTTCAAATTGAACTTACGGACGATTGAGTGCGTTTGTTTATTCGCGACATAAGCGATTTACGTGAATAACTACTGAACTACACATAGACTTGATATTTTTTTTGGCAAATATTGTTCAGGACATTGAGCTGGTCATTTTGAGTGCTAGTAGTCCAGGGTACCTATTTTCAAATTGAACTTACGGACGATTGAGTGCGTTTGTTTATTCGCGACATAAGCGATTTACGTGAATAACTTCTGAACTACACATAGACTTGATATTTTTTTTTGGCAAATATTGTTCAGGACATTGAGCTGGTCATTTTGAGTGCTAGTGGTCCACGGTACCTCTTTTCAAATTGAACTTACGGACGATTGAGTGCGTTTGTTTATTCGCGACATAAGCGATTTACGTGAATAACTTCTGAACTACACATAGACTTGATATTTTTTTGGCAAATATTGTTCAGGACATTGAGCTGGTCATTTTGAGTGCTAGTGGTCCAGGGTACCTCTTTTCAAATTGAACTTACGGACGATTGAGTGCGTTTGTTTATTCGCGACATAAGCGATTTACGTGAATAACTTCTGAACTACACAGAGACTTGATATTTTTTTGGCAAATATTGTTCAGGACATTGAGCCGGTCATTTTGAGTGCTAGTGGTCCAGGGTACCTCTTTTCAAATTGAACTTACGGACGATTGAGTGCGTTTGTTTATTCGCGACATAAGCGATTTACGTGAATAACTTCTGAACTACACATAGACTTGATATTTTTTTGGCAAATATTGTTCAGGACATTGAGCCGGTCATTTTGAGTGCTAGTGGTCCAGGGTACCTCTTTTCAAATTGAACTTACGGACGATTGAGTGCGTTTGTTTATTCGCGACATAAGCGATTTACGTGAATAACTTCTGAACTACACATAGACTTGATATTTTTTTGGGCAAATATTGTTCAGGACATTGAGCTGGTCATTTTGAGTGCTAGTAGTCCAGGGTACCTATTTTCAAATTGAACTTACGGACGATTGAGTGCGTTTGTTTATTCGCGACATAAGCGATTTACGTGAATAACTTCTGAACTACACATAGACTTGATATTTTTTTGGCAAATATTGTTCAGGACATTGAGCTGGTCATTTTGAGTGCTAGTGGTCCAGGGTACCTCTTTTCAAATTGAACTTACGGACGATTGAGTGCGTTTGTTTATTCTCGACATAAGCGATTTACGTGAATAACTTCTGAACTACACATAGACTTGATATTTTTTTGGCAAATATTGTTCAGGACATTGAGCTGGTCATTTTGAGTGCTAGTGGTCCAGGGTACCTCTTTTCAAATTGAACTTACGGACGATTGAGTGCGTTTGTTTATTCGCGACATAAGCGATTTACGTGAATAACTTCTGAACTACACATAGACTTGATATTTTTTTTGGCAAATATTGTTCAGGACATTGAGCTGGTCATTTTGAGTGCTAGTGGTCCAGGGTACCTCTTTTCAAATTGAACTTACGGACGATTGAGTGCGTTAGTTTATTCGCGACATAAGCGATTTACGTGAATAACTTCTGAACTACACATAGACTTGATATTTTTTTTGGCAAATATTGTTCAGGACATTGAGCTGGTCATTTTGAGTGCTAGTAGTCCAGGGTACCTATTTTCAAATTGAACTTACGGACAATTGAGTGCGTTTGTTTATTCGCGACATAAGCGATTTACGTGAATAACTTCTGAACTACACATAGAGTTGATATTTTTTTTGGCAAACATTGTTCAGGACATTGAGCTGGTCATTTTGAGTGCTAGTGGTCCAGGGTACCTCTTTTCAAATTGAACTTACGGACGATTGAGTGCGTTTGTTTATTCGCGACATAAGCGATTTACGTGAATAACTTCTGAACTACACATAGACTTGATATTTTTTTTGGCAAATATTGTTCAGGACATTGAGCTGGTCATTTTGAGTGCTAGTAGTCCAGGGTACCTATTTTTAAATTGAACTTACGTACGATTGAGTGCGTTTGTTTATTCGCGACATAAGCGATTTACGTGAATAACTTCTGAACTACACATAGAGTTGATATTTTTTTGGGTAAATATTGTTCAGGACATTTATATGTTCATTTTGAGTACTAGTGGTCCAGGGTACCTCTTTTCAAATTGAACTTACGTACGATTGAGTGCGTTTGTTTATTCGCGACATAAGCGATTTACGTGAATAACTTCTGAACTACACATAGAGTTGATATTTTTTTTGGCAAATATTGTTCAGGACATTGAGCCGGTCATTTTGAGTGCTAGTGGTCCAGGGTACCTCTTTTCAAAATGAACTTACGTACGATTGAGTGCGTTTGTTTATTCGTGACATAAGCGATTTACGTGAATAACTTCTGAACTACACATAGACTTGATATTTTTTTTGGCAAACATTGTTCAGGACATTGAGCTGGTCATTTTGAGTGCTAGTAGTCCAGGGTACCTATTTTCAAATTGAACTTACGGACGATTGAGTGCGTTTGTTTATTCGCGACATAAGTGATTTACGTGAATAACTTCTGAACTACACATAGAGTTGATATTTTTTTTGGCAAATATTGTTCAGGACATTGAGCTGGTCATTTTGAGTGCTAGTGGTCCAGGGTACCTCTTTTCAAATTGAACTTACGGACGATTGAGTGCGTTTGTTTATTCGCGACATAAGCGATTTACGTGAATAACTTCTGAACTACACATAGACTTGATATTTTTTTGGCAAATATTGTTCAGGACATTGAGCTGGTCATTTTGAGTGCTAGTGGTCCAGGGTACCTCTTTTCAAATTGAACTTACGGACGATTGAGTGCGTTTGTTTATTCTCGACATAAGCGATTTACGTGAATAACTTCTGAACTACACATAGACTTGATATTTTTTTGGCAAATATTGTTCAGGACATTGAGCTGGTCATTTTGAGTGCTAGTGGTCCAGGGTACCTCTTTTCAAATTGAACTTACGGACGATTGAGTGCGTTTGTTTATTCGCGACATAAGCGATTTACGTGAATAACTTCTGAACTACACATAGACTTGATATTTTTTTTGGCAAATATTGTTCAGGACATTGAGCTGGTCATTTTGAGTGCTAGTGGTCCAGGGTACCTCTTTTCAAATTGAACTTACGGACGATTGAGTGCGTTTGTTTATTCGCGACATAAGCGATTTACGTGAATAACTTCTGAACTACACATAGACTTGATATTTTTTTTGGCAAATATTGTTCAGGACATTGAGCTGGTCATTTTGAGTGCTAGTGGTCCAGGGTACCTCTTTTCAAATTGAACTTACGGACGATTGAGTGCGTTTGTTTATTCGCGACATAAGCGATTTACGTGAATAACTTCTGAACTACACATAGACTTGATATTTTTTTTGGCAAATATTGTTCAGGACATTGAGCTGGTCATTTTGAGTGCTAGTGGTCCAGGGTACCTCTTTTCAAATTGAACTTACGGACGATTGAGTGCGTTTGTTTATTCGCGACATAAGCGATTTACGTGAATAACTACTGAACTACACATAGACTTGATATTTTTTTTGGCAAATATTGTTCAGGACATTGAGCTGGTCATTTTGAGTGCTAGTAGTCCAGGGTACCTATTTTCAAATTGAACTTACGGACGATTGAGTGCGTTTGTTTATTCGCGACATAAGCGATTTACGTGAATAACTTCTGAACTACACATAGACTTGATATTTTTTTTTGGCAAATATTGTTCAGGACATTGAGCTGGTCATTTTGAGTGCTAGTGGTCCACGGTACCTCTTTTCAAATTGAACTTACGGACGATTGAGTGCGTTTGTTTATTCGCGACATAAGCGATTTACGTGAATAACTTCTGAACTACACATAGACTTGATATTTTTTTTGGCAAATATTGTTCAGGACATTGAGCTGGTCATTTTGAGTGCTAGTGGTCCAGGGTACCTCTTTTCAAATTGAACTTACGGACGATTGAGTGCGTTTGTTTATTCGCGACATAAGCGATTTACGTGAATAACTTCTGAACTACACAGAGACTTGATATTTTTTTGGCAAATATTGTTCAGGACATTGAGCCGGTCATTTTGAGTGCTAGTGGTCCAGGGTACCTCTTTTCAAATTGAACTTACGGACGATTGAGTGCGTTTGTTTATTCGCGACATAAGCGATTTACGTGAATAACTTCTGAACTACACATAGACTTGATATTTTTTTGGCAAATATTGTTCAGGACATTGAGCCGGTCATTTTGAGTGCTAGTGGTCCAGGGTACCTCTTTTCAAATTGAACTTACGGACGATTGAGTGCGTTTGTTTATTCGCGACATAAGCGATTTACGTGAATAACTTCTGAACTACACATAGACTTGATATTTTTTTGGGCAAATATTGTTCAGGACATTGAGCTGGTCATTTTGAGTGCTAGTGGTCCAGGGTACCTATTTTCAAATTGAACTTACGGACGATTGAGTGCGTTTGTTTATTCGCGACATAAGCGATTTACGTGAATAACTTCTGAACTACACATAGACTTGATATTTTTTTTGGCAAATATTGTTCAGGACATTGAGCTGGTCATTTTGAGTGCTAGTAGTCCAGGGTACCTATTTTCAAATTGAACTTACGGACGATTGAGTGCGTTTGTTTATTCGCGACATAAGCGATTTACGTGAATAACTTCTGAACTACACATAGACTTGATATTTTTTTGGCAAATATTGTTCAGGACATTGAGCTGGTCATTTTGAGTGCTAGTGGTCCAGGGTACCTCTTTTCAAATTGAACTTACGGACGATTGAGTGCGTTTGTTTATTCTCGACATAAGCGATTTACGTGAATAACTTCTGAACTACACATAGACTTGATATTTTTTTGGCAAATATTGTTCAGGACATTGAGCTGGTCATTTTGAGTGCTAGTGGTCCAGGGTACCTCTTTTCAAATTGAACTTACGGACGATTGAGTGCGTTTGTTTATTCGCGACATAAGCGATTTACGTGAATAACTTCTGAACTACACATAGACTTGATATTTTTTTTGGCAAATATTGTTCAGGACATTGAGCTGGTCATTTTGAGTGCTAGTGGTCCAGGGTACCTCTTTTCAAATTGAACTTACGGACGATTGAGTGCGTTTGTTTATTCGCGACATAAGCGATTTACGTGAATAACTTCTGAACTACACATAGACTTGATATTTTTTTTGGCAAATATTGTTCAGGACATTGAGCTGGTCATTTTGAGTGCTAGTGGTCCAGGGTACCTCTTTTCAAATTGAACTTACGGACGATTGAGTGCGTTTGTTTATTCGCGACATAAGCGATTTACGTGAATAACTTCTGAACTACACATAGACTTGATATTTTTTTTGGCAAATATTGTTCAGGACATTGAGCTGGTCATTTTGAGTGCTAGTAGTCCAGGGTACCTATTTTCAAATTGAACTTACGGACGATTGAGTGCGTTTGTTTATTCGCGACATAAGCGATTTACGTGAAGAACTTCTGAACTACACATAGACTTGATATTTTTTTTGGCAAATATTGTTCAGGACATTGAGCTGGTCATTTTGAGTGCTAGTGGTCCAGGGTACCTATTTTCAAATTGAACTTACGGACGATTGAGTGCGTTTGTTTATTCGCGACATAAGCGATTTACGTGAATAACTTCTGAACTACACATAGACTTGATATTTTTTTTGGCAAATATTGTTCAGGACATTGAGCTGGTCATTTTGAGTGCTAGTAGTCCAGGGTACCTATTTTCAAATTGAACTTACGGACGATTGAGTGCGTTTGTTTATTCGCGACATAAGCGATTTACGTGAATAACTTCTGAACTACACATAGACTTGATATTTTTTTTGGCAAATATTGTTCAGGACATTGAGCTGGTCATTTTGAGTTCTAGTGGTCCAGGGTACCTCTTTTCAAATTGAACTTACGGACGATTGAGTGCGTTTGTTTATTCGCGACATAAGCGATTTACGTGAATAACTTCTGAACTACACATAGACTTGATATTTTTTTTGGCAAATATTGTTCAGGACATTGAGCTGGTCATTTTGAGTGCTAGTAGTCCAGGGTACCTATTTTCAAATTGAACTTACGGACGATTGAGTGCGTTTGTTTATTCGCGACATAAGCGATTTACGTGAATAACTTCTGAACTACACATAGACTTGATATTTTTTTTGGCAAATATTGTTCAGGACATTGAGCTGGTCATTTTGAGTGCTAGTGGTCCAGGGTACCTCTTTTCAAATTGAACTTACGGACGATTGAGTGCGTTTGTTTATTCGCGACATAAGCGATTTACGTGAATAACTTCTGAACTACACATAGACTTGATATTTTTTTGGCAAATATTGTTCAGGACATTGAGCCGGTCATTTTGAGTGCTAGTGGTCCAGGGTACCTCTTTTCAAATTGAACTTACGGACGATTGAGTGCGTTTGTTTATTCGCGACATAAGCGATTTACGTGAATAACTTCTGAACTACACAGAGACTTGATATTTTTTTGGCAAATATTGTTCAGGACATTGAGCCGGTCATTTTGAGTGCTACTGGTCCAGGGTACCTCTTTTCAAATTGAACTTACGGACGATTGAGTGCGTTTGTTTATTCGCGACATAAGCGATTTACGTGAATAACTTCTGAACTACACATAGACTTGATATTTTTTTGGCAAATATTGTTCAGGACATTGAGCCGGTCATTTTGAGTGCTAGTGGTCCAGGGTACCTCTTTTCAAATTGAACTTACGGACGATTGAGTGCGTTTGTTTATTCGCGACATAAGCGATTTACGTGAATAACTTCTGAACTACACATAGACTTGATATTTTTTTGGGCAAATATTGTTCAGGACATTGAGCTGGTCATTTTGAGTGCTAGTGGTCCAGGGTACCTATTTTCAAATTGAACTTACGGACGATTGAGTGCGTTTGTTTATTCGCGACATAAGCGATTTACGTGAATAACTTCTGAACTACACATAGACTTGATATTTTTTTTGGCAAATATTGTTCAGGACATTGAGCTGGTCATTTTGAGTGCTAGTAGTCCAGGGTACCTATTTTCAAATTGAACTTACGGACGATTGAGTGCGTTTGTTTATTCGCGACATAAGCGATTTACGTGAATAACTTCTGAACTACACATAGACTTGATATTTTTTTGGCAAATATTGTTCAGGACATTGAGCTGGTCATTTTGAGTGCTAGTGGTCCAGGGTACCTCTTTTCAAATTGAACTTACGGACGATTGAGTGCGTTTGTTTATTCTCGACATAAGCGATTTACGTGAATAACTTCTGAACTACACATAGACTTGATATTTTTTTTGGCAAATATTGTTCAGGACATTGAGCTGGTCATTTTGAGTGCTAGTGGTCCAGGGTACCTCTTTTCAAATTGAACTTACGGACGATTGAGTGCGTTTGTTTATTCGCGACATAAGCGATTTACGTGAATAACTTCTGAACTACACATAGACTTGATATTTTTTTTGGCAAATATTGTTCAGGACATTGAGCTGGTCATTTTGAGTGCTAGTGGTCCAGGGTACCTCTTTTCAAATTGAACTTACGGACGATTGAGTGCGTTTGTTTATTCGCGACATAAGCGATTTACGTGAATAACTTCTGAACTACACATAGACTTGATATTTTTTTTGGCAAATATTGTTCAGGACATTGAGCTGGTCATTTTGAGTGCTAGTGGTCCAGGGTACCTCTTTTCAAATTGAACTTACGGACGATTGAGTGCGTTTGTTTATTCGCGACATAAGCGATTTACGTGAATAACTTCTGAACTACACATAGACTTGATATTTTTTTTGGCAAATATTGTTCAGGACATTGAGCTGGTCATTTTGAGTGCTAGTAGTCCAGGGTACCTATTTTCAAATTGAACTTACGGACGATTGAGTGCGTTTGTTTATTCGCGACATAAGCGATTTACGTGAAGAACTTCTGAACTACACATAGACTTGATATTTTTTTTGGCAAATATTGTTCAGGACATTGAGCTGGTCATTTTGAGTGCTAGTGGTCCAGGGTACCTATTTTCAAATTGAACTTACGGACGATTGAGTGCGTTTGTTTATTCGCGACATAAGCGATTTACGTGAATAACTTCTGAACTACACATAGACTTGATATTTTTTTTGGCAAATATTGTTCAGGACATTGAGCTGGTCATTTTGAGTGCTAGTAGTCCAGGGTACCTATTTTCAAATTGAACTTACGGACGATTGAGTGCGTTTGTTTATTCGCGACATAAGCGATTTACGTGAATAACTTCTGAACTACACATAGACTTGATATTTTTTTTGGCAAATATTGTTCAGGACATTGAGCTGGTCATTTTGAGTGCTAGTGGTCCAGGGTACCTCTTTTCAAATTGAACTTACGGACGATTGAGTGCGTTTGTTTATTCTCGACATAAGCGATTTACGTGAATAACTTCTGAACTACACATAGACTTGATATTTTTTTTGGCAAATATTGTTCAGGACATTGAGCTGGTCATTTTGAGTGCTAGTAGTCCAGGGTACCTCTTTTCAAATTGAACTTACGGACGATTGAGTGCGTTTGTTTATTCGCGACATAAGCGATTTACGTGAATAACTTCTGAACTACACATAGACTTGGTATTTTTTTGGGCAAATATTGTTCAGGACATTGAGCTGGTCATTTTGAGTGCTAGTGGTCCAGGGTACCTCTTTTCAAATTGAACTTAAGTACGATTGAGTGCGTTTGATTATGTGCGACGAAAGAGATTTATGTGAATAACCCAGGACCACAAGTAGGCAAAATAAACATCTCAAAGTCCTGATCAAAATTTTACCCAAACAATATCCACTCTATGTATAATTCCCCATGCATGGAAAATCGAATACCTAACTAATAACTAATAGCTTACTGCCATACATGAAAATCGAATAACTAACTAATATCTAATAGCTAACTGCAGACTAACTTGAATCCGGTCCAAACCCAAATCCTGCACAAAATCCCGCCATGACATCCACAGCTTCCTCGCGTCTGCTCTGTCTGTTCTATGGAGGAAGAGGCACCGCCCCTTCCGGTCACATGGGCAGAGGTCCTTTAGCCGACTTGGATTTAGCCTCTACCTTGGATTTAGCCTCTACCGTGCGCACGGCCCGTACCTGCACCGCATCACATTCCGGTCTCAGCTTCTCACGGGTTTTCTGTAAGCGCCAGAAAGTTGTAGGACTGGAGCAGCCTGTAGTGTACGTGTCCTCGGTGTGTGTGACAGCCTGTAGTGTACGTGTCCTCGGTGCGTGTGACAGCCTGTAGTGTACGTGTCCTCGGTGTGTGTGACAGCCTGTAGTGTACGTGTCCTCGGTGCGTGTGACAGCCTGTAGTGTGTACGTGTCCTCGGTGCGTGTGACAGCCTGTAGTGTACGTGTCCTCGGTGTGTGTGACAGCCTGTAGTGTTCGTGTCCTCGGTGCGTGTGACAGCCTGTAGTGTACGTGTCCTCGGTGCGTGTGACAGCCTGTAGTGTACGTGTCCTCGGTGCGTGTGACAGCCTGTAGTGTACGTGTCCTCGGTGTGTGTGACAGCCTGTAGTGTACGTGTCCTCGGTGCGTGTGACAGCCTGTAGTGTGTACGTGTCCTCGGTGCGTGTGACAGCCTGTAGTGTACGTGTCCTCGGTGCGTGTGACAGCCTGTAGTGTACGTGTCCTCGGTGCGTGTGACAGCCTGTAGTGTTCGTGTCCTCGGTGCGTGTGACAGCCTGTAGTGTTCGTGTCCTCGGTGCGTGTGACAGCCTGTAGTGTACGTGTCCTCGGTGCGTGTGACAGCCTGTAGTGTACGTGTCCTCGGTGCGTGTGACCGCCTGTAGTGTACGTGTCCTCGGTGTGTGTGACAGCCTGTAGTGTTCGTGTCCTCGGTGTGTGTGACAGCCTGTAGTGTTCGTGTCCTCGGTGCGTGTGACAGCCTGTAGTGTACGTGTCCTCGGTGTGTGTGACAGCCTGTAGTGTACGTGTCCTCGGTGTGTGTGACAGCCTGTAGTGTGTGTGACAGCCTGTAGTGTTCGTGTCCTCGGTGCGTGTGACAGCCTGTAGTGTACGTGTCCTCGGTGTGTGTGACAGCCTGTAGTGTACGTGTCCTCGGTGCGTGTGACAGCCTGTAGTGTACGTGTCCTCGGTGTGTGTGACAGCCTGTAGTGTACGTGTCCTCGGTGCGTGTGACAGCCTGTAGTGTACGTGTCCTCGGTGTGTGTGACAGCCTGTAGTGTACGTGTCCTCGGTGTGTGTGACAGCCTGTAGTGTACGTGTCCTCAGTGTGTGTGACAGCCTGTAGTGTGTGTGACAGCCTGTAGTGTGTGTGACAGCCTGTAGTGTACGTGTCCTCGGTGCGTGTGACAGCCTGTAGTGTACGTGTCCTCGGTGCGTGTGACAGCCTGTAGTGTACGTGTCCTCGGTGTGTGTGACAGCCTGTAGTGTACGTGTCCTCAGTGTGTGTGACAGCCTGTAGTGTGTGTGACAGCCTGTAGTGTGTGTGACAGCCTGTAGTGTACGTGTCCTCAGTGTGTGTGACAGCCTGTAGTGTACGTGTCCGCCAGTGTGTGTGACAGCCTGTAGTGTACGTGTCCTCAGTGTGTGTGACAGCCTGTAGTGTGTGTGACAGCCTGTAGTGTGTGTGACAGCCTGTAGTGTACGTGTCCTCGGTGTGTGTGACAGCCTGTAGTGTACGTGTCCTCGGTGTGTGTGACAGCCTGTAGTGTACGTGTCCTCGGTGTGTGTGACAGCCTGTAGTGTGTGTGACAGCCTGTAGTGTACGTGTCCTCAGTGTGTGTGACAGCCTGTAGTGTACGTGTCCGCCAGTGTGTGTGACAGCCTGTAGTGTACGTGTCCGCCAGTGTGTGTGACAGCCTGTAGTGTACGTGTCCGCCAGTGTGTGTGACAGCCTGTAGTGTACGTGTCCTCAGTGTGACAGCCTGAAGTGTATGTGTCCTCGGTGTGTGTGACAGCCTGTAGTGTACATGTCCTCGGTGCATGTGACAGCCTGTAGTGTACGTGTCCTCAGTGTGTGTGACAGCAAGTGGAATTATATACTTAACAAAAAAGTGTGAAACAACTGAAATTGTCTTGGCATTCTCTTGATGAGCTTCAAGAAGTAGTCACCGGGAATGGTTTTCACTTCACAGGTGTGCCCTGTCAGGTTTAATAAGTGGGATTTCTTGACTTATAAATGGGATTGGGTCGATCAGTTCTGTTGTGCAGAAGTCTGGTGGATACACAGCTGATAGTCCTAATGAATAGACTGTTAAAATTTGTATTATGGCAAGAAAAAAAGCAGCTAAGTAAAGAAAAACGAGTGGCCATCATTACTTTAAGAAATGATGGTCAGTCAGTCCAAAAAATTGGGAAAACTTTTAAAGTGTCCCCAAGTGCAGTGGCAAAAACCATCAAGCGCTACAAAGAAACTGGCTCACATGAGGACCACCCAAGGAAAGGAAGACCAAGAGTCACCTCTGCTTCTGAGGATACGTTTATCCGAGTCACCAGCCTCAGAAATTGCTGCTCCGTCGTAAACGTCTTTTCCGCCCCCACCTCACCGCACCTCACAATGGGGCAGCGGATGCGCTGGAAAAATGCATCCGCTGCCCCCGTTGTGCGGCGGAGACAACGCTAGCGTCGGGAACGTTGGCCCGACGCACAGCGACGGGCCGAGCCCGATGCTAGTGTGAAAGTAGCCTAAGAGGAAACTTTGTGCAGCAGGCCTTCATGGTAAAATAGCTGCTAGGAAACCACTGCTAAGGACAGGCAACAAGCAGAAGAGACTTGTTTGGGCTAAAGAATACAAGGAATGGACATTAGACCAGTGGAAATCTGGGCTTTGGTCTGATGAGTCCAAATTTGAGCTCTTTGGTTCCAACCACCGTGTCTTTGTGCGACGCAGAAAAGGTGAACGGATGGACTCTACATGCCTGGTTCCCACCGTGAAGCATGGAGGAGGAAGTGTGATAGTGTGGGGGTGCTTTGCTGGTGACACTGTTGGGGATTTATTCAAAATTGAAGGCATACTGGACCAGCATGGCTACCACAGCATCTTGCAGCGGCATGCTATTCCATCAGGTTTGCGTTTAGTTGAACCATCATTTATTTTTCAACAGGACAATGACCCCAAACACACCTCCAGGCTGTGTAAGGGCTATTAACCAAGGAGAGTAATGGGGTATTACGCCAGATGACCTGGCCTCCACAGTCACCAGACCTGAACCCAATCGAGATGGTTTGGGGTGAGCTGGACCACAGAGTGAAGGCAAAAGGGCCAACAAGTGTTAAGCATCTCTGGGAACTCCTTCAAGATTGTTGGAAGACCATTCCTGATGACTACCTCTTGAAGCTCATCAAGAGAATGCAAAGCAGTCATCAAAGCAAAAGGTGGCTACTTTGAAGAACCTAGAATGTAAGACATAATTTTAGTTGTTTCACACATTTTTGTTAAGTATATAATTCCACATGTGTTAATTCATAGTTTTGATGCCTTCAGTGTGAATGTACTGTTTTCATAGTCATGAAAATAAAGAAAAATCTTTAAATGAGAAGGTGTGTCCAAACTTTTGGCCTGTACTGTACGTGTCCTTGGCATGTGTGACAGCCTGTAGTGTACGTGTCCGCCAGCGTGTGTGACAGCCTGTAGTGTACATGTCCCCCAGCGTGAGTGGCAGCCTGTAATATAGGTGTCCGCCAGTGTGTTGCGCTCTGTTGTATGATTTGCATCATGTGGAATAGTAAGTTTTCTTCTGAGATGGGGTTTCGCCCTCGTCTGTTTGTTGGGAGCTGGGGGTTTCGCCCCCATCTGTTGGAGCTGGGGATTTCGCGCCTGACTGTTTGTTGGGAGCTAGGGGTTTCGCCCCCCTCCCCTCCCGTCTGGTTGTTGGGAGCTGGGTTTCTGACCGCTGTGTTTCTTATTAATCCTACAGTGATGTGCCGACCATAAGGACAGAGAAGACCATTGCAGTGCTGACCTGATATCATAGATTTTCTGGCCTCGGATCACCTCTGACCCCCTCTGAAGGCTTCTCATGGAGTCGGGTGGAACTCATGATTCTGAGGTTCCTGCCGTTCTTACAGATGCTGCTTTTTCACAGAGATACAGGTAAGAAGCAGAATGAAAGCTGTGGGATGATCGGTCCCAGTACACATGATGCAGAGGAGGCTTCCTGAGAACAGCTTTAATTTCCATCCTCTCAGTGCAGTGATGGCAAAGTGGTGACACCCCGTCGCTACATGTCCCTTCTGGCTTTTCATTTATGGGACCCCCATGGCGTTAGGGGGCCCGTCCTGTGTTCCAGTGGGGGGGACCCTGTCCGGCTTTCCAGTTGGGGGGCCCGTTCGGCACCTGACACCATGCATTAGAGGGTGCAGATACCTCTCCTCCCGCATAGTTCTGTTACGTCGCCCACTGCAGGTAATCGCCGGCTGCAATACGGCTTCTGCGTTCTCGTCCCTCTGACTAGCAGATGTAGTGAGAGCGCACCAGGTTAGTAGCGGCTTCAAATTGTATGCAGCGCTCACGTGACATATTAATGTCACACCAGCCACGGGAGAGCCCGCTGCATGAGGCGAGGATGTAATATTATTTTACACGTAGGAGTAATATTTTAGAAAGGGGTGTCCAAGTAGTAGACAATCCCTTTACAATGGGTTTGCACACCAGCCAGTGATCTTCAGCGACGACCATTGTGTGGATTTCTTGGTGGTCGTTTCATGGGAATATTATTTAATTTTTTTGAATGAAAATTAAAACCACTTTTCTTCATATTTCTACACAATTTTTATTTCTTTCAAAGTTAAATATGAAAAAAATTAAGTCTAGTTTCCATATTTTCCAATTTCTGATATTGAGGGAAATCGCTGCATACATTTTGCAAAAACCGTTGTAGTAATGCCACGTGGGCAAAAGACCGCTGTTGTCACTTCTACTCGCTCCTTGTCAGGAACATGAGGTATTTGATTGTGTATTATCACGCACACTGAGCTCTGCTAAGTCCCTTAAAGCTTAGACGACACACGCTGCGGGCCATCCCGACCCCCTCTTTTCACTCTGCCTGCTTGTGTGTGAATCCTAAACCCCTCATTTTCACCCTCCCAAAAGAATTTTTATTGCTTTTAGCTGCAAATAGCAGATATCTCCTTAAAACTACTCATTCCCCTCCCATCGAATACCAGCCAAAACTGGTGTAGAAGACCTGAGTTCCTTTGTTTTATTAACATGACATATATGGGCACCGACCCGGGCTAGAAATATACGAATTACATATTTCGGATGTCCCTCGATAGATCTATCACTCGCTGAAACCGCTAGAAGCTAAGCACAACGAGTGCAGAGAGTAGATTTCTTCGTAAGCAGGTCATGTAATTAATCCGTATTTACTTAAAAGAATCGCCCCTACGTGGTGCACATCGTGATCCTGCGGTATTTATTATACGAGGTTCATACAGCGAGATATGCATGCATAATAGTTTCATATTCTAAGTAAAGGGGAGGCATCAGCCCCTAAGTAATGTCACCACAGGGAGAGTGCCTGGGTTTTAGGCTGTGAGGTAACTTAGTGGGACAGCAGTTTGCAGTGCCTTTTGTCCGGGGGTCTAGCTGCTATAGAGAGGGGTGTTATGCATCTGAATATATGCTGGCCCCCTCAATACACGGCTGCCATGATGATGCCATGAGATAACGACCTGTAAGTGATTTCTTTCAACTTTATTCCTTTTTTTATTTGTATTCTGTAATGTACACATGATTTTGTCTTTTTTATAATATCTTTGATACTTTGTAAACACTGCCTACTTTTTTATGAAGAAAAATATATAATTTACTAGCTTGTCTTTTTATACTCTATACGAACTGTGCGTCCTCTGAGCAGGGTGGATTGATTTAAATCACGCCGATTTAAATCATGATTTAAATCACGATTTAAATCAAAAGATTTTTTTCTATTTAAATCGGATCGATTTAAATCATGATTTTAATCATGATTTAAATCACTGATTTAAATCAAAAGGTTTTTTTTAATATAAATCACGATTAAAATGAGAAGTGAGAGCAGTGCGCATGTGCGCCCATAGTTACACGGACGAAACTAGGGGCAACGATCTAACGCCAGGGTGAGGGGGGGACCCCAAAGTAAGTAAAAATCTTTTTTGTTTTACTATATGGCAATAGGTAGGTGTTTAAAAGCAGCATGTCTTAATTGTATAAACTATTACTAGCCTCCACATTTTGTTCATACTGCCCCTTTAATTCCACACTTCTAGCTTGGTTTCACTTTTGGTTTAGTTTCTTTTTCCATTCAGTTGACATGCCCAAACTTGTTGGATAGTCAGCATCCTACAGAAACCTCTCGAAGAGCATGGCATTGTGAATGTTACACATATACAGCCTTTATTCTACTGAGTTAAACAACTCAGCTTTATCTCATGATGGAAGAACCTTTGGATGGTAAAATATTTTCCTCAAAAAGCAGTTTATTGAAAAAAATCCGATTTAAATCAAAAAAATCCGATTTAAATCAAAAAAATCCGATTTTTTTGATTTTTTTAAAAAAACATTGATTTTTATCCACCCTGCCTCTGAGGTGAATTACGCTACTGATTTGGGGTTGGCTCTGGACCCGTTAATCCTTGTGTAATCGGAGCTGGTGGCAGTATACTTTGTCCTGTGCGATCGGGCGTCTTTGCAGCGACCGGCGGTGTTGATAATTATTGTTCCCGCCTGTGTGGGAGTAGTTATATCGCCCTCGCTGCAGCGTACCCAATAGCCAGTACATAGCAAGCAGCCTTTCTGGTGACTAATTACCCTAGGTGCAGTACCTAATCTGAATTGAGGGTAAAGGGGGCGCCAGAGAGCTGCAAGTTCAAACCGGAACTGGGAAGTGGGATATAGATAAATCCCCTTCAGAAGGAACCAGGGGCAACCAAACCACACAAATTGGTGAGTAGTGCGAACGACAAAGATATCCTCCCCAGGATCCCTGACATATTGTTGGGATCTGTGACATATTGTTGGCAGCACGGTGTGAACCGTGACACTCCTTCTGGGGGTTTAAAGAGGAGGGAGATTACGCGCAATGTAGTGACTTTGGGAGTCGGAGCGCAGCGCTATGTAGTGACGTTGGGAATCGGAGCGCAGTGCCATGTAGTGATGTTGGGAATCGGAGCGCAGTGCCATGTAGTGACGTTGGGAGTCGGAATGCAGTGCCATGTAGTGACGTTGGTTGGGAATCAGAGCGCAGCACCATGTAGTGACGTTGGGAGTCGCAGCAGAGTGCCATGTAGTGACGTTGGGAATCGGAGCGCAGTGCCATGTAGTGATGTTGGGAATCGGAGCGCAGTGCCATGTAGTGACGTTGGGAGTCGCAGCAGAGTGCCATGTAGTGACGTTGGGAGTCGCAGCAGAGTGCCATGTAGTGACGTTGGGAATCGGAGCGCAGTGCCATGTAGTGATGTTGGGAATCGGAGCGCAGTGCCATGTAGTGACGTTGGGAGTCGCAGCAGAGTGCCATGTAGTGACGTTGGGAGTCGCAGCAGAGTGCCATGTAGTGACGTTGGGAATCGGAGCGCAGTGCCATGTAGTGATGTTGGGAATCGGAGCGCAGTGCCATGTAGTGACGTTGGGAGTCGGAATGCAGTGCCATGTAGTGACGTTGGTTGGGAATCAGAGCGCAGCACCATGTAGTGACGTTGGGAGTCGCAGCAGAGTGCCATGTAGTGACGTTGGGAGTTGGAGAGCAGTGCCATGTGGTGACGTTGGGAGTCAGATACATGTGATTTCTGGGTTTTCTCTATTGGTTTGGCCTCTCACACGTGACCTATGATAAATTACAGATGTCTCCATTCTTTGTAGGGAGAACTTGTAACATCTGCAGTGAATCAGGTCTATTTGATACAAATAGAGGTAATAGTGTAGTACTTATAAAGATGGGGAGGTCACGTACATGTGTCAGTGTGGTACTTGTAGTGATGGGGGGGATCATGTACGTGTGTCTGCGTGGTACATGTAGCGATGGGGGGGAGGTCACGTACGTGTGTCTTAGGCCACAATCTCACTATCAGTATGTGGTCAGTATTTTCCTTCAGTATGTGTAAGTCAAAACCAGGAGTGGAAGAGTCAGAGGAAAAGTATAATCGAAACAAGTCACCATTTTTGCATTTATCATCCACTCCTGGTTTTGGCTTACTAATACTGATGTAAAATACTGACTAAATACTGAATGTGTGAACCTTGCCTTTGTCTGGTACTTGTAGAGATGGGGGGGTCACGTACGTGTCAGTGTGGTACTTGTAGTGATGGGGGAGGTCACGTACGTGTCAGTGTGGTACTTGTAGTGATGGGGGAGGTCACGTATGTGTGTCAGTGTGGTACTTGTAGTGATGGGGGGAGGGTCACGTATGTGTCATAGTGTGGTACTTGTAGTGATGGAGAGGTCACGTACATGTGTGGAACCCCAGGAGTCCGGTTGTCACAGTGGCATTGCCTACCTTACAGGAAGTAATGTCGTGCCTGGAAGCAAGGATTGGTCCTCTTACAAGGTGTCAGTAGGAGAGAAGTCGAACAGAACCTGGGGAGTGGAGCTGTGATTACACTCGTTAAGAACCAGAGTCCGTGGTTGCATGGGTACTGAAGTCCCGGCAGCTAAATTCGGAGGGTAGGGGACTGCAGGTCCTGGCCCGATCTAATACTCGGCGGCACAGCAGCATACCAGAGCCTGGAGCCCACACAAATGAGCGGCACCTGTGATAGGTTCGAGCTGCCTGCCATGCGGGCAACAATTTGTTTTTAAAAACAGAGAGACAGCTGCAGGAGGATGAGCGGTGAGGCAGCAAGAAAAAAAGGACAGCACAGAAGGAAGGTGTCACGATAATGTAAAAATTTCATATTGCGAGTATGGTTTCAGAAGGTTACATGGCTTTCCAGAGACAGTTGTGGGCCATTCCGCCCCATCCCCCCTTCTCTCTCTGCCTGCTGCTTGTATGTGTGTAATTCAAGACCCTCACTAGAATCACTGAAGTTTTATGGCTTAGCTGCAAATACAAGTCTCCCTATACTCCTCATTCCCCCTTCCCATTGAATACTGGCCAAAACTGGTACCTTCTTTGTTGAGATTCTTTGTTGTATAAATATGATATATATGGGCACCGATCCGGGCTAGAGATATAAGAATTGTGTATTCCGGATGTCCATCGATAGATCTATTACTCACCGAAAGCGCTAGCAGCTAAATGCAACGAGGGCAAAGCGTGGATTTCTCCTTAAGCGGTTCATGTAATTGCGCCGTGCTTACACTTAAAAGAATCGCCCCAACGTGGTGCACCCCGAGAACCTGGTGTAGTTCATATACGAGATTCATACAGCAAGATATGCGTAAAAATAGTTTTCTCCTTCATCTCATTGGGTGTATGCTACTGCCGCCAGGAGACTGACACTAAGTAAACGTATACACCCTGACACTGGCCACAGGCTAATCCAGTTCATGTTTAGTGTCTTTAGGAGGCACATGTCTGGTTTTTCCCAGACCTTTTTTTTCTCTTTTTTACCATGAAGATGAGACGGGGGCAACGGACCCTTTTGAATGGGTCCGATCTCCCCAAACTAACAATGGGCGAGCACGTGGAGTGTCGCCTCCACGTATCCTCTCCTGCAACGTGGGACAAGATGCCGGACTCAGCGCTGACCACCCTAAGGTATTGAAACCCTAGGCTGTACAGGTGCATATGTGCAGACCGTGTGGCCCCCACTGCATCACCAATGCTAAGACTGCGGTGATGGAAGGAGGCAGAAGGTCCCTCTCCTCATCCCCTGAAGGGAAGATGTAGCTAGGGTGCCTGCACCGTCCTTTGCACAGCCCCCTATCTAACCTGAAGCTGGAATCCATTGCAGGAGTAGGTGGCTGGGAGGGCTCCTGCTACAGCTCTCTTCCTGGCTCTTCCATGCGCACACCTCCTCCCGCTGTATCGTCTGGCAGGTCAGCAGGGGAAATTCGGTTTTCGGTGGGTCCTCCGGCGGCCTCACATCGGCTCCACTCCCATTATTCTCGGGCGGGCACCGAAAATTTAGTCCGCGGCTTTTGCTGGTACTAGGCCACGAGTGAAAGTCCCTCCTCCGGAGCGCATCTGCTTCCAGTTCCGCCCCTTCGAGCAGAGCACGCATTTTTGAAGATGGGTCTTAGAGGATCTGTTCCTTTTACTGTAAGAATGTAGAGCAAGTCCACGGCACCGATGTGCCCACAAATTCACCGCTTCCACAAACAATTCAACCAAATGCCGATGCTGTGCCATATATGCCTGACTTTAGACTCTGGGTGCACATAAATAGAGAACCGTATAAATCCAAGCAAAGGAAAAAAAAACAGAAGTGCACTCACCGGTCTTTCTTTCTTTCTTGTGCGATAGTCCTTTATTTAGAACATGTGCGGGCACATGTGGGGAGAACGTGGACAAAAGATGCCGGCCGTTTCGCGCTGCCGTGCTTCTACGGGTCCCGTAGAAGCGCGGCAGCACAAAACGGCCGTCATCTTTTGTCCACGTTCTCCCCAAGTGTGCCCGCACATGTTCTAAATAAAGGACTATCGCACAAGAAAGACTGGTGAGTGCACTGTGGCATCTCGGCTTCAGGAAAATGGCTGCCGCGATCTCCTTCTGCGCACGCGCGGCATCCCGCGGCCATTTTCCTGAAGCCCCGGGCAGCAGAGCGCTCCATCTGCGCACGCGCGGCCACAGGAAGATGGCCGCCCCCACCGATCACCAGGGAAATAGCGCAGATAGCGCTCTTTTTCCTCACCTGTGCAGTGGATTCGGCAGTTGGGCATGCGCAAACCACTACGCCACCAACGGAAAAATAAGCAAGATCTGGGGGAAGAAACAGCGATGTCACCACGCCCATTTGACCAGACCAGCCTGATTGACAGGCGAAAATGGCGACTTTGGTAACGTATTTCGGCAGCATAGGTGGAGAATCAGGGTACACAAAATACACTATTGTAACGCACAGCTCAGGCCCTATTTAACGGTATTTTTATCTCATACGGAAAACGGGGTGACAGGTTCCCTTTAACCTTTGTGCAGCATTATATGGGCATATTTTAATATGGAGCATCTTATGGGGCCATAATCAACATTTGTGCAGCACTATATGGGGCAAATATCTCTATGGGGGCCCATCATGAACTGAATGGAGCATTATATGGGGCTCCTGATTCAATATGGATATTCAAAAACACTTAACCTACTGATATATCAATTAATTTTACTTTTATTGGTACCTATTTTTATTTTTGAAATTTACCGGTAGCTGCTGCATTTTCCACCCTAGGCTTATACTCGAGTCATTAAGTTTTCCCAGTTTTTTGTGGCAAAATTAGGGGGGTCGGCTTATACTCGGGTCGGCTTATACTCGAGTATGTGTGTATGTGTAAGGATTCGGAGAACAACCCGAGAGTGGACCCTCTGGCCCCCCAAGGATGAGCGGACCAGATGGAACCACCCCCTATACAGGGAGCGTTAGGAGCAGGCCCAAGGGGGATGGAGACACAACAGCTGGAGCCAAAGGGACGGCTACTAAAACAATAGAAGAGGAAAGACACAGCGGAGTCACAGAGTGGGCAAGACTGGAACACGGAGAAGGAATGGCAGAGACACTGGATTAACAAGGCAGGAACACAGGGCAGGCACGGTGGAGACACAGGGCTGACAAGGCAAGTAAGCAGGGCAGGCATGGCGGAGAGACAGGGCTGACAAGGCAGGAACGCAGAGCAGGCACGGCCGGGACATGGCTGATAAGGCAAGTACATAGGGCAGGCACGGTAGAGAGAAAGGGCTGACAAGGCAGGAAGGCAGAGCAGGCACGTCGGTGAAACAGGGCAGACCAGACTGGAACGCAGGGCAGTTACAGCGGAGACAAAGGTACAAAGACCGGGGAGCCTAGGACATAGGTACACTGACTGGAAGTACAGGGAAACCTACAAAGCAAAGGCGTCTTACCTGGAAAGACGTCGGGAAGAAATACCCGATGGGCGCCGCCATGTTGGGTCAGAGCCATCGGGTTGCAACCTCCCAGGAGGCAGTGCGGTGCAGGAGACGCGACTGCGCATGCGTGAAAGAACAGAATGCCGCGACCGAGAGAAGGGAGAAGCAGAGCGGAGCAGAGCCGGGAGTGCGCCGAGGGACAGAAGAAGACAGGTAAGTAAGGTAAGGTGGCGTCAAAGTTTCACAGACTTCAGGAAATAAATCTCCCCACTTTTGTCCTAATCCTAAAAATCAAAAAGAACTCAAACTCCATTCATTAGATGTCAAAAGATGTCTACTTAGGTATATATCTTTAACAGACCCCTGGAAAAAAGATAATTCTTTATTCATATCCGTTTAGGGTGTCCAAAAACACCTTTAGGTAGATGGATTAGGGAAGAGATTTTTGGCTTATTCAGCAGGTGAAATTGTAGAAAGCAAATAAGGCTCCCAAACAATAGAACCAGCATGGTACCATGCAGGGAAGCCTAAATGGAAACAAGTGTGCAGGACACACCAAATAATAACATAACCACAAAAGAAAAAATGGTGTACCAGTCCTAAAGTAGAACAAAATCAATTTTATTAAAGCTATAAAACATGAGACAAGTCAAACAGTGACAGTGATGGGTTAAAACCGGCGCACAGGCCGTAACTGCAACAAAAGAGGAACAACACGGCACCCATCATAGGAAACATAAAGGTTCAGGCTCATATGGAGACCGTCCACAGGCTAACAGTATATATATACTCCATAATCCAACTGTGGGAACGCACATGAACGGAACAATATAAGAACCAGAACATACCGATGTAAGTAAGAAATAGATATGCGGCAGGTACCGTGATGTCCCCCTTCTCCCGACGCGCGTTTCGGGTGTCCCTTCCTTGAGGAAGGGACACCCGAAACGCGCGTCGGGAGGAGGGGGACATCACGGTACCTGCCGCATATCTATTTCTTACTTACATCGGTATGTTCTGGTTCTTATATTGTTCCGTTCATGTGCGTTCCCACAGTTGGATTATGGAGTATATATATACTGTTAGCCTGTGGACGGTCTCCATATGAGCCTGAACCTTTATGTTTCCTATGATGGGTGCCGTGTTGTTCCTCTTTTGTTGCAGTTACGGCCTGTGCGCCGGTTTTAACCCATCACTGTCACTGTTTGACTTGTCTCATGTTTTATAGCTTTAATAAAATTGATTTTGTTCTACTTTAGGACTGGTACACCATTTTTTCTTTTATTCAGCAGGTGGCCTAGAAGTTCCGGAAGGCATAAGAGCTCATTCAACTCGGGCCATGGCGACTTCCTGGGCAGAAAGGTCGGAGGTGTCGATGAAGGATATATGTAAGGCGGCCACATGGTCATCTCCACCTACTTTCTTTAAGCATTATAGATTAGATCTGGGTGGCTCCAACGATCTCACGTTTGGTAGAAGGGTGCTAGAAGCAGTAGTCCCTCCCTAAAACTCTTTTTCTCTGTAATTCTCTCGTTAGTGCTGTCATGGTGACTGAATAAATACTCAAGCTACTTAGCGGTAGCGGTGTTTTTCAGGAGCCCATGACAGCACTCCTATATTCCCTCCCTTTATGCTGACATGGCTTATCACCACTTATTGATATAAATTTTTTAAGTTTAGTCAGAGGGTGAAATGTGTAAATTATTTATGTGCTGCTAACCAAGAGGTCCTCTCATGCTCTGTAATCCAACTGATGCGGGAGAGAGGTGCCGCCCTTTTATCTCTGTAGGTTTCCTGTCCCTGAAGGGTGGATCCCCTCTCTCGTTAGTGCTGTCATGGGCTCCTGAAAAACACCGCTACCAGTAAGTAGCTTGAGTATTTTCTTATTGTCGCTCCATCCATTCCTTGTCTGAATCTGGATGTGACGAAGGTTCTGGATATCCTGAGATCCCTGGGGTGGATTCCGAACTTGGAGAAGTCGGATCTCCATCCATCTTTGAGAAAAAAAATTCTTAGGAGTTCTTCTGGACTCAGGGGAAAGAATGCCCTTCTTACCCAGGGACCGTCAACTCGATCTCGTCCAGAGGATTTCCAGATTCAGGAATCAGAGGACTCTGACCTTAAGAGACTCGATGTCAATCCTGGGCTCATTGACGTCATGCATACAAGCAGTCTCCTGGGCCCAGGCCCACACAAGAGTCCTTCAGTCCCACATCCTGATGCATTCGAAATGACGCCAGAATGCATTAACCAGGAGCAATCCTCGCCCCAGTCACATAACATCCTCCCTTTCATGGTGGCTGAACTCCCAAAACCTTCAACAGGGAGTCAGTTGGGATCAACTTCCTCTGAAGGTGCTCACAACGGGTGCAAGCCAGAGAGGCTGGATTGCCGTAGTAGAAGGTTCCCACTTCCAGGGGTTGTGGCCCCCAAACATCAGGTCTAGCTCCTCAAATCTGAGGGAACTAAAAGCCACATCTATCCTCATCCAAGTTCACCATGCACGTGTAATGTCCGACAACACGACTACAGTGGTCTACCTCCGACACCAAGGAGGCACGAAATACACAAGCCTGAAATTAACCGCTGCAAGGATTTTTTTCTGGGCAGAAAAACACCTCCTATCCATCACAGCAGTGCACATAAAGGGATCAGACAATGCCCAGGCGGACTTCCTCAGCAGGAGAGACTTCCATCCTGGGGAGTGGTCTCTAAACCAAGAGGTATTCCTATCCCTGGTCCGGAGTTGGGAAAGTCCCAACGTCGATCTGTTTGCCAACAGTCAGAACATGAAGTCAAGCACTTTCTTCTCCCTCAACTCCTCAAACGAAGCGCAAGGACTGGATGCCTTCTCCCATCCTTGGAAGTTTGCTCTGGCATACGCCTTCCCTCCGATTTGTATGTTACCAAGAACACTACAAAAGATCTGGGCAGCCCGAGTCACAACGATTCTGGTGGCACCGATGTGGTCAGGAAGAAGCTGGTACGGCGCGTTGACAGACATGTCTCTAGGGGGCCCGATACTTCTGCCCCAGATAGTCGATCTTCAACAGCGACCCCCTGCTACACCCAGACTTACATAGGTTGAAACCGGCAGCCTGGTTACTGAGGCCAAGATTCTGAGAGACAGAGGTCTCTCAGATGACTTAATTCAGACCCTACAAAAAAGTAGGAAACCAATAACTAACGCCATCTACGGCAAGGTTTAGAAAAAATTTTCATCCTGATGTTTCCCAAACAAACCCGATCTGTTCCATCCCAATATTGCACAAATCTTAGAATTTCTCCAGAAGGGACTGGATCTAGGACTCTCACCTAGTACCCTAAAGGTTCAGGTGTCGGCACTTAGTTCCTTCTTTGATCAGGATTTAGCAAGCCACCGTTGGGTTAGACGTTTCATGACATCTGCAACTAGGATTCGCCCTAGGCTCCATGTCCAGACCCCTCATTGGGATTTGAACCTTGTCCTGAATAGTCTGACCGGGGACCCCTTTGAACCCTTATCAACCATCGGCTTAAAAATCCTGACCCTTAAGACCGTCTTCCTAGTAGCAATCACTACCGCTAGGCTTATAGGAGAGCTGCAGGCTTTGTCAGTACAGGAGCCATACTTAACCATCACCATGGATAGCATAATCCTTAAGCTAGACCCTTCCTTTATGCCTAAGGTGGTCTCGGATTTCCACTAACTGGATCAAACAAGCCATTTGTCTTGCATATTCATCCCAGAAGCTTGCACCCACAGCATCGCTGAAAGCCCGCTCCACCCGTTCAGTTTCGACTTCCTGGGCAGAGAGAAGGAACGCATCGTCTGAGCAGATATGCAGAGCCGCCACCTGGTCGTCAGTCCATACATTCACCAGGCACTAGAGACTAAATTTCAATAGGGACCTATTGTTTGGCAGACGCGTTCTGCAGGTAGTTGTCCCTCCCTTAGAAATTAGCTGTTGGCATTACTCCGATACTGCTGTCGTGGAAGGTGACTGGAGAAAATAGAATTAGTCTTACCGGTAATTCGGTTTCTAGAAACCTTCCACGACAGCACTAATTTCCCTCCCTATCTGATATTCTTATTGGATGATTCCTGCACTTAAGTGGTAACTATACATGCTACTGTGTCCAGAAAAAACACTGGTGGTTGCAGGAATTGGAGGGGTATTTAACCTCTTTGTTTCCTGTCCCCTATTAGGGTGGGGAGACAACCTCCGATACTGCTGTCGTGGAAGGTTCCTAGAAACCGAATTACCGATAAGACTAATTCTATTTTCTTGCGCAAGTAGAAGAGAAATATTAGAATTTAGGACCGTGTGGCGTTGGCAGGGTATTTCTGCTTGCGTTCCAAAGACTGGGTTATAGACAACTGAACGCTGTGCTGGGACAAGGATGTGGACTGGCTTCATGATGGTGCTGCTTGACTGTGGGCCACAACAGGTGAAGGGGTAGAGGCATCTTCACATGCACAGTGTACTGGGGATTGGCTTCTCCGCAAAACAGTGGAAGAAGCAGTGGTGTGACCTGTAGGCAGTGGTCCTGGAGCCTTGGGTTTGGCCCACAAAGTCGGGTGCTTTGCTGCCATGTGCCTGATCATGCCGGTGGTGGTCAGGCTGGTTGTTTTGCTACCCCTGCTGATGCGCGCATGGCCGGTGCTGGAAATGGCCTTTTTGGGGTTATCAGCAGAGTCTTTAAAAAATAACCAGACTCTGAAAGATCTTACAGGTGGAATGGCAACTTCACTCATGTTGGTGTTATGGGGAACGGATGCACGCCTTCTGTCTGTGGCCACCACACTGCTTCTTCCTGCCTGTTGGGGGGATATGCCTCCTTCCCCCTGTGTTCTGCTGTCCTCGATATGCATGTCCTCCTGCCAGGTTGGGTCACTCACTATGTCATCTAACACCTTGTCATCCACATCCGCATCCTGTTCCTCCTCCGGATTTTCTGGCAATTGTGTCTCATCATCGTCCACCTCTTGTGACACTTTCCCACCATCGGTTTTGTGCGACCGGGGCTGCGCAAAGCTTTGGGCAGCTCTACTTTCGATATCATGTGTCCCCACTTGAAGTTGACTGGCAGAGAGTCTGGAGTCTTGAAATGGAAAACTGGACAGCTCTTCAGAGTGTCCGGGTGTGGGATTAGTTGTCTCGGGGCCCTCGGCATGGTGGGAGGAAGGAGGATCAGGGAGAGGAATATCCAAGCCACACTCACGGCTACACAGATTTGACCATGTGGAAGACATGGTGTTGGTGGTGGCTAAGTGACTGGAAGCATTATCCGCTATCCAACCAACAACCGTTTCACACTGCTCTGGCTTCAATAGTGTTGTGCTGCGGTCCCCTAGAAACTGGGACAGGAAGGTCGAGCGAGAAGCTGTGGGTCTTTGTTGTTGCCCACTTTCACCTTGGCCACGTCCTCGTCCTCTGCATGCACCATCATCATCACGTCCACTTCCCCGTCCCTTGCTCCTTGCCTATTTTAAATGGACTACTGCACTATTTCAAATCCTCAAATAATATCTGATCAGTATGCCTGCAAATCTACGATTTTTCCAACCCAAACACCAGCCAGGCCTCAGCCTGATAGAATAGACTTTTTGGGGGATTTTTTGTGAAGTAAATTAAAGCTAAATAGTGCTGTATAGAATTAGAGTATCAGACAGCAAAAAAATGGGTACACTGGCCTACAGTGACCAAACTTGGAGCACAGAGATATGAGGGCTCTCGTGGAAATACCACACTGGCAAATATGTGGCCTTTTAATATTTTTTATGCTAAATAGTGCTGTATATAATTTCAGTAACAGACAGCAAAAAAAGTGGTCCTCCAGCCTATAATGACCAAACTTGTAGCACAGTGATATATGAGGGCTCTCACGGAAATACCACACTGGCAAATATGTGGCCTTTTTGTAATTTTGGAAGCTAAATAATGCTGTATAGAATTAGAATAACAGACAGCAAAAAAAGTGGTCGTCCGGCCAATAATGACCAAAGTTGGAGCACGCAGATATGAGGCCTTTTTCGGTGAATTTAAAACACACACACAAAAAAAAAAATCCAACTAGGTATATAGTAAAGAAGCTGCAGCAGCAGACAGTTATGGAGCTTTGGGAAGGATGCAGCTTGCACTGATGTGGATATGCTGTGCCCTGCCTGCCTAGCGCTGCAATATCGGGACCCACGAATTTGCCCTAAAAAGGACTGTTGGTCTCTCAGGAGTTGTGGATGTAAGGCTAGTTTCACACTAGCGTTAACTGCAATACGTCGCAAATGCGTAGTTTTGCAGAAAATACGCATCCAGCAAAAGTTCTTGCTGGATACGTCTTTTCGTCATAGACTAACATTAGCGACGCATTTGCGACGTATTTGCGACGCATTGCCAAACGTCGCGTCCGTTTTGCGACGCTTGGGCGTGTGGTAGCGGACCGTCGGGAAAAAAAAACATTTTTTGCTCCCGACGGTCCACTTTTTCCGACCGCGCATGCGCGGCCGGAACTCCGCCCCCACCTCCCCGCACTTCCCCGCACCTCACAATGGGGCAGCGGATGCGTGGGAAAAATGCATCCGCTGCCCCCGTTGTGCGGCGGAGACCACCCTAGCGTCGGGAACGTCGGCCCGACGCACAGCGACGGGTTGTTCCCGACGCTAGTGTGAAACTAGCCTAAGAGTTGCAGACCTACACTAACTCTAAAAACCACAATTCTGACCCTATCTCGGCACCAGCTCTCCCTACTCTAACTGAATCCGGAACTGAATGCAGCGAGCAGGGCGGCCCCTTGGTCTTTTATACTCGGGATGATGCTGTACAGCCCAGCCAATCACTGCATGACCACAACAAAGATGGCTGCGGCTTTTCATGGCCTGGCAGACAATCCCTGCACCGTTATTGGGTCTCTAAAGTCGCCAAAAACGCATAGTGATACTCGGGCGAGTAACGAGTAGTGGCGAACACGTTCGCTCATCACTTGTCACAATCAACCCTTTAACCCCTTAAGCCCCGAGGGTGGTTTGCACGTTAATGACCAGGCCAATTTTTACAATTCTGACCACTGTCCCTTTATGAGGTTATAACTCTGGAACGCTTTAACGGATCTTGGCGATTCTGACATTGTTTTCTCATGAGATATTGTACTTCATGTTAGTGGTAAAATTTATTCGATATAACTTGCATTTATTTGTGAAAAAAACGGAAATTTGGTGAAACTTTTGAAAATTTCGCAATTTTCCAACTTTGAATTTTTATGCCCTTAAATCACAGAGATGTCACGCAAAATACTTAATAAGTAACATTTCCCACATGTCTACTTTACATCAGCACAATTTTGGAACCAAAATTTTTTTTTGTTAGGGAGTTATAACCCTATCCCTAACTTTAGCCCTAACCCTAACCCTAACCCTAGCCCTAATGGGAAAATGGAAATAAATACATTTTTTTAATTGTATTATTTTTCCCTAACTAAGGGGGGTGATGAAGGGGAGTTTGATTTACTTTTATAGCGTTTTTTATATCGGATTTTTATGATTGGCAGCTGTCATACACTAAAAGACGCTTTTTATAGCAAAAAAGTTTTTGCGTCTCCACATTTTGAGACCTATAATTTTTCATATTTTGGTCCACAGAGTCATGTGAGGTCTTGTTTTTTGCGGGACGAGTTGACGTTTTTATTGGTTACATTTTCGGACACGTGACAGTTTTTGATCACTTTTTATTCCTATTTTTGTGAGGCAGAATGAACAAAAACTAGCTATTCATGAATTTCTTTTGGGGGAGGCGTTTATACCGTTCCACGTTTGGTAAAATTGATAAAGCAGTTTTATTCGTCGGGTCAGTACGATTACAGCGATATCTCATTTATATCATTTTTTTATGTTTTGGCGCTGTTATACGATAAAAGCTATTTTATAGAAAAAATAATTATTTTGGCATCGCTTTATTCTGAGGACTATAACTTTTTAATTTTTTTTGTTATGATGCTATATGGCAGCTTGTTTTTTGCGGGATAAGATGACGTTTTCAGCGGTACCATGGTTATTTATATCCGTCTTTTTGATCGCGTGTTATTCCACTTTTTGTTCGGCGGTATGATAATTAAGCTTTTTTTGGCTCGTGTTTTTTTTTTTTTTTTTTTTTTTTTCTTGCGATTTCTTGTATTTATGGGAATAATATATTTTTTTTTTCTTCTTTATTTAGGAATATTTTTTTTTTTTTTTTTTTTTACACGTAGAATTTTTTTTTTAACTTTTTTACTTTGTCCCGGGGGGGACATCACAGATCACCGATCTGACAGTTTGCACAGCACTCTGTCAGATCGGTGATCTGACATACAGCCGTGCAGGCTTACCAGCGCCTGCACGGCACCCGGAAGTACTCCCTGCAGGACCCGGATGCAGCCCTGCGGCCATTTTGGATCCGGGGACTGCAGGGAGGAGACGCTCGGTACAAGGTGAGTACATCGCCTTGTACCGATCGTCTCAGGGAAGCACGCAGGGAGCCCCCTCCCTGCGCGATTCTTCCCTGTACCGCCGGTACACCGCGATCATGTTTGATCGCGGTGTGCCGGGGGTTAATGTGCCGGGGGCGGTCCGTGACCGCTCCTGGCACATAGTGCCGGATGTCAGCTGCGATAGGCAGCTGACACTCGGCCGCGCTCACGGGGGAAGCTATGACGTACTATCCCGTCGGTGGGAATTAAGGCCCACCCCACCTCGACAAAATAGTACGTCATATGGAATTAAGGGGTTAACGAGTCGTGCAATATGACTTATGATAAAAACCAAATCAGTATCAAGGCGAAACATTGCTCCTTAGACCCCAGTCCTGAGTCTCTCATCTTGCCAAATTAGTTCTCATGCTTCGCACTGACGAGGGCCAACAGCCCGAAACACCGTGTCTGCGAATTGAGATACTGATTTGATTTTTATCCTAAGCCATATTGCACGACTCGTTAAAGGGTTGATTGCAACTTGTAGGATCGCTACTTCCAACAGGTGGCACTATAGAGTTTAAGTCCTCTTTTTTTTTTCTGAACAGGCAATTTGCATATTATATTTCCCAGAGGAGTATTGCACGGTGAATAAGCCTCCTACCTGGACAAGCCAGAGCTGGTATGTCACTCTCCTTAAAAATGAGTAAAATTCAAAAACAAAGATGGAATCACCAGCGGCACACTGACCAACGCGTTTTGGCTAAGGAGCCTTTTACCATGAAGAAGGCTCCTTAGCCAAAACGCGTTGGTCAGTGTGCTGCTGGTGATTCTATCTGTTTTTTAATTTTACTCATTTTTAATAATAATAATGTTTTTTGAATTTACCACTCATGCCTCGCCGGATTTCCTATCCCTTTCATATTGAATGCTGAAGATTTTGCCTTGCTCCAGGCCATCCGCGTGGAACTTCTCATCTGTATTCCTACAACATGGTGAGCTGACTTTTTTCTTTCTTATAAATTTAATTTATGCATGGATTTTTCTCACTTCACTTTCTTGGACTGTTTAGTGCTGATGCATAACACACAAATCGAATCACATAAATATTTAAACACCGGTTGTAATGTAACAAAATAGGTAAAAAGCCAAGGGGCTGAATACTTTCTTAAGCCACTGTACATGTCCTAGTGTGCCACTTGTAGAGATGTGGAGGTCACTTACATGCATTGTATATAAAGCTATTTTATTAGTGTCCAGGGGCATGAACATCAGGTGTGAACATAACAATAAATCAGTTTAATATACCCTGATACTAGTGTCCTAAGTCTCACTGAGAGCCGGGTAATTCACAAACATAGAGAAGCACATGTGGTACAAGTTCTTACCTAGTGTGAGCGGTGGTGCCAGGCCCTGGCGCGCGATTCGCTGAACTGCCTTCTTCTTGCACCACATGTGCTTCTCTATCTATGGTTGTGAATTACCCTTTTCTCAATGAGACTTAGGACACTAGTATCAGGGTATATTCAAATGATTTATGATGTTTGGCACACAGTGGGATTATCTCCCAAATTCGTTATTCTTGTGGTGTGTGGTGCCATCTTGTGGTTGCCCACTTTCAGTCTATTATGCATTTTTTGTATTATTCTATTCCTAAAGATTTGTATGTGTTTTTCATTATATTCAGTTCTTGTGTACTTTTTCTTATATGATCTGATTCTCTTGTACTGAACCATTTACTTTCCCATATAGGTAGGTCGACACTTACATATTTGGGTATAATCTCTACATATATTTGTCATATGTGCCACAATTGCTAATTAAGGGGCCATTATACAGCGTGGGAACTAATTCAGGGGGAATTATACACCATGGAATCTTATGCTGGGGCAATTATCCAGCTTGGAAGCTAATGTGTGGGCCATTATACAGTGTGGAAACTAGTTAGGCGATGATTATACACTTTTGAAACTAGTTTTGGGGCCATTATACAGCATGGGAGCTAATGTAGGCCCCCATACTGTGTGTAGGGGAGCTGTGGGCACACTATACTGTGTGTAGGGGAGCTGTGGGCACACTATACTGTGTAGGGGAGCTGTGGGCACACTATACTGTGTGTAGGGGAGCTGTGGGCACACTATACTGTGTGTAGGGGAGCTGTGGGCACACTATACTGTGTGTAGGGGAGCTGTGGGCACACTATACTGTGTGTAGGGGAGCTGTGGGCACACTATACTGTGTATAGGGGAGCTGTGGGCACACTATACTGTGTATAGGGGAGCTGTGAGCACACTATACTGTGTATAGGGGAGGTGCAGGGGTATCATACTGTTTATGGGGGGAGTCAGGTGATATTATTAAATGTTATGTGGACACGTAAGGATTATTGTTATAGGGACATGCATCGTCAAATGTTCACATTGGACATTACTACTTTCTAGGGACAAAATGTGGACAATGTTTTCAAAGACACTTGCACAGGGCATTACTGTTTTCTAGGGCGCAATTTTGCCATGTATAGGGGGCACAAACAAGACATTTTAGTATGTAAGGGGCACAGTGGTGGCGTTAGTATGTGGGGCAGTAAGAGGATGGATTTTGTATCACACAGCAGTGCAGTAATGGGGACAGTGGCTCAATATTGGGGTGACGGGAGGATGAGGAGTTTGTGCAGGTTGGGGATAAATAGGGATGGTGCTGTAATCTCTGCAGCAGAGTCCTGACTGGACAAGCCAACGTGTCGGCCTGGGCCAGATGGAAAAGACAGGAAAAGTGATGACTCCATCAGAAAGAACGTCAGCTGTAAGTCACCTTCTACAACTGTGCTGTAATCTCTTACACTGTAGGACTGGTATCTTCCACTACATTTCACCATATGGCGGTAATACCAGTGTTGGTCTTTGTGTAGAGATTTTTTTTCCCAGTAACGGCGCAGTCATCTGCTGAGGTTCTCCTGTACCTACAAATTATGGTGGCCCCTGTAGTTGTAATCAGGGTTACCCGGCTAGGGGGCCACTCATGAGCTGAACCCCGGGTGACGTCTGTCTGCTGGTGGTGGTTATAATTGAGTCACACATTTCTCTCTTCTGTTCTTTTATTGCAGAGAGTATCTGGAGAAGGCAAACATTCTCGATGGTCGTTATTGTGCACAGAAATTTGGTGATGGTATGGTCGCTCTTCCAGTTCTTGAAGAAAAATTTAATGAATCTGTACAAGAAGATCTTTTAAACAATGTAGCCCCTGGAAGCACCTGCATTAAAAGTTTGATAGCGGTAAGTATTAGTTTCCTTTATTAAAAAATAAATAGATGCAAAAACAGTGTTGTTTTTTTTTTTTTTTTTTTTGCATTATACTGTAACTATTCTTTGTTGACCCCATTACAAGTTTCCATTGTTCTAGTGTCTGTGGAGGCGAACTGACTGTGACTGAAGCATTGGAAGAATATAATGGTGCAGATGTGAACATTAATGAATTTCAGACCCTCATAGACTTTAAACATCCGGTGGTGCACATTTGGCTCTGCAATGATATTCTAAAATGTCATTGCAGTGTTAACCGCTGCTCTAGCAGAAGCCGGGAGTCAACTGTCATACACAGCCAGACTCCTCATAGGGAAGGTAGAAATGGTTTTTAATAATTTGCCGAACCTCACAATTAAGACTGGACACGTGCAAACTATAGAAGACAGTACAGAGCAACACGATTCAACAATTTACAAGAGATAAGCGAGTCACAAAGGGTGAACGCTTTATTACCATCTCTGCCTTCCTTTATGGCAGTATACACTGAGCAAGTGCTCTTTATACTTTATAGGTATAGGAGACGCTAACCACCAGCAATCATGGGATCGCTGTCAGGAAGATATTATTTTCCATTGTTCTGTTGCACAACCAGAGGTGGTCTACTACTCCTCCCACCATTGGTTTCTGTAGGACCAAATCCTACACACAGCCCCTCTTCGCCTTCAAGCTCCTGTACAACAGGCGAGTCCGGGGACCCCTTGAGATGGTAAGGGAATCCTGACAAGAAGAGCTGAGCTCTCCAGAAGTGTCCATCGTAGAGTATGTCATGCGCTGCTGTGACGAGATGCAGACCTTGGTGCAGTTGGTGCATGACAAAATGGCGCAGGACCAGGCTGACCAGAAGCATTGGTATTATTATTATTATTATTATTATTTATTTATATAGCACCATTAATTCCATGGTGCTGTACATGAGAAAGGGGTTACATACAGGGTTATAGATATCGTTTACAGTAAACAGGTTTACAGTGACACACTGGTACAGAGGGGAGAGAACCCAGTCCTTGCGGACTTACATTCTATGGGATAGTGGGGAAGAGACAGAAGGTAGGGGTGAGGCGGCGGCTCTGGCGGTGGTGGTACAACCAGAACGCCGGAGAGCGGACCTAACAGGTGGGTCAGAAGGTGTTGGTGCTAGTCCCCGTAACAAAGGATAAGCTTGACGCAGCTTGGGAAGGCCTGTACATCATACACCAATGGCTCAACCCAGTCTCCTATTTGTTCACTCTTGACCATGCTCGGGGTAGGCGAAAAGTCTTCCACGTTAATATGATGAAGGCTCATCAAGAACTTGTAGCCTGCATCCTACCAGTCTGCAACCTGTTCGAGGATGGAGAGGAAGACCCCCTCCTGGACATGCTGGCCCAAGTGAAGGCTGGGAGGTCCATAGAGGATATAAAGATAAGTGCCTTGCTATCCGCACGCCAGCGGTCTCACCTGCAAGCAACGCTAAAACCCTTCCAGGCCGTGTTTATCAACATGCCTGGAGCCTGCAAGGACTGAGGTAGCGGATCACGAAGTGGACACCGGGAATCATACCCCAATCCGGCATACATCCTATTGGATCTCGGACGAGGTGCAGCACGTCAAGCGCCAGTAGGTCGATGAGATGCTGAAGTTGGGGGTGATTTAAATGATCTAAGAGAGCGTGGGCCTCACCTGTAGTCCTGGTGCCAAAAAAGGACCGGACCACCCAGTTCTGTGTGGACTACAGGGGCTCAACGCCATAACAGCCTCCAATGCACACCCAATGTCACGCATCGAGGAGCCGCTTGAGCGGTTAGCTAGCGCGAGCGTGTATCCATTATGGATCTGAGAAGGAGATATTGGCAGATTCCCCTGAGCCCCGAGGCACAGAAGTCCACCTACAGTTAAGTCCATATATATTTGGACAGAGACATAATTTTTCTAATTTTGGTTATAGACATTACCACAATGAATTTTAAACAAAACAATTCAGATGCAGTTGAAGTTCAGACTTTCAGCTTTCATTTGAGGGTATCCACATTAAAATTGGATGAAGGGTTTAGGAGTTTCAGCTCCTTAACATGTGCCACCCTGTTTTTAAAGGGACCAAAAGTAATTGGACAGATTAAATAATTTTAAATAAAATTTCTAGTACTTGGTTGAAAACCCTTTGTTGGCAATGACTGCCTGAAGTCTTGAACTCATGGACATCACCAGACGCTGTGTTTCCTCCTTTTTGATGCTCTGCCAGGCCTTCACTGCGGTGGTTTTCAGTTGTTGTTTATTTGTGGGCCTTTCTGTCTGAAGTTTAGTCTTTAACAAGTGAAATGCATGCTCAATTGGGTTGAGATCAGGTGACTGACTTGTCCATTCAAGAATATTCCACTTCTTTGCTTTAATAAACTCCTGGGTTGCTTTGGCTTTATGTTTTGGGTCATTGTCCATCTGTAGTATGAAATGACGACCAATCAGTTTAGCTGCATTTGGCTGGATCTGAGCACACAGTATGGCTCTGAATACCTCAGAATTCATTCGGCTGCTTCTATTCTGTGTCACATCATCAATAAACACTAGTGACCCAGTGCCACTGGCAGCCATGCATGCCCAAGCCATCACACTGCCTCCACCGTGTTTTACAGATGATGTGGTATGCTTTGGATCATGAGCTGTACCACGCCTTCGCCATACTTTTCTCTTTCCATCATTCTGGTAGAGGTTGATCTTGATTTCATCTGTCCAAAGAATGTTCTTCCAGAACTGTGCTGGCTTTTTTAGATGTTTTTTAGCAGAGTCCAGTCTAGCCTTTTTATTCTTGATGTTTATGAGTGGCTTGCACCGTGCAGTGAACACTCTGTATTCACTTTCATGCAGTCTTCTCTTTATGGTAGATTTGGATATGATACGCCTACCTCCTGGAGAGTGTTGTTCACTTGGTTGGCTGTTGTGAAGGGGTTTCTCTTCACCATGGAGATTATTCTGCGATCATTCACCACTGTTGTCCTCCGTGGGCGCCCAGGTCTTTTTGCATTGATGAGTTTACTAGTGCTTTCTTTCTTTCTCAGGAAGTACCAAATTGTAGATTTTGCCACTCCTAAGATTGTAGCAATTTCTCGGATGGGTTTTCTTCTGTTTTTGCAGCGTAATGATGGCTTGTTTCACCTGCATGGAGAGCTCCTTTGACCGCATGTTTACTTCACAGCAAAACCTTCCAAATGCAAGCACCACACCTCAAGTCAACTCCAGGCCTTTTATCTGCCTAATTGAGAATGACATAACAAAGGGTTTGCCCACACCTGTCCATGAAATAGCCTTGGAGTCAATTGTCCAATTACTTTTGGTCCCTTTAAAAACAGGGTGGCACATGTTAAGGAGCTGAAACTCCTAAACCCTTCATCCAATTTTAATGTGGATACCCTCAAATGAAAGCTGAAAGTCTGAACTGCAACTGCATCTGAATTGTTTTGTTTAAAATTCATTGTGGTAATGTCTATAACCAAAATTAGAAAAATGTCGTCTCTGTCCAAATATGTATGGACTTAACTGTATATCACCCCTTTTGGACTGTACAAGCCCACGGTCATGCCTTTTGGCATGAAGAATGCTCTTGCCACTTTCCAGCGGATGGTCAACGACCTGCTCCAGGGACTGGCGAGGTGTGCTGTGGCATACCTGGATGACATTGCTGTCTTCAGCCCCACCTGGGAGGATCACCTCGAGCATCTGCAGCAGGTGCTCAGGCACATTAACCAAGCAGGCTTGACCATCAAGCTGAGAAAGTGCCAGATGGGCATGAGCGAGGTCCACTACCTTGAACAGAGCCTAGGAAAGTGGATACTATAGCGTCCTGGCCCACCCCTAGGACCAAGAATCAGGTGATGTCCTTCTTGGGCACTGCAGTATACTATAGGCGCTTTGTACAAAACTATAGTAGGCTTGGGAAGCCCTTGATGGACCTCACCAAGAGGAACCTACCCCATACAGTTGATTGGAAAACTGACACTGAGGGGCCTTTCGGGCTCTGAAGACTGCCCTGAGCAGCTCCTCTGTGCTAAGGGCGGTCGATTGCAGTTGACTGTTCTGAGTACAGACAAACGTCAGCGAGTTTGGCCTCGGGTCTGTGCTTAGCTATGTCGACTTGGGGAACCCAGAGCACCCTGTGTTGTACCTAAGCCGGAAGCTCCTGCTGAGGGAAGCAGCATATTCCACTATAGAGGAGTGTCTGGCAGTGAGGGTAAGGTACGACCAGCTGTCTCTCCCTCAACCACTACTGCTGGGGTTTACAGGGGACAGTCTCCCGGTACAACCTCCCTTGCTCCCAGAATACCCTCTTCTTATCAGTCTTGGAGGAGGGCTTCACAGCAAGGTTCCTCAATTTGTCACAAACTTAGTAAGGAATTTGCAGCTCTCTGGTGCCTCCTTACCCTGCTGGCAAATAAGGGTATTGACAGAGGATAAGAAAGTGAGCACAGCTGCTCTAATTTATGTTGAATATTGCAGCACTTGACTGGACAGGACGAACAATACAGACCAAAAGTTTGGACACACCTTCTCATTTAAAGATTTTTCTGTATTTTCATGACTATGAAAATTGTAAATTCACACTGAAGGCATCAAAACTATGAATTAACACATGTGGAAATATATACATAACAAAAAAGTGTGAAACAACTGAAAGTATGTCTTATAGTCTAGGTTCTTCACAGTAGCCACCTTTTTGCTTTGATGACTGCTTTGCACACTCTTCACTTTCACTTCATGTGTGCCCCGTCAGGTTTATTAAGTGGGATTTCTTGCCTTATAAATTGGGTTGGGACCATCCGCTGTGTTCAGCAGAGGTTGGGTGGATACTGATAGTCCTACTGAATAGACTGTTAGAATTTGTATTATGGAAAGAAAAAAAGCAGCGAAGTAAAGAAAAACGAGTGGCCATCATTACTTTAAGAAATAAGGGTTAGTCAGTCCGAAAAACTGGGAAAACTTTGAAAGTGTCCCCAAGTGCAATTGCAAAAACCATCAAGCGCTACAAAGAAACTGGCTCACATGAGGACCGCCCCAGGAAAGGAAGACCAAGAGTCACCTCTGCTTCTGAGGATAAGTTTATCCGAGTCACCACCCTCAGAAATCGCAGGTTAATTGCAGCTCAGATTAGAGACCAGGTCAATGCCACACAGAGTTCTAGCAGCAGACACATCTCTACAACAACTGTTAAGAGGAGACTTTGTGCAGCAGGCCTTCATGGTAAAATAGCTGCTAGGAAACCACTGCTAAGGACAGGCAACAAGCAGAAGAGACTTGTTTGGGCTAAAGAACACAAGGAATGGACATTAGACCAGTGGAATGGATGGACTCTACATGCCTGGTTCCCACCGTGAAGCATGGAGGAGGAAGTGTGATGGTGTGGGGGTGCTTTGCTGGTGACACTGTTGGGTATTTATTCAAAATTGAAGGCATACTGAACCAGCATGGCTACCACAGCATCTTGCAGCGGCATGCTATTCCATCCGGTTTGCGTTTAGATGGGCCATCATTTATTTTTCAACAGGACAATGACCCCAAACACACCTCCAGGCTGTGTAAGGGCTATTTGACCAAGAAGGAGAGTGCTGGGGTGCTACGCCAGATGACCTGGCCTCCACAGTCACCAGACCTGAACCCAATCGAGATGGTTTGGGGTGAGCTGGACCGCAGAGTGAAGGCAAAAGGGCCAACAAGTGTTAAGCATCTCTGGGAACTCCTTCAAGATTGTTGGAAGACCATTTCTGGTGACTACCTCTTGAAGCTCATCAAGAGAATGCCAAGCGTGTGCAAAGCAAAAGGTGGCTACTTTGAAGAACCTAGAATATAAGACCTATTTTCATTTTTTTCACACTTTTTTGTTAAGTATATAATTCCACATGTGTTAATTCATAGTTTTGATGCCTTCAGTGTGAATGTACTGTTTTCATAGTCATGAAAATACAGAAAAATCTTTAAATGAGAAGGTGTCCAAACTTTTGGTCTGTACTGTACATACTTGTCCTGCGTGAGAGCCTGGTAGTGGTTCATCAGCGTTATGAGTGCTGCCTGCCTCCTCATCTCCTGCTTCTTTGGGTCACTTGCTTCCATTTCTCTTCTTCTGCCGGTACATTGAAATCTGCTTCTCTTGGAAAATTCTGAAAAGTAATTTCTATATTTCTACTGTCATTATCTTCTGCAGTAAACTGAGACATTTCTCTCTTGCAACATCCTGAACAGTTATCTCTACTCTGTCATGATCTTCTCCAGGAACGCTGCTGAAACGTTCTTCTCGTGGTACATTCTGAACAATTATCTTTACTCTGTCATTATCTTCTCCAGGGACCCTGAAACGTTCTTCTCTTGGTACATTCTGAAGAGTTATCTCTACTCAGTCATTATCTTCTGCAGGAATACCAAAATGTTCTTCTTTTGGTACATTCTGAACAGCTATCTTTACTCTGTCATTATCTTCTCCAGGAACCCTGAGATGTTCTTCTCTTGGTACATTGGTACATTCTGAACAGTTATCTCTACTCGGTCATTATCTTCTCCAGGAGCACTGAGACATTCTTCTCTTGGTACATTCTGAACAGTTATCTTTACTCTGTAATTATCTTCTGCAGTAACACCAAAACGTTCTTCTCTTGGAACATTCTGAACAGTTACAGAGCCTTGTGAAAGTATTTGGCGCCCTGGAACTTTTCAACCTTTTCCCACATATCATGCTTCATACATAAAGATACCAAATGTTAATTTTTGGTGAAGAATCAACAACAAGTGGGACACAATTGTGAAGTTGAACGAAATTTATTGGTTATTTGAAATTTTTTGCGATTACAGCTGCAAGTCTCTTGGGGTATGTCTCTATCAGTTTTGTACATGGAGAGACTAAAATTCTTGCCCATTCATCCTTGGCAAACAGCTCGAGCACAGTGAGGTTTGATGGAGATCGTTTGTGAACAGCAATTTTCAGCTCTTTCCACAGATTCTCGATTGGATTCAGGTCTGGACTTTGACCTGGCCATTCTAACACCTGGATACATTTATTTGTGAACCATTCCATTATAGATTTTACTTTATGTTTGGGATAATTGTCTTGTTGGAAGACAAATCTCTGTCCCAGTCTCAGGTCTTTTGCAGACTCCAACAGGTTTTCTTCAAGAATGGTCCTTATTTGGCTCCATCCATCTTCCCATCAATTTTAACCATCTTCCCTGTCCCTGCTTAAGAAAAGCGGGCCCAAACCATGATGCTGCCACCACCATGTTTGACAGTGGGGGTGGTTTGTTCAGGGTGGTGAGCTGTGTTGCTTTTACGCCAAACATATCGTTTGGCATTGTTGCCAAAAAGTTCGATTTTGGTTTCATCTGACCAGAGCACCTACTTGCACATGTTTGGTGTGTCTCCCAGGTGGCTTGTTGCAAATTTTAAATGACCCTTTTTATGGATATCTTTGAGAAATGGCTTTCTTCTTGCCACTCCTCCATAAAGGCCAGATTTGTGCAGTGTACGACTGCTTGTTGTCTTATGGACAGACTGTCCCACCTCAGCTGTAGATCTCTGCAGTTCATCCAGAGTGATCATGGGCCTCTTGGCTGCATCTCTGATCAGTTTTCTTCTTGTTTGAGATGAAAGATTAGAAGGATGGCTGGGTCTTGGTAGATTTGCAGTGGTATGATACTCCTTCCATTTCAATATGAACGCTTGCACAGTCTCTTTGGGATGTATATAGTTTTGGAAATCATTTTGTATCCAAATCCGGCTTTAAACTTCTTCACAACAGTATCACGGACCTGCCTGTTGTGTTCCTTGGTCTTCATGATGCTCTCTGTGCTTCAAACAGAACCCTGAGACTATCACAGAGCAGGTGCATTTATACTGAGTCTTGATTACACACAGGTGGATTATATTTATCATCATTAGTCATTTAGGACAACATTGGATCATTCAGAGATCCATCATGAACTTCTGGAGTGAGTTTGCTGCACTGAAAGTAATGGGACCTAATAATATTGTACGCCCCACTTTTCAGTTTTTGTATTTCCTCAAAAATGTTAAATAACCAATAAATTTCATTCAACCTCACAATTGTGTCACCAAAAATTAACATTTGGTATCTTTGTTTGAAGCATGATATGTGGGAAAAGGTTGAAAAGTTCCAGGGAGCCAAATACTTTTGCAAGGCACTGTATCTTTACTCTGTCATTATCTTCTCTAGGAATGCTGAGACGTTCTTCTCTTGGAACATTCTGAAGTTATCTTTACTCTGTCATGATCTTCTCCAGGAACACTGGAGAGTTCTTCTCTTGGAACATTCTGAAGTTATCTTTACTCTGTCATTATCTTCTCCAGGAACACTGAAGTGTTTTTATCTGATGTAGTGAATCCTACAATACTTATACATGTTGCCTTTATTTCAGAATCCCATCCACTCCAAAAGATGTAGGGTTAAACCCCCAGCACAGAAATTACACTGCGACCTGTACAACCTGCTGGTGAGCTATGGATTGACTTGGACACAGGGTCTGGAAAGCGATCTTCCTCACTCTTGGCAGCAACATGGTGACTTAGTTGTATTGGGCAAGGAGTGCTTTTCTAACCTCATATGGAGGCAGTTAGGTATAGAGTACCAATATTATTGGGTAGTAATAGAGCTTACATTGGAAATCAGAAAGTAACTATTCATCTTCTGTAGGTGATGAGCTTTGGTCCTGTGTAGCACATGCTCTTGGAGCTAAACGCCTGGCAATACAAGGCCATGTGCTGAATGACGGCCTGAGATCGCCCAATGTGACTTTGCTCCTTGGGGACAGTGCTTGGGTGGAGCACAAGGATAATGGCATTCGGTATGTATTTCTACATGGAAAATTCTGTCATTTTTGCTTTTCTTGTCTTACGATTTCCACATTAATTTTCAGATACAGTTTTGATTTGACCAAGTGCATGTTCTCAGCAGGAAACATAGTAGAAAAACAGAGAATAGCAACTCTTGCGTGTTTCGGAGAGATTGTCGTGGATCTGTACGCAGGTGTAGTGTGCTTTTTACATCCTATTTTATACACATGGGCCCCCATTCATCTTTGCATTTCCTCCTGTTTTTCTCTAGCTTTGAGCATGGATTTGTAAAATGTGTAGTAATATTTTTTTTCCCCGATCAATCCTTATCCTTATTAGACAAAATGCCATTCCCTAAGGCATCTTACCGTGCTTTGGGCAGTATGAAACTAATGACTGTTTTCTTTTAAGAATTAGTAGTATTGAAAAAGATCTTGGCAAAACAAGTCTCTTTTCCTGCAAATGTTCATTATTGTGTGGATAATTATAACTGTAGGCATTGGATACTTCACCCTGCCATTCCTGGTTCACGCCGGTGCAGCCTTCGTTCACGCCTGTGAATGGAACCCTCATGCTGTGACAGCTTTACGACGAAACCTGGAGCTGAACAAGGTGTCCCAAAAATGTCAAATTCATGAAGGTGACAACAGACAGGTAACTAGATCTATTCTTACATTGCTAATTCCTCTATTCTCATTAAAAAATGGAATAGTGTCATCTCTAATTACCAAACAAAACACTACACCATGGTCTCTGGACTGAGCGTTTTCATTTCCTTTATAGCATGTTAAAGTGTGCACATTTCGGCAGTGTCACTGCCCTTCTGCAGCCACGTGTGCGCTTCCTGGCTTCAGAGGCGCCCTAGTGTATGGCCGAAGTCATCTTCTGAACTTGCGGTCATGCGCGCATTGCGCCTTTGAAACCAGAGAACCACACAGCTTTTGAGGTGCAGTGCGCATGACCGGAAGTTCACAAGATGGTTTTGGCCGTGCACAAGGGCGCCTCTGAAGCTGGGAAGCGTACATCTGGCTGCATAGGTGTAGTGACGCTACCGAAATGTGAGGCGCACGTGTGCGAGATTTGCAATGGCTGCAAATTATGCTCTCACACCCACAGGGGTGTGATCACATGGAAAGAGGAAGGACTAATGTTATGAACTAAAAATATATGGAATCCGGCACTCTTAGAAAAAGATATACACTATTGACTGGCATGTAATTTTGTAGACTGCATCTCGTTAAATGTCAAATAGCAGCCCCTGTGCTTAACCCCGGGATGCCTGGGGCGGTATGGCGGTGCCACGTCCCCCACAATGGCGGCCAGCTTGAAACTGACATCGCACCGCAATACTGCACCAGACATTAGTGGTCGTCTACACAGTGGGGGTACTGGACCCATCGGGGTAACGCTTATTTCTTTATTTTATAACCGTCCTCTCTGATCAGCTTCTAAACAGTGGTGGAAAATCCCTTTAAGTACATCGGCCCATGATGCGACTATCACGAGGAGTCAATATGTTTCCAATATATGTCCCCCAGTCTTCCATTGTTGTGCTCACACCAAACTATAAGATATTTGGTCATAAACAAATTAAGAACAATGCCAGAACTGGTCGTCTTCATCTTACCTCCCTAAAAAATGGAATAAGAACCTATTAAAAAGTCATATGTAGGGAAAAGCAGTCTGGTATGCTGGGAACTGGGCTTAAGGTAAGAGAGCCTGACTGACCACAAAACTGAAAAAGAAAGAAGCTCTGTGTGGGGCTGTGCCGTTCCTAGGAGACCACAGCAGGTCCACTGTTTCTCGGGAGCCTGCGGTGCCATCTGCTCACCTGTGACTTCGTGCCTGAAGGCTTCTCACTTCTGTTTGTCACATTACCTTTCTGCCGTTTCCCCAATATAGAGATGTTAGTCAGTGTTCTTTCTTCTTCCTGTGCGTATATGCACTTATTGATGGAATCACATTTATAATAGTAACATAGTAACATAGTTATTAAGGTTGAAGGAAGACTTTAAGTCTATATAGTTCAACGCATAGCCTAACCTAACATGCCATAACATGTTGATCCAGAGGAAGGCAAAAAAAAACATGTGGCAAAGAGTAAGCTCAACATTGGGGAAAAAAATTCCTTCCCGACTCCACATACGGCAATCAGACTAGTTCCCCGGATCAACGCCCTATCAAGGAATCTGGTATATATACCCTGTAACATTATACTTTTCAAGAAATGCATCCAGTCCCCTCTTAAATTTAAGTAATTAATCACTCATTACAACATCATACGGCAGGGAGTTCCATAGTCTCACTGCTCTTACAGTAAAGAATCCGCATCTGTTATTATGCTTAAACCTTCTTTCCTCCAGACGTAGAGGATGCCCCCTTGTCCCTGTCTCAGGTCTATGATTTAAAAGATCATCAGAAAGGTCTTTGTACTGTCCCCTCATATATTTATACATTAAAATAAGATCACCCCTTAGCCTTCGTTTTTCCAAACTAAATAGCCCTAAGTGTAATAACCTATCTTGGTATTGCAGACCCCCAGTCCTCTAATAACCTTGGTCGCTCTTCTCTGCACCCGCTCTAGCTCAGCTATGTCTTTCTTATACACCGGAGACCAGAACTGTTCACAGTATTCTAAGTGTGGTCGCACTAGTGACTTATATAGAGGTAAAATTATGTTCTCCTCATGAGCATCTATGCCTCTTTTAATGCATCCCATTATTTTATTTGCCTTTGTAGCAGCTGCCTGACACTGGCCACTAAATGTGAGCTTGTCATCCACCCATACACCCAGGTCTTTTTCATTGACGGTTTTGCCCATAGTTTTAGAATTAAGCACATAGTTATAAATCTTATTACTTCTACCCAAGTGCATGACCTTACATTTATCCCCATTAAAGCTCATTTGCCATTTATCAGCCCAAGCTTCTAGTTTACATAAATCATCCCGTAATATAAAATTATCCTCCCCTATATTGATTACCCTGCAGAGTTTAGTGTCATCTGCAAATATTGAAATTCTACTCTGAATGCCCCCCACAAGGTCATTAATAAATATGTTAAAAAGAAGAGGGCCCAAAACTGACCCCTGTGGTACCCCACTGCTAACCGCGACCCAGTCCAAATGTGCTCCATTAATAACCACCCTTTGTTTCCTATCCCTGAGCCAGCTCTTAACCCACTTACACATATTTTCCCCTATCCCCATTATTCTCATTTCCATGATCTTTAAGGTCATGGGCATGGTTTATAAGCAAAAACGATGGTGACAGATTCCGTTTTAAAAGGATTCTGATAAAATGGAGTCTCTGATATAATTCAGACTGAGCCTGACCTAGTCCTGTGCAGAGACTCCATGTTCTCATTCTTGTAGAAGGCTTTTAATGATATTGGCCCAGAATGAATGTGCAGCCTTTCCCAGAGCCCGTGCACAAGTCTGCATCTGTAAAGTTGCCTTGGAGGCTATAAAGTTGGCCGTATAGTTGGCTTTGAAGCTATAAAGCTATAAAGTTGGCTGTACACTTGGCTTGGTGGCTATAAAGCTGGCTTGCTGGCTATAAAGTTGGCTTGGGGGCTATAAAGTTGGCTATAAACTTGGCTTGGTGGCTGTAAACTTGGCTTGGTAGTTGTAACATACTTATAGCAATTTGTTACTGACAATAGATATTTTTATGAAACAAAATATAAACAATAAAAGTACACATATTTGGTATTGCCATGTTCGGAAGGACCCAACCTATTGAACTGTCCAACTAGTTAACCCCTTTAGCTAACACCATAAAACAATAAAAAACAAAGAAAAAACTATGCTTTAAAATTGTACCGCCAAACAAAAAGTGGAATAAAACGCGATTAAAAAGACAAATATAAATAAACATGGTACCGCTGAAAACGTAATCTTGCTCCGCAAAAAACAAGCTACCATACAGCTCCATCAGCGGAAAAATAAGTTATCGCTCTCTGAATAAAACGATGCAAAAATATTTTTTTTAATGAAATAGTTAGTGTAAAAGCGCCAGAACATATAAAAAAAACTACCGTATATACTCGAGTATATGCCGACCCGAGTATAAGCCACAGAAAATTGGGTAAGCTTATTGACTCGAGTATAAGCAGGGTATGCACTGTCCTCCTCATCCCTGTCCTGCTATGCGTGGCTCCCCTGTCCTGCTATGCGTGGCTCCCCTGTCCTGTCCTGGTATGTGGCTCCCCCAGTCCTGGTATGTGGCTCTCCATGTCCTGGTATGTGTGGCTCCCCCTCTTGTATGCATGGCTCCCCAGGTCTCGCATTGCTCGGCTCCCCATGTCCCGCATTGCTCGGCTCCCCATGTCCCGCCTTGCTCGGCTCCCCATGTCCCGCATTGCTCGGCTCCCCGTGTCCCGCTTTGCTCGGCTCCCCGTGTCCCGCATTGCTCGGCTCCCCATGTCCCGCATTGCTCGGCTCCCCATGTCCCGCATTGCTCGGCTCCCCATGTCCCGCATTGCTCGGCTCCCCATGTCCCGCATTGCTCGGCTCCCCATGTCCCGCATTGCTCGGCTCCCCAGGTCCCGCATTGCTCGGCTCCCCAGGTCCCGCATTGCTCGGCTCCCCAGGTCCCGCATTGCTCGGCTCCCCAGGTCCCGCATTGCTCGGCTCCCCAGGTCCCGCTTTGCTCGGCTCCCCAGGTCCCGCATTGCTCGGCTCCCTAGGTCCCGCATTGCTCGGCTCCCTAGGTCCCGCATTGCTCGGCTACCTAGGTCCCGCATTGCTCGGCTCCCTAGGTCCCGCATTGCTCGGCTCCCTAGGTCCCGCATTGCTCGGCTCCCCCATCCCGCATGGCTTCGCTCCCCTGTGCCATAGTTGTTTGCATGGCTCACATTGCCCCCCCTCCCCATCATGGGAGGACGCGTCCATATTCATTACCTTAATGAGCGGTACCACGTGATCGCTCAGCACAGGAGAGGAGAGACGCCTGCTCCGGGACAACGGAGGTGCAGCAACGAAGGGTGAGTGTCATGAACCGGGGTTGTTTGTTTTGGCCCCAGTTCTTTTCTGAAGGGGATTTATTTATATCCCACTTCTCAGCTCCAGTTTGGAACTCGCAGCTCTCTGGCATTCCCCTTACCCTCAGGTAAGTCAGGGAACTGCACCTAGTATAATTTGTCACCACAAAGACTGCCTGCTATGTACTGGCTGTGGGGCACACACTGCAGTGAGGGTGATGTAATTATGTCCAGCCGCAGCCGAGCAAAACCCTGTTCCGTCTCTGCCAGCATTACCCATCAGCGTAGGACACTTCCGCTGCCACCAGCTCCTGGTCCTTAAGTAATAATGGGTCAGGAGCCAACCCAATTAGTAGCGTAATTTACTTCAGAGGACGTGTAAGTATGTTATAGAGCAAGGAGAAACGAAGCTGGTAATTTTATATATTTTACTCCAAAAGGTAGGCAGTGTTTACAAAAGTATAAAATGAGACAAGTATTGTATGTACAGACAATTACATACAGGATAGATGGGGGGGAAGGTAGGATGGAGCTGCAGGACAGTGGAGCAGCAAGCTGAGTGACACTTAAAATGCCGGGTAGAGGGAAGAGTGCCAGGGAGGCTAGTCCTGATCTTGCACACCCAATAAGTTTGCTACGTTGGCGGATGAGGGGGGTGCCTGTACAGGGGTAGCACTGCTGCAGCCAGGCATGTCCTCTGAAAGCCGAAGGAGTGACTGCTCCAGTAAGGAGGGAAATAGGAGAGCCGGTCAGGCCAGACAGGTGCTGGTAGTGGAGGAATCAGTTATTAGGGGAACAGATAGGGCAATCTGTCACAGACAGGGATTGTCGAACGGTGTGCTGCCTACCTGGCGCTCGAGTCCGACACATCACTGATCGGGGTGACAGATTACTGGGAGGGGCTGGTGAGGACCCAGCAGTCATGGTGCACATTGGCACAAATGGCAAAGTTGGAGGTAGGTGGAAGGTCCTTAAAAATAATTTCAGGGAATTAGGCTGCAAGCTGAAAGCAAGGACCTCCAAGGTGGTATTTTCCGAAATACTGCCTGTACCACGTGCCACGCCAGAGAGGCAACAGGGGATTAGGGAGGTTAATAAGTGGCTCAAGAATTGGTGTAGGAAGGAGAGGTTTGGGTTCCTGCAGAACTGGGCCGACTTCTCAGTCGGCTACAGGTTCTACGCTAGGGACGGGCTACACCTCAATGGGGAAGGTGCAGCTGTGCTGGGGGAGAAAATGGCTAGAAGGTTGGAGGAGTGTTTAAACTAGGGATTGGGGAGGAGGGTATTCATTTTATAGGAGGGGAAAATAGAGACCTGGGCACAAATAAGGAAGTTGGGGGTGGCAGTGGCATGGGGGGTGGGGTTAGAACAGTTAATAATTTAAGAAAGAATAGAGGTGCAGAGAGATACATAAAGTGCATGTATACTAATGCCAGAAGCCTCGCCAACAATATGGAGGAATTAGAATTAATGTTGTTGGAGCAGAATTATGACATGGTAGGGATATCTGAAACATGGCTGGATGAGAGCCATGACTGGGCTGTTAACTTACAGGGCTATAGTCTGTTCAGAAATGACCGTATGGATAAGCGAGGGGGAGGTGTGTGTCTATATGTAGAATCATCCTTAACCCCTTTACCCCCCAAGGGTGGTTTGCACGTTAATGACCGGGCCAATTTTTACAATTCTGAACACTGTCCCTTTATGAGGTTATAACTCTGGAACGCTTCAACGGATCCTGGTGATTCTGACATTCTTTTCTCGAGACATATTGTACTTCATGATAGTGGTAAAATTTCTTTGATATTTCCTGCGTTTATTTGTGAAAAAAACAGAAATTTGGCGAAAATTTTGAAAATTTTGCAATTCTCCAACTTTGAATTTTTATGCAATTAAATCACAGAGATATGTCACACAAAATACATAGTATGTACATACATAGCATGTCAACTTAACATCAGCACAATATTGGAACCAACATTTTTTTTTGTTAGGGAGTTATAAGGGTTAAAATTTGACCAGAAATTTCTTATCTTTACAACACCATTTTTTTTAGGGACCACATCTCATTTGAAGTCATTTTGAGGGTCTATATGATAGAAAATAACCAAGAGTGACAAGATTCTAAAAACTGCACCCCTCAAGGTGCTCAAAACCACATTCAAGAAGTTTATTAACCCTTCAGGTGTTTCACAGGAATTTTTGGAATGTTTAGATAAAAATGAACATTTAACTTTTTTTCACAAAAAATTTACTTCAGCTCCAATTTGTTTTATTTTACCAATAATGACACTGTATGGCGGCTCGTTTTTTGCGGGACAAGATGACGTTTTCAGCGGTACCATGGTTATTTATATCCTTCCTTTTGATCGCGTGTTATTCCACTTTTTGTTCGGCGGTATGATATGTGGTGCAGTGACCAATGTTACAGCCAGGGGGTGCTGTGTGTGCACTTCAAGATGCACTTGGAGGCATAGTTGTGATGAAACAGTGACTGGCAGTGTTGTGAATGGCCGATATGTATCGCAGAGGTGGGTGGCCCTGTGATGGAAGCCTGGGTATATTTTGCTCAAGCAGATCTACTGCTGAGGGATTTGTTTACATTGGGAAGGCTTCCAGGTGATTGGAGAGATGGGTGTGACTGACCAGATTTGGGTGTGAGATGGGTGGGTCCAGTCACCTACAAACCCACCCAAAGAGGCGTGTCTGAACACCTAAGATGGTTTTGTGTTTTAAGGACCTGTGGTGATGTCACGCTCACCTGACTGGCCATGTGACAGGTACCTGGGTGCGGTTACACCTATGTAAAGGAGGTGTGTGTAGCACATGGTGTGAGTGTTTGGTAGTCTGCAAGTGTGGACAGACTTCCATGTGTGCTGAGTGGCCTGTGTGCTGTAGGTCCTGGATGGTCCGTGTTGGAGGCTCCTGGAAGTGGAGTCGTCCTGGAAGCACCTAGAGACCGTGGACCTGGATGGTCAGTGTTGGAGGCTCCTGGAAGTGGAGTCGTCCTGGAAGCACCTAGAGACCATAGACCTGGACGGTCAGTGTTGGAGGCTCCTGGGAGTGGAGTCGTCCTGGAAGCACCTAGAGACCATAGACCTGGACGGTCTGTGTTGAGGACCTGGGACTGACGTGAAGTCAGCATGAGGAGTGGAACTCCTGAAAGGTAACCCTGGACAAGGGGATTGTAATATATGGCATAGAAGTTTATCTGCTACATGAACAGACTGGTTGTCGTGATAAGTTCACGGACATAATGAAATAGACTGTTTGTCATGTGGTTTATGACGTTTAATAAACCGGATTTGACCAGATTTGTGTGAGGTACCGTGCCTGAGTGCTTGAATCCTATGCCAAGCGAGTGTCCCCCAACACACTCAGGTAGCGTATCACCACAGATAATAAAGCGTTGTATTTTGCCTCTTTTTTTGTGACGGTGTTCACTGAAGGGGTTAACTAGTGGGACAGTTTTATAGATGGGGTCGTTACGGACGCTGCAATACTAAATGTGTACTTTTTTATTTTATTTAGATAAAGAAATTTATTTATTGGAACATTTTTTTTTCTTTATTTAGGAATTTTTTTTTTTACTTTTATTTTTTTACTTTTTTGCATTGTCCCAGGGGGGGCATGATACTATAGGGTCAGATCGCTGATCTGACACTTTGCAGTGCACTGTGTCAGATCAGCGATCTGACAGGCAGGGCTGCAGGCTTACCAGCGCCTGCTCTGAGCAGGAATAGTACGTCCAATGGTAGAAAGGGGTTAAAACCCATCCTGCGTGATAATATAGGGAAATCTAATGAAAATGTAGAGTCCCTGTGGGTGGAGATAAGGGGAGGGGGAAAAAATAATAAATTACTGATAGGTGTTTGTTATAAGTCTCCAAAAATAATGGAAGCAACGGAGAATATCCTCGTAAAGCAAATAGATGAAGCTGCGACTCAAGGAGAAGTCATTATTATGGGGGACTTCAACTACCCTGAAATGGATTGGGGAACAGAAACCTGCAGTTCCAGCAAAGGTGATCGGGGTCTGACAACTGAGAGACCATTACCTCTGACAACTGGTTCAGCACCCAACAAGAAGGGGGGCACTGCTAGACGGAATATTAACCAACAGGCCAGACCGCATATCAAATATAAGGGTTGGGGGTCACTGGGGGAATAGTGATCACAAAATAATAAGTTTTCATGTCTCCTTTAATAAGATGTGTAGTATAGAGGGGTTACAAGGACACTAAACTTCAGGAGGGGAAATTTCCAACGGATGAGAGATTATCTTGGTGCAATTAACTGGGACAATATCCTGAGACATAAAAATACACAAAGAAAATGGGAGACGTTTATTAGCATCCTGGATAGGACCTGTGCACAGTATATACCGCATGGGAATAACATACTAGAAATAGGAGGAAACCACTATGGCTAAATAGAGATATAAGGGGTGCAATAAGGGACAAAAAGAAAGCATTTAGATAATTAAAGGAAGTAGGTAGTGATGAGGCATTAAATAAATACAGAAAATTAAATACATTCTGTAAAAAGCAAATCAAGGCAGCGAAGATTGAGACAGAGAGGCTCAGTCTAGTATTCTACATAAATAATAAGAAACTAAAAAATGATAGTGTTGGCCCCCTTAAAAATAGTCTGGGTGAAGTGGTGGATGAGGAAAAAGCCAATATGCTAAATGACTTTTTTTCATCAGTATTTACACAAGACAATTCCATGGCAGACAATATGATCAGTGATGTCAAAAATTCCCCATTAAATGTCACCTGCTTAACCCAGCAGGAAGTATGGCGGCATCTAAAAATCACTAAAATTGACAAATCTCCGGGCCCGGATGGGATACACCCCCCGAGTACTGCAGGGATTAAGTACAGTCATTGATAGACCATTAGTTTTAATCTTTAAAGAGTCCATAATAACAGGGTCTGTACCACAGGACTGGTGTATAGCAAATGTGGTGCCAATATTCAAAAAGGGGACAAAAACTGAACTCGGAAATTATAGACCAGCAAGCTTAACCTCTACTGTGGGTAAAATCCTGGAGGGCATTCTAAGGGATGCTATACTGGAGTATCTGAAGAGGAAGAACCTCATGACTCAATACCAACATGGGTTTACTAGGGACCGTTCCTGTCAGACTAATCTGATCAATTTCTATGAAGAGGTTAGTTCTGGATTGGACCAAGGGAACCCAGTGGACGTAGTGTATATGGACTTTTCAAAAGCTTTTGATACGTTGCCACACAAAAGGTTGATACATAAAATGAAAATAATGGGGATAGGGGAAAATGTGTAAGTGGGTTAAGAGCTGGCTCAGGGATAGGAAACAAAGGGTGGTTATTAATGGAGCACACTCGGACTGGGTCGCGGTTAGCAGTGGGGTACCACAGGGGTCAGTATTGGGCCCTCTTCTTTTTAACATACCGTATTTTTCGCTTTGTAAGACGCTCCGGATTATAAGACGCACCCCAAATTTTGAGGAGAAAAATAGGAAAAAACTTTCTTTTTAATAAATTGGTGGGGCGTCTTATAATCCATGCGTCTTATTACTTACCAGGGGTTGTGGCTGCGGTGGATCAGGGTCCCAGGGTTGTTGCTGGAGGCAGGAGTGGAGCATTGCTGCAGGCTGGGATTAGGGGGTCTGCAGGGGGGCTCCTGTGCTGCAGGCTGGGATGAGGGGGTCTGCAGGGGGGCTCCTGTGCGGCAGGGGGGCTCCTGTGCTGCAGGCTGGGATGAGGGGGTCTGCAGGGCTGTCTCCGGTGCTGCAGGGCTGTCTCCGTGTGCTGCGGGGAGCTCTGCCGACATTTTGTGAAAGGCCAGAACCCCCGGCAGTTCATCCATGCTTTCCTGTGCAGTGGACTTCGGGAAAATGGCCGCCGAGAGGCGGCGCATGCGCAGATGGAGATCTTGGGACCAAGATCTCGAGAGATGAGATCTCAGCGCTGAAATCTCATCTCCCGAGATTCCGGCGGCAATTTTCCTGGAGTCATTCATACAGGAAAGCATGAACGAACTGCCGGGGGGCTCTGGTCTTTCACAAAATGTCACCGGAGCCCCCCGCAGCACCGGAGCCTCCAGCATCACCCGGGGCAGCAGCAGACAACCGCGACAGCGGTGGCGGGTGGCAGGCAGCGGCGGCGGACACCCCCTCATCCCAGCCTGTAACGGTAAGCGGTATATCCGCTTTGTAAGACGCATCCCCATTTCCCCCTCAAATTTGGGGGAAATAAAGTGCGTCTTACAAAGCGGAAAATACGGTATTTATTAATGACCTTGTAGGTGGCATACACAGCAGAATTTCAATATTTGCAGATGACACTAAACTCTGCAGTGTAATCAATACAGAGGAGGACACTTTTATATTACAGGAGGATTTATGTAAACTAGATGCATGGGCTGATAAATGGCAAATGAGCTTTAATGGGGATAAATGTAAGGTCATGCACTTGGGTAGAAGTAATAAAATGTATGTCTGTGGTTAATTCTAAAACTCTGGGCAAAACCGTCAATGAAAAAGTCCTGGGTGTTTGGGTGGATGACAAACTCACATTTAGTGGTCAGTGTCAGGCAGCTGCCTTAAAGGAAAATAAAATAATGGGATGCATTAAAAGAGGCATAGATGCTCCTGAGGAGAACATAATTTTACCTGTATACAAGTCACTAGTTCGACCACCCTTAGAATACTGTGTACAGTTCTGGTCTCCGTGTATAAGAAAGACATAGCTGAACTAGAGCGGGTACAGAGAAGAGCGACCAAGGTTATTAGAGGACTGGGGGTCTGCAATACCAAGATAGGTTATTACACTTGGGGCTATTTAGTTTGGAAAAACGAAGGCTAAGGGGTGATCTTATTTTAATGTATAAATATATGAGGGGACAGTACAAAGACCTTTCTGATGATCTTTTTTAATCATAGACCTGAGACAGACCAAGGGGGCAGTCTGATTGCCGTATGTGGAGTCGGGAAGGAATTTTTTTCCCCAATGTGGAGCTTACTCTTTGCCACATGGGGTTTTTTGCCTTCCTCTGGATCAACATGTTATGGCATGTTAGGTTAGGCTATGCGTTGAACTATATAGACTTAAAGTCTTCCTTCAACCTTAATAACTGTTACTATGTTAATTACGAAATAAGGGATTAAAGGAAGAAAATAGACTTAAGTTTGTTCATATCATGGCTGACCATGCAGCTGGGGAAAAGGGGAGCATATGTCCCAATGCATCAGGCAGATTTTCTGAACCTCTCAGCTGACTCCCTGGGCGAAAGCTACCCCTCCTAACTCGGCTCCTAAATGTTTATGCTCTGTTTGATGACCTCACTGAGTGGGCTGCGCCCTGGAATGCCCTCCCCTTTCTGGAAGTTATGTCAAATCTTCTATTACTCATATCTCTTGGGGAGAAGCCCGTGGAAGAATGACAAACGTATTATGTTTTCTCACAAAATTAGCTTACATATAAGTCTAAACATGGCTTGGCTATGAGCCCCGATTAAGTAGTATTGCCATTCTCAAATTCTGCCAGGCGCTGAGCTTAGAAAGCGCACTGTGTGATGGCCCGGCCGACGCAGAGGCCAAAAATGTATTTGTCCTGCTTCCAGACCTAATCTGCGCGATTATATACCAGTGTAAGAGAACAAAGGGAATGCCCCCCCCGACCATGTGCTTCCTGCAGCCAGCTGGCTGAGTAGGCCTGCACACAGCACACTGGTTTCACATTACAGCTGCATGCAGGGGGAGTGAGAGAGTGGCTTAGAATTTCACTGTGCTGACAGGCAGAGAGCCATAGCTGCTTGGTGCTGCTGTGGGGGAAAAAAGAGGGGGGTCGAATCTGCAGCGTGTGTGAGCCATGGAATCTTCTAGAACTATACTCTGAATATGGCATATTTATATTATCGTGACAGTGAGTAAAATCTCATCTGTTAGCCTGCAGCTGTCATTGTGCCACAGCCGCCGGCTCCTGTCACCCGCCGCTCCCCTTCCCCACCGGCTTTTTGGACCGTGACTCATGTATAGGCCGAGGGTGGCATTTTCAGCATAAAAAATTGTGCTGAAAATCTCGACTTATACACGAGTATATACGGTATATAAATGTGGTATCATTGTAATTGTACTGACCCGAAGAATAAAACTGCCTTATCAATTTTACCACATGCATTATGACAAAAAAAATCCTGAATTGCTGGTTTTTGTTCATTTTGCCTTCCAAAAATCAAAATAGAAAGAAATAAAAAATGACATGTCTGAAAATGGTACCAATAAAAACGTCAACGCGTCCGGCAAAAAACAAGCCCTCACATGACTCTGTGAGCCAAAATATGGAAAAATTATAGCTCTCAAAATATGAGGATGCAAAACCTAGTTTTTGCACTAAAAAGTTTTTTTTAGTGTGTGACAGCAGCCAAGCATTAAAACCCGATATAAATTTGGTATCACTGTAATCGCACCGACCCAAAGCATATATTTGCCATACCACTTATACCACACAAGGAATGGCATGAAAAAATAAAAATAAAACCAATTCTTCACCTGCTGTTGATTTGTTCATTCTGCCTCCTAAAGATCACAGTTCGGCTTAGTGACATTTGCACTGAGCGCTTATATTGGGGTTTGAATGTAAATCTCTGAAATACATAATTGATGGAACCCCCTGGCAGAAGATTCCCTGTAATGAGGCAGATGGATGAACTGTGGACAACATAGGGATATGTGATGCGGTGGTGTCCGTCTTTTTAGGATTGCATAAATGTACCGTCGGCAGTAGTTTTGTGCACTTCTGAAAAGAGCCAGACTGATTCCGAGTAACTCTGCTGTCTCATTATAGTGAATGGATCTTTCAGGGGTTTCATCTGAATCGCGTCACTCAGAAATTTAGATGGAAATCCCAATGTTAGTGCTCAGAGTAGAGCGCAGGATAAATGTGATCCCAAACGTAATGTAAAATGTTCCTAACAAAAGCTTCAACTCAATCCACAAAAAAAGCAAGCTCTCACTCAGGTCCATAATCTGTTAACGGAATTTATAGGGGCCTCCACATTACTAGTAGCACAAAGGCTCTGAATAAGCAAAATGGTTCCTCACCCCTCAAAAGAAATTCTGCAAATTCTGCTCTCTCAAATCCAAATGCCCCCTTTCCTTTCTGCGCTCCACATTGTACTTAAACCATATATACCATCCACATGTTTGGCAATTCTGTATCAATGAAAGCCCGCGTAACTAATTAGTGCATGTCTCCAGAAGCATGCGCTAGGAATAACTTACTGATCACTACAATGTTCTGGTCACTACATTGGCAGTTTGCAATTTTCACTCAGCAACATTCATTGATGATTGTGTCTGGAAACCACCCATGGAGTCAAAATCATCACTACACCTGTAGATAAATTCCAAAAGGGGTATAATTTCCAAAATGAGGTCACTTGAGGGAGGATTCTGCTCTACTAGCACTTGGGGGACCTGTATATGAAGTCCACAAACTATTCTAGGAAAATTTGAGTTCCAGGTGGCATATAGCGCTCTGTTCCTCCTGAGTCTCTCCATATGGCTAAGTAGCACTGTACAGCCACATATGAGCTATTAAAAGTCAAAATAAAGCGGTCATTTAGGAGCGCTGAGAAGGGAGTCCCAAGGATAGGTAAAGTGCCAGGCACCACCGCAGCTCCAGCCGAAAACCTCCAAAAGAGGATGGACACAGAATTAAAGGTAGAAATCGGTCACAGGAGCACTGAAAGGAGACTCTGACACGGGATGAAGTTTAGCCACAACGCGTTTCAACGGAAATACCGTTGAAACGCGTTGTGGCTAAGCTTCATCCCGTGTCAGTGCCTCCTTTCAGCGCTCCTGTGACTGACTTCTACACATTCAGTACAAATTGTGGGACATTGTACATTTTCACACAAAAAGTGGTTAAAAATGGCACCATCTGGGGCAAAAACATAATTTTGGTGGTAAAAATTTATTTATTTTTTCTTCACTGCCCAATGGTATAAAATTCTGTGACACACCTGTGCTGTCAATATGATCACTGCACTCCTAGATGAATTAATTGAGGAATGTAATTTGTAAAATGGGGTCACTTATGGGGAGTTTCTGCTGTTCTGGAATCTCAGAGGCTCTCCAAGTGGGTCATGGCACCCGCAAACCAGAACAGTAAAAGTAAAAAAAAAAGAGTTTTGCACTGTGCCTGAAAAATACTCTCTGGGAAAAAATGGACCTCAGTTTATTGTAAAAAAAAAAATCCTATTAGCCCTTAGAAAAATTTTAAATTTGGGCTAAAAGAAGTGCCTCAGAAGTAGTAGTTGTTCTCCACATATGGGGTATCGGCGTACTTTGGAGAAATTGCACAACACATTTTATGGTGCAATTTCTCTTGTTACCCTTGTGAAAATGCAAAATTTGGTGCTAAAAAAACATTTTTGCGGGGAAAATTAAATTTTTTATTATCACTGCTCAATGTTATAAACTTCTGTGAAGCACCTTGGGGCTCAATGTGCTCACCACACCTGAGGGGTCTAGTTTCCAAAATGGTGTTTCACTGTTTAGGCACATCAGGAGCTCCCGTAACGTGACATGGCGTCTGTTTATTGTTCCAGCAAATTTTGCATTAAAAAAATCATATGGCGCTCCTTTCCTTCCGAGCCCTGCCAGTGGTTTTCCCCCATGTATGGGGTATCGTCATGTTCAGGAGAAGTTGCCAAACAAGTTTTGCGGTCCATTTTTTTCCTGTTAACCTTGCGAAAATTTTAAAAAATGAGTCTAAATACATTTTTTGGGAAAAAGTTAAATGTTCTTTTTTTTTTTCCACATTCCAAAAATTCCTGTGAAGCACCTGAAGGGTTAATAATCATCATAAATGTGGTTTTTAGCACCTTGAGGGGTGCAGTTTTTAGAATGGTGTCACTTTTGGGCATTTTCTGTTATTATATAGACCCCTCCAAAGACACGTCAAATGTGAGGTGGTCCCTTAAAAAAAAAATGGTTTTGTAAATTTTGTTGGAAAAATGAAAAATCGCTGGTCAACTTTTAACCCTTATAACTTACTAACAAAAAATTGTTTCAAAACATGTGCTAATGTAAAATGTGGAAAATGTTATTTATTCTCTATTTTGTGTGACATATGCCTCTGATTTAAGGGTATAAGAATTCAAAGTTTGAAAATTGCAAAATTTTCTTAATTTCCATTTTATTCACAAATAAAGCATGTTATATCGAAGAAATTTTATCACTTCCATGAAGTACAATGTCTCGAAAAAATATTTGTAGATTCAGTGGGATCTGTTGAAGCGTTCCAGAGTTATTAGCTCATAAAGTGACCGTGGTCAGAATAGTAAAAATTGACCTAGTCATTAATGTGTAAACCACCCTAAGGGGTAAAGGGGTTAAAGGAACAGCAACCATATAGTCATTAAGGTGCAGCAACCTGATAAGTCCCTCTAAAGTCTGTAATTTTTTTATTAGAATTGCCTCACAATAAGGTTGTTGTGGTTGACTATAGCTACTGCAGAAGTAACTGGGGCCTCATTTATGAGAATTGCCTCACAGATCATTCTGGTTGCCTATACCAACCAGAGTGCAAATTTCAGCAGTGAAGCTGGTGAAGTAAAGTGATAGCTGAGCTCTGATTTTTTGCTATCGTCAACTAGATGTCACGGGTCAGATGTTACAGACAGTCGCTCTGCATCTGTGTTTAGCATTGCAGATACCTTTGTAATCCTTCTGACTTTTGGAGCCAGTGGCAACCTCCCTCCGGCTCTAATTAACACACCTGGACCTGGGTGTTTATAGACTCCCAGTCTGCTTCAGGGAGTCTCCGGTGATATTCACATTTTTTCTTGTGAAGGTTTGGAGCTATAGCAGTCAGCTTACTTCCTCTCTGGTGCTGTTTTAGGACATTTGGTGCTACCGCCTTGAGTCTGCTCAAGCTACATTGCTGCCCCCTTGTTTGTCTACCTTCTCTTTAGTATACAGTGGGGACTGACCAGTGCTCATCCCCCTTCACTTTTCAGGGCCTAGCTCTAGGGATATACAGGGCTTGGGTTCCTGCTCGGTGATTGATGTGGAACCAATATACTGAAGTAGGAGAGACAAGGTGATATTAGATCTGCCTAGGGGTCCCCACTCCCCTTTTCCCTAGCGTTTGTGCTTCCTTTCCCTCTTCCCCTTGTGTTGCACTTGGTGTTCCCACAGTGTGTAACACTAGAACAGTCAAGATAGTGAGGCAGTCACACATTTTCTGCTTTATGTATATAGATTCATCTATTAGATCTCTGATCAGTGTGAGGTGATAGTACGGGTCATAATACTTTAAAGACTTACATAAAGACTTTTTTAACCCCTTCCCGACCTGTGACGCCACGCAGGTGTCATGAAAGTCGGTGCCAATCCGACCTGTGACGCCTATGTGGCGTCATGGAGGCATCGCATCCCTGCAGATTGGGTGAAAGGGTTAACTCCAATTTCACCCGATCTGCAGGGACAGGGGGAGTGGTACTTCAGCCCAGGGGGGGTGGCTTCACCCCCCCGTGGCTACGATCGCTCTGATTGGCTGCTGAAAGTGAAACAGCCAATCAGCGATTTGCAATATTTCACCTATGAAAACTGGTGAAATATTACAATCCAGCCATATCCGATGCTGCAATATCATCGGCCATGTCTGGAAACCCTGATCTGCCCCCCACCGCCACCGATCGCCTCCCCAGTCCTCCGTCCCGTGCTCCGCTCCCCTCCATCCTCCTGTCTGCTTCCCCTGTCCTCCTGTCTGCTTCCCCCATCCTCCTGTCTGCTTCCCCCGTACTCCGATCCCCCCTTATGCTCTGATCTCCCCCCTCATACTTACGGAGCCTCCCAATGTCCGTCCGTCTGCTCCATGGGCGCCGCCATCTTCCAAAATGGCAGGCGCATGCGCAGTGCGCCCACCGAATCTGCCGGCTGGCAGATTCGTTCCAGGTACATTTTTTTTTTTTTATTATTTTGATCACTGTGATAGGTTTTATCACAGTGATCAAAATAAAAAAAAAATAGTAAATGAACCCCCCCCTTTATCACCCCATTAGGTAGGGACAATAATAAAATAAATAAAATATATTTACTTTTATTTTTCCACTTTTATTTTTCCACTAGGGTTAGGGCTAGGGTTAGAATTAGGGTTAGGGTTAGAATTAGGCTATGCGCACACGGTGCGGATTTGGCTGCGGATCCGCGGCAGACTGGCCGCTGCGGATTCGTAGCAGTTTTCCATCAGGTTTATAGTAACATGTAAACCTATGGAAAACTAAATCCACTGTGCCCATGGTGCGGAAAATACAGCGCGGAAACGTCAGTTCTTTGTACGGATTCCGCAGCGTTTTACACCTGTTCCTCAATAGGAATCCGCAGGTGAAATCCGCACAAAAAACACTGGAAATCCGCGGTAAATCCGCAGGTAAAACGCAGTGCCTTTTACCTGCGGATTTTTCAAAAATGGTGCGGAAAAATCTCACACGAATCCGCAACGTGAGCACATAGCCTTAGGGTTAGGGTTGGAATTAAAGTTAGGGTTGGAATTAGGGCTAGGGTTGGAAATAGGAAATAGGGTTAAGATTAGGCTTGTGGTTAGGGGTGTGTTGGGGTTAGGGTTGTGGTTAGGGGTGTGTTGGGGTTAGGGTTTTGATTAGGGTTATGGCTAGAGTTGTGATTAGGGTTAGGTGTGTGTTGGGGTTAGTGTTGGAGTTAGAATTGAGGGGTTTCCACTGTTTAGGCACATCTGGGGTCTCCAAACGCATCATGGCACCACCATTGATTCCAGCCAATCTTGCGTTCAAAAAGTCAAATGGTGCTCCCTCCCTTCCGAGCCCTGACGTGCGCTCAAACAGTGGTTTACCCCAACATATGGGGTATCAGCGTACTCAGGACAAACTGGGCAACAAATATTGGGGTCCACTTCTCCTGTTACCCTTGTGAAAATAAAAAATTGCTTACTAAAACAAATTTTTTTGAGGAAAGAAAAATGATTTTTTATTTTCACGGCTCTGCATTGTAAACTTCTGTGACGCACTTGGGGGTTCAAAATGCTCACCACATATCTAGATAAGTTCCTTGGGGGCCTAGTTTCCAAAATGGGGTCACTTGTGGGGGGTTTCCACTGTTTAGGCACATCAGGGGCTCTGCAAACGTATCATGATGCCTGCAGACCATTCCATCAACGTCTGCATTCCAAAACGTCACTACTTCCCTTCCGAGCCCCGACATGTGCCCAAACAGTGGTCCCCCCCCCATATGGGGTATCCGCGTACTCAAGACAAACTGGAAAACAACTTTCGGGGTCCAATTTCTCCTGTTACTCTTGTGAAAATAAAAAATTGAGGGCTAAAAAATATTTTTTGAGAGAAGAAAAATGATTTTTTATTTTCACAGCTCTGCGCTATAAACGTCTGTGAAGCACTTGGGGGTTTAAAGTGTTCACCGCACATCTAGATTAGTTCCATTTGAGGTCTAGTTTCCAAAATGGGGTCACATGTGGGGGAGCTCCAATGTTTAGGCACACAGGGGCTCTCCAAACGCGACATGGTGTCCGCTAATTTTTCATTCAAAAAGTCAAATGGCGCTCCTTCCCTTCCGAGCCCTGCCGTGTGCCCAAACAGTGGTTTACCCCCACATGGGAGGTATCGGTGTACTCAGGAGAAATTTCCCAAAAAACTTTAGGATCAATTTCATCCTGTTGCCCATGTGGAAATGAACAAATTGAGGCTAAAATAAATGTTTTGTTAAAAAAAAAAAAAAATACTTTTTCATTTTTATGGATCAATTTGTGAAGCACCTGGGGGTTCAAAGTGCTCACTATGCATCTAGATAAGTTCCTTGAGGGGTCTAGTTTCCAAAATGGGGTCACACACACAGGAGCTCTCCAAACGCGATATGGTGTCCGCTAACGATTGGAGCTAATTTTTAATTCAAAAGTCAAATGGCGCTCCTTCCCTTCCGAGCCTTGCCGTGTGCACAAACAGTGGTTCCTCCCCCATATGGGGTATCGGCGTACTCAGGACAAATTGTACAATAACTTTTGGGGTCCAGTTTCTCTTTTTACCCTTGGGAAAATAAAAAAATTGTTGCTAAAAGATCATTTTTGTGACTAAAAAGTTAAATGTTCATTTTTTTCCTTCCATGTTGTTTCTGCTGCTGTGAAGCACCTGAAGGGTTAATAAATGTTTTGAATGTGGCTTTGAGCACCTTGAGGGGTGCATTTTTTGAATGGTGTCACTTTTGGGTATTTTCAGCCATATAGACCCCTCAAACTGACTTCAAATGTGAGGTGGTCCCTAAAAAAAAAATGGTTTTGTAAATTTCATTGTAAAAATGAGAAATCGCTGGTCAAATTTTAACCCTTAACTTCCTAGCAAAAAAAAAATTTTGTTTCCAAAATTGTGCTGATGTAAAGTAGACATGTGGGTAATGTTATTTATTAACTATTTTGTGTCACATAACTCTCTCGTTTAACAGAATAAAAATTAAAAATTTGAAAATTGCGACATTTTCAACATTTTCGCAAAATTTCCATTTTTTTTTCACAATCGCAAAAATAATCGACCTAAATTTACCACTAACATGAAGCCCAATATGTCACGAAAAAACATTCTCAGAACCGCTAGGATCCGTTGAAGCGTTCCTGAGTTATTACCTCATAAAGGGACACTGGTCAGAATTGCAAAAAAACGGCCAGGTCATTAAGGCTGGGTCATGAAGGGGTTAAAATGCTGTCTATAAAAAGACCAGTTATTGGGCAAATTAATCCAAAAGCTAAGAAATCAAAACTTTCGCAAACAGCTGAGATAAGTGAAAAACGCGAGTCCTGGATTGAAAGGAGATGGCTGAATAAAAGGCAGCTGAAACATCTGAACACCGAAACGTCGTTTTGGGGAGAAACAGATGAGACCAGCTGAGTCAAGGGAAGATGAAACATCTGAACAATGGGAACGTCGTCTTTAGGAAAATCGGATGAGACAGGCTGAATCAAGAGATGCAGAAACATCTGAACACTGGGAACGTGTTGTCTAAAGGAGAAACTGATCAGACAGGCTGAACTAAGGTATGTGGCAACATCTCACCAAATGACCGCATACGACACATGCAACTTATGCAAAGATGTAGGAAAGCTGACTTGCGTTTGGTAGCTTTTCACTACTACCCAATTCAGGACTATAGGTCATATCTGAAAATAGTCTGCATTAATTTGGAGAGTCCATGTTTTTGACATGATCAACTCTGTTGTTGGGTAACCCCCAAAATCTTTTCATGTATATGTACCTGAGGGTAAAACGAAAAACATTGTTTACTAAAAATCAGTAGAATAGGCAGCTGTGTATCTGTATACCAGTCTTAGGCCGGCGTCACACTCGGCGTAAGACAATACGGTCCGTATTTTACGGCCGTAATACGGCCGAAATACGGTGAAATGTTCCCAAAATAGTGATCCGTAGGCAGGGTGTGTCAGCGTATTTTGCGCATGGCATCCTCCGTATGTAATCCGTATGGCATCCGTACTGCGAGATTTTCGCGCAGGCTTGCAAAACCGACATCTAATGGATTTATGTGCTCAAATGTTCATTAAAACATATATACAGTATATATATATATATATATATATATATATATGTCATTGAGACACATATATATATATTCTGTATTTAGATTTCATTCAGCGCGATATCTGTGAACAGCCGGTAATTCAATTGCCGGCTTTTCATTTCTCCTGCACAAACCCGACAGGATATGAGACATGGATTACATACAGTAAACCATCTCATATCCCCTTTTTTTTTGCATATTCCACACTACTAATGTTAGTAGTGTGTATGTGCAAAATTTCAGCGCTGTAGCTGCTGAAATAAAGGGTTAAATGGCGGAAAAAATTGGCGTGGGCTCCCGCGCAATTTTCTCCGCCAGAATGGTAAAGCCAGTGACTGAGGGCAGATATTAATATCCAGGAGAGGGTCCATGGTTATTGGCCCCCCCGTGGCTAAAAACATCTGCCCCCAGCCACCCCAGAAAAGGCACATCTGGAAGATGCGCCTATTCTGGCACTTGGCCACTCTCTTCCCACTCCCTGTAGCGGTGGGATATGGGGTAATGAAGGGTTAATGCCACCTTGCTATTGGAAGGTGACATTAAGCCAGATTAATAATGGAGAGGCGTCAATTATGACACCTATCCATTATTAATCCAATTGTTGGAAAGGGTTAAAAAACACACACACACACGATTAAAAAGGATTTTAATGAAATAAACACAGCGGTTGTTGTAATAATTTATTGTTCTCTCAAATCCATTTGCAGTCCCTCGCTTGGCAACATAATAAACGCACAATATACATACCTTCTGATGTACTGTCAGGTCCAACGATGTAATCCATCTGAAGGGGTTAACTAATATTACAAGCAGGAGCCCTGCTATAATGCAGCTGTGCTCCGTGCTTGTAATTCCCCTGCGAATGAATGAAATGTAGGTCATTGACCTACATTTCCTTCAGTCGCGGTGATGCGCCCCCTGGTGGATGTCCTCATATGACCTGGAGCGTGGGAAAAAGTTCCCAGGCTGCAGTTCATGAGAACATCCACCAGAGGGCGCCTCACCGCGAATGAATGAAATGTAGGTCAATGACCTACATTTCATTCATTCGCAGGGGAATTACAAGCACGGAGCACAGCTGCATTATAGCAGGGCTCCTGCTTGTAATATTAGTTAACCCCTTCAGATGGATTACATCGTTGGACCTGACAGTACATCAGAAGGTATGTATCTTGTGCGTTTATTATGTTGCCAAGCGAGGGACTGCAAATGGATTTGAGAGAACAATAAATTATTACAACAACCGCTGTGTTTATTTCATTAAAATCCTTTTTAATCATGTGTGTGTGTGTGTTTTTTAACCCTTTCCAACAATTGGATTAATAATGGATAGGTGTCATAATTGACGCCTCTCCATTATTAATCTGGCTTAATGTCACCTTCCAATAGCAAGGTGGCATTAACCCTTCATTACCCCATATCCCACCGCTACAGGGAGTGGGAAGAGAGTGGCCAAGTGCCAGAATAGGCGCATCTTCCAGATGTGCCTTTTCTGGGGTGGCTGGGGGCAGATGTTTGTAGCCACGGGGGGGCCAATAACCATGGACCCTCTCCTGGCTATTAATATCTGCCCTCAGTCACTGGCTTTACCATTCTGGCGGAGAAAATTGCGCGGGAGCCCACGCCAATTTTTTCCGCCATTTAACCCTTTATTTTCGCAGCTACAGCGCCCACATTTTGCACATACACACTACTAACATTAGTAGTGTGGAATATGCAAAAAAAAAGGGGGATATGAGATGGTTTACTGTATGTAAACCATGTCTCATATCCTGTCGGGTTTGTGCAGGAGAAATGAAAAGCCGGCAATTGAATTACCGACTTTTCACTAACACCGCTGCGTATTTCTCGCAAGTCACACTGCTGGTCCGTGTGGAATCCGTATTTTTCTCGCCCCCATAGACTTTCATTGGCGATTTTTTTGCGCAGTACGCTGACAAACGCAGCATGCTGCGATTTTGTACGGCCGTAGAAAGCCGTATAATACTGAACCGTAATATACGGCTGATAGGAGCAGCCCCATTGAGAATAATTGTGCCGTATGTTATGCGAGTTTTACGGACGTAGTTTCTGCGCTCTTACGTCCGTAAAACTCGCCAGTGTGACGCCGGCCTTACTCCTTTGTCCGTTATCCGCTAATAGATTACACTGGAGGGGTGAAGGGTTGCACTATGCGGTCCCCCTCTTAATTTTTTGTGTTTGTGAAAGGAGAGTAAATGTTAACATTTAACAAAAATTTGTTCAAAAAGTAGTTGTTGTTCCCCTCAGTGTTATTGCAAATTTGTAGAAGTAAACAACTTAACGCCAAACTAACAAGAAAAGAGTTGGGAAAAAAATGTAAACTTTGAAGATGTCAACTTCAAGGTGTGAAGGTGAGAATGGCTAATTGAATCAATTATTAAACCTTACATAAGACAGCTCAGGTGTAATGTGGCAAGATGGTGATTTTGTCCAGGAACAACACCCTGGAAGGAATTCTTGGAATGTGAAGCAGATACTGGACAAATGGATTGAATACCATTTTTGGAATTGAGTTGGCAAGAACCTATCATAGACTGATACTGGCTTTTCAGAATTTGTGCAACACCCACTTTCTGCCTGTTACAGGATTCTTTGTTCTAAGAATAAAGTTCAGTTGTGTGCCAACTTTCGCTTGGAGAAAAGCATGCATCTGGTTCTGTATCCGATGTCTATCCTCTAAGTATGCACCTGGCTCATATTTAGGTCAGGAACAGGCAATCACTAAAGGTTTCACCTTGAGGCTGCCGTCACACTAGCAGTATTTGGTCAGTATTTTACATCAGTATTTGTAAGCCAAAACTAGGAGTGGAACAAATAGAGAAAAAGGTATAATAGAAACATATGCACCACTTCTGTATTTATCACCCACTCCTGGTTTTGGCTTACAAATACTGATGTAAAATACTGAACAAATACTGCTAGTGTGACGGCAGCCTAAGAGATCACCCCAACAAAGGTTGCATAGTTACATAGTTTGAAAAAAAGACCTCGGTCCATCAAATTCAACCTTTCTCCACCAATTGTTCATTTATCACTAAATTAATTATAACCCGCAATGTTACGTGAATTGAGGAAATCGTGTGGCCCGTATATAAAAGATGTTATAGTGTTGGCCATTACTATCTCTTGTAGTCGGCATTCCACACTGAAAATGTAACCTTCGTAAGCGTAACCAACAATTTAACATCATTTTCCACGAGTGAAGCCGCAGGTATTTTGCTAGTTTTATGTAAGCACGTTTTCTACCTTTTCACTATGGTTGCACACTATGGTTTTTTGTGATATTGTCCCAGTTAATAAAATAATTGGCAAAATGAGGCTTTGATTCAAGGTACACAAAATTAAAATGTTGACACTAGTAATGCCAGTGGGTGGCAGTAATCTTTCTACTTTTAACCCCTTCAAGATGGAGCTCTTGTTTGTTTTTGCGTTTGTTTTTCGCTTCTCTTCTTCCCAGAGCCATAACTTTGTTAATTTTCCGTCAATATGGCCATGTGAGGGCTTGTTTTTTGCAGGACAAGATGTTACTTTGAACGACGTCATTGATTTTCCCATATCGTGTACTCAAAAACAGGAAAAATATTCCAAGTGCGGTAAAATTGCAAAAAAAAAAGGGCAATTCCACATTGTTTTTTAGATTTTATTTTTTTTTTACCATGTTCACCACATGTCTGGGTTCTTTTTTTTATTTAAGTGGTGAAAAAAATCCAAAGTGACAAACACAAAAGGAACGGGGTAAAAACACAACTTGGCTTCAATTTTCTCTGCTGCAAAGCACCGCACAGCAGAATAAAGGCACCAGGATCATGAGCTCACAAAACTATTGATACACCACAGCAGCCAACAAGCTCCTTACTCCAGGCTTGGTCACTGTAGATTGCGCTATCATGGAGAGTCAGCTGATGCATCAGGTGACCATTTACAGGATGGTGGGAGTGGTCACCCCCCACATCAGCTGAGCGAGCCACACTGCAGTTAAAGCTCATTGCCAGGTGGAAAAATTGATATTAACCCCCGTTGGTCCTGAAAGGAAAATGCTATATATAAAACAGTGAAACCAGAGCTGCCACGAATCCAAACATGGATTCTTACAGTGTCATATTACACCAGTCCTAAGGGCCGCAGTATCCTATTACAGCAGCCCTAAGGGTTGCAGTATCATATTACACAGCCCTAAGGGCCTCAGTATCATATTGCACCAGTCCTATGAGTCGCAGTATCATATTGCACCAGTCCTATGGGTCGCAGTATCATATCACACCAGTCCTAAGGGTTGCAGTGTCATATTACACCACTCTTATGGGTCGCAATATCATATTACACCACTCCTAAGGGCTGTAGTAATACGTGAAGGATATGACCATCTGGGACATTTGTGGACTATCAAAATGAAATGATGGAAATGCTTTAACCGCTGCTTTCACTTGTGAGAGAGGGACCCTGATTCTCCGTAGTCAGCTCTCTGGAGTCACATGCAGACGTGACTTGCGATAACTCGTCATATAGGGTCGAAGGACTTGTTTTTCAGATATATGGGAGATACAGTTATGTCCATATATATTTGGACAGAGAGAATTTTTCTAATTTTGGTTATAGACATTACCACAATGAATTTTAAACAAAACAAATCAGATGCAGTTGAAGTTCAGACTTTCAGCTTTCATTTGAGGGTATCCACATTAAAATTGGATGAAGGGTTTAGGATTTTCAACTCCTTAACATGTGCCACCCTGTTTTTAAAGGGACCAAAAGTAATTGGACAGATTAAATAAAATGTTCATTTTTAGTACTTGGTTGAAAACCCTTTGTTGTTAATGACTGCCTAAAGTCTTGAACTCATGGACATCACCAGACGCTGTGTTTCCTCCTTTTTGATGCTCTGCCAGGCCTTCACTGCAGTGGTTTTCAGTTGCTGTTTGTGGACCTTTCTGTCTGAAGTTTAGTCTTTAACAAGTGAAATGCATGCTCAATTGGGTTGAGATCAGGTGACTGACTTGGCCATTCAAGCATGTTCCACTTCTTTGCTTTAATAAACTCCTGGGTTGCTTTGGCTTTGTGTTTTGGGTCATTGGTCGTCGTTTCATCCTATAGATGGACAATCAGTTTTGCTGCATTTGGCAGGATCTGAGCACACAGTATGTCTCTGAATACCTCAGAATTCATTTGGCTGCTTCTGTCCTGTGTCACATCATCAATAAGCACTATTGACCCAGTGCCACTGGCAGCCATGCAGGCCCAAGCCATCACACTGCCTCCGCCGTGTTTTACAGAGGATGTGGTGTGCTTTGGATCATGAGCTGTACCACGCCTTCGCCATACTTTTCTATTTCCATCTTTCTGGTAGAGGTTGATCTTGGTTTCTTCTGTCCAAAGAATGTTCTTCCAGAACTGTGCTGGCTTTTTTAGATTTTTTTTTTTTTTTTTTAGCAAAGTCCAGTCTAGCCTTTTTATTCTTGATGCTTATGAGTGGCTTGCACCGTGCAGTGAACCCTCTGTATTTACTTTCATGCAGTCTTCTCTTTATGGTAGATTTGGATATTGATACACCGACCTCCTGGAGAGTGTTGTTCCCTTGGTTGGCTGTTGTGAAGGGGTTTCTCTTCACCATGGAGATTATTCTGCGATCATCCACCACTGTTGACTTCCGTGGGCACCCAGGTCTTTTTGCATTGATGAGTTCACCAGTGCTTTCTTTCTTTCTCAGGATGTACCAAACTGTAGATTTTGCCACTCCTAATATTGTAGCAATTTCTCAGATGTTTTTTTTCTGTTTTTGCAGCTTAAGGATGGCTTGTTTCACCTGCATGGAGGGCTCCTTTGACCGCATGTTTACTTCACAGCAAAACCTTTCAAATGCAAGCACCACACCTCAAATCAACTCCAGGCCTTTTATCTGCTTAATTTAGAATGACATAACGAAGGGATTGCCCACTCCTGTCCATGAAATAGCCTTGGAGTCAATTGTCCAATTACTTTTGGTCCCTTTAAAAACAGGGTGGCACTTGTTAAGGAGCTGAAACTCCTAAACCCTTCATCCAATTTTAATGTGGATACCCTCAAATGAAAGCTGAAAGTCTGAACTTCAACTGCATCTGAATTGTTTTGTTCATTGTTCATTTTGTTATAGACATTCATTGTGGTAATGTCTATAACCAAAATTTGAAAAATGCTCTCTGTCCAAATATATATGGACCTAACTGTAAAATGATAGTGATAAGTATTCTGGAATAAAGGAGCAAAGGTGTATTTATATTGTCCAAAGAAATGGATTTTCTGATTCCTAGGTTGGGAACATAGAATCCTATAAATGTTAGAGATGGAAGGGACCTCCAGGGTCATCACTTTCAACCCCCCTGCTCAATGCAGGATTCACTAAATTATCTCAGACAGATGTCTGTCCAGCCTCTGTTTGAAGACTTCCTTTGAAGGAGAACTCGCCACCTCTCGTGGCAGCCTGTGCCACTCATTGATCACCCTCACTGTCAAAAAATGTTTTTCTAATATCTATTCTGTATCTTCTCCCTTTCAGTTCCATTCCATTGCTTCTTGTCTTTACATGTGCAAATGAGAATAAGGATGATACCTCTACACTGTGAGAGCCCTTCAGATATTTGTAGACTGCTATTAAATCTCCTCTTAGCCTTCTTTTTTGCAAGCTAAACATTCCCAGAACCTTTAACCGTTTCTAGTGGGACATAGTTTGCAGTCCGCTCACCATCCTGGTAGCTCTTCTCTGAACTTGCTCCAGTTTTTCAATGTATTTTTTTAAAATGTGCCCAGAACTGGCAGGAGGTATAGAAGGGAATAATCACTTGACGTGATCTAGACTCTATGCTTCTCTTAATACATCCTAGAACTGTTTGCCTTTTTTGCTGCTACATCACACTGTTGACTCGTGCAGTCTGTGATCTATTAGTATACCCAAGTCTTTTTCACGCATGCTGTTGCTTAATTCTATTACTCCCATTCTAGAGATGTAATTTTCATTTTTCTTGCCCAGATGTACAATCTTGCATTTCTCCTTAAGGGTATGTGCACACGTCAGGATTTCTTGCAGAAACTTCCTGAAGAAAACCGGAAATTTTCTGCAAGAAATCCGCATTTTTTTTTTTTGCGTTTTTTTCCGTTTTCTTTTTTTTAGCATTTTGCAAGCGAAATTAGCTTGCAGAATGCTAAAGTTTTCCAAGCGATCTGTAGCATCGCTTGGAAAACTGACTGACAGGTTGGTCACACTTGTCAAACATAGTGTTTGACAAGTGTGACCAACTTTTTACTATAGATGCTGCCTATGCAGCATCAATAGTAAATGATAGAATGTTTAAAAATAATTAAAAAAAATAAAAAAATGTTTATACTCACCTGCAGACAGCCGATCTCCTCAGCAGCGTCCGTTCCTATAGATGTGTGTGTGTGCAGGACCTTCGATGATGTCGCGGTCACATGAGCGGTCACGCGACCAATCACAAGACCGTGACGTCATCGCAGGTACTTCACACATACACCATCTATAGGAACGGAAGCGGCAGCGTGCACCTGAGAGGCGGGAAGACTCTGGGGGCCATCGAAGGTGAGTATATCACTATTTTTTATTTTAATTCTTTTTTTTTTACCAATTATATGGTGCCCAGTCTGTGGAGGAGAGTCTCCTCTCCTCCACCCTGGGTACCAACCGCACATGATCTGCTTACTTCCCGCATGGTGGGCACAGCCACATGCGGAAAGTAAGCAGATCAATGCATTCCTAGGTGTGCGGAATCCCCGCAATTCCGCAAATTTAATGAACATGTTGCTTTTTTGTCCGTGATGCGATTTTTTTTCGCGGAAAAAAATGCAACATTTGCACAAGAAATGCGGAATACACTGTAAATAGGAGGCATATGTAAGCGTTTTTATCACGTTTTTATAACAAAAAAACGCGAAAAATACTGATCGTGTGCACATGGCCTAAATACCATCCTATTAGTCACTGCCCATTGTTCAAGCTTCTCTATCTGCTTCTGAATCCTTTATCTGTCTTCTCTAGTGTTAGCTATCCTTCCTGGCTTTGCATGGTCTGCAAATATAATTAGTTTACCTTCAGTTCCCTTATCTAGATTATTTTTCAACATGTTGAACAACACTGGGGCCAGGACAGCGCCTTATGGTACCCAATTTGAAACATTCTTCCAATTGGATGTGCAGCCATTCATTATCACTCTTGAGTACAATTACAGAGCCAGTTATGAATCCACCTAACCGTAGCCTTGTCAATCCTATTTATGGGCATTTTTCAATAAGGATATTATGAGATACTTTATCAAATGTTTTGCTGAAGTCGAAATCTACTATCTCTACCACATTTCCCACTCGTGATCCACTCAGTCAGTGATTCCATCATAGAAGGAAATTAGATTAGTCTGGCATGATTTGTTTGCTACAAATCCATGCTGACTCTTGTTAATCAATAATAATAATAATAATAATAATTTTATTTATATAGCGCCAACATATTCCGCAGCGCTTTACAACTTATAGAGGGGACTTATACAGACAACAGACATTACATTCATTCTTATCCAGGTACTTACATAAATGCTGTTTAATAATTTGTTCAAAGATCTTTCCTGGTGTAGAAGTAAGGATTATTGGCCTGTAGATGATTACACAGTGCACCTTTAGTACTATCTGATCCCTATTTCTGAGCTGTATGATACTCCTCTGTAATGTGGAAAGTGCACATTATGGGGCCTATACTTTGTGTAATGCACAATTGCAATACACCTTTCTTACAGGAGTGAAGGCACGACGTTCAGTAAGAGACATATGACCTGTAATGAATTCGGCGTCTCTTCTAAGGGACTTGCACCTCCATGTGCTGTACCAGAAATGCCACTCTAGTAAGAGATGGCAATAGCATTTCTGCTGTACAAAATCAGTACTTTTCATGAACTTGACAGACGTACATCGTTGTGCCCTTGTATTGCCACAGCTCTTTCTTTTTTTTTTTTTTTTTTTTGCTGAGGCTATTCAGACTGGTGTAAAACCACCAAAAATCACAAATTTTGTGAAAATCCACATTGCAGAAGAATTTTACAACTTTAAAAAACTTTAACAGCACTTTTGTGCTGTCAGATCTTTGAATCGGACCCCTATATGCCCAATAGGAAAGCGCTTCTCACAGTGGCAATGGTTTGCCTCATGTGCCTCAGGTCACTCTTTTTCCTTCGTCTAGAGCAAATGATGGATTATGTATTTTTTCCAACCTCACTTGTTAGTGACTGTTGCATGAACATTTGTTCTATAATTACTCTTTCTTGTTGTTTTAGCTGTTGCTGCACAGTATAGCGGACCGTGTGAATTTAGGCTTAATCCCGACATCTGAGGCTGGTTATCCTGCAGCTTGTAGAGTCCTGAAGAAAAGCACTGGCGGCACACTGCACATTCACCACAATGTGGATGCTTTCCTCAGCAGACATGAGACGGGTGATAAAAGTGAAACGACTGCACCTGAAGGCGGAAGATCGCAGAAAATATTCTGGAGAAAGTGGGCAGAGGCTACTGAGATTAAAATTCGGGCGTTATTACAAGACATTCATAGCACCACATGGCAGACGCACATTGTCCGTATCGAGAAGGTGAAGTCCTACGCACCATGGGTGGACCACGTCGTCTTGGACTTGGATTGTCGTCCATTACCGGAAACGTTCTAATGTTAATTTTCTTTCTGCCATCATTGTATTTGATGATGTAGGGACTATTGGGTATTGTGCATTAGTACTGAGGGTCTCGTCACGTTACATAAAGCAGAATGTGATTTACCCCGTACCATGGAAGGCTATATGTGCAGTCTGAGACCGGTAACACCAGAGCCAGCTGCTTTATGACTGCATGCTTGTATAGAACGAGTGTGCCATGTGCAGACAAACATCACATAAACCTCATTCTGCTTGTGATTTGGCACTCACAGCTAATGTAGATGGAAAACAACAATAGTTATAGCTTTTTGAAGAATGGGAAAAAAAGAAAATACAAAAAAATCAGATGTTGTGGCCATCACTGGTGCCAGTAATAGTCTGTGGGGCCGTGCACAGGGTTGGGAGTTTTCACCCCACAGAATGTCACAGGTACATATCCGAATATGATCCGAGAGTGATCAGTCTGTGACGGATCCAGCATCCTCGGGTGATGCCAGTGCTATTACATGTTACAAGGACTGTCAGAAAGAGGATGCTGGAGAATCCGAGAGTGATCAGTCTGTGACTAATCCAGCATCCTCGGGTGATGTCCGTGAAATCACATGTTCTTGGACTGCCAGAAGGTGCTGGAGAATCCGAGAGTGATCAGTGTGACGAATCCAGCATCCTCGGGTGATGTCTGTGCAATCACATGTTCATGAACTGTCAGAAAGAAGGTGCTGGAGAATCCGAGTGTGATCAGTCTGTGACGTATCCAGCATCCTCGGGTGATGTCAGTGCCATCACATGTTAAATGTGTTGTAGCTGTTTGCGTTCTGACCTAATGCCAGGTATGCCAGATCACCAGTGAGGCCAAATCTGGAGGTTACGCCCTTAATTGACAAGCCCTTGGAGAAAAAGGGAACTGCACACACGTTTTGTGAGCAAGTCACTTTTATCTGATCTAATGGAGCAAGAGGCAGTATTTTATACCATTTACAATAAATTTAACTCAATGTAATTCATGTAGCCCCCACCCTGTTACCCCGGGTCATGCTGAACTTTATTTCCCACGTACCAAGAACATGTGGCTGACTATTGAGAACATATATGATGAGAAGTATAGTCTCCTTGAAGAAAAGACTACCAGACTACTGCATCATGACTAAACACATTCTAACAATTAAAGGCAAATTAAAGACAAAGCATTAACCCTTCTATATCTATATTTCTGGACTGTTAAAAAGAAGGTGCTGGAGAAATCCGTTGGTGATCAGTCTCTGACTTATCCAGTATCCTCGGGTGATGTCAGTGCCATCACATGTTCATGGACTTCAGAAAGAAGGTACGGGAGAATCCGAGAATGATTATTCTGTGACATATCCAGCATCCTCGGGTGATGTCACTACCATCAAATGTTCATGGACTGTCAGAAAGTGCTGGAGAAATCCGAGAGTGATCAGTCTGTGACTTATCCAACATCCTCAGGTGATATCAGTGAAATCACATGTTCATGGACTGTCAGAAGGTGCTGGAGAATCTGAGAGTGATCAGTCTGTGACTTATACAGCATCCTTGGGTGATGCCAATGCCACAACATGTTACATGGACTGTCAGATGGAAGGTACGGTAGAACACAGACTCTTACCTCAGCTCCTAGTATTTACATGGTACATCACCCAACTTTCCACACAAACTCTTACCTCATCTCCTAGTATTCACAACTGACCCCTGCTTTACCCCAGTATTATGACCTTGAATACTCTGGCTTGATTATATGCATCTGGTACACTCTTAATTCTCTGACCAAGATGAGCAGAGACCACTCTTCTCTGCTTCACATCTGAATGCACCTTGCTGCGCATATATTGCATAGCACAAGTCTGCCAAGACTTCAGTCTGCAGTGTGTATCCTATAAGTGTGAAGATCAGAATTAAGGTACCTTCACACGAAGCGACGCTGCAGCGATAGCGACAACGATGCCGATCGCTGCAGCGTCGCTGTTTGATCGCTGGAGAGCTGTCACACAGACCGCTCTCCAGCGACCAACGATGCCGAGGTCCCCAGGTAACCAGGGTAAACATCGGGTTGCTAAGCGCAGGGCCGTGCTTAGTAACCCGATGTTTACCCTGGTTACCAGCGTAAAAGTAAAAAAAACACAGTACATACTCACCTGCGCGTCCCCCAGCGTCCGCTTCCTGACACTGACTGAGCTCCGGCCCTAACAGCACAGCGGTGACGTCACCGCTGTGCTTTCACTTTAGGGCCGGAGCTCAGTCAGTGTCAGGAAGCAGACGCTGGGGGACGCGCAGGTGAGCATGTACTGTTTGTTTTTTTTACTTTTACGCTGGTAGCCAGGGTAAACATCGGGTTACTAAGCGCGGCCCTGCGCTTAGCAACCCGATGTTTACCCTGGTTACCAGTGTAAAATATCGCTGGTATCGTTGCTTTTGCTTTCAAACACAACGATACACGGCGATCGGACGACCAAATAAAGTTCTGGACTTTATTCAGCGACCAGCGACATCACAGCAGGATCCTGATCGCTGCTGCGTGTCAAACGAAACGATATCGCTAGCCAGGACGCTGCAACGTCACGGATCGCTAGCGATATCGTTTCGTGTGAAGGTACCTTTAATTCCAGAATTGAACCAGAAGGGAACTGAAGGTAACTGGATAGTCACTGTAAACAATGTTTCTGTTTGTTTTCACTCTCACCCCTATAATCTTCACTTTCTGGTAACCCCCCTAATCCCTACACCAAGTAAGCAACTGTTAATCTCTTCTTCAGTCCTCCCCATCCATCTCACTTTCTCCTCAGAACTCTTCCTCAACATACAATCCTTTGTCTCCAAACACAGGCAGCCACTTTATGCCCTCTCCTGCTCCCACCTGCTAACACTTTCTCTGTTCCTTCTCACTGCTGGTGATCTCTCCAAATCCTATTCCTCCACCACATGCTCACAGTCATTTCTTCCTCCCATCCACGCTCTATCACAGCTCTCCATAACCTCTCTAACCTTATACCCGCTTCCCCAGTCCCACTAACAGGAGCTCTGTGGAACGCTCGCTCTGTCTGCAACAAACTTTCCTACATCCATAATCTATTTGTTACTACCAAACTTTCCTTCCTTGCCATCACCGAATCCTGGCTCACCCCCTCTGACACAGCCTCTCCTGCTGCACTTTCGTATGGTGGATTCCACCTTTACCACACACCCTGCCCCAGCAGCAAGCAAGTTGGAGGAGTTGATTTTCTCCTGTCAGATAACTGCTCCTTCAGCCCAATCCAATTAGCACCCTCTGTTAACTTCCCTTCCTTTGATGTGCACTCTGTGCGCATCTACTCCCCCTCCAACTGGCTGTTATTTACTACCCCCCGGGGCCAGCCACCACCTCTTTTGACCACTTCACCACCTGGCTACTTCATTTCCTTTCTGCTGACGTCCCTATTATCATTTTGGGCGACTTCAACATCTCCATTGACATTTCCCTCTCAGCTGCCACTAAACTTCTATTTCTCACTTCCTCCTTCGGCCTCACTTAATGGTCTTCTGCAGCCACCCACAAAGATGGCCACACACTGAACCTCCTCTTCACCTGCCTCTTCTCCCTATCTAACCTCTCTAACTCACATCTTCCTCTTTCTGACTAGAACCTACTCACATTGTCTTCCTTCTCCACTCCTTGTCTACAATCCCCAACCCACAAACTTGCACACCCTCACAGAAATCTTAAACACCTCGATCTACACTCACTCTCTGAATCCCTCTTACAGACATAAGTTCCCTACACAATGCTGGTGCTGCTGCCGCTCTATATAACACCACAATAACTGTAGCTTTGGAATCGGTTGCCCCTCTCACACATACCAAAGCTCGCAAAATCAACAGACAGCCCTGGCACACCAGCCTGACCAAAGAACTGAGTCAAGCTTCCAGGGCTGCTGAGCGGAGATGGAAAAGATCCCACTCCAATGAGCACTTCATTGCATTCAAACAGTCCCTCACTACTTCCAAAGCCACACTCGCCACAGCTAGACAAACCTATTTCTCATATCCTCCCTGTTTCACAACCCTAAACAGTTATTCAACACCTTCAATTCTCTCCTCCGTCCCCCAGCACTCCTCCCTCCCCTCTCAGCTGAAGACTGCCTCATTGTTCAAGCAAAAGATTGATAACATAAGAGACAGTTTTGGTCGACAACCCCCACAGCCTTTCCTCCTTACTGCCCAGCCCTCCACCTCCAAAACCAACTTCACTATTACAGAAGATTGACTCTCCACTCTACTCTCAAGATCGCATCTAACCACTTGTTCACTTGACCCGATCCCATCCCACTTTTTCCACACCTCACCACAGTCTTCATCCCAACCATTACTCATCTCTTCAACCTATCACAAACAAGTAGTGTTTTCCCCTCAAGCTTTAAACATACCTCAATCACACCTATCCTCAAAACGCCCTCTCTTGACCCATCCTCTGTATCTAGCTATCGACCCTTTATAACTTCTCCCCTATGCCTTAAAACTACTGGAAAAACATGTCCATCTTGAACTGTGCTCCCACCTCACTTCTTGCTCCCTCTTTGATTGCTTACAATCTGGCTTCCGGTCACACCACTCCACTGAAACTGCCCTAACTAAGGTCACCAATGACCTTTTAACCTCCAAGGCCAAGCGACACTACTCTGTCCTCCTCCTCCTAGACCTGTCCCCTGCCTTTGACACAATGGACCATTCCCTATTATTACAGACCCTCTCATCTCTTGGCATCACAGACTTGGCCCTATCCTGGACCTCGTCATACATAACAGACCGGACATTCAGCGTCTCCCACTCGCATACAATCTCTTCACCTCGCCCCCTATCTGTTGGAGTTCCGCAAGGTTCAGTCCTAGGGCTCCTGCTCTTCTTCATTTACACCTTCAGCCTGGGACAGCTCATAGAATCTCACGGGTTTCAGTATCACCTCTATGCTGATGACACACAGATCTACATCTCTGGACCAGTTATCACTACTCTACTAACCAGAATCCCTCAATGTATGTCTATTTCATCCTTCTTCCCCGCTAGATTTCTAAAACTTAACATGGACAAAACAGAATTCATCATCTTTCTCCCATCTCACGTGACCCCCCAACAGACCTATCCATTAAAGTAAATGGCTGCCCACTTTCCCCAGTCCCACAAGCTCGCTGCCTTGGGGTAATCCTTGGCACTGGTCTTGGTCTATCTTTCAAACCACATATACAAGCCTTTTCCACTTCCTGCCGACTTCAACTCAAAAAATATTTCATAGATCCGTACACTCCTAAACCAAGAATCCAGCATCCTCCGGTGATGTCCATGCCATCACATGTTACATGGACTATCAGAAAGAAGGTATGGAAGAAACCGAGAGTGATCAGTCTGTGATGTTTCCAGCATCCTCGGGTGATGTCGGTGCCATCACATGTTACATGGACTGTCAGAAAGAAGGTACGGGAGAATCCGAGCGTGATCAGTCTGTGACGCATCATTGGGTGATTTCAGTGCCATCACATGTTGCATGGACTTTCAGAAAGAAGGTACTGGAAAAAAAATTTTCCTCCACATTTAAGAAAAATGCCTGACACTCAGCCCAGGCTGATCAAAGTCTAATCAATAAAAATAGTCGTATCTTCCCATTCGAGTTGCCTCTGCGGTGTAGGCCCGGTGGGGTCAGCAGGAGGAGGGGGCGAGGAGCCATGTCGCTTTTCCAGACCATTTGTAATGTGGAACCAGTAATGTAGAAACTGTAGGTGAAGGAAGCAAATCCAGCTCCACGGACATTCACCATAATTAACCCCTTACAGACCGCCAATACGTATTAAAACGGCGATAGTTAAGGGGCCTTATTTCCTCACTGCATTTTTAAAATGGCGATCGGGAATAAGCTGTACATGATAGCTGACACCCTGCAGTATTGTCCCCTGCCTGTTCAGTGAGCGATTGTGGCCAATTAAGCCCTTAAATACCGCTGTCAGTCATGACAGCAGTATTTAAGTTGATGCAAGGGGGTCACAAGACCTCCTTAGTAACGATCGGATCCCGCAATTAGAATTGCGGGTCCAAATGGTTACCATGGTACGCTGAGGTCATGTGATTACACCCCGGTATGGTGGCCTGTGAAATCAAGCTCTAAGCTGAGTCTTACAGGCACAGTCAGTGAATCACTGACAGTCTCATACACTGCAGTACATGAGTGAGACCAATGATTAAAATTATACATGTCCCACAGTGGGACTAAGTAAAAAAAAGCGCACACATCACTAAAATCCATTTTGCCACTCAAAATGCAGCATTTGTGATAAAACAAAAATAAATTTAAAAAAGTACACATAATTGGTGTATCGCCATAGCTGGAACGACCCGACCTAAAAAACTGGCACGTTATTTATTCCGTTTGGCGAACATTGGAAAAAAATAAGCACACCAAAAATGTCGCTTTTTGAGCATATTAACTAGCAAAAAAGTTAAAAAAGCGATCAAAAAGTCATGCAAAAAAATGGTATAAATGAAAACGTCAAACTATGGCAAAAAAAACAAGCCCTAACATAGCTAATAAGGCAAAAAAAATATAAAAGTTATGGCTTTCAGTATATGATGATACAAAAACAAATTCATTTTTGTAAAATAATGTTTTTAGTGTGTAAACTAGCAAAGCATACAAAATCTATAGAAGTCTGGTATCGCTGTAATGTACCGACCTGACGAACAAATGGGAATTAACACGTTCATCTCATGTGAACGACGCAAAAATAAAAATAAAGACACTAACAGAATTCACAAAAACCAGCAATTCAGAGTCTGAAAAATCTGAATAAAAAGCAATCCAAAAATATTAGGTACCTAAAAATGGTACCAAAAAATCTGCAACTCGTCCTGCAAAAAATAAGCCCTCTTGCAGCTCTGTTCGACAAAAAATAAAAAAGTTACAGCTCTCAGAATATGGCGACAAAAAAGACTTTGCAAAAAGCATTTTTACTATATGCTAGCAGCAAAACCTAAAAAAAAAAAAATGAATCTATTATAGCTGCAATCATGCCGACCTAAAGAATAAGCTTGCCTCATCACTTTTACCGCACAGTGAACTGCACAAAATTAAAAATAACTATTCTTGAACTGCTGTTGATTTGTTCATTCTAGCTCCCAAAAATCGGAATAAGGCTCAGCTCATGTTTATCCTGCTCTCTCCATGTAAATTCTCCAAAACTGTGATTCAGACAAAACACCAGACAGAACCACTCACTTATGAGGCAGATGGAGTCATTTTGAGCTGTTCTATGTTTCGGCTTCAACCTCAACAATAAGTTTGAACGAAGGTTACATTGACTGCCTTTCTTTGAAGGAAAATGAGACAAAACAATAGTTAATGCTTACCTACTTCTTTATATACATACTCCTTTTTTTGGACTATAAGATGCATCGGACCATAAGATGTACCTAGCTTTTAGAGGAGGAAAATGGAAAAAGAATTGAAGCAAAAAAATGTGGTCAATTCTGTACTAATATTGCCTATCTTGGTATATGTACAGTGGATACGGAAAGTATTCAGACCCCTTTACATTTTCACTCTTTGTTTCATTGCAGCCATTTGGTAAATTCAAAAAAGTACATTTTTTTCTCATTAATGTACACTCTGCACCACATCTTGACTGAAAAAAACAAATGTAGATTTTTTTGCAAACTTATTAAAAAAGAAAAATGGAAATATCACATGGTCATAAGTATTCAGACCCTTTGCTCAGACACTCATAGTTAAGTCACATGCAGTCCATTCCTTATGATCCCCCTTGAGATGGTTCTACTCCTTCATTGGAGTCTAGCTGTGTTTAAACTGCTAGGACTTGACTTGGAAAGGCACCCACCTGTCTATATAAGACCTCACAGCTCACAGTGCATGTCAGCCCAAATGAGAATCATGAGGTCAAAGGAACTGGCCAAGGAGCTCAGAGACAAAATTGTGGCAAGGCACAGATCTGGCCAAGGTTACAAAATAATTTCTGCAGTACTCAAGGTTCCTAAGAGCACAGTGGCCTCCATAATCCTTAGGCTATGTGCCCATGTTGTGGATTTGTGTGCAGATTTTTCCGCACTGTTTTTGAAAAATCTGCAAGGTAAAATGCCCTGCGTTTTACCGCATTTTTCGTGCGGATTTCACCTGCGGTTTTACACCTGTGGATTCCTATTATGGAACAGGTGTAAAATGCTGCGGAAAATTCAATGCAACGTTTCTACGCGGTATTTTCCACAGCATGTGCACTGTGGATTTTATTTTCCATAGCTTTGCTTGGTACTGTAAACCGGATGGAAAACTTCGAATCCGCAGCGTCAAATCCGCTGTGGATCCATGGGCAAATCCGCAATGTGTGCACATAGCCTCAAATGGAAGAAGTTTGGGCCCACGAAAAGTCTTCCTAGACGTGGCCGTCCAGCCAAACTGAGCAATCGTGGGAGAAGAGCCTTGGTGAGAGAGGTAATGAAGAACACCAAAATCTCTGTTGATGAGCTCCACAGATGCAGTAGGATAGGAAAAAGTTCCACAAAGTCAGCTATCACTGCAGCCTTCCACCAGTCGGGCCTTTATGGCAGAGTGGCCCGATGGAAGCCTCTCCTCAGTGCAACACATATGAAAGCCCGCATAGTTTGCTTAAAAAAAAAAAAAAAAAAACACACAAGGACTCCCAGACTATGAGAAATAGGATTCTCTGGTCTATGAGATGAAGATTGACCTTTTTGGTGAGAATTCTAAACGGTATGTGTGGAGAAAACCAGGCACTGCTCATCACCTGCCCAATACAATCTCAAAAGTGAAACATGGCAGCATCATGCTATGGGGGTGTTTTTCAGCTGCAGGGACAGGACGACTGGTTGCCATTGAAGGAAACATGAATGCGGCCAAGTACAGAGGTATCCTGGAAGAAAACCTCTTCCAGAGTGCTCTGGACCTCAGACTTGGCCAAAAGTTCACCTTTTAACTAGAGATGAGCGGTGTTCGAGTCGAACTGTTCGCCAATTTCAAATTCGAGCTGTTTTGGGCGGTGTTCGAGTCGTTCGACGAACCCGAACAATTTGCTTAAAATTCGGCTGTTCGAGTTTCTGTTCAATAACTGTTTGTTCACCAAAAGCCTAGCTTGATTTGCACATTAAAACTGTTTATCATTGTTAATAGACTGTTTCAGGCTATGTGCACACGTTGCGGATTAGGCTTAGGAATTTCTGGTGCGGATTCTGTCTCTCCTGGCAGAAAACGCACCTGCGGTTTTTTGTGCGGTTTTGCTGCAGTTTTCTTGCGGATTTGCTGCGGTTTTTACCCCTGCGGTTTTCTATAATGGAGTGGGTACAAAAACGCTGCAGATTCACAAAAAATACGTGACATGCTACTTCTTTTAAACCACAGCGTTTCCGCAGCGGATTTTCCGCAAAGTGTGCACAGCATTTTTTTTCTCATTAATTTACATTGTACTGTAAATCAATTGCGGATCTGCAGCGTTTCTGCACCTCAAAAAACGCTGCGGATCCGCAGCAAACCGCAACGTGTGCACATACCCTCAGTGTATGGGGGGGGGGGAGGGATAGATCTGTGCTGAAATAACGCCAATCTCCATTTTTTTTTTCTTTCCCGCATTTACAGAGGGGCGGTGCAGTCTCTCAGCCTATCAGCAGTGCACACACACACACAGCAATGTGCATGTGATGCACACAAGCAAGGGCATGTGTCATTGGCGGTGTGTGTCACATGTCCTTGCCCTATAAGAACCAGCCATTTGCCCCGTCGCCACCATTTCCTCACTGCTGCAGCTTAGTGTTAGACTGCACTGCTGCTGCTGTGGGCGCTATACAGACTAAGAGTGTTTTTTTGGAGCAAATTGTCAGAGAGAGAGGTTTAGGGAGTCGGGACTAGTTGTAATATCAGCCCTTTTCAGGGTAGGTTACAGCAGTTCATAGCACTGTTTGCCAGGCTAGTCTGAGCCAGTGCTGTGCAAGTGTTAGTCACAGAATTTGGTGTAATCTAGCTCAGCCAATCCTTTTGGGCTAGTAGCATTGTCTGATAGTCATCTGAGTAGCCCGCCTGTGAAGCTAGCTACACCGCCTGTGTATCTCAATTTTTACTGCATCTAACCCAGTACATTGTTTTGGGCTTAGCAGCAGTGTCTGCATGTCAGCAGAGTAGCCTGCCTGTGAAGCTAGCTACCCCGCATGTGTATCTCAATTTTTATTGCATCTAACCCAGTAAATAGTTTTGGGGTTTTGGGCTTAGTAGCAGTGTCTGCACGTCAGCAGAGTAGCCCGCCCGTGAAGCTAGCTACACCGCCTATGTATCTCAATTTTTACTGCATCTAACCCAGCAAATCGTTTTGCGCTTAGTAGCAGTGTCTGCATGTCAGCAGAATAGCCCACCTGTGAAACTAACTACACCGCCTGTGTATCTCTATTTTCACTGCATCTAATCCAGTTAATAGTTTTGGGCCTAGGAGCAGTGTCTGCACGTCAGCAGAGTAGCCCGCCTGTGAAACTAACTACACCGCCTGTGTATCTCAATTTTCACTGCATCTAATCCAGTTAATAGTTTTGGGCCTAGGAGCAATGTCTGCACGTCAGCAGAGTAGCCCGCCTGTGAAACTAACTACACCGCCTGTGTATCTCTATTTTCACTGCATCTAATCCAATTAATAGTTTTGGGCCTAGGAGCAGTGTTTGCACGTCAGCAGAGTAGCCCGCCTGTGAAACTAACTTACACCACCTGTGTATCTCTATTTTCACTGCATCTAATCCAGTTAATAGTTTTGGGCCTAGCACCACAGTTTGGCCACTCAGTTCTGCTCGGTTTTCATCCATCGTTTGTTGTGCCATCAACTACAGATACAGATTTGCCAATTAGTTAAGCACTAAATGAGTGGCAAAAGGCCTGCTGCTGGTGGAAAGGGGAATAGGCGTGTTGGAAAAGGAAAAAAAGGTTGTGTCCGTGGGGTAGGTGGTAAAGCAACAGTAACATCTGCAGAAGAAAGACCATCTTCCAGCCAAAGTAAGATGTCTACTTCTTTTCGTGGACAATCTGATATGATCCCTTTCTTACGACCATCGCTACAAGCATCGCAAAAAATTCCAGATGAGGCACAAAAACAGCAGGTGCTGGAACGGATATCAAGTGCTCATTCAAGTGGGCTCTCCTCCATGTCAACTTCAACATCACAACTACTCCAGTCCTCAGAGTTGTCACCCCAATCGCACTTGCTTCCTCACAGCTCCCAAGTCTCCATCTGCCCGTCTGAGCATGGGGTAACACATATGGTTGAGTGTGTAGAGCTGTTTACGCATACTATAGCCTGGGAATCAGAGGTCTGCTCCAGAGCTTCTGTGAATCCAGACAAGGAAATGATCTGCACTGATGCCCAGAATCTTTGTGAGTCGGATCCAGGCCCAGATGAAGAAGGTTCTGAGCATAATGTAGACCCTCGTTCCCAAACTTTAACTCCTGATGGTGGAGACAATGAGGAAGATGATGATGAGACTGAGCTACCTGATTGGAACGAAAACTTGACTTTTCGGTCGGGGCAGGAAGAGGTTGGCTCTGAGGACGACGGGTGTGAGAACACACAGGATGAAAATGACGAGGTTGTAGACCCCACTTACTGTCAACCGCCAGTCCATGAGATCAGCAGAGGAGGTGGAGGAGGTTGCTAGTGACGAGTCTGACGACGAGGTAACGGTGCGCCTTCCTGGACAGAGACGGAGTACTGGAAGCACATCAACAACTGCATCCTCAATCCCAACTGTGCCTCAGACCAGAAGTCGTGGTGGCTCTTCAGGTCGCACGGGCTCTAAGCCTTGCATAGCCTGGGCATTTTTTTACATCGCAAAGGATGACCCAACTAATGTTGTCTGTAAGATTTGTCAACAAAATCTCAGTAGAGGCCAAAAAATCACTGGCTTGAGTACTTCATGCATGAACCGTCGCATGGATATGAGGCATAAGTTGCAGTGGGAAGCTCACTGTACTACAATGCGGCCTAGTGGGCCAGGTCAACCACTGTCTGTCCCATCAAGTGCATCCGCATCCTCTTCATCCTCTGTGACTGCGGGGACAGCAGTCGCACTTGGTTTTGGATGCAGGTCGTCAGGACATTTGCAAGTGGAAACACCTGCTGGTGTTGAGCGCTCTCCGACATCGACACCACATTTTGATCAAGGCAACATAACATCTCCGCCTGCACCTTTCTCACAGACCAGCAGTTTGCTGGGGACACCCTACTCAACTCCATCTAAGCACGGCAGCCAGCCCTCAGTCCCTCAGATGTGGACAAGTAAAAGACCATTTCCTCCTAGCCATGACAAAGCTAAGAGGTTGAATTTCTCCATCTGCAAGCTGTTGGCTACAGAATTGCTGCCTTTCCGCCTGGTGGACACAGAGGATTTTCGAGACCTTATGTCCATCGCAGTGCCCCAGTACCAGATGCCCAGTCGCCACTACTTCTCAAAGAAAGCTGTGCCTGCGCTACACCAGCATGTCGCACACAACATCACTGTGTCCTTGAGAAACTCTGTGTGTGTGTGACAGGGTGCATTTCACCACAGTCACTTGGTCAAGTAGACATGGACAGGGGCGTTACATGTCGGTGACTGGGCACTGGGTAACTACGGCGACATCAGGAGAAGGGGCTGCTTTGCAAGTCTTGCCGTCCCCATGAGTTGCTCGTCGATCCTTTGTATCTAGAAGTTCCTCCACTGCTTCTGCCTCCTCAACCTCCTCTCGGTCCTCCACCTGCACCCAAAGCCTGTCTGGTAATGCCACCCGCATTGTAACTGCGCAGAAGGAATCCTGCACACCTCCTCACTATGCTGTCACCAGGGCTCAACGGCATCAGGCAGTGTTTACATTGAAATGTCTGGGAAATGTGAGTCACACAGCTGAGGAGTTGTGGTCAGCTCTGGAGACCGAGTTCCATCAATGGTTGTCTCCACTCAACCTGCAGCCAGGGAAGGCTGTGTGCGACAATGCTGCAAACCTGGGTGCGACCCTTCGCCGGGGCAATGTCACATACGTGCCTTGTATGGCTCTCGTTTTGAACCTGGTTGTCCAGCAATTTTTATCCCACTATCCTGGACTAGATGGGCTTCTGCAGAGGGCACGGTCGCTGAGTGCTCACTTCCGCCATTCGCATCCCGCAGCTCGACAACTTGCATCTCTACAGAAGTCGTTGGGCCTGCCAGTTCACCGGCTGAAATGCGATGTGCCCACACTGTGGAATTCAACTCTGCACATGTTGCAGCGACTGTGGCGAGGAAGAAGTGGAGGACAAACTGGCGCTGGGCATGGAAGACTCATCAGATGAGGGAGACCTTGATCAAATTTCTGTTGTGCGAGGTTGGGGTGAGAGGGCAGACGAAGGAAGCATGATTCTCATCTCGCCACCACCAAGACAACAAGGACTTGGTCCTCCTGGGTGCGCAAGACACGAGTGCCTTCTTGCTGCACTACCTGCAACATGACCCTCGGATTGTCAGAAACCGAAGTAATGCTGACTACTGGGTTGCCACACTCTTAGATCCCCGGTACAAAAGCAAATTTGGCAAAATAATTCCTGCCAAAGAAAGGGATTCACGCATGCAGGAGTATCAGCAGAGACTGTTACAGAATATAACATCTGCTTTTCCACAAAACACCAGTGGTGCACGTAGTCATTCTCTGAGTTCTAACTTGCCAACCGTGGGACTATCGAGTCATCACTCTAACCGTAACAGTAACATCGTATCTGGTGGTAACAGCATTTTTTTCCAATCGTTTCAAGATTTTTTTAGACCATCCTTTGCAAGGCCACAGGAGACAAGAAGTCTGATGCACAGTCAACGCCTAGAGAGGATAGTACAAGAGTGTCTCCAAGTTAACATCGATGCCATGAATGTGGAACTGGACCCTTGCTCATTTTGGGCTTCCAATCTTGAAAAATGGCCTGAGCTTGCCACTCAAGCCTTGGAGATCTTGTCGTTCCCCGCAGCCAGCGTTCTCTCTGAACGTGTGTTCAGCGCTGCCAGTGACAATGTAGACAGACTAACGTTCATCAAGATGAACAAATCCTGGATCCGCAAGGACTTTTCTACCCCTGTGTCATCTTGGGGAGACTAAAAGCTTGATGATTTTTGAAAATCACCTCACCATCCGTTATAAAAAACTGGCGAAATTGATGCCACTTAAGTGGTGTCTGTGGCCGAATTTTTTAACAAAAAATGGAGACTCTTTTATTTAGTCCCCTTGCTGAGTTTTACATGACGTTGCCATCGTCAATTCCAGGTGGGTGGGGTCGTCTGCAGCAGTGTTTACTCATACTATGGCCTGGGATTCAGAGGTCTGCTCCAAAGCTTCAGTGTCTGCTAGTCAGCATAGTAGCCCAGCCACCCACTACCTGTTTACCTAAGTACTATTTTTAATGGCATCTGGCCCAGGAAATCCTTTTGGGCCTACTAGAATTTTGTGCTACTCAGCAGCGTACCCCACCCATGAAGCAAGCTACACCGCCTGTTTACCTAACTACTATTTTGTAACGGCATCTAGCCCCGGAAATCTTTTTGGGCCTAGTACAATTTGGTGCTACTCAGCAGTGTACCCCACCCATGAAGCAAGCTACACCACCTGTTGATCTAATTACTAATTTTTAATTGCATCTAGCCCAGGAAATCGTATTGTACCTAATAGCATTTTGTGCTACTCAGCAGAGTACCCCACCCATGAAGCAAGCTACACCGCCTGTTTACCTAAGTACTATTTTGTAACGGCATCTATCCCAGGAAATCCTTTTGGGCCTAATAGAATTTGGTGCTACTCAGCAGCGTACTTCACCCATGAAGCAAGCTACACCGCCTGTTTACCTAACTACTATTTTGTAACGGCATCTAGCCCAGGAAATCCTTTTGGGCCTAGTAGAATTTAATGCTACTCCGCAGCGTACCCCACCCATGAAGCAAGCTACACCGCCTGTTGATCTAATTACTAATTTTTAACTGCATCTAGCCCAGGAAATCGTTTTGTACCTAATAGCATTTTGTGCTACTCAGCACAGTACCCCACCCATGAAGCAAGCTACACCGCCTGTTTACCTAAGTACTATTTTTTAACGGCATCTGGCCCAGGAAATCCTTTTGGGCCTAGTAGCAATTTCTGCTTCTCAGCAGATTACCCCACCCATGAAGCAAGCCACACCGCCTTCTTTCTTTCTCAATCTAACCCCTCGGCTCTGTGGTGTCCACTCTCCCTCCAGCTCTCTCCTTCTCACAGGTGGACTACCGCGTGTTTTCACACTGTGGCGATTCTTTTGGGCCCAGGCATAAGAAGTCGTCGAGGTAATGGATAATATGTGCCGCCTTACAAACGTCCATGACGACACTTTTGAGGAAGCAACTAAACGCCTCAAATAGTGAGCAGGATATGGAGCACCCCATGGGCAAACAGCGATCTATGTAGTATGCTCCTTCACAGAAGCAGCCCAATGGGAGGACACTATTCGGAGGCACAAGTAGTAACCGGAATGCCCCCTCAATGTCTGTTTTGGCCATTAGGGTGCCCCTTCCCAACTTCTTGACCCACCTGATTGCCTCGTCAAAGGAGGTACAGTACATAGTACTGTACTTGGTTCCGGGTCGATGTTGTCGTTTACTGACCTGCCCCTTGGATTTAACAAATGGTGGATTAATCTGAATGTATTGGGTTCATTTTTTGGCACAACTCCCAACGGGGGTACCACTACGTCTTACAAGGAAAGTGTTCTGAATGGACCCGCCGCCATTCTACCTAAAGATATTTATTTTTTTATTTTTTTTGTCAAGACGTCTGGTTGTTGGTAGAGTGAGTTTAGATTTAGAAGGGCATGACATGCCTATATCAGTGTCTCCTCCTCCTTTTACTCGTCCACCTCTTTTTCTTTTCGCATGACTATATGTAGTTGTGACTTTTCCACGTGTTTGTTGTGTCTTCTGAGCAGTTTGTCAGCTTTTGGACACCTTTTAAGGTGTTTTCCATGTGTTTGTATGTGTTTGTGTTTGCCTGCCATTGGTTTCAATGGGGTTCGACGGTGTTCGTCGAATGTTCGACAAACAGTTCACCAAACACGTCCCTGTTCGTCGAACCGAACTGAACCCGAACACTAGGGAGGTGGCTCATCTCTACTTCTAACAAGACAATGACCCTAACTAAGCACACAGCTAAAATAACAAAGGAGTGGCTTCAGAACAACTCTGTGACCATTCTTGACTGGCCCAGCCACAGCCCTGCCGTGAACCCAATTGGGCATCTCTGGAGAAACCTGAAAATGGCTGCCCACCAACATTCACCATTTAACCTGACAGAACTGGAGAGAATCTGCAAGGAAGAATGGCAGAGGATCCCCAAATCCAGGTGTGGAAAACCTGTTGCATTGCTGTCTCTTTCACTTACCCCAGCAGGCCACAGGTATCCTTAGAAATATTTGTCTTGTAGTAAATCTTGCTTTCCTCCATCCAGGGTAATATTAGAATTATATATCTCCATCTGGTGCTTGGGGACGGGGAAACCATGGGCCTGTGTGATTTCAAATGCCAGGGCTGAATTTCAGTCCCAGTTTGTACCTGCTAATAGAGATAAGGATAGATCTTTTTACGGTGGAAGCAGCTATACCTAAGCCTCTGTTTTCACCCTTTTTAAATATGGTGAATTTGTTATTGAGGCCTTTATAAGAGTTGACTGAAATCACCATGTTAGCTAAATTTGAAACATACCTTCAATCACCTCAATTTCCTAAAAATGAATGTCACAATAGAAAAAAAAAGTCTGGATCAAAATGTTACCCAAATTTTCTCATATTTTTATGGAATGCTTTTTATTACAGAACGCTAAGAATTTTGCTGCTTGTCACACAGAACATCATTGTAGAGCATGTTACACTCTTTGAAGTTTGCCGACCTCACTTTTTTGCAGAAATGCTCCCTCCCGAGACGCCTCATGACAGCCCCCACTGTAAAGATGCAGAAATCCTTGGGAGTTAAAACTGCACTCATTGCGCTCAATCTGCAAAAATAACTGACACTTGGCATATGCATCTGTGATGAGGGAGCAGCCGCCATCTTGGATATGGGGCATAATGCTGGCATCCTATCTGAGATTGACCTAACTCCATTTTGTCTCATATCAGAATTCACCTTGTCACACGTCTGCAGAGACATGAGCACACCTAGCCCGCACCTTTTTTCTACCTGAATGAAGACCCTTTAGTATGGTAATGGACTAGACCAGTGTAACAGGCAGATGGCACTTCAAAGATGGAATGAGGAAGCCACACCAGCAGGGAGCAAGGAGGTGCCTGGGGGCTCATTTAAAGCATACATGTCAGGTGGCAACAGGAGGACATGGCTATTGTCTTCCCAGCCGGACTGTCTACAACATGAAATTATGAATTATGGATGCATTGTCCGAGGTACGGATTAATAAAAAAATATCCTCATAGTCATGAAGAAATTGTGCATCTGACAGTGCAACTCCCGGGTCAGTGAGAGCTCTGGAACCTGAGATATAGAGATCAGCCTCCCACAGCGATCGAATGGGTCCAGGTTTGGACCCTGTATGACCGGCAGAACAAACCACATGCGCTGGTACCGCCTGTGTACTGATCCGATCATCCTGAGAGAAGTTATTCCATTTATTAGTTATTGGGAATATATTCGGCAGGGAAGCTGAAGGGTGGAGATTCTTAGCCCACCCAGGTACAGGGGGAGGGACACAGAAGGATTAAGAGCTGAGGACACATGGACAGTGAGACACACAACCAAAGAAGGTGATGATGAAATAAGGAACAGGGCATATGCCAGCCAGAGGTGGGCAAGCACATGCTTTTTGGGGGCTGCCCGGGAACTTTAAGTCTTGTACCTGTGGAACGCCGAGCTCCCCGGCCTCCACAAGCGACCTTCAACCTGGTAAATTGACCTACAGCTTTATACCTCTACGCATTGTACTATTATTGTTATATTTTACTCTGACTGTAAATCTTGGTATATTTTTGCTGTATATTTCTTGTAATTATCTAGTGCGCCCTTAAGGCAATTAAACCATAAATTAATTTTGGGCTGATCATTTTATTCTGATTGCGAATCTTAGAATACCCAGCGTGAGTAACAGGGCAGTCTCCCCGGCGGCCATTTGCTCTAGGTGCAGTTCCCTTATTGACCTGAGAGACAAAGGGGGCACCGGAAAGCTGTGCCTGTGTAGTTACGTCACGGATTGGAGACGTGGGAGGAACCAGTTTCCTTCACAGCATCCATATGGCATTGATCCTAAAAAAACACGATTACATAATGTGTGACGCTGCTGTTTTGCTGACGAAAGATAGAAAGTCTGCCAAATACTGCAGACAACTCCGTGCCCTTGCTGCATTCTCCTGACAAGGATAGAGAGGAGTCTGACAAGTTTCAGAAAATAACAGGAATATAAATGGAAAAGAATATATTTTAACCTTCAAATTGGGAAACTTCTCTCGATAATGGAGGCATAATTAGGAGGATCAGCTACACTGTGCTGCTGGAATGAGAATGGCTCCCTGATAGACTTGGCAACTGTGCAGTATTCAATTATTCCATGCGAAGTGGCACAACTGAAGGAGGGAGGTGGTAATTTAACCACTTTTCATGCAGATTCCTTTTCAGGTCTGCGCTGCCTGGAAATATAGTCACAGATAATATTATTAGTCCTGGGAACCATATATTTAGTGAATTCCTATGATGTCAATGAGATACTGATTTGGCTCTTATCTTAAGTCATATTGTAAGACTCGTTAAAGGGGTGACTTGTAGGATCGCTACTTCCAACAGGTGGCGCTATAGAATTCAAGTCTTTTTCTCTGAAGAGGCAATTTGCATATTAAATTTCCCAGAGGAGCATTGCACTGTGAATAAGCCTCCTTACCTTGACAAGCCAGAGCTGGTATGTCTCGCTTCACAAGGAGAAACCTTACTCCTTAGACCTCAGTCCAGAGCCTCTCACTTAGCCAAATCAGTTCTCATGCTCCATAAGGAGAAACCTTACTCCTTAGACCGTCCTCATGCTTTGCATTGACTAGAGCCAACAGCCCGAAACACCGTGTCTGCGAATTGAGATACTGATTTGGCTCTTATCCTAAGTCATATTGCAAGACTCGTTAAAGGGTTGATTGTGACTTGTAGGATCGCTGCTTCCAACAGGTGTCATTATAGAGTTCAAGTCCTCTTTTTCTCTGAAGAGGCAATTTGCATATTAAATTTCCCAGAGGAGCATTGCACTACGAATAAGCCTCCTTACCTTGACAAGCCAGAGCTGGTATGTCACTCTTCACAAGGAGAAACCTTACTTCCTAGACCTCAGTCCAGAACCTCTCACTTAGCCAAATCAGTTCTCATGCTCCACAAGGAGAAACCTTACTCCTTAGACCTCAGTCCAGAGCCTCTCATCTAGCCAAATCAGTTCTCATGCTTCGCATTGACGAGAGCCAACAGCCGAAAACACCGTGTCTGCGATTTGAGATACTGATTTGGCTCTTATTGTAAGTCATATTGCAAGACTCGTTAAAGGGTTGATTGTGACTTGTAGGATCGCTTCTTCCAACAGATGGCACTATAGAGTTCAAGTCCTTTTTTTCTCTGAAGAGGCAATTTGCATATGATGTCATACAGTGACATCATAGGGAGTCTCCCAAGGTCATGCAATACTCGATATCCTATAGTCATGTGGACGAGGACTCATATCAAACTTTATTATCTCTTTTTATTTAGACTATTGTCTATTTAAAAATTACCTGAGATAAATGCCTCTGGACTCCTGAGTCCGGCGATACATTTCTCTTGTTTCTGCTCCTTTCCATTCCTGAGATGTGGCCTCCTCTTCCCTGTATATAAAACTAGGTTGTTTTAGCCAACTGGGTGCGGTCCTTAAGAAGATGTGGCCTACTGGACAGTCGAGGGCTCTGCTCACTTGGATAAAAGGTATGGACATGTTCACAGGGAAGAGGGGGCCATATCTCTGGAATGGAGACACGCAGGAAAAAGGGAGGGACATAGCACTATTCAGTAGATAAGCAGAATTTATGCCTGGTAACAAAATAATCAAATTATATATTTATGGCAAAAGATAGGTCTTCTTAAATAAATTGTACTGAGCTGCAATACCAGACACAGACTGTAGACAAGAGTGGAACAGTTTCTACAAATATAGCAAAGCCCTTTTCCTTATCTCATATCTGTATGCACACTACCGTTCAAAAGTTTAGGGTCACTTAGAAATGTCCTTATTTTTTAAAGAAACCACAGGTTTTTTTTTCAATGAAGCTAACATTAAATGATTCAAAAATACACTCTATACATTGTTAATGTGGTAAATGACTATTCTAGCTGCAAACGTCTGGTTTGTAATGCAATATCTTCATAGGTGTATAGAGGCCCATTTCCAACAACCATCACTCCAGTGTTCTTATGGTACTTTGTGTTTGCTAACTGTGTAAGAAGGCTAATGGATGGTTAGAATACCCTTGAAAACCCTTGTGCAAGTATGTTAGCACAGCTGAAAACAGTTTGGCTGATTAGAGAACCTAGAAACCTGACCTTCCTTTGAGCTAGTTGAGAATCTGGAGCATTACATTTGTTGGTTCCATTAAACTCTCAAAATGGCCAGAAAAAAAGAACTTTCATGTGAAACTCAACAGTCTATTCTTGTTCTTAGAAATGAAGGTTATTCCATGCAAGAAATTGCCAACAAACTGAAGATTTCCTACATTGGTTACAATGGTGTGTACTACTCCTTTCAGAGGAGAGCACAAACAGGCTCTAACCAGAGTAGAAAGAGAAGTGGGAGGCCCCGCTGCACAACTGAGCAACAAGACAAGTAAATCAGAGTCTGTAGGTTGAGAAATCGACACCTCACAGGTCCTCAACTGGCAGCTTCATTAAATAGTACACGCAAAACGCCAGTGTCAACGTCTACAGTGAAGTGGCGACTCCGGGATGCTGGCCTTCAGGGCAGAGTGGCAAAGAAAAAGCCATATGTGAAACTGGCTAATAAAAGGAAAAGATTAATATGGGCAAAGGAACACAGACATTGGACAGAGGAAGATTGGAAAAAAGTGTTATGGAGAGACTAATGCAAGTTTGAGGTGTTTGGATCACACAGAAGAACATTTGTGAGATGCAGAACAACTGAAAAGATGCTGGAAGAGTGCCTGACACCATCTGTCAAGCACGGTGGCGGCAATGTGATGGTCTGGGAGATTTGTACAAGGTAAAAGGGATTTTGAATAATGAAGGCTATCACTTCATTTTGCAACGCCATGCCATACCCTGTGGACAGCGCTTGATTGGAGCCAATTTCATCCTACAACAGGACAGTGACCCAAATCACACCTCCAAATTATGCAAGAACTCTTTAGGGAAGAAGCAGGCAGCTGGTATTCTATCTGTAATGGAGTGGCCAGCGCAGTCACCAGATCTCAGCCCCATTGAGCTGCTGTGGGGGCAGCTTGACCGTATGATATGCAAAAAGTGCCCATCAAGCCAAACTAACTTGTGGGAGGGGCTTCTGGAAGCATGGGGTGAAATTTCTCCAGATTACCCCACCAAATTAACTGCTAGAATTCCAAAGGTCTGCAATGCTGGAATTGCTGCAAAGGGAGCATTCTTTGACAAATGCAAAGTTTGAAGAAGAAAATTATTATTTCAAATAAAAATCTTTTTTTCGAACCTTGTCAATGTCTGGATTAGATTTTCAATTTATTTGGCAACTCATTTGATTAATAAAATTATGAGTTATCATGGAAAACAAAATTGTCTGGTTGACCCTAAACTTATGAATGGTACTGTAGGTCCACAATAGTTAACTTGGAGGGGAGACAAACTACAAAAAGCTCTCACCAGTAGCGTAGCTACCAGGGGGGCAGAGGGTGCGGGTGCCCCGGGCCCGGTGCTCTGAGGAAGCCCACCCGGAGCTACACTACTGTAACTGTTGGCGTGCACAGCATGCCAATACAGTTACATTCTGCTGCAGAGCAGGGAGAATTGATCTCCCTGCTCTGCCGCCTGGCCGCAATGGGCTCCTGAGCAGGCGGGGGGGGGGGGCCCCCGCCCGGGGGGGGGGGGCCCCCGCCCGTCATCGCTGGTTCAGCTGTATCGGCTACATACCGCTACAGCTGACCGCATTGATAGGAGAAGGAGCATTACCCGCCCTCTCCCATAATCCCCCTTTCAGTGTCAGCATCTCTTGTCGCGAGCACGATGGCATCATTGCCCAGCGCCCGCAGTCCGAAGATCAGTGGGAGCAGCGCAGGAACCAAAAAGAAAAGAAGTGAGTTTTTTTTTTATGGGTGCTGCCTTATTACAGGGTCTGCCTCCCTATTACAGGGTCTGACTATGGCGGCTGCCTATAGGGGTGCTGCCTTATTACAGGGTCTGATTGTGGGGGGTGCTGCCTTATTACAGGGTCTGCCTATAGGGGTGCTGCCTTATTACAGGGTCTGACTATGGGGGTGCTGCCTTATTACAGGGTCTGCCTATAGGGGTGCTGCCATATTATAGGTCTGCCTATAGAGGTGCTGCCTTATTACAGGGTCTGCCTATAGGGGTGCTGCCTTATTACAGGGTCTGACTATGGGGGTGCTGCCTTATTACAGGGTCTGCCTATGGGGGTGCTGCCTTAATACAGGCTCTGCCTATAGGGGTGCTGCCATATTACAGGGTCTGCCTATAGGGGCGTTGCCTTATTACAGGGTCTGCCTATAGGGGTGCTGCCTTATTACAGGGTCTGACTATGGGGGCTGCCTTATTACAGGGTCTGCCTATAGGGGTGCTGCCTTATTACAGGGTCTGCCTATGGGGTCTGCCTTATTACAGAGTCTGACTATGGGGGTTCTGCCTTATTGCAGAGTCTGACTATGGGGATGCTGCCTTATTACAGGGTCTGACTATGGGGGTGGTGCCTTATTACAGGGTCTGCCTATGGGGGTCTGCCTTATACTACAGGGTCTGCCTATGGAGGTGCTGCCTTATTACAGGGTCTGCCTTACTTTCTAGGGGGCAAAATGTGGGCACCATTTTCTAAGGTACTTGCACCCGGTATTACTATATTATAGAGGGGTGCTTTAGAATTTAGAGGGCACAGAGAACCACACAGCAGGTTCAATAATAGGGACACATATGGCAGCAGCTGCTCAGTATTGGGGCATCAGGTGCAGTAATAGGGACACATATGGCAGCAGCGGCTCAGTATTGGGGTATCAGGTGCAGTAATAGGGACACATACAGCAGCGGCTCAGTATTGGGGTATCAGGTGCAGTACTAGGGACACATACGGCAGCAGCGGCTCAGTATTGGGGTATCAGGTGCAGTAATAGGGACACATACGGCAGCAGCGGCTCAGTACTGGGGTATAAGGGGCAGTAATAGGGACACATACGGCAGCAGCGGCTCAGTATTGGGGTATCAGGTGCAGTAATAGGGACACATACGGCAGCAGCGGCTCAGTATTGGGGTATCGGGCAGTAATAGGGACACATACGGCAGCAGCGGCTCAGTACTGGGGTATCAGGTGCAGTAATAGGGACAAATACAGCAGCAGCGGCTCAGTATTGGGGTTTCAAGTGGAGTAATAGGGACATATACAGCAGCAGCGGCTCAGTATTGGAGTATCAGCAGGATAAGGAGTTTGTGCAGGTTGGGAATAGATGGTGATGGCTGGAATGTGAGAAGTGAAATGTGTCTTTGTTGTATTCGCTGCAGACGAGTCGTGTGTGGATGAAGTTGTCATGTCGGTCTGGGCGAGATGGAAAAGACGGGAAAAATGAACAATTCCATCAGAAAGGACATCAGCGGTAAGTCATTATCAGTAACTGTGCTGTAATCTCTTATATGTTCTGCAGGGCTGGTATCTACCACTGACCATATGGCGGTAATATCCATGTTGGTCTTTATATAGGGATTATCTTCAGTAACAGCGCGGTCATCTGCTGAGGTTCTCCTCCACTATTAGGGTGCATCACCAAGTTGTAATCAAAGTTACCTGGTTAGGGACCCACTCGGAAGCTTCGCCCCCTACTCTGAACCAAAACCCTAGCTACGCCTCTGGCTCTCACTCTATGCTGCATTCACACACTGATGTCTCCTGACCCAAATTTGAGAGCCTCATATACAAAAATGAAGAGACCACTGCAAAATTTTCAGTTCATCTGATTTTTCTCTTTATAGGAATATTTTTGAGTAAAATGTAAATTGTTTTTCTATAAACTACTGACAACATGCCTCCGAAGTTCCAAGCAATACATTTTGTATTTATTTTCTGAAAATGAGAAATGGGCAAAATAAAAAAAAAAATGCATTGCTTGCAGACCTCAAATAATGCAAAAAAAAAAACAAGTTAATCCCATGATCCGAAAAGGAGGGGTTTAAAATAGGCAGCGCTTTAGCACTTCAATTATTACTGCTGACAAAAATTACCTAACAAGGTATGAAGTGACACATTAGTGAATAAAAGTAAAAATATCTTTATTGACATATTATTTTAAAAATTACAAATCTTTAAAAGACAGTATGATGGAAGAAATAGGACCTCCAAAACAGAAACGGGGTGACCCACAAACCCAGATGGCAATGTGTTTTTTATATATAAATATACATGTATCTAATGTTGCTGAACTTAAATTAGTATCCCTAAAGGAAGCAGGAAAGAAAAGACTGACAATGTGGATGGACGGCAAACGTCTCTTTGGAAGAACTGCATGGCAGTCTTATATCTGATTGAAGGGTATAACTAAAAATAGGCAATCAGAGGTATAAATATATACATGGCAATGCCCTCACATCAAAAATGGCTTTGGTGATAGTGTTGATAGATTCTATAATGGCACAAAGGTGGAAATAATAATTGCTGCTAAGCAGGAGAGAAACAGTAAAGTACTGTAGTTAAAGAGATGGCCACTAGATGGCAGTGTAATACCACAGAAGGAAACTTAACCCCTTAGTGACAGAGCCAATTTTACCAGATTTGGTACTTAATGACCGAGCCAATTTTTACAATTCTGACCACTGTCACTTTATGAGGTTATAACTCTGGAACGCTTTATCGAATCCCGCTGATTCTGAGATTGTTTTTTCGAGACATATTGTACTTCAAGTTAGTGGTAACATTTCTTCGATATTACTTGCGATTATTTATGAAAAAAACGGAAATATGGCGAAAATTTTTACAATTTTGCAATTTTCAAACTTTGTATTTTTATGCCCTTAAATCAGAGAGATATGTCACGAAAAATAGTTAAGAAATAACATTTCCCACATGTCCACTTTACATCAGCACAATTTTGGAAACAAAATTTTTTTTTGTTAGGGAGTTATAAGGATTAAAAGTTGACCAGCAATTTCTCATTTTTACAACACCATGTTTTTTTTAGGGACCACATCACCTTTGAAGTCATTTTGAGGGGTCTATATGATAGAAAATAACCAAGTGTGACACCATTCTAAAAACTGCACCCCTCAAGCTGCTCAAAACCACATTCAAGAAGTTTATTAACCCTTTACGTACTTCACAGGAACTGAAACAATGTGGAAGAAAAAAATGAACATTTAACTTTTTTTGCAAACATTTTACTTCAGAACCATTTTTTTTTAATTTTCACAAGTGTAAAAACAGAAATTTAACCACAAATGTTGTTGTGCAATTTCTCCTGAGTACGTCAATACCCCATATGTGGGGGTAAACCACTGTTTGGGCGCACCGCAGAGCTTGGAAGTGAAGGAGCGCCGTTTGACTGTTTCAATGCAGAATTGGCTGGAATTGAGATCGGACGCCATGTCGCGTTTGGAGAGCCCCTGATGTGCCTAAACAGTGGAAACCCCCCACAAGTGATACCATTTTGGAAACTAGACCCCTTAAGGAACTTATCTAGATGTGTGGTGAGCACTTTGAACCCCCAAGTGCTTCACAGAAGTTTATAACGTAGAGCCCTGAAAATAAAAAATCGCATTTGTTTTCACAAAAATAATTTTTTCGCCCACAAATTCTTATTTTCACAAGGGTAACATGAGAAATTAGACCACAAAGGTTGTTGTGCAATTTCTCCTGAGTACGTCGATACCCCATATGTGGGGGTAAACCACTGTTTGGGCGCACCGCAGAGCTTGGAAGAGAAGGAGTGTCGTTTTACTTTTTCAATGTAGAATTGGCTGGAATTGAGATCGGACGCCATGTCACGTTTGGAGAGCCCCTGATGTGCCTAATCAGTGGAAACCCCCACAAATAACACCATTTTGGAAACTAGACCCCCTAAGGAACTTATCTAGATGTGTGGTGAGCACTTTAAAACCCCCGGGTACTTCACAGAAGTTTATAACGTAGAGCCGTGAAAATAAAAAAAATCGCATTTTTTCTACAAAAATGATTTTTTGCCTCCAAATTTTTATTTTACCAAGGGTAACAGGAGAAAATGGACCCCAGAATTTGTTGTACAATTTGTCCTGAGTACGCTGACACCCCATATGTGGGGGTAAACCACTGTTTGGGCGTATGGCTGAGCTCGGAAGGGAAGGAGTGCCGTTTTGGAATGCAGACTTTGATAGAATTGTCTGCTGGCGTTATGTTGCGTTTGCAGACCTCTAATGTACCTAAACAGTAGAAACCCCCAACAGGTGACCCCATTTTGGAAAATAGACCCCCCACGGAACTTATCTAGATATGTGGTGAGAACTTTGAATGCCCAAGTGCTTCACAGAAGTTTATAATGCAGAGTAGTGAAAATAAAAAATATATTTTTTTCCCACAAAAAAGATTTTTTAGCCCCCAAATTTTTATTTTCTCAAGGGTAACAAGAGAAATTGGACCCCAAAAGTTGTTGTCCAATTTGTCCTGAGTATGTTGGTACCCAATATGTGGGGGTAAACCACTGTTTGGGCGCACGGCAGAGCTCGGAAGGGAAGGAGCGCCATTTTGGAATGCAGGCTTTGATAGAATGGTCTGCGGGCGTTATGTTGCGTTTGCAGAGCCACTGATGTACCTAAACAGTAGAAACCCCCCACAAGTGACCCCATTTTGGAAACTAGATCCCCAAGGAACTTATCTAGATATGTGGTGAGAACTTTGAATGCCCAAGTGCTTCACAGAAGTTTATAATGCAGAGTAGTGAAAATAGAAAAAAAAATTTTTTCCACAAAAAAGATTTTTTAGCCCCCAAGTTTTTATTTTCACAAGGGTAACAAGAGAAATTGGACACCAATGTTTGTTCTCCAATTTGTCCTGAGTATGCTGGTACCCCATATGTGGGGGTAAACCACTGTTTGGGCACATGGCAGAGCTCGGAAGAGAAGGAGTGCCATTTTGGAATTCAGACTTTGATAGAATTGTCTGTGGGTGTTATGTTGCGTTTGCAGAGCCCCTGATGTACCTAAACAGTAGAAACCCCCCACAAGTGACCAAATTTTGGAAACTAGACCCCCTAAGGAACTTATCTAGATATGTGGTGAGAACTTTGAATGCTCAAGTGATTCACAGAAGTTTATAATGCAGAGTAGTGAAAATAAAAAAATATTTTTTTCCCACAAAAAAGAATTTTAGCCCCCAAGTTTTTATTTTCACAAGGGTAACAGGAGAAATTGGACCCCAAAAGTTGTTGTCCAATTTATCCCCAGTACGCTGATGCCCCATATGTGGGGGTAAACCACTGTTTGGGCGCACGGCAGAGCTAACCTCAAACCTAACCCTAATCCCAATACACCCCTAACCCTAATCCCAACCCTAACCTTAACCCTAATCCCAACCCTAACCCTAATCCCAACCCTAATCCCAAACGTAACCCTAATCCCAACCGTAACCTTAATACCAACCCTAATCCAAACCCTAACCCTAATCCCAACTCTAACCCTAACTTTAGCCCCAACCCTAACCATAACTTTAGCCCCAACCCTAACCCTAACCCTAATTTTAGCCCCAACCCTAGCCCTAACTCTAACTTTAGCCCCAATCCTAACCCTAAATTTAACCCTAACCCTAGCCCTAACTTTAGCCCCAACCCTAACCCTAAGGCTACTTTCACACTTGCGTCGTGTGGTATCCGTCACAATCCGTCGTTTTGGACAAAAAACGGATCCTGCAAATGTGCCCACAGGATGCCTTTTTTGCCCATAGACTTGTATTGCCAACGGATGGCCACACGTCGCGTCCATCGTGCACTGGATCCGTTGTGTTTTGGCGGACCGTCGTCACAAAAAAGTTCAATGTAACCTTTTTTTTGTACGTCGCGTCCGCCATTTCCGCACATGCGTGGCCGTAACTCTGCCCCCTCCTCCCCAGGACATAGACTGGGCATCGGATGCGTTGAAAAACTGCATCCACTGCCCACTTTGTGCACAATTTTCACAACGTGCATCGGTACGTCGGGCTGACGCATTGCGACCGCCCCGTACCGACGCAAGTGTGAAAGAAGCCTAAGGCTACTTTCACACTAGCGTCGTACTCGGCCCATCGCAGTGTGTCGGGCCGACGTACCGACGCTAGCATTGTAAGCGCCGCACAACGGGTGCAGCGGATGCTGTTTTTTCAATGCATCCGCTGCCCCATTGTGAGGTGCGGGGAGGCGGGGGCGGAGTTCCGGCCGCGCATGCGCGGTCGGAAATGGCGGACACGTCGCACAAAAAAAGTTACATGTATCGTTTTTTTGTGCCGACGGTCCGCCAAAGCACGACGCATCCGTCGCACGACGGATGCGACGTGTGGCAATCCGTCGCAATGTGTCGCTAATGCAAGTCAATGGAGAAAAAACGCATCCTGCAAGCACTTTTGCAGGATGCGTTTTTTCTCCAACGACGCATTGCGACAGAAGCCAAAAAACGCTAGTGTGAAAGTAGCCTAACCCTAACCCTAGCCCTAACCCTAAATTTAGCCCCAACCCTAGCCCTAACCCTAAATTTAGCCCCAACCCTAGCCCTAACCCTAACCCTAACCCTAGCCCTAACCCTAACCCTAATTTTAGCCGGCCGGCAGGAGGAGACGCAGGAGGACCCAGGGACACCGGGTGAGTATGATAGGGTCCCCGAATCCCCCTATTTCTGATCGCGTGATCGCACATCAGAGGACAGAGAATTACAGATTGCTTCTTTTTTTTTTTTTGCGGTCGCCGGTAAACAGTTAATTACCGGCGATCGCAAAACAGGGGTCGGTGAAAACCGACCCCGATCATGTTCTTTGGGGTCTCGGCTACCCCCGGCAGCCGAGACCCCAAAGATCTTCCGGGTGCCGGGCGGCGGGCGCACTGCGCATGCGCCCGCCATTTTTTCCCCGGAAAAAAGATGGCGGCGCCCATCGGGAGCCACGAGGAGCACCGGGGGAGATAGGTGAGTATTGGGGGGCTATTGGGGGCCATCGGGGACCCTATTTCTCTGTCCTCCGATGTGCGATCACATCGGAGGACAGAGAATTTAAATGGCAAATCGCGTTTTTTTTTTTGTTGCGACCGCCGGTAAACGGTTAATTATCGGCGATCGCAACTCGGGGGTCGGTAAAAACCCCCCGAATCATGTTCTCTGGGGTCTCGGCTACCCTCGGCAACCGAGACCCCAGAGAAAATCCGACTCTGGGGGGCACTATTCACTTTTTCCACAGCGCCGTTAATTAACGGCGCTGTGGTTTAAGTACCCTTAGCGGCCGCCGTTAAAAGGCGTATCGGCGGTCGTTAAGGGGTTAAATTCCTAAGGCAGACTGCACATGAAAAAGACCGAAAAACATTGATCACAAAGCCATGAGGTATTTACTTGAAGATGAGTGGGGACGGGTAGAGATGAACGTGGGAAGGCAGGTCACCTCCTGTGCCCGACAAGCGCTGTTTCGCCTTTCAGCTTCTTCAAACAAAAGGGGCAATGGAGTCTAGGTGTTAGGCTATGTTCACACTTTGCGGTTTTTGCTGCGGATCCGCAGCGGTTTTGACGCTGCGGATCCGCAGCAGTTTTCCATGCAGGGTACAGTACAATGTTACCCTATGGAAAACAAAAACCGCTGTGCCCACATTGCGGAAAATCCTGGAAAAAAACGCGCGGAATTGCTGCGGAAAAAAAGAAGGAGCATGTCACTTCTTTCTGCGGATTCCGCAGCGGTTTTCAACATGCACCAATAGGAAAGTGCTGTTGAAAACCCGCAGAGGAATCCACAGAAGAAACCGCAGGAAAGTCCGCAGTGAAAACCGCAGCGGTTTTGCACTGCGGTTTTTCCAAATCCGCTGCGGAAAAATCCGCAGCAAAATCTGCAAAGTGTGAACAAGCCCTTAGTGTTGATTTATCTGTCCGGGACGCCGGGTATGACGTGGAGGAGGGGGCGGAGTTGACCAGCCATGTGCATGGAGATGAGGGGACGTGTCGAGGTGTTGCTAGGGGCGTGTATACAACATTGCTAGCAGCGTATGGAAATACTGGGAGTGACGTGCAAGAGGGGGGCGGAGTTAACCAGCCATGCACATAGAAATTAGAAGACGTGTTAGGGTGTTGCTAGGGGCGTGTATACAACGTTGCTAACAGCGCATAGAAGTGCTGGGAGTAACGTGCAAGAGGGGGCGGAGTGGATTAACCCTATGTATGGAATAAGTGAGCGTGTCAGATGTTACTGGGAGTGCATATACAGTCATATGAAAAAGTTTGGGCACCCCTATTAATCTTAAGCTTAATGTTTTATAAAAATTGTTTTTTTTGCAACAGCTATTTCAGTTTCATATATCTAATAACTGTTGGACACAGTAATGTTTCTGCCTTGAAATGAGGTTTATTGTACTAACAGAAAATGTGCAATCTGCATTCAAACAAAAGTTGACAGGTGCATAAGTATGGGCACCCTTATAATTTTCTTGTTTTAAATACTCCTACCTACCTTTTACTGACTTACTAAAGCACTTTTTTTGGTTTTGTAACCTCATTGAGCTTTCAACTTCATAGCTAGGTGTATGCAATCATGAGAAAAGCTACTTATAGTGGCCACTTGCAAGTTGTTCTCCTGGTTTAATCTCCTCCGAAGAGTGGCATCATGGGCTCCTCAAAACAACTGTCAAATGATCTGAAAACAAAGATTATTCAACAGTTGTTCAGGGGAAGGATACAAAAAGCTGTCTAAGAGATTTAACCTGTCAATTTCCACTGTGAGGAACATAATAAGGAAATGGAAGAACACAGGTACAGTTCTTGTTAAGGCCAGAAGTGGCAGGCCAAGAAAAACATCAGAAAGGAAGAGAAGAATGGTGAGATTAGTCAAGGACAATCCTCAGACCATCTCCAGAGAGCTGCAGCATCAACTTGCTGCAAATGATGTCACTGTGCATCGGTCAACTATACAACACACTTTGCACATGGAGAAGCTGTATGGGAGAGTGATGCAAAAGAAGCCGTTTCTGCAAGCATGCCACAAACAGAGTCGGCTGAGGTATGCAAAAGCACATTTGGAGAAGCCAATTTCTTTTTGGAAGAAGGTCCTGTGGACTCATGAAACCAAGATTGAGTTGTTTGGTAATACAAAAAGGCATTATGCATGGAGGCAAAAAAAAAGTGCGTTGTATAGTTGACAGATGCACAGTGACACCATCTGCAGCAAGTTGATGCTGCAGCTCTCTGGAGATGGTCTGAGGATTGTCCTTGACTGATCTCACCATTCTTCTTCTCTGCCTTTCTGATGTTTTTCTTGGCCTGCCACTTCTTGCCTTAACAAGAACTGTACCTGTGTTCTTCCATTTACTTACTATGTTCCTCACAGTGGAAATTGATAGGCTAAATCTCTGAGACAGCTTTTTGTATCCTTCCCCTGAACAACTATGTTGAATAATCTTTGTTTTCAGATCATTTGACAGATGTTTTGAGGAGCCCATGATGCCACTCTTCAGAGGAGATTCAAACAGGAGAGCAACTTGCAAGTGGCCACTTTAAGTAGCTTTTCTCATGATTGCATACACCTAGCTATGAAGTTCGAAGCTCAATGAGGTTACAAAACCAAAAAAAGTGCTTTAGTAAGTCAGTAAAAAGTAGGTAGGAGTATTTAAAACAAGAAAATGATAAGGGTGCCCATACTTATGCACCTGTCAACTTTTGTTTGAATGCAGATTGCACATTTTCTGTTAGTACAATAAACCTCATTTCAAGGCAGAAACATTACTGTGTCCAACAGTTATTAGATATATGAAACTGAAATAGCTGTTGCAAAAAAACCAATTTTTATAAAACATTAAGCTTAAGATTAATAGGGGTGCCCAAACTTTTTCATATGACTGTATAGCGCGGATGGCGGCGCATGAGGACGGTAGGGTGCTCTGAAATAAATGAGACTTCTGATCTCGCGTCTGGTGATGAGCGGTTAGGAAAGCCGCACATCATCATGATGATGCCGATCGTAAGTCCAGCAGAGCTACAAGACCGGAACATGCGCACCCACGCTTAGAAAGAGGAGAGAGGTACCAGCCCCCTTCACACTTCGAAAGAAGCAACAGCGGCTGCAAGCAGGAAAAAGACCAAGAGGAGGAAGAGGAAGAAAGTGAAGTTGTATATGAAGTATGTGGAGTGCCAATTCATCTTAAATAATAAGAAACATACAGTAACTGAGGTTATGATGAACAGGTATATAGGTTTATGAAGAATAAAGCATGGGTTTGGTTAATATGAAGAAAAAGTGCCAACTACAATACTAAGCTGAACAGTGAAAGAGGTCAAATGAGTAAATAGAGACCCAGAGTGCTAGTTGTACCGTAATCGAGGAAAATATTAAATATTAAATATTAAGATGACCTCGTAAAAGAAGTGTAAACAGAAGATAGGATCTGCTGGTGTGGATGTCTTATGACAGTAAGATAGTAAAAGTGAAAAGGGGGAATGAAGGGATTTTTGGGAGATAATAAAGTGCTTCGTGCGATGAAGTAAAACAAGCTTATTGAAGGCGCATAAGTAGAAAAAATGGCAGTCGTAAGTAGTAGGGCCATTATCAATAAGACAATAAACACAGTCCTAATAAAAATAGTGCCACCAGGGCTATTATAGCATATATGAAAAACATTATGAGTGAGAAACCCATCCTTTAAGTAGACAGGGTAGTGCTATAGGTACAGGTAATCAATATGTAGTCCAGATTACTAAAACTTTGTGCCATTATAGAATCTATCAACACTATCACCAAAGCCATTTTTGATGTGAGGGCATTGCCATGTATATATTTATACCTCTGATTGCCTATTTTTAGTTATACCCTTCAATCAGATATAAGACTGCCATGCAGTTCTTCCAAAGAGATGTTTGCCGTCCATCCACATTGTCAGTCTTCTCTTTCCTGCTTCCTATAGGGATACTAATTTAAGTTCAGCAACATTAGATACATGTATATTTATATATAAAAAACACATTGCCATCTGGGTTTGTGGGTCACCCCCTGTTTCTGCTTTGGAGGTCCTATTTCTTCCATCATCCTGTCTTTTAAAGATTTGTAATTTTTAAAATAATATGTCAATAAAGATATTTTTACTTTTATTCACTAATGTGTCACTTCATACCTTGTTAGGTAATTTTTGTCAGCAAAAAAAAACAAGTTCATAATCATTTAGAAACAACAATACTAATGTTTTAACTCAGGAAGAGATCGGAAATCAATATTTTGTGAAATAACCATGATTTTTAATCACAGCTTTCGTGCGTCTTGGCATGCTTTCCACCAGTCTTTCAAACTGCTTTTGTGTGACCTTATGCCACTCCTGATACAAAAATTTAAGCAGTTCTTTGTTTGATGGCTTGTAACTATCCATCTTCCTCTTGATTACATTCCAGAGGTTTTCAATGGGGTTCAGGTATGGAGATTGGGCTGGCCATGACAGGGCTTTGATGTGGTGGTCTTTCATCCACACCTTGATTGACCTAGCTGTGTGGCATGGCGCATTGTCCTGCAGGACAAAAAACAGTCCTCAGAGTTGGGGAGCATTTCCTGAGCAGATGGAATCATCTGATTTTCCAGGATATCCTTTTTATGCAGCTTAATTCATACGCCCTTCACAAAGAACAACCTGCCCAATTCCAGCCTTGCTGAAGCATCCCCAGATCATCACAGATCCTCCACCAAATTTCACAGTGAGTGCAAGACACTGTGGCTTGTACGCCTCTCCAGGTCATTGTCTAACAATTAGACGACCAGTTGTTGGGCAAAGCTGAAAATTAGACTCATCAGAGAAGGTTACACTACTCCAGTTCTCTATGGTCCAATCCTTATGGTCTATGGCAAACTTCAGCCTGGCTCTCCTTTGCTTCTCAGTGATGAAAGGCTTTTTTCTAGATTTATATGACTTGAGTCCTGCCTCTAGCCGCCAGGAGCCTGTTACGAACTGTTCTTGCCGTGCACTTCATCCAAGCTGCCATTTGCCATTCCTTTTGTAGGTTACTTGATGTCCTCCTGCGGTTGCTGAGTGACATTCGAATAAGATGACGATCATCCTAGTCAGTGGAGAGTCGATTTCACCCTCTGCCTGTCTGTAGCTTTGTTGTCCCCAATGTCTGCTGCTTGACTTTGTTGTAATGTAGACACAATGTAGACAAAACCAAACTCAACATATTTCCCCCATCTCATGTATCCCCCTACCTGATCTATCTTTTATGGTAAACGGCATCACGCTCTCTCCCGCACCTGAAATCTGCTGCCTCGGGGTCACTCTCGACTCTGCCCTGTCCTTCAAACCGCACGTCCAAACTCTTGCCACCTCCTGTCGCCTAAAACTCAAAAATACAGTTATATGAAAAAGTTTGGGCACCCCTATTAATCTTAAGCTTAATGTTTTATAAAAATTGTTTTTTTTGCAACAGCTATTTCAGTTTCATATATCTAATAACTGTTGGACACAGTAATGTTTCTGCCTTGAAATGAGGTTTATTGTACTAACAGAAAATGTGCAATCTGCATTCAAACAAAATTTGACAGGTGCATAAGTATGGGCACCCTTATCATTTTCTTGATTTAAATACTCCTACCTACTTTTACTGACTTACTAAAGCACTTTTTTTGGTTTTGTAACCTCATTGAGCTTTGAACTTCATAGCCAGGTGTATGCAATCATGAGAAAAGCTACTTAAAGTGGCCACTTGCAAGTTGTTCTCCTGTTTGAATCTCCTCTGATGAGTGGCATCATGGGCTCCTCAAAACAACTGTCAAATGATCTGAAAACAAAGATTATTCAACATAGTTGTTCAGGGGAAGGATACAAAAATCTGTCTCAGAGATTTAACCTGTCAATTTCCACTGTGAGGAACATAGTAAGGAAATGGAAGAACACAGGTAAAGTTCTTGTTAAGGCCAGAAGTGGCAGGCCAAGAAAAACATCAGAAAGGCAGAGAAGAAGAATGGTGAGATCAGTCAAGGACAATCCTCAGACCACCTCCAGAGAGCTGCAGCATCAACTTGCTGCAGATGGTGTCACTGTGCATCGGTCAACTATACAACACACTTTGCACAAGGAGAAGCTGTTTGGGAGAGTGATGCGAAATAAGCCGTTTCTGCAAGCACGCCACAAACAGAGTCGGCTGAGGTATGCAAAAGCACATTTAGAGAAACCAATTTCTCTTTGGAAGAAGGTCCTGTGGACTGATGAAACCAAGATTGAGTTGTTTGGTCATACAAAAAGGCGTTATGCATGGCGGCAAAAAAACACAGCATTCCAAGAAAAACACTTGCTACCCACAGTAAAATTTGGTGGAGGTTCCATCATGCTTTCGGGCTGTGTGGCCAATGCCGGCACCGGGAATCTTGTTAGAGTTGAGGGACGCATGGATTCCTCTCAGTATCAGCAGATTCTTGACAATAATGTTCACGAATCAGTGACAAAGTTGAAGTTACGCAGGGGATGGATCTTTCAGCAAAACAATGATCCAAAACACCGCTCCAAATCTACTCAGGCATTCATGCAGAGGAACAATTACACTGTTCTGGAATGGCCATCCCAGTCCCCAGACCTGAATATCATTGAACATCTGTGGGATCATTTGAAGAGGGCTGTCCATGCTCGGCGACCATCAAACTTAACTGAACTGGAATTGTTTTGTAAAGAGGAATGGTCAAAAATACCTTCATCCAGGATCCAGGAACTCATTAAAAGCTACAGGAAGCGACTAGAGGCTGTTATTTTTGCAAAAGGAGGATGTACTAAATATTAATGTCACTTTTCTGGTGAGGTGCCCATACTTATGCACCTGTCAAATTTTGTTTGAATGCAGATTGCAGATTTTCTGTTAGTACAATAAACCTCATTTCAAGGCAGAAACATTACTGTGTCCAACAGTTATTAGATATATGAAACTGAAATAGCTGCTGCAAAAAAAACTATTTTTATAAAACATTCAGCTTAAGATTAATAGGGGTGGCCAAACTTTTTCATATAACTGTATGACTCCTTCATCCTTATCCTGGTATACATGGCCCCGATCAGAAAAACATTTACAAAAAAACATAAACCATCCAACTTGCCTTCCCTCCACTCCCTCGCAGCGTCATGTTCTGATGGCGGCAGCTGATTTATGCTTGTAAGCAGCGTAGGACAGTGACATCATGCGCCACTTACAATTTGAGTACCGCTGCCAGAATACTTACTGCTCCTCACACCCGTGACTATGGGCATGATGAGCAGTGAATATTATCTTTAATAGCATGCACAGTGTCAGCCACAGCCGCCGGCTTCCTGCATCGGCCTTGCTATCACTTGTGTCCGCTACTAAAGGGAATGAATATTCATTCTGTTTAATAGCATGCACATGGGATCACCCAGCCACTACAGGAACCAGTGGCTGCGGCTAACACTGTGCGTTCTATTAAAGCGACAGCTTCAGTGTATAGAGGTGGGAGGGATTATGGGCATAGGGAGCAGTGAATATTCATTTGTCTTTAGGATCAGGGGTTAGCAGCAGCATTGGGCTCCTGCCTCCTGTGACTGGCTGCTCTGGCTCCTCCACCTCTCCATCCACAGCAGGTACGTATATACTATAAGAGGAACTCCTCATATTTTCCTTAGTTTTTGGAAGAAAAGCAGTCCAATATGACTGAGCAGATTAATCCCTGTTTTTTGTATAAATGATGTCACCAAATGTCACACAATTTACCAGTTGATGCAGTAGATTCTAAGAAAACCACCAGATTTCGCATTCATGATCAGAAGGATTTTGAGTCTGAGTACACTCCCTTAAGCAAATAAACAGCCGCACTCTCTCAGAATATATCTTGCAAAGGGTGATATATTTAATCACATGTGTTGAAACATAAGTATATATACACACACAGCAGGATTAGAAATGGAGTAACGTTTCGACCCTATTCCGGGTCTTTCTCAAACTGCAAGTAAACACAAACTACAATTAGTGTTCTGTACATATAATGAGGCACGCAAAATTAATATTTACAAATATATATACAACTATATTTACAATCAATAATTCATGAGTCCCGTTATAAGGAAAAAAATTTGTGAGGTACAGTCAATGCACTAAAATCCTCTCCCTGGTCTCTAGTGGGTTAGGTAATTTATGGGAAGCTATATTCAACAAGACTAGGACTGGAGACATGCTAGTAAAGTAAGTTGAGGAGTCAGTTAAATGATACCTAATGGTGGACCTGATGTGTGTTGATATAAATTATCGCCTAAAGCACTGACCTGCGTTATCGATAGAGGACGAAATGAAGTTTTGGTCCCTTTAAGGGCTGTGGATAGAGAAAGAGTGAAGGAGAATCCCTTGTAAGAAGATGTATAATCCATATGGTCAAGTGGTGGTACGGGGTATCGGGTAACTACCAACCTCCTGGCGTGGTGCTGGGGTATCCTGCTTCTTTAAGGTGTGTGCCTGCATTGGTGGCAGTCAGGGCCGGACTTAGCCCAAAAGGCGCCCTGTGCGAGACTGCAGGACGGCGCCCCCCCCCCTCCAAACTTTGAAAGAAAACAATAACTCTTTAATATTCACAACAACACGTTTACTTAGAAAACTTGTGTTTCCCTGCAAAACACTTGAAGAAACACTAATATTGCAATAACGGGAATTATAAAGTGCTTTAAAGTGGACCAAAAGGAAAAAATGACGCTTGGTCCAAAGCCATATGGGCTGACAGCCAATCAGAGTGCAGAGCGGCGGCCTGCAAGGCCAAACACCGCCACACCATGACCAGATGACATATTACCACCACAGTGATCGAATAATATCAAATACAAGGAACGAATACCACAACATCATGACCAGACCACATATTACCACCACATAGTGACTGAATACTACAATACTGATCAATAATAAAAAAAACCCACAATACTATCACCATAAGTGCCATTATACACAGGAGATCTGTACTTAGTATGCTGCGTCTGTGTATAGGTAATACAGTGATCACCGGTGACATACACAGGACCTCAGTATATAGTATACAGTGTATAGTGTCAGTGTATAGGTAACACACTGACTCACCAGTGACATCTCTAGGTGAAGTCCTTCATCTTTCATCCCGCACAGACCGCCATCACTTCATCCAGCCAGGACTCGTCTCTGCAGGAAATAACACAGTTATCTCGAGTTCCACTTGCAGAACACATTACTTAATTTTCCCAACTTCTACATTACACCACATGAAGAAGGCGACATAGTGTCACTCTACACAGTAATAGGACCGCCCCTCCATTTAAAACAGTATACTCAAAAAATAAAATAAATACATCACTGCAGTAATAATATCCCTTAATTAGCCCCTATGGTAATAATATTCGCCATCCTGGCCCCCGTGTGTCTCATTCCTGGCGTCAGCCATATATTCTCCCATCCTGCCCTAATGAGTATCTATCCTGCCCCATATGATCTTCCCATCCTGCCCCATCTGTCTCCATCGTATCCATCCTGCCCCATCTGTCTCCAATCCTGCCTCCAGTGTCTCCAGTCATGACGCCATGTCTGTCATCCTGCCCCGTGTCTCCATTCTGCCCCTGTGTCAAGCATTCTGCCCGTGTCCAGCATTCTGCACCAGTGTCCAGCATTCTGCACCAGTGTCCAGCTTTCTGCCCCTGTGTCCAGCTTTCTGCCCCCTGTGTCCAGCTTTCTGCCCCAGTGTCCAGCTTTCTGCCCCAGTGTCCAGCTTTCTGCCCCAGTGTCCAGCGTTCTGCCCCAGTGTCCAGCTTTCTGCCCCAGTGTCCAGCGTTCTGCATCAGTGTCCAGCGTTCTGCCCCAATGTCCAGCGTTCTGCCCCTGTGTCCAGCGTTCTGCCCCTGTGTCCAGCTTTCTGCCCCAGTGTCCAGCTTTCTGCCCCAGTGTCCAGCTTTCTGCCCCAGTGTCCAGCTTTCTGCCCCCGTGTCCAGCTTTCTGCCCCAGTGTCCAGCTTTCTGCCCCCGTGTCCAGCGTTCTGCCCCCGTGTCCAGCATTCTGCCCCCGTGTCCAGCTTTCTGCCCCAGTGTCCAGCGTTCTGCATCAGTGTCCAGCGTTCTGCCCCAGTGTCCAGCGTTCTGCCCCAGTGTCCAGCGTTCTGCCCCAGTGTCCAGCGCTCTGCCCCAGTGTCCAGCGTTCTGCCCGTGTCCAGCGTTCTGCCCCAGTGTCCAGCGCTCTGCCCCCGTGTCCAGCGTTCTGCCCCCGTGTCCAGCGTTCTGCCCCTGTGTCCAGCGTTCTGCCCCAGTGTCCAGCATTCTGCCCCAGTGTCCAGCGTTCTGCCCCAGTGTCCAGCGTTCTGCCCCAGTGTCCAGCGTTCTGCCCCTGTGTCCAGCTTTCTGCCCCGTCTCCAGCTTTCTGCCCCAGTGTCCAGATTTCTGCCCCAGTGTCCAGCTTTCTGCCCCAGTGTCCAGCGTTCTGCCTCCCTGTGTCCAGCTTTCTGCCCTGCCCCCCCCCTCCCGATCGCCGCTCTCAATAATAATTAAAAAAAAAAAACAAGTTCTTCTTACCTGACCGCGATCCTGCTCTATCTGCTTATCGGTGGGGGCGGCCATCTTCCTGAGGCCGCGCGTGCGCAGGTGGAGTGCTCTGCTGCCCGGGGCTTCAGGAAAATGGCCGCGGGATGCCGCGCATGCGCAGATGGAGATCGCGGCGGCCATTTTTCTGAAGCCGAGAAGCGAACAGCCAGGTAAATTCTGCGCCGCCGGCGACCCGCCCCCCCCGCATTGTGCCGCCCCCCGCATTGTGCCGCCCCCTTCCTATGCCACTGCCAGGGGGGGCCCGATGACCGGGGGCGTGGTAACCGGAACGCTGGCAGATGGAAATTTTAGAAAACGGCTGCCCCGTACCGGGTCGTACCGGCTGAATCCCACCCCTGATTTTGATGTAATGTGACATTAATCTGCTGAGCTCAATAAATGCGCCCCTTGTATGCTAACGAGCCTTGGCGCCCTGTGCGGCCGCACAGGTCGCACAGGGCAAAGGCCGGCCCTGGTGGCAGTGATTTTATTTATAGTGCCTGCCGGCAGCAAAACGAGGCCATGTCAGAGGGAGGTGTGGATAAGAATCTACTAGAAACTTGCCTTAATGAAATGTCCGACAAAGTCAAAGACAGGAATTATCCAGAACAACTCCTAAACACCGAAAAACAGAGAGCCCTGGAACCTACACCCTCCCGTAATACATCCGTCAAACCTGAACGCATTCCCTTTGTACATACCCACCACCCGATAATGCCTTCTCCATAGGTCATATCCTGACACTGAAGCCTTCAAAAATCCAGCACTTATGTGCAAAAGAAAACCACCAAATTTAAGGGATCAATGGGTGAGGGCGGACATTGGTAGCCTAACGAAATAACGCAAACAGAGTTTCATTGGCTCAAAACGGGTGGGGACTTACCCATGCCTGGGATGTGCATGTTGTTCAAATGTCATTAAAGGGGAGGATGTCATTCACCCCCACTCTGGTAAGAGACACAAGGCAAAAGGTTTCTTCACATGCGAATCTAATTTTGTGGTGGTGTATGTGGTCAAGTGCCACTGCGGCCTTATTTATGTAGGCGAAACAACACAACACGTTCCCGACCGCATATCAAGCCACAAATCCACAATTAGGTGCAAAAAGACATGGTTGCCCATCCCAGAACACTTCATATCAGCCAAACATTCAGTTTCACAACTAAGATTCCAAGTTGTGGAACAGGTCGAGAGACCAAGGAGGGGCGGCAACCACAATAAATTACTTAGAGAGAGGGAAGCCTACTGGATACACACATTACAAACCCTCACGCCAAAGGGACTCAACAGGGAGTTAGATCTATCAACTTAGGATTCATGGTTGAACTGCTTTGTCCGTTGTGCTCTGTAAGAATTTCATGATTGATTGATTGATTAATTAGTTACTCTTTTATGTAGAAATATACATGTGTAAGATATATTTGAAAACTTAGTGGTGGATAGATGTGGTCATAATGTACTAGAGCTATTACTTTAGTCCTAACCCTTTACTTATTCTTACAGATGCACTGACCTGACTAATTATTCCTAACACCCGCCATGGGTAAGTTACAAAATTTTTCGTATTTTCTCATTTTTTATTTTTTATTTATTTTTTTATTTTTATTTTATTTTTCATTTTCTCATTTTTTCATCATTATAATTTTCTATTCTCTACATCATTCTTTATTCCCCCACCCCTTATTTTCAGTATATTATATCACTCATCCTGGTACGCCACTACACGTGTAGATTTATATTTGAGTACGAATTTCCATCATATCAGTGATTTCCAGTTATTTCAGTACTATTTTATTTTAATTTTTTTTATTTCCCCCTTTTTACTCCCAATTTTTACTTTTATTTTCATTTTTATTTTATTTTTATTTTAATTTTATTTTTATTTTTAATTTTATTATTTATTATTATCTATTATTTTTTATTTTAATTTTCTTATTTTATTTTTAATTTTAATTTTTAATTTTATTTTCATTATTTTCTTTAATCTCTCATTTGAATTTTGGTCTATACAAATTTTCCAGAGCGATCCACATTTTTCTACTACTCATCATTGGGGTTCCACTTTAATTACCCAGCCAGGGATAATCCCCACCAGCCTTCACCATACACTCTGTGCCTCATTTCAATAGTTAGCAGCCCTTTTCAGGCAGCCCAGCCTTTAATTTATGACAGGCACCCATCTACATGGGAGAATGAGGATCCACAGACTCCTGCGTGCGCAGTTTCAACTCCTGCGTGCGCCGTGGGTTACAATGCGATCCTCATTCCGGAGCTCCAGCACGCATCGCACATGCGCAGTTATGCGCAGCAGCCACAGAGACTCCAAGCCTCTATTTCAAACCATACACTGCGCAGGTGCCGCCAACATAGCACGCATTCCGCGCTCCACACCTCCCTCTGACATGGCCTCGTTTTGCTGCCGGCAGGCACTATAAATAAAATCACTGCCTCCACTGCAGGAACACACCTTAAAGAAGCAGGATACCCCAGCACCACGCCAGGAGGAGGTTGGTAGTTACCCGATACCCCGTACCACCACTTATGGATTATACATCTTCTTACAAGGGATTCTTCTTCACTCTTTCTCTATGCACAGCCCTTAAAGGGACCAAAACTTCATTTCGTCCACTATCGATAACACAGGTCAGTGCTTTAGGCGATAATTTATATCAACACACATCAGGTCCACCATTAGGTATCATTTAACTGACCCCTCAACTTACTTTACTAGCATGTCTCCAGTCCTAGTCTCATTGAATATGGCTTCCCATAAATTACCTAACCCACTAGAGACCAGGGAGAGGATTTTAGTGCATTGACTGTACCTCACAAATTTTTTTCCTTATAACGGGACTCATGAATTATTAATTGTAAATATAGTTGTATATATTTGTAAATATTAATTTTGCGTGCCTAATTATATGTACAGAACACTAATTGTAGTTTGTGTTTACTTGCAGTTTGAGAAAGACCCGGAATAGGGTCGAAACGTTACTCCGTTTCTAATCCTGCTGTGTGTGTATATATACTTATGTTTCAACACATGTGAATAAATATATCACCCTTTGCAAGATATATTCTGAGAGAGTGCGGCTGTTTTTTTGCTTATTGGGCTACTTTGGGTTTTCCCAAGTACAGCCTGCACCACCTAGTTGGCTGAGTGCGCTCCATTTTCTTGAATGAGTACACTCCCTGACAGAAGTTATGTCGCTTATCCATGTTATGCAAATAAAAGCTTATAAATTAATAAATTAAATTCATTGGTTGTATAAATTATTCTTTTGAAAGCTGAAACCCTCTGAAATGTGGTTTAGGTTAAGAAAATAAATTGGCATCAATGCAGAAATATTGATCATATAATGGACACAGAATGGTCAGATTTTGGCAAGACAAAAGATTTGTTGCCCACAGAAAGTAATGTGATATTCAAACAAATAATTAACTTACAATACAAATATATGTTGCATAACATTGGTGAATGAAGTTGTGGTGCTATTAGAGTCATATTTAATATTTTCTGTGACTTCCTTGAGCTTGAAGGGCTGCATCCATGCGGTTCAACAATGATTCATACAATTTATTAATGAAGTCATCAGGAATAGCAAAGAATGCAGTCTTACATGCCTCCCAGAGTTCATCTAAATTCTTTGGTTTTGTCTTCCAAGCTTCCTCTTTCATCCTACCCAAACATGCCCAATGATGTTCATGTCTGGTGACTGGGCAGGCCAGTCCTTGAGCACCTTGATCTTTTTTGCCTGGAGGAACTTTGTTGTAGAGATGGATGTATGAGATACATACTGAATGTAACCCCAGACCATGATCTTTCCACCCCAAATGTAACTGTTTTCTGGGTGTATTTTGGATCCATATGGGCTCCAGTAGGTCTCCTGCAGTATTTGCAGCGGCTGTGGTGTAATTCTACTGTAGATTCATCAGAGAAATTCACCTTCTGCCACTTTTCCAGCGTCCATCTGTTTAGCAGGCTGTGGGACTTTGCAAATGCCACGCGGTTTTTTATTTGCCTTTTGTTTAGTGCTGGCTTCTTGGGCACTGATTCGACCATGGAGGCCATTTCAAGACAGAATCCTACAAACTGTTCTAGTTGACACAGGGACTTGAGGTGACCAGGCCTGTTGGAGCCCTGCTGCAGTGGAAGAGGGGCTTGCTTTGGATTTTCTAACCAACAAACGTTCCTCCAGAGCAGTTGTCTTGCGGGGTCTGTGGGACCTGGGTTTGTCAAACACATCTCCAGTCTCTTCAAATCTTTTTTTAATTCTTTGTACTTGACGCTGAGACACATTAAAGGTGGCAGCCACAGTGGATCTGGTCTTCAGCCTCTTGATAATCCAGGGTTTGGTCTCAGGATGGATTTTTGGCATGTTGTCAGAGCTCAAGTTGCAGTTCAAGTGAAGGTCTGGGGTGCTGGGTTTCTTTTTATACACACACACACACACACACACACACTAATTAACTGATCACTAGTGTTGAGCACTCTGCTGTGAATTCAGTTAGGGACAGGACGCTGTGTTCTGACCTAGGGCCAGTTTAGAGATAGCAATTTGCTTCATTGTGCTTTACCCAGGCTAATTTAGCAACCGCTGTGTGAGAACCTTGTTTTTGCCTTGCAGCGCTGTTCACGGCTGTCTGCAAGGTCTCTGTGTGAGTGCAGCTCACTCTGTAGTCTGGTCTGCAGCCACTGCTGGTTGTAGTCAGCTCAGGGTGCGTCACTGCCTCATACCATTCCATTGTCCGTTTTTCAATTAGCGCAGCCTGCTGCACATTTTTTCAAATGTATCCTATTAGTGGCTTTCCATCCGTATCCTGCTAGATTGTGGAAAAACACTATATAGGATTACATAGAGGAGCTTTTTTTGGCCTTGCATCGCCGTTCACGGCTGTCTGCACGGTCTCTGTGTCTCTGAATGCCTTTAATTTTTCCTCCACCTCCCCCAATACATCCTACATTATTCTTAGTTGTTTTCCTTCATGTAGAATTAACCTACAAGGAAAGAAAGGGTTTATTTTAATTCCGATATTTTTGTCCCATTGACTTGCATTGCTATCGGGTATCGGTATCGGCGATATCCGATATTTTTTGAATATCGGCCGATCCAATCCGATACGATACTTCTGGATATCGGAAGGTATTGCTCGACACTACCGATCACTTACTGAGCACAGGTGAGGATGTAAACTAGAATTGGGTGCATTATATGACCAGGCGACAAAACTTTTGTCTTGACAAAATCTGACCATTCTGTGTCCATTAAATGATTAATATTTCTGCATTGATGCCAATTTATTTTCTTAACCTAAACCACATTTCAGAGGGTTTCAGCTTTCAAAAGAATAATTTATACAACCAATGGATGAATTTAATGTCAGGTTATAAGCTTTTATTTACATAACATGGATAAGCGACATAACTTCTGTCAGGGAGTGTATAATGCACCCCTCATAGGCAGACTCTATAGTATAATGCCCCCCATAGGCAGACTCTATATTGTATAACCCCTTTACCCCCGAGGGTTGTTTGCATGTTAATGACCGGGCCAATTTTTACAATTCTGACCACTGTCCCTTTAAGAGGTTATAACTCCGGAACGCTTCAACGGATCCCGCTGATTCTGACATTCTTTTCTCATGACATAGTGTACTTCATGATAGTGGTAACATTTATTCAATATTACATGCGTTTATTTATGTAAAAAAATGGAAATTTGGAGACAATTTGGAAAACTTTGCAATTTTCAAACTGAATATTTATGCACTTAAAACAGAGAAATATGTCACACAAAATAGTTAATAAATAACATTTCCCACATGTCTACTTTATATCAGCACAATTGTGGAACCAAAATTTTTTTTTTTCGTTAGGAAGTTATAAGGGTTAACCAGTGATTTCTCATTTTTACAACAAAATTTACAAAACCATTTTTTTATGGACCACTTCACATTTGAAGTCACTTTGAGGCATCTATATGGCTCAAAATACCCAAAAGTGACACCATTCTAAAAACTGCACCCCTCAAGGTACTCAAAACTACATTCAAGAAGTTTATTAACTCTTCAGGTGTTTCATAGGAGCAGAAGCAACGTGGTAGGAAAAAATGAACATGTATCTTTTTAGTCACAAAATTGATCTTACAGCAACATTTTTTTTATTTTCCCAAGGGTAAAAGGAGAAAATGGACCACAAAAGTTGTAGTCCAATTTGTCATGAGTATGCAGATACCCCATATGTGGGGGGAACCACTGTTTGGGCGCATGGCAGGGCTCAGAACAGAAGGAGCGCCATTTGACCTATTCAAGCTAAAATTAGCTGGAATTGAGATCGGACGCCATGTCGCGTTTGGCGAGACCCTGATGTGCCTAAACAGTAGAAACCCCCTCAAGTGACCCTATTTTGGAAACTAGACCCCCTAAGGAACTTATTAAGATGTGTGGTGAGCACTTTTATGTAGCGCCCCCACTGCCGCAGGGCCGAGGGGTACCCGGTACCGGGCCTCTGAGTCTCTGCTCTGGGGTTGTCACGGTGGCTAGACCCGGTCCGTGACCCTGCTGAGGGGCACACAGTAATAGATGTGGATGATGGTGGTAGTGTAGTGCCGGTCGCAGTCAATAACGAGGACACCAGGTTGCAGTCTCTTTACCTCTTTACTGAAGGTCTCAAAGTCCTCAATCCGGAATACGGTTAACCGGGCTGCGCAAGTCCGGCCGGTCCGATGGCACCTCCAGAGTTCCCTTTGCAGGTGGAAATCTGTGCCTTCCTGCTAGCGCTATGTGTTGTGGTCCTCCCCTGCTGTGCTTACGGGATAGTCCCCACAACTGTCGTGTCTGTTTCTCGTGTTCCCTCACAACTCGATTAGATGATGTTCTGCTAATCCTCCGTCCCTCCCTGATGTTACGGTTGGGACGCACCCGTATGACGGGTAGGCTCGGAGCTCTTCCGGGACCCTAGAGTCGCCCCTCTCCAAAGGTTGCCCCCTATGTCTGCGTAGGTGATTAAGGTGAGACAGCCCGCCTGTGACTGACTGTCCTGCCGTTGGTTTGAAGTATGGCTTAGAGCTCTGTACCTCCTCGGCGTTCCGGCCGCCGGTTGTTTACGCCTCAGTAGGATGTTGCCTCGATCTTACGGCACGACTCCTACTGGTATTCTCCTTCTTGCTTTGATCTCGTTTCTGTTATGAACTATACTTTTTGGCTCCCTCTTGTGGTCACTAGCGGTATTGCTCTTGGATACTCTTTCCCCAGGTTGGTAGTCACCTGGTTCGTTAAGACTCTGGGTGTTTCTATTTAAACTTCCTGGAGTCTTAGTCCATTGCCTGGCATCAGTGTAATCAGTCCTTGCCTGGTTGCTCTTGTCTACTGGTCCTGATTTTTGCAACATAAGCTAAGTCCTGCTTTCTTGTTTTTTGTTTATTTGTATTATTCTGTTTTTTGTCCAGCTTGTTCATAATGTGATTCCTGATTTTGCTGGAAGCTCTGGGGGGGCTGATATTCTCCCCCCATACCGTTAGTCGGTACGGGGGTTCTTGGATATTCAGCGTGGATATTTTTGTAGGGTTTTTCGCTGACCACATAAGTCCGCTTTCTATATTTCTGCTATTATTTAGTGGGCCTCTCTTTGCTGAATCTAGTTCATACTTACGTTTGTCCTTTCCTCTTACCTCACCGTTATTATTTGTTGGGGGCCTGTATCTACTTTGGGGTACCTTTCTCTGGAGGCAAGTGAGGTCTGTATTTTCTCTGAAAGGGTTAGTTAGATCTCCGGCTGGCGCGAGACGTCTAGAACCAACCTAGGTACGTTCCCCGGCTGCTATTAGTTGTGGGCTAGGATCAGGTATGTGGTCAGCTCAGTTACCACCTCCCTAAGAGCTAGTTTTTATGTTTGCAGACTTTGCTGAAGACCCTGAGATCCTCTGCCATTAGGATCACAACAGTATGCCAGGCCAGTGAATAGTTAATGCATTGCAGAAGTGGGATTAAAAGAAAAGAAGTTCTGAGTTTTTTTTTTTTTTTTCTTCCTTCCCCTTTATCTCTGAATGGCTTGAAACTCTGCTGCAGACATGAATGTGCAAACTCTGATTACTAGTGTGGATCAGCTTGCTGCTCGTGTGCAGGGCATTCAGGATTTTGTTACAAGCAGTCCTATGTCAGAGGCTAAGATATCTATTCCTGAGCTGTTCTCTGGAGATCGATTTAAATTTAGGAATTTTAGGAATAATTGTAAATTGTTTCTATCTTTGAGACCTCGTTCGTCTGGAGACTCAGCTCAGCAAGTTAAAATTGTTATCTCCTTCTTGCGGGGCGACCCTCAGGATTGGGCTTTCTCATTGGCGCCAGGAGATCCGGCATTGGCGAATATTGATGCTTTTTTTCTGGCGCTCGGATTGCTTTATGAGGAGCCCAATCTTGAAATTCAGGCAGAGAAGGCTTTGCTGGCTATTTCTCAGGGCCCGGATGAAGCCGAAGTGTATTGCCAAAAATTTCGGAAATGGTCCGTGCTTACTTAGTGGAATGAGTGTGCTCTGGCCGCAAATTTCAGAAATGGCCTTTCTGAAACCATTAAGAATGTGATGGTGGGCTTTCCCATTCCTACAAGTCTGAATGATTCTATGACGCTGGCCATTCAGATTGATCGGCGTTTGCGGGAGCGCAAATCCGCTAATCCTTTGGCGGTGTTGTCTGAACAGACGCCTGATTTAATGCAATGTGATAGAAGTCAGACTAGAACTGAACGGCAAAATCATAGACGTCAGAATGGGTTGTGTTTTTACTGTGGTGATTCTACACATGTTATATCAGCATGCTCTAAACGCCTAACAAAGTTTGTTAGTCCGGTCGCCGTTGGTAACTTGCAGCCTAAATTTATTTTGTCTGTGACTTTAATTTGCTCTTTGTCTTCCTACCCTGTTATGGCGTTTGTGGATTCAGGCGCTGCCCTGAGTCTTATGGACTTGTCGTTTGCCAGGCGCTGTGGTTTTTTCCTGGAGCCTTTAGAAAATCCTATTCCTCTTAGAGGAATTGATGCTACGCCATTGGCGGAGAATAAACCGCAGTATTGGACACAAGTGACCATGTGCATGACTCCTGAACATCGGGAGGTGATTCGTTTTCTTGTTCTGCATAAGATGCATGATTTGGTCGTTTTGGGTCTGCCATGGTTACAGGCTCATAATCCTGTTCTGGATTGGAGGGCTATGTCTGTGTCAAGTTGGGGTTGTCAGGGAATTCATTGCGATTCCCCGTCGGTGTCTATTGCTTCCTCCACTCCTTCAGAAGTTCCTGAGTATTTGCTTGACTATCAGGATGTGTTCAGTGAGTCCAGGTCCAGTGCTCTTCCTCCTCATAGGGACTGTGACTGCGCTATAGATTTGATTCCTGGTAGTAAGTTTCCTAAGGGACGATTATTTAATCTGTCGGTACCTGAGCATGCCGCGATGCGTTCTTATATAAAGGAGTCTTTGGAGAAAGGACATATTCGTCCATCCTCTTCCCCTCTTGGTGCGGGATTCTTTTTTGTGGCCAAGAAAGACGGATCTTTGAGACCTTGTATAGACTATCGGCTTCTGAATAAAATCACGGTTAAATTTCAATACCCTCTGCCACTATTGTCAGACCTGTTTGCTCGGATTAAGGGTGCCTGTTGGTTCACCAAGATAGATCTTCGTGGTGCGTACAACCTTGTGCGCATTAGGCAGGGAGATGAATGGAAAACTGCATTTAATACGCCCGAAGGTCATTTTGAGTACTTGGTGATGCCTTTTGGGCTCTCTAATGCCCCTTCAGTGTTTCAATCCTTTATGCATGACATCTTCTGGAAGTATCTAGATAAATTTGTGATTGTTTATCTGGATGACATTTTAGTTTTTTCTGATGATTGGGATTCTCATGTAAAGCAGGTCAGGATGGTGTTTCAGGTTTTGCGTGATAATGCTTTGTTTGTGAAGGGCTCAAAGTGTCTCTTTGGAGTGCAGAAAGTTTCCTTTTTGGGTTTTATTTTTTCCCCTTCTGCTGTGGAGATGGACCCAGTCAAGGTCCGAGCTATTCATGATTGGACTCAACCCACGTCTGTTAAGAGTCTTCAGAAGTTTTTGGGTTTTGCTAATTTCTACCGTCGTTTTATTGCTAACTTTTCTAGCGTTGTTAAACCTCTGTCGGATATGACCAAGAAAGGTTCTGATGTCGCTAATTGGGCTCCTGCGGCCATTGAGGCCTTCCGGGAGCTGAAGCGCCGGTTTACTTCGGCGCCTGTTTTGTGCCAGCCTGATGTCTCACTTCCCTTTCAGGTTGAAGTGGATGCTTCTGAGATCGGTGCAGGAGCTGTTTTGTCGCAGAGAGGCTCTGGTTGCTCTGTGATGAAGCCATGTGCTTTCTTTTCCAGGAAGTTTTCGCCGGCTGAGCGGAACTATGATGTTGGTAATCGGGAGTTGTTGGCAATGAAGTGGGCATTTGAGGAGTGGCGTCATTGGCTCGAGGGAGCTAAGCATCGTGTGGTGGTCTTGACTGATCACAAAAATCTGATGTATCTCGAGTCTGCTAAACGCCTGAATCCTAGACAGGCTCGTTGGTCATTGTTTTTCTCCCGTTTTGACTTTGTGGTCTCATACCTGCCTGGTTCGAAAAATGTGAAGGCTGATGCTCTCTCTAGGAGCTTTGTGCCTAACTCTCCTGGAGTCTCAGAGCCGAGGGAGTGATTTTGTCGGCCATTTCTCCTGATTTGCGACGTGTGTTGCAGAGATTTCAGGCTGGTAGACCTGACTCTTGTCCACCTGATAGACTGTTTGTTCCTGATAAATGGACCAGCAGAGTTAATTCCGAGGTTCATTCCTCGGTGTTGGCAGGGCATCCTGGGATTTTTGGTACCAGAAATTTGGTGGCTAGGTCCTTTTGGTGGCCTTCCTTGTCACGGGATGTGCGTTCTTTTGTGCAGTCCTGTGGGACTTGTGCTCGGGCTAAGCCTTGCTGTTCTCGTGCCAGCGGGTTGCTTTTGCCCTTGCCCGTCCCGAAGAGGCCTTGGACACACATTTCCATGGATTTCATTTCAGATCTTCCAGTGTCTCAGGGAATGTCTGTCATCTGGGTGGTGTGTGATCGTTTTTCCAAGATGGTCCATTTGGTGCCCTTGCCTAAGTTGCCTTCCTCTTCCGATCTGGTTCCTTTGTTTTTTCAGAATGTGGTTCGTTTACACGGCATTCCTGAGAATATTGTGTCTGACAGAGGATCCCAGTTTGTGTCCAGATTCTGGCGATCTTTTTGTGCTAAGATGGGCATTGATCTGTCGTTCTCGTCTGCCTTTCATCCTCAGACTAATGGCCAAACGGAGCGAACTAATCAGACGCTGGAGGCTTATTTGAGATGTTTTGTTTCTGCGGATCAGGATGATTGGGTGACCTTCTTGCCATTGGCTGAGTTTGCCCTCAATAATCGGGCTAGTTCCGCTACTTTGGTTTCGCCATTTTTCTGCAACTCTGGTTTTCATCCTCGTTTCTCCTCGGGTCATGTTGAGCCTTCTGACTGTCCTGGGGTGGATTCCGTGGTTGATAGGTTGCAGCGGACTTGGAATCATGTGGTGGACAACTTGAAGTTGTCACAGGAGAAGGCTCAGCGTTTTGCCAACCGCCGCCGCGGTGTGGGTCCCCGACTTCGTGTTGGGGATTTGGTTTGGTTGTCTTCTCGGTTTGTCCCTCTGAAGGTTTCCTCTCCTAAGTTTAAGCCTCGCTTTATTGGTCCTTATAGAATTTTGGAGGTCCTTAATCCGGTGTCTTTTCGTTTGGATCTTCCTGTGTCGTTTGCCATTCACAATGTGTTCCATAGGTCTTTGTTGCGGCGGTACATTGTGCCTGTGGTTCCTGCTGTTGACCCTCCTGCTCCGGTCTTGGTTGAGGGCGAGTTGGAGTACGTGGTGGAGAAGATCTTAGATTCTCGTCTCTCTAGACGGAGGCTTCAGTATCTGGTCAAATGGAAGGGCTATGGTCAGGAGGATAATTCCTGGGTGGTCGCCTCTGATGTTCATGCGGCCGATTTGGTTCGTGCCTTTCACGCTGCCCATCCTGATCGCCCTGGTGGTCGTAGTGAGGGTTCGGTGACCCCTCCTTAAAGGGGGGGTACTGTTATGAACTATACTTTTTGGCTCCCTCTTGTGGTCACTAGCGGTATTGCTCTTGGATACTCTTTCCCCAGGTTGGTAGTCACCTGGTTCGTTAAGACTCTGGGTGTTTCTATTTAAACTTCCTGGAGTCTTAGTCCATTGCCTGGCATCAGTGTAATCAGTCCTTGTCTGGTTGCTCTTGTCTACTGGTCCTGATTTTTGCAACATAAGCTAAGTCCTGCTTTCTTGTTTTTTGTTTATTTGTATTATTCTGTTTTTTGTCCAGCTTGTTCATAATGTGATTCCTGATTTTGCTGGAAGCTCTAAGGGGGCTGATATTCTCCCCCCATACCGTTAGTCGGTACAGGGGTTCTTGGATATTCAGCGTGGATATTTTTGTAGGGTTTTTCGCTGACCACATAAGTCCGCTTTCTATATTTCTGCTATTATTTAGTGGGCCTCTCTTTGCTGAATCTAGTTCATACTTACGTTTGTCCTTTCCTCTTACCTCACCGTTATTATTTGTTGGGGGCCTGTATCTACTTTGGGGTACCTTTCTCTGGAGGCAAGTGAGGTCTGTATTTTCTCTGAAAGGGTTAGTTAGATCTCCGGCTGGCGCGAGACGTCTAGAACCAACGTAGGTACGTTCCCCGGCTGCTATTAGTTGTGGGCTAGGATCAGGTATGTGGTCAGCTCAGTTACCACCTCCCTAAGAGCTAGTTTTTATGTTTGCAGACTTTGCTGAAGACCCTGAGATCCTCTGCCATTAGGATCACAACAGTTTCTCACTCAGCACAATAAATCTCGCTTCTTGTCCATTCTTAGGGCACCGCCGCTATGAAGTGCAGGCATGGTCCCGTAGCTTTCTCTCTGTTTGCCAGGCCTCTGTCAGGATCCCACCCCTGACAGGGACCCTACCGAATCTTCCCCTGCAACACCCTCTGCCACAAGGTGTTTCCTGGTTCCAACCCAGTCAGCGTTCTCCCTAACTTCCTGCCTAACCCCCAGTTTTACCAGACTGTGAGGAGTGGCCTAATGAATAGTACCCTTAGCTCCCCCTGGAGGCCAGACTGTGAAATGTATTGGTGTATGTGATACCTGGTCAGATGAACTCCTTCAGTGCCATCAGACGTACCATAGCCCCCCTTAGCGGCGGAGCCACAGTACTGCAACGACCAGGACTCTGGGGCGCTGCATTCCCCCCCTGTTAAATCCAGTACTCCCGGACTGGGAAGAAAACAACAATGCATGTCAGCAAAAAGACATACAATTTTGAAAATGCAAGTACAAGTCAACTTTTTAACAGAGCTTCCCTTTATGGGAGGTGAGGACACTTGAACGTTACAAACATGGTTAAATACTTTTAAATAACTTTACTATAAATAACTTTTCTTACCCAACCGGGTATTCTACTGAGTGCAAATTCTGAACAATAATCCAACTTTGCCTTTAAGGACATACTCGCTAAATCCACTAAAGACCTTCTTATATCACATATAAGGCTAATTAACTTTTATGCATTCTCCTTCTTTACATCTGCAGGACCGCCTGTCCTAACTGCTCCAGACCTACTGCCTCTCCTTTCTATACAGGACCGCTCCTTTCCGCCCGAGCCTACTGTCCTTCCACTACTATACACAGTATAGAACATATTTTTCTTTCAGTTTTAGATCACTGAGCTATCTCTATATGGCTCCTATGAGGACTCACCACTAACCCCTACGGGTTCACTTTCTGTCCTTATTCTCTAACACATTGTTAAACATTTCTTACAATCAACTAGTTAGTTACATTTAACTTTCACATATCAACATCATCAATACTTTCTTTTTCAAGACATTATTGCCATTCAACCATCTTAAGGCAACACTGTTCATAAGTGCAGGATGTGAACATCCCCTTTAAGAGGGGACCAAGTCTCTACGAGGTAGTGCAACTTCTCAAGCCGCAAGTCTGTTTGCAGTAAGGACTCCGATGCTGGTTCTGCGACCAGTGTCTTCGCAAAGAGTCCTTTCGCTTATAAAACCAGTAGAGAACACCTTTAAGAAGGTGCAAACTATTTACTATATCAGTTTTTGAATCATTCACCGTCCATGATTCGGTAGTCTTTATAACATGGGTGAATAGGGAGCAAAAGGAAAATAAAAGCAAAAATAAAAGCAATAGGGATCCCGGGTAAACGAAGGGATCCCTCTAAGAATAACCCTAGTCGGGATTAAAGCAGCAAAAAGCAGGGAAACAAGCAGTTAACTATTTACATATCCATGGCATCGAGGTTTACTCTCGCTCTGGCGGCCGTAGCTCCGCATAGACCTCGCTCGGCAAGGTGATCGGTGAGATCGGGGCCTTTAAGAAGTGCTCCATACCCGTGGCCTGATCCCAGGGTGTAAGGCGCCGGAGTCTATAGGTCCCAGGGAGAGGGGGTACCGCGACAGGGCCTATCAGCAGGTCCTCTGCTGGCGGGGCAGGGTCGTTCTTCATACCTGCTTCAGATGCGGTCCCTCTGGTGCCGGTCTGCTGCGTCTCCGCTAGGATCGGGAACGCTGGTTGCAGGGCCTTGCGCTGCGGCGCTGTCCTCTCCGTTTGCAGCACCTCGCTTTCCGGTAGGGCCTCGCTTTCTGGCTTCGGAGTGCTGGAACTTCTTTCTTGCTCCGGACCAGATGAGGCTGCTGACAGATGTCTGGTGAGGCTTCCGATGTTGGTCTTCTTCCACCCGGCCTCAGCGCTCAGCTGCGCCTGCAGGAGTTGGTGGATCAGCTCGTCCGCTCCGGTCTGCAGGAGGTCAGCGTCAACTGTGGAGGTCTGGCTGCGGTGCCTCTCCGGGTAGCTGGGGGAGTCCTCGGCTCCGACCCCACGCTCCGGCTCCGGGCGGCTGGCCATGGCGTCCTCCATGTCGCTGACTTCTTCTTCCTGGTCCTTTTCCCGCTCTCTCCTTCGTGGGCGGTTTCGTTTTCGTTGTCTCCGCCCTCCATTGAGGATTAGGAGGCGGATCTCGGCTGCTGACGGACACGTCCTCACGGTGCAGAAATATTAAGACTGGGCGGCCATGGTCGTTCGCGCTCTCCAGCCTGTCTACGCCCACTCCACGCCCCTCTTCTTCTCCTGCGCTCTCCTCAGCGCTGTAATGGCGGCGGATTTTGGCGGCAAATGGCAACACACAGTCTTTGCAATAAGTCACAGTCCAAGTATAATAAATCACAGTTCCAAGGCACACATGACCTGATTCTTCAGGCTTAATTAGATCCTGTTCGTGACGCCAAGTTGTAGCGCCCCCACTGCCGCAGGGCCGAGGGGTACCCGGTACCGGGCCTCTGAGTCTCTGCTCTGGGGTTGTCACGGTGGCTAGACCCGGTCCGTGACCCTGCTGAGGGGCGCACAGTAATAGATGTGGATGATGGTGGTAGTGTAGTGCTGGTCGCAGTCAATAAGGAGGACACCAGGTTGCAGTCTCTTTACCTCTTTACTGAAGGTCTCAAAGTCCTCAATCCGGAATACGGTTAACCGGGCTGTGCAAGTCCGGCCGGTCCGATGGCACCTCCATAGTTCCCTTTGCAGGTGGAAATCTGTGCCTTCCTGCTAGCGCTATGTGTTGTGGTCCTCCCCTGCTGTGCTTACGGGATAGTCCCCACAACTGTTGTGTCTGTTTCTCGTGTTCCCTCACAACTCGATTAGATGATGTTCTGCTAATCCTCCGTCCCTCCCTGATGTTACGGTTGGGACGCACCCGTATGATGGGTAGGCTTGGAGCTCTTCCGGGACCCTAGAGTCGCCCCTCTCCAAAGGTTGCCCCCTATGTCTGCGTAGGTGATTAAGGTGAGACAGCCCGCCTGTGACTGACTGTCCTGCCGTTGGTTTGAAGTATGGCTTAGAGCTCTGTACCTCCTCGGCGTTCCGGCCGCCGGTTGTTTACGCCTCAGTAGGATGTTGCCTCGTTCTTACGGCACGACTCCTACTGGTATTCTCCTTCTTGCTTTGATCTCGTTTCTCACTCAGCACAATAAATCTCGCTTCTTGTCCTTTCTTAGGGCACCGCCGCTATGAAGTGCAGGCGCGGTCCCGTAGCTTTCTCTCTGTTTGCCAGGCCTCTGTCAGGATCCCACCCCTGACAGGGACCCTACCGAATCTTCCCCTGCAACACCCTCTGCCACAAGGTATTGCCTGGTTCCAACCCAGTCAGCGTTCTCCCTAACTTCCTGCCTAACCCCCAGTTTTACCAGACTGTGAGGAGTGGCCTAATGAATAGTATTCTTAGCTCCCCCTGGAGGCCAGACTGTGAAATGTATTGGTGTATGTGATACCTGGTCAGATGAACTCCTTCAGTGCCATCAGACGTACCATAGCCCCCCTTAGCGGCGGAGCCACAGTACTGCAATGAACAGGACTCTGGGGCGCTGCATTTATCCCTCAAGTGCTTCACAGAAGATTATAACGCCCAGGCGTGAAAATAAAAAATCATATTTTTTCCACATACATGATCTTTTTAGTCCAGAATTTTTTATTTTCACAAGGGTAACAGAAGAAATTGGACCCCAAAAGTTGTCCAATTTGTCCTGAGTACGATGATACCCCACATGTGGGGGGAAACCACTGTTTGGGCACATGGCAAGGCTCAGAAGGGAAGGAGCGCCATTTGACTTTTTCTAAGCTAAAATTAGCTGGAATTGAGATTGGACGCCATGTCGTGTTTGGTGAGCCCCTGATGTGCCTATACAGTGGAAAACCCCGACAAGTGACCCCATTTTGGAAACTAGACCCCCTAAGGAACTTATCTAGATGTGTGGTGAGCACTTTTATCCCCAATTGCTTCACAGGAGTTTATAACACCCGGGCGTGAAAATAAAACATCATATTATTTCCACAAACATGATTGTTTAGTCCCCAATTTTTTATTTTCCCAAGGGTAACAGGAGAAATTGGACCCCAAAAGTTGTTGTCAAATTTGTCCTTAGTACGTTGATACCCCACATGTGGGAGACAACTACTGTTTGGGTACACTTAGGGGCTTGGAAGGGAGGAAGTGACGTTTTGGAAAGCAGACTGATGGAATGGTCTGCGGGCATCATATTCCGTTTGCAGAGCCCCTGATGTGCCTAAACAGTAGAAATCCCCACAAGTGACCCCATTTTGGAAACTAGACCTAATTGGGAACTTATCTAGGTGTGTGGTGAAAATTTTCAACCCCCAAGTGTTTCGCTAAAGTTTATATTGCCCGGGCTTGAAAATAAAAAATCCTATTTTTTCCCACAAAAATGATCTTTTAGTCCCCAATTTTTAATTTTCCCAAGAGTAACAGGAGACATTGGACCCCAAAACTTATTGTCCAATTTGTCCTGAGTATGCTGGTACCCCATATATGGGAAAAAATACTGTTTGGGCGCACGTCGAGGCTCGGAAGGGAAGTAGTGAAGTTTTGGTAAGCAGACTTTGATGGAATGTTCCGTTCGCAGAGCCCCTGATGTGCCTAAACAGTAAAAAAAAACACAATTGACACCTTGTAAACTAGACCCCAATGAACTTATCGAGATGTGCCCCCTTTTTGGAACTAATCTACTGTAAAGTAAATTAGTAGTGCATGGAGGTGTGGTACAATTTGAAGCAATCCTTCATACACAGGCCAGGTTTCGCATTGATAAGTGGTGTCCTTGTGTATTCCCCTTTTGTAACGCACTCGGCACCTTTTTTTGCGACTTACCTCTTTTTCCAGTTTGCGGGACCTCCTCCGGGAAATGCTGACCTGGTACGATACGAGCATCTTCAGTTCCAGAAGTACTGCTGCCTGCTCCTTCCATCGTACCAAATATCAAGGCCTTAACCACTACCTCCTGGAACTGAAGGTACAATGTATCGGTGTGGCGTGCACATCGTGACAGCAGGAAAGCGTTGAGCATTGCCATTTGTATACGGACAGCTTTTTGTACCACACCTTGGCCTTCCTCAAAGCACTGTACGGTTGGAGGAGTTGATCAGAGAGATCAACGCCCCCATGTTTTTGTTGTACCCCAGTACACAGTTTGGTTTGCTGACCTGTGTAGAGGTACCCCGTACAGTGCCGAGGGCACTGCCATTACCATGTATGGTGGTCAAGAGAAGGACATCCCTCTTGTCCTTGTAATAGACCACCAGCAGGTGGTCACTACATTGGGCTCTGCTGTCACCCCTTCTGAGCATCTGCCCAAGTAGCGTTTTCGGGAGGCCTCTTTGACTTTTGCGGACAGTACCGCAGGCTGCGGTACCTCGCGAAGAGAGGGATTTGAAGAGTGGGATGCTGGAATAAAAGTTATCGGTGTAGAGGTGATAATCTTTATCCAGCAGTGGGTGCACCAAATCCCACACAATTTTCCCACTCACTCCCAGGACAGGGGGACACTCAGGGGGTTCAATCCTGGTGTCCTTTCCTTCGTAGACTCTAAAGCTGTAGGTGCACCCTAAGGTACTCTCACACAGCTTGTAGAATTTGATCCTGTACCTGGCCCTCTTGTTGGTTAGGTATTGACGGAATCTGAGCCGCCCCTTAAAATGAACCAAGGACTCATCCACGCAGATGTCCCTTTGGGGCATGTACACTTCAGCAAACTTTTTGCCGAAGTGTTCGATGACCGGTCGAACTTTGAACAGACAGTCAAAGTTGGGGTCATCTCGTGCGGGACAGTGTGCATTATCGGAGTAATGCAGGAACTTATGGATGGCCTCAAAACGCGTCCGGACCATGACCATTCGGAACACTGGAGTGTTGTATAAAATATCAACACTCCAATATTGCCAAATTTCTGGCTTCTTCAGGAGCCCCATATGAAGGACTAGGCCCTAAAACTGCATAATTTCCACTGCAGGAGACCAGTTAGAATATGATGAACCGGTGTTTTGCTCCAAAAATTGACGAGCATACAAATTAGTTTGATCCTCCATGAGGTTAACAAAATCCTCAGAGAAAAAGACTTTGAAAAAATCTATTTCTGTGAGGCCAGTGGTGTCAAACTTGATTCTTGATTCTGCCACAAAATCAGGAATCGGTGGCTCGTAATTTTCGGGGGGCGAGGTCCATAGGCATAGGGGTCCGAAGAGGGGCACACTGGTTCATCTTTAGGATTGGGCACTGCTTCTTCTTCATCTATGGTGGGCACTGCTTCTGTCCTGCGACGTCTGCTTGGCGGTTCCGCACGACCTGAGGAGGAAGATGAGGAGGAAGAATCTGAAGAGAAAAGGAATGTGGGATCCTCTCCCTCACTATCAGTGTCGGAGGCAATGAAAGAATATGCCTCCTCCAATGAATAGCGCTGTTGGGATGAACGTGACAGGCGGGACATTTTTTCGTGTGGATATGGTGCTTGGGTGTACTTTATTTATAACTGTATGTGTGTGTAGGGGGATAGTGATTGGTGCAAACTTGTCTGAAAAAGACAAAGCTGAAAGAAAAAAAGCAAATAGGGAGAAAAAAATGCCTGTGAAAAGAAGTCTAAAACCACAGGCCCTAGCTCTGATAAGTGAACCGCGTCTTTTTTCAAAGTTCGGTGGCTGCTGGGTGTGCGAATGGGGATGTGAAAAAAGAAAATGGCAGGCACGATAGCTCTGACAAGTGAACCGCGTCACTTATCAAAGTTCGGCGGCTGCTGGGTGTGCGAACGGGAATGTGAAAAAAAAAGAAAAGGTAAGGCACAGGTTAGATGCGGCGGCTGGGTGAGCGCACGGGGATGTGGAAAAAAAAGAAAAGGGAAGGCATGGGTTAGACGCGGCGGCTGGGTGAGTGCACGGGGATGGGAAAAAAAAAGAAAAGGGAAGGCACGGGTTAGATGCGGCGGCTGGGTGAGCGCACGGGGATGTGGAAAAAACAAAAAAAAGAAAAGGGAAGGCACGGGTTAGATGGGGTGGCTGGGTGGGCGCACGGGGATGGCAAAAAAGAAAAGGGAAGGCACGGGTTAGACGCGGCGTCTGGGTGAGCGTGCGGAGATGGAAAAAAAAAAAGGGAAGGCAAGGGATAGATGCGGCGGCTGGGTGAGCCCACGGGGATGGGAAAAAAAAAGAAAAGGGAAGGCACGGGTGAGATGCGGCAGCTGGGTGAGTGCACGGGGATGGGAAAAAAAAGAAAAGGGAAGGCACGGGTTAGACGCGGCGGTTGGGTGAGCACACGGGGATGTGGAAAAAACAAAAAAAAGAAAAGGGAAGGCACGGGTTAGACGCGGTGGCTGGGTGAGCGCACAGGGATGGGAAAAAATAAAAGGGAAAGCACGGGTTAGATGCGGCGGCTGGGTCAGCACGCGGGGATGGAAAAAAAAAAAAGAAAAGGGAAGGCACGGGTTAGATGCGGTGGCTGGGTGAGCGTACGGGGATGTGGGAAATAAAGGGAAGGCACGGGTTAGATGCGGCGGCTGGGTGAGCGCACGGGGATGGGAAATAAAGAACAGGGAAGGCACGGGTTAGACGCAGCGGTTGGGTGGGCGCACGGGGATGGGGGAAAAAAAGAAAAGGGAAGGCATGGGTTAGATGTGGCGGCTGGGTCAGCGCACAGGGATGGGAAAAAAGAAAAGGGAAGGCACGGGTTAGATGCGGCGGCTGGGTGAGCACGCGGAGATGGAAAAAAGAAAAGGGAAGGCACGGGTTAGACGCGGCGGCTGGGTGAGCGCACGGGGATGAGAAAAAAAAGAAAAGGGAAGGCATAGGTTAGACGCAGCGGCTGGGTGAGCGCACGGGGATGGGAAAAAAGAAAAAGAAAAGGGAAGGCACGGGTTAGACGCAGTGGCTGGGTGTGCACGCGGGGGTGTGAAAAAGAAAAGCGAGCACGAGTGTTGATCGGTGAACTGCGTCACCAATCAACGCTCGGCGGCTGCTAAATTTGGGCACGGAGGCAGTGCAAAGTGGGGGTGGAGGGTGGAGGGGGATGGGGGAATGGGGGGTGAAGAGAGATCGGGCCAGGATCGGGGATCAACACTTACGGTTGTAGTCTCTCTTCTTTCTTCGGTCTTCTTTCTTCTTTCTTTTTTCTTCAGCAAGAACTGTGGTGTTACAGGCTACTGTGGCACCACAAGTCCCAGCACAGGAGGGGATCACTCAGCGTGACTGCTCTGCAGGAATCCTCAATAGTGTGAGGATTCCTGCAGAGCAGTCAGGCAGGTCAGGGACAGGTGAGACAGGTCACAGAGCGGTCACACCACTGCTGTGACCTGTGATTGGTGGGACCGATGATCACATCGATCCCACCAATCAGAGGTGACCCTGGTGACACCGGTGTTGCTAGGCACCAGCCTATGATCGGAGCTCACAGCTCCAATCCTAGGCAGGTCACCAGCAGGTCACCATCAGGGCACAGCGCGGTCACACCACTGCTGTGCCCTGTGAATGGCGCGTTCGACGATCACATTGATCGCGCCAATCAGTAGCTGCAGGCCCTGGCGTAGGATTGGTGCTGTAATAGCAGTGATCCAGGAAGTTTCCGACGGGCATGATCGATTTGATTGGCACAATCGATGTGATCGTCGATTGCGCCAATCCGGGCGGTTTTGGCCGATGCCTGGCATTGCCAGGCACCGGCCTAGGATCGAGTACATCGGTACTCGATCCTAGCCTGGGACCTCACTATTTTAGCCAACCTGATTGGCTGAAACAATGAGAAAGGCTGCGATTGGCTGTTCAGAATTGAACAGCCAATCACAGCGATCGGGAGGCCGGGGGGGTGGAGACAGGCCCTACGATGCCGACACCATCTTCCTCCAGGTAAGATGGCATCTGAATTTTAATGCGATCACTGCGACTTAAGTCACAGTGTCGCATTAAAGGGCATGACGTACTATTCCGTCCATGGGAAGTAGGGCCCACCCCACATGGACGGAATAGTATGTCTAATGGCAGAAAGGGTATAATGCGCCCCCATAGGCAGACTCTATATTGTATAATGCACCCCCTCATAGGCAGACTCTATATTGTATAATGCACCCCCATAGGCAGACTATATAGTATAATGCAGCCCCCATAGGCAGACTCTATAGTATAATGCACCCGTCAATAGGTAGGCTCTATAGTATAATGTACTCCCCATAAAAACAAAAAAAAACTTGCTACTCATCGTTCCTCTGCTGCTCTGAGCGCTCACACATCTTCAGACAGTGATGTTATCGCAACCCCGGTCAGTGTCTGCGTCTGGGACGTCGGATGATGAAAGGGGAAATTATGTGAGAGGCCCTCATTCATCAATGCGGTCAACTGTATCAGCATATAGCCAATACAGTTGAACTTGCGATGACAGGCGGGGGCCCCATTGCTAGCACAGGGCTCCCTTCCTCCTCAGGGGCCCCATAGTAGCCTGGAGGAAGAGCAGGGAGATCGATTCTCCCTGCAATGCCACAGAGTGTAACTGTATGGGCGAGCTGTGCAAGCCGATACAGTTACAGTAGCGTAGCTCCAGGTGGGCCCCCTCAGAGCTTGGGGCCCATGGAGACCGCCTCCTCTGCCCCCCAGGAGCAACACTACTGTTTGGAGCATACAGTGGGGCAAAAAAGTATTTAGTCATTCAGCAATAGTGCAAGTTCCACCACTTAAAAAGATGAGGCGTCTGTAATTTACATCATAGGTAGACCTCAACTATGGGAGACAATCTGAGAAAAAAAATCCAGAAAATCACATTGTCTGTTTATTTATCATTTTATTTGCATATTATGGTGGAAAATAAGTATTTGGTCAGAAACAAAATTTCATCTCAATACTTTGTAATATATCCTTTGTTGGCAATGACAGAGGTCAAACGTTTTCTGTAAGTCTTCACAAGGTTGCCACACACTGTTGTTGGTATGTTGGCCCATTCCTCCATGCAGATCTCCTCTAGAGCAGTGATGTTTTTGGCTTTTCGCTTGGCAACACGGACTTTCAACTCCCTCCAAAGGTTTTCTATAGGGTTGAGATCTGGAGACTGGCTAGGCCACTCCAGGACCTTGAAATGCTTCTTACGAAGCCACTCCTTCGTTGCCCTGGCGGTGTGCTTTGGATCATTGTCATGTTGAAAGACCCAGCCACGTTTCATCTTCAATGCCCTTGCTGATGGAAGGAGGTTTGCACTCAAAATCTCACGATACATGGCCCCATTCATTCTTTCATGTACCCGGATAAGTCGTCCTGGCCCCTTTGCAGAGAAACAGCCCCAAAGCATGATGTTTCCACCACCATGCTTTACAGTAGGTATGGTGTTTGATGGATGCAACTCAGTATTCTTTTTCCTCCAAACACGACAAGTTGTGTTTCTACCAAACAGTTCCAGTTTGGTTTCATCAGACCATAGGACATTCTCCCAAAACTCCTCTGGATCATCCAAATGCTCTCTAGCAAACTTCAGACGGGCCCGAACATGTACTGGCTTAAGCAGTGGGACACGTCTGGCACTGCAGGATCTGAGTCCATGGTGGCGTAGTGTGTTACTTATGGTAGGCCTTGTTACATTGGTCCCAGCTCTCTGCAGTTCATTCACTAGGTCCCCCCGCGTGGTTCTGGGATTTTTGCTCACCGTTCTTGTGATCATTCTGACCCCACGGGGTGGGATTTTGCGTGGAGCCCCAGATCGAGGGAGATTATCAGTGGTCTTGAATGTCTTCCATTTTCTAATTATTGCTCCCACTGTTGATTTCTTCACTCCAAGCTGGTTGGCTATTGCAGATTCAGTCTTCCCAGCCTGGTGCAGGGCTACAATTTTGTTTCTGGTGTCCTTTGACAGCTCTTTGGTCTTCACCATAGTGGAGTTTGGAGTCAGACTGTTTGATGGTGTGCACAGGTGTCTTTTTATACTGATAACAAGTTTAAACAGGTGCCATTACTACAGGTAATGAGTGGAGGAAAGAGGAGACTCTTAAAGAAGAAGTTACAGGTCTGTGAGAGCCAGAAATCTTGGTTGTTTGTTTCTGACCAAATACTTATTTTCCACCATAATATGCAAATAAAATGATAAAAAAACAGACAATGTGATTTTCTGGATTTTTTTTTCTCAGTTTGTCTCCCATAGTTGAGGTCTACCTATGATGTAAATTACAGACGCCTCTCATCTTTTTAAGTGGTGGAACTTGCACTATTGCTGAATGACTAAATACTTTTTTGCCCCACTGTATCTTCTTTGTCATACAGGCCTCATCTACACTGAAACAATTCATTCTTCTGTGACTAACATGATTCATCACTAGTGTTGAGCATTCCGATACCGCAAGTATCGAGTATCGGCCGATATGCGCGGTATCAGAATTCCGATACCGAGTTCTGATACTTTCAGTATATCGGATACCGGAATCGGAAGTTCCCATAATTCAAAGAGCCAGAATTCAGCCAATGAGGAATCATTAGAAGTGTGTGCACATCCTGTTCTGCATGTTAGGCATGTAACTACTGGCATGGCTGTGATGGCCTGCTGAAATGATGTCATGATGCACTGTAAATGTCGGCGCTGCCATTTTGGGTTCACTCTGCTGTGAATTCAGTTAGGGTCAGGATGCTGTGTTCTGACTGAGGGCCAGTTTTGAGATAGCGATTTGCTTCATTGTGCTTTACCCAGGCTAATTTAGCAACCGCTGTGTGAGATCCTTATTTTTGCCTTGCAGCGCTGTTCACGGCTGTCTGCAAGGTGTCTGTGAGAGTGCAGCTCACTCTGTAGTCTGGTCTGCAGCCACCACAGGTTGTAGTCAGCTCAGGGTGCGTCACTGCCTCATACCGTTCCATTGTCCTTCTTTCAATTAGTGCAGCCTGCTGCACATTTTTTCAAATTTATCCTATTAGTGGCTTTCCATCTGTATCCTGCTAGATTGTGGAAAAACACTATATAGGATTACATAGAGGAGCTTTTTTTGGCCTTGCATCGCCTTTCACGGCTGTCTGCACGGTCTCTGTGTGAGTGCAGTTCACTCTGTAGTCTGTTCTGCCGCAACAGCCAGTTGTAGTCAGCTCAAGGTGCGTCACTGCCTCATACTGTTCCATTGTCCTTCTTGCAATTAGTGCAGCCTGCTGCACATTTTTTCAAATTTATCCTATTAGTGTCTTTCCATCCGTTTCCTGCTAGATTGTGGAAAAACACTATATAGGATTACATAGAGGAGCTTTTTTTGGCCTTGCAGCGTCTTTCACGGCTGTCTGCATGGTCTCTGTGTGATTGCAGCTCACTCTGTAGTCTGTTCTGTGAAAAAAACAAAAAGTTAATAAATTTCACCAAACACTCCACTTTATAGTTGGGTAGGCCACATTAGCTCATATTAAAGTCTAGTCCACACTTTATAAAATTAGTGTTTCTTATACCTGTTAGCAGCTGTTCAGGAATAAGCACACTAAGCCCTTAGTACTTTTCTGCCTATCTTTATCAGTCTACCAAGATGAAGAAAGCAGGGAGTAAGGCACGTGGTCGTGGGCGTGGAGGTGGAGCAGGGAGAGGACGTGGGGATTCTGTGCCTGTTGTGGGCACCGGTGACTCATCATCCCCCAGTTTTAGCAGGGAACAGTCCTTCATGCACAGCTTTGTAGGAGCTTGCAGTACCCTGCTGCTGCGGGACGAACAAATTGAAGCCGTTGTTCGATGGATGGCAGCTAACGCATCGACTTCAATTAGTGCCACATCCTCTCAGGCACAGAGCACTGAAGAGCTCCAATTTGTCTCTTCACCACCTGACAAATTGCCCAGGCAGTCAGAGAACCCAGGACAGGAGCCATCTCTACTTCTGTTCTCTGAATCTCTTGGCTTGGAAAGAGGGGGCCAGCCAAGCAGCATTCGAGAAATGGAAGAAGAGGCAGTATGCAGTGATGCCCAACAGCTTTGTCTCTCTGAATCTGAAGAGGTGGGTGGGCCAGTGCCTCTGGTCAGCACACCTCAGTATGCATCTGATGATGAGACTCATTTGCCTCTTTCTAGTGCGTACTGTGCTGCCAAAACTACCCAGGAGAAGCAGTAGGTGGAAGAGGGTAGTGTAGATGATGAGGTCCTTGACCCATCATGGCGTGAGGCACAGGAAGGTGGTGGGAGCAGCTCTGAGGAAGAGATTCCCCGAACGGCCTCAAAAGGAGAGAGAGTGAGGGGGAAGACTGCGTTGCCTGTAGCCTCCACTTTGGCACCCATTAGGAGCATGCCTCTTCCAAAAGCCAAAACGGGCGCTCCCAAGACTTGCAGAGCCTGGTTCTTTTTTGACACAGTTGCAGATTACATTTGCTTAGTCAAATGCAAGGTGTGTCATCAGAAAGTCAAAAGAGGGAAAAGTGTCAGCAACCTCAATACCACAAACATGTGGAAACATGTGCGGACCAAGCACGCGATGGAGTTACAAAAACACACTGAAGACCTAGGCCAACCTACAGCAGCAAAACCACCTCTTCAGCTCATGTTGTAGCCTCTTCCTTCAGCTCACACACAGCTGGTTTGGCTTCCTCACAGGATTGCCATGGAAGAACCTCTGGCACTGTTGTCCAGAGACGCAGTGTAATTCCACCCACAGCACTACGTTCCCTGTCATCCTCACACTCCCAGCCCAGTCTACAGCCATCGGTAGCACAGGCATGGGAGAAAAGGGGGCCATTTTCGGCAAACCACCCCCGAGCACAGGCTCTGAATGCTGGCATTGCAAAACTACTGTCCCTTGAAATTCTGTCATTCAGGCTGGTGGAGACTGAAACCTTCCGTAACTTGATGGCATTGGCAGTCCCACAATACAAAGTGCCCAGCCGATTTTATTTCAGCAGGCTAGCCATCCCTGCACTGCAAAAGCACATGGAGGGAAACATTAAACACGCGCTACGGAACGCCGTCAGTAGCAAGGTCCACCTCACCATCGATGCGTGGACCAGTCACCATGGACAGGAACGATACCTTTCCCTCACTGCCCATTGGGTAAATATTGTGGAGCCGGGTACAGATCTTGCGAGTGGCGCTGTACGGGTTCTGCCAACTCCAAGGATTGCAGGAATCCAGTCTGTACACATTGACTCCTCCTCATTCACAAGTTCTTCTGAATCAGCGCTGCAGGAGCCATCACAGTCCACCTCCACATGGACCCGTGAACGCTTACCTGTTACGACCGATATGAGCACAGCTGTGGCCAAACGTCAACAGGCCGTATTGAAATTAATTTCTTTGGGGAATCGAAGCCACACAGCGCAGGAGCTCTGGAATGCCATCAAGCAGGAGAGCGACGTGTGGTTTGTGCCAGCGAATCTCCAGCCAGGCAAGGTAGTGTGTGACAATGGCCGAAATCTGGTGGCAGCTCTGGCCCTAGGCAACCTCACTCACATCCCATGTCTGGCACATGTGCTCACCTTGGTCCTGCAGAGTTTTTTGAGGGACTATCCGGATCTTGATGCACTGCTGCACAAGGTCCGCCTAGAGTTTGCTCACTTGCGGCGTTTTGGGTCTCTAAGCTGGATACATGGCCAGAGCTTAGCCAGTATGATTTGGAGGTGCTCGCTTGCCCTGCTGCTAGTGTATTATCAGAACGCGTCTTTAGTGCCGCAGGTGGTGTACTAACAGACCGTCGCATGCGACTATCCTCCGATAACGTTAACCGGCTTTCTTTTCTGAAAATGAACAAGGCCTGGATCTCGCAGGAATTTGCCACTTCTTTTCCCGATTCAAGAATTGGTTGGCAACAGTATCTAGGTCTCCTGTTGTTTTCATGTTTCTACCACCTGAAATGTAATCCCTGGGCTCCAACACTGCCAGTTGCTGCTCAAAAGTGCAGTCTGCACAGTCAACACATGACCCAGTGTTATTGAGTTTCAGTAACGTCAGCTGATCCCCAGCTGAGTATCCGGCAATTGCTCCTGCTACCTCCACACTCACACTACTACAGAAATTAAAAGGAACCTGCACCCCCCCCCCAGGCTTGGAAGCCCCCCAGGCAAGGAAAAGGTGTCTCTTTTACTTACTTGCACATGCTGAACTTAACACTTATAAAATGTGTCCCCTCATACCGTGAAACCGTCCTGGAGGTGGGACTTTCCTTCGTGATGAGACGCAGCACAGCCATCATTCATACCCCCTTGGTGCTGGGCACCGCCTCCTCAGCGTTGTTTGAATCTGTCCCGGAGCCTGCGCTGTTATGTTAAACCTTGGGCATGCGCAGTTAGCGCTGCCCGTCTTCTGACATTATTTGGTGTCAGGCTGACTGCGCCTGTGAGGCCGCGCTGCCCAAGATCCCGCCTCGCAGTGTCTTCTGATTTATTCATACTGCGGGGCTGGGATTCATGGGCATGCGCAGTGCATATCTTCGCCTCTCACTCATCTCCTTCCAGCTTCTTCAGACTGTGCGCCGTTAGCTGATCCTTAATCGCATGCCACGGCCGTGACGCCGCGCAGTCTGAAGAAGGCCCCAAGGAGGTATGAATGACGGCTGTGCTGCATCTCATTAAGAAGGAAAGTCCCACCTCTGGGACGAGTTCACGGTATGAGGGGACACATTTTATAAGTGTTAACTTCAGCGTGTGCAAGGAGCATAATTAAAAGAGCCATCTTTTCCTTGTGCAGCATTAGTGCTGCACAAGGTGGCTCTTTCACTTACAAATGCCTGGGGGGTGGTTAAAGGTTCCCTTTCAACTTGCTCCAGTTAGGCCTCAGCCTACACTCTGCTTCTCCTTTATTTCCTGGGCTCCAACACCGCCAGTTGCTGCTCGGAAGTGCCGTCTGCACAGTCAACACTTGCTGCCATGTTATTGGGTTTCAGTAACGTCAGCTGATCCCCAGCTGTGTATCCGGCAATTTGGCCTGCCACCTCCACGCTCACACTACAGCAGATATTAAACTAGCTGCAATTAGGCCTCAGCCTACACTCTGCTTCTAGCATTGAGCCTTGGCTCCAACACCGCCAGTTGCTGCCCGGAAGTGCTGTCTGCACAGTCAACAGTTGCTCCTCTGTTATTGGGGTTCAGTAACGCCAGCTGCTCCCCTGCTGTATGTCCGGCAATACCTCCACTCTGCTCCTCCTGCATTCCCTGGGCTCCAACACCGCCAGTTGCTGCCCAGAAGTGCTGTCTGCACAGTCAACAGTTGCTCCTCTGTTATTGGGGTTCAGTTATGCCAGCTGCTCCCCTGCTGTATGTCCAGCAATACCTCTACTCTGCTCCTCCAGCATTGAGCCTGGGCTCCAACACCGCCAGTTGCTGCCCGGACATTCTGTCTGCACAGTCAACAGTTGCTCCTCTGTTATTGGGGTTCAGTAACACCAGCTGCTCCCCTGCTGTGTGTACGGCAAGTTCTCCACTCAGTTTCTTGCATTGACCCTGGGCTCTATCACCGCCAGTTGCTGCCCGGAAGTGCTGTCTGCACAGTCAACAGTTGCTCCTCTGTTATTGAGGTTCAGTAACGCCAGCTGCTCCCCTGCTATGTGTCCGGCAATACTTCCACTCTGCTCCTCCTGCATTCCCTGGGCTCCAACACGGCCAGTTGCTGCCCGGAAGTGCTGTCTGCACAGTCAACACTTGCTGCCGTGTTATTGGGGTTCAGTAGCGTCAGCTGATCCCCAGCTGTGTGTGCGGCAATATCTCCTGCTCCCTCCACACTAAGACTACAACTGATACTAAACTCGCTCCAATTAGGCCTCGGCCTACACTCTGCTTCTAGCATTGACCCTGGGCTCCAACACTGCCAGTTGCTGCCCAGAAGTGCTGTCTGCACAGTCAACACTTGCTGCCGTGTTATTGGGGTTCAGTAACGTCAGCTGATCCCCAGCTGTGTCCCGTTTCCGGGATGGTTTCACGGTATGAGGGGACACATTTTATACGTTTTAACTTCAGCGTGTGCAAGGAGCATAATTAAAAGAGCCACCTTTTCCTTGTGCAGCATTAGTGCTGCACGAGGTGGCTCTTTTAGTTGCAAACACCTGGGGGGGTTAAAAGGTTACCTTTCAACTTGCTCCAATTAGGCCTCAGCCTACACTCTGTTTCTCATGTAATCCCTGGGCTCCAACACTGCCAGTTGCTGCTCAGAAGTGTCTTTGGCACAGGTACTCCCTCCTGCCCAGCCCGGTTCCAGCACGCCAGCTGTTTCCGGGTAGTGTCAAGGTCACTTTGCCTCCAATACATTGTCCTGTCTTGTTGCGGTCGGGTTAGCCGACTCTATGGTGCCTGCAGTTTAGGTGCTTCGTATGTGGGCTGCGGGAACTGGCAATGAAGGCTGGTTCCGTAGTGCCAATAGGACAAGCTCTCCATGTAGGACTGTGGGTTTTCGGTAACTACGGCCGGCTCGCGGCCTAGCAATTTTTTTTTTCCTGTGGACTGGTTCCGAGCAGAGCCTTTGGCTTAGGTGCCTCCTTCTGGGTATCCAAGTTCCACCAACATCTGGTGGTCCTTGGTAGTGCTTTCTGGCACGGGTACCTCCTGCTTAGTAACCGGGTTCCAGTACCGTCAGTTGGTCCTCGGTAGTTCCATTGGCTCTTGTACCTTCAGGTAGCCATCCAGGTTCCAGTACTGTCAGCTGGTTCTCGGCAGTGTCTTTTGCTCTTGTACCTTCTGCTCCCCATCCTGGTTCCAGTAACGCCAGCTGGTTCCGGGCAGAGCCTTTGGCTTAGGTGCCTCCTTCTGGGTATCCGAGTTCCACCAACGTCTGGTAGTCCTTGGTAGTGTTTTCTGGCATGGGTACCTCCTGCATAGTAACCGGGTTCCAGTACCGTCAGCTGGTCCTCGGTAGTTCCATTGGCTCTTGTACTTTCGGCTACCCATCCGGGTTCCAGTACCGTCGGCTGGCTCTCGGCAGTGTCTTTTGCTGTTGTACCTTCTGCTCCCCATCCTGGTTCCAGTACCGTCAGCTGGTTCTGGGCAGAGCCTTTGGCTTGAGTGCCTCCTTCTGGGTAGCCGAGTTCCACCAACGTCTGGTGGTCCTTGATAGTGCTTTCTGGCACGGGTACCTCCTGCTTAGTAACCGGGTTCCAGTATGGTCAGCTGGTCCTCGGTAGTGTCTTATGCTCTTGTACCTTCTGCTCCCCATCCTGGTTCCAGTATCTTCAGCTGATTCTGGGCAGAGCCTTTGGCTTAGGTGCCTCCTTCTGGGTATCCGAGTTCCACCAACGTCTGGTGGTCCTTGGTAGTGCTTTCTGGCCCGGGTACCTCCTGCTTAGTAACCGGATTCCAGTACTGTCAGCTGGTCCTTGGTAGTTCCATTGGCTCTTGTAACTTCCGGGTAGCCATCCAGGTTCCAGTACCGTCAGCTGGTTCTCGGCAGTTCCTCAGCCTTCTTGTACCTTCTGCTACATTTCCAAGTTCAAGACCCTAAAGACGACGATCCTGAAGACCACCCTGAAGATGACAACGACCCCTGAGACGACGACCCTGGAGACGATGACCCCGGAGACGAAGACCCTGGAGACGACGACACTGAAGACCAAGAAGCAGAAGTACAAGAAGCTGCAGAACAAAAATCAGAGGATCATTAAGCATAAGACTAAAAATCAGAGCAAAATATATTATCTAAATTATAAGCAGAAGAAGACTAAGCAGTGTATGGGGGTGAGTCCTCCTCGTGGTGCCCCTGGAAAAAACCTGCTGCTGCAGGCCAAACTGAATGCGGACAAATCCTGTTGTAAATCTTTTGTGACAGGCAGAACGGAAGGTGTAATCTTCAAACTTTTATAGATAACAACTACAGGAAGGCCTGTTACAAATAAGAATATGATGAAGAAGAAGAATATGAAGAAGATGAAGAAGTTGAATGTGAAGAAGAATAATAGTTGAATAAAAAGAATATGAAGAATGTAGAAAAAAAACAAGAGGAAGAAGGTGAAGAAGATGAATAAGGTGAAGGAGAAGTTGATGAAAAAGATGCTGCTGCTGAGGATGATGAAGAAGAAAGTGTGGGAGAAGTAAAAAAGAAGGTGAAGAGCATGGAAGTAGTGAAACATAAATATCTGACAAAATATAAAAAAAATTAACATAGTCAATATCTTTGTAACTCCGAACGTCTTAAAAAAAAAAAATAATAATAATTCCTGCTATTCCATTTGATTGGCCTAAACCTCTATGCCTTTAATGTCTCTTCCACCTCCCCCAATACATCCTATATTATTCTTAGTTGTTTTCCTTCATGTAGAATTAACTTACAAGGAAAGAAAGGGTTTATTGATATTTTTGTCCCATTGACTTGCATTGGTATCGGGTATCGGTATCGGCGATATCCGATATTTTTTGAATATCGGCCGATCCAATCCAATACTGATACTTCTGGATATCGGACGCTATCGCTCAACACTATTCATCACACCATATTTCACCTTGTCATTTAGTGCCCCTGAAATTCAGCTATGTGCAGGTCTAATTTTTTTATGCTAATACTGTGCTCCTACCACACTATCTGAGCAACATGACTGGGAAAAACAGAGGTCGTGGTGGAAGGGGGATTAGGCTTAATGTTCAAGGTGTACATGGGGTATGTGTTAATGTTTGTGAAAGCACTAGTGAATTAACATCATGTCCTATGCAAAGACAACTGACAACTTGTTACTGGACAGGATACACCACTACCTTTCTTTGGCAAACGCACAGCAGTGCACCTTGTTGATAGGGCCAAAAAGAGAATCTGCTCTAATGGATGGCAAATGCAGATTCAAGTGGCCTCTTTTCCTCTTAATCCACCTCAACATCATACCCAGTATAGTTCACAGAGGTGGCACCAAAATTACCCTTGCTTTCCCCCGTGTCACAACTCTCCAACCGCCCAACTGACTGTAGAGATCCAGAGATGGGTGATTCTGAAGAGCTGTTCACACATTCTATGCTATGGGCATCAGAAGTGTACTCTAAAGCTTCACAGAATCAAGAAGGGCAAATCTGCACCAATGCCAAAATTTTGTTTAGCTTGGATCTGGGGCAGGACGAAATAGGGTCCAAGCAGTATCCTGACCCTTGTCACCAGAAGTTAACCCCCAGGGGGAAGTGATCCTGATGAGACTCTGATATCTGAGGCTCATGCAGACTCTATGATGCTGTCAGGGCAGGAAGAGGAGGATGGTGACTCTCCAGGTTAGGAATGTGATAACACAGAGGATGATGATGATGAGGTTGTAGATCCCAGTTGGTGTGAACACAGAGGCATGCAGCTGAGTAGGTCATCTGAGGAGGTGGAAGAGGAGAAAGACAAGGAGGTTGCGTTGTGCCATACGGCACAGACATGGAGTGATGCAGCCACGACTAGCAATGCATCCTAAGCCTCAACTGTGGCTGTGACCAGCAGTGTCCGTTGGTCTGCAGCTCGCAGGGGAGGCAAGGGCTGCCTAGCCTGGGCCTTTTTTAACAATGCAAAGCATGAGCCAACTCACATTATCTGCTAACTTTGCAAAAAAAACTGAGTAGGGGGAAAAAGTGCAATTTGCTGCTTCTTCCTTCTCCTATATTACTGTGCCAAGTATTGTCACGCACGTCTCCGACCGCTTAACCTCCGGTTCTTTACCCACTCCTGTCAGACTGAGCCCAGTCTGTATCAGCTGTACTCCGCCCTCTCTCAGCACTGCAGCCAGACCACGGTCCCGCGGTTGTGGTCATGTAAAAGATTGTTTCCTCCTACACATGACAAAGCAAAGAGGTTGAATGCCACCATCTCCAATCTGTTGGCCATAGAAATGCTGTCAAAGTCCCCCAGTACCAGTTGCTCATTCGCCATTACTTTTCTAAGAAAGCAGTGCCTGCGCTATACCAGTATATCGCAGACAACATCACCCATTTCTTGACTAAATCTATGTCTGCCAGGGTGCATTTCACCACAGACACTTGGACGAGTAAGCATGGCCAAAAATGTTAAATCTCGCTGACTGGGCACTGGGTGACTCTGGTGGCTGTGGGGGCAGGTGATGAAGGGGCTACTCCACAAGTCTTGAAATCCCCAAGGCTTGCAGGACAAACCTCTGTATTTCACAGTTCATCAACTGATTCTTTCTCCTCCTCTGCCTCCTCTAGGGTCTCCACCTGTACCCTCAACTTCTGCGTTCCAACAGTGCAGCCTTGGAGATCACAGTCATACAGCTGAAGAGTTGTGGACAGCTCTTCTCCAGGCTGAGTTTGAGCAATGGCTGTCTCCTCTGAGCCTGGATCCAGGGTAGGCCATGTCTGATAACGGTGTGAACCTGGTTGCGGCCATATGCCAAGGCAAGCTCACACACGTGCCTTTCATGGCTTACATCCTAAGCCTGGTGGTACAGCATTTTCTCTGCAACTGTCATGGCCTATGTGAGCTACTGCAGAAAGCATGGAGGCTGTGTGCTCACTTTTGCCATTTCACCCCTTAGGTCATAAGTGTTACCCAGCCACCAACACAGCATGGCCTTGGACCTCCTGGTAGAGCCCGACATATGAGTGCCTTCTTGCTGCACTATCTGCAACATGATCACCATGTAGTCATCATTCGAAATAGTGCTGACTACTGGGTTGCCACGCTTCCACATAACCTTAAGAGAGCTTTTCTCCAAGACAGCAGTGACGTACACAGTGTGCATCGCAGCTCTAGACTTCCAAAATCCGGAACGTCAATTCATCAACGCCAAAACTTTAGTAGCAGCAGTAGTGTAAGTGTCAGAAGCAATTTCTGTGAGTCTTTTGGCACATTTTTAGAGCAGCTCAGGCACCAGCAGAACAGAGTCCAAGTCTGACACGTGGTGGGGAGAGGTTTGGACCCTTTCACATTTTGGTCTTCAAAAATGGATGAGTGGCCTGAGCTCGCCTCACACGCCTTGGAGTTTTTATAGTGCCTGGCAGCCAGTGTTCTCTCAGAACAAGTCTTCAGCCCTGCTGGTGGTGTCCTGACTGATAAACACAGCCAGCTGTCCCCATAAAGGGTAGACTGCCTAACATTCATCGAGATGAACAAGTCATGAATTTCCAAGGACTTTTGCACCCCAATCACAGATTGTACAGACTAGGCAATGTTGTAGTTTTTAGTTTGCTGCATTGATCTTGCTTAACTGCAGTGTGTGATACAGTATCTTTAGTGTAGCTTCTGTGCCTGCAGCTATTAATACTAATTTGTGGAAATGTGAACAGTTCTGCTTGGAGTCCATCTGCTGGGTTGGCTGTAGTGGAAGAGATGTCGCTCCCCATTATGCTATTTCTACTCTAGTGAAATTGATGCCACTTTGTGTCTGCCACTAATTTTTAGAAATGTGAACACTCCTAGCTGGGTGTTCATCTGCTGGGTTGGCTGTAGTAGAACACGTGTCAGTCCCCATTATACTATTTCCACTCTCGTGAAATTAATGCCACTTCGGTCGTGTCAGGCACCTAATTTTTGGAAATGTGAACACTCCTAGTTGGGTGTCCATGTGATGGGTTGGCTGTAGTGAAAGAGATATCATTCCCCATTATGCTATTTCTACTCTCGTGAAATTAGTGCCACTTCGGTCGTGTCAGGCACCTAATTTTTGGAAATGTGAACACTCCTGGTTGGGTGTCCATCTGCTGGGTTGGCTGTAGTGCAAGAGATGTTGCTCCCCATTATACTATTTCTACTTTGGTAAATTGAAGTCACTTTGTTGGTGTCTGCCACTAATTTTTGCAAATGTGTAGACTTCTGGTTGGGTATCCTTCATGTGTGTTTCCTTTAGCAGTAGGCCTCTGAGACTGGCAGGCCTCCACCAACTTTGAGTTAACTACCCATGTTACTATCCTGACATTTTTCTGACAATAGTAGTCTACAAAACTGATATTTTTTCCACCTGAGTGTGGCTGAGCATGAAAGCAGGTAGAGGTGTTGTATGTGGTATCAGGGCTCCCAGCACAGTAGACCTACACCGATCCATCACGCACCTCGTCTTAAGTTCAATTCTAAGCTGTAAATGGTGTCCAAGACCTTGATACCTCATGCATGACTGATTGCTGCCGTGCCATTCTAAAATTTGTACTGTGGGTGAATTGAGGCCACTTTCCTGGTGTCTTCCCATAATTTGATGTGTTTTGGCAGCTTTTGGGTCCATTTGAAGGTATTGAGCATGCGTTTGTTTTTGCCTCCCATTGACTCCAAAGATGTTCGGCTGTGTTCAGCGAATATTCGATGAATAAATCGGCAAATATTGCAAAATTGGCAATCGTAATCCGAACCAAGCATAAATATTCGCTCATCTCTACTCCTCACTGGTGCCTTCCGGATGGCCGTAGAGCTCAGTAAGGTCCTATTCACTCTGCACCATCCCTGTAGAGGACATGCTGCTACACCCCTCACTCATTATGTGTCGCAGAGAAAATGGTGCTTCCTGGGCCAAACTGCTTTTGAGACCGCAGCATCAAACTTCACTCTTGGTGGCTCCGCTTTCAGCTGCACCCCCTTCCATCGCAATCTTCCACTCAGTGGTCTGCACCTCACACTGCGCCGCGCCCTCCCCCAGAACGTACCTCCCATTCCGGGCTGACCTCAGGCCATTGGGCCCGTCCTCCTTGGGCCATCATTCGGGGGGGCTAAACATATTTTTGCACTCTCTAACACCGTCCACAAGCACGACAGGTGGTGTATCTTCTTCTCTTCACTGCTGCCTTCGCCATCTTAGATTCCATGCTTCGGGACGCTATCTTGGGCTGCATGTATTCCGGCGCTCTTCCATCTGCGGCATGAGCCATGCCTTCTTCGCTTTCTTCGTGTGAGGCACTCACATCCTGACGACTCAGCCAAATGTAAGATGCCCAAGCGAGGTAGTCGTGGGTTAGCTTCTGTTCCCACTCACTTTGGCATCCTACAGACAGTCCCAGTAATGGTGTGCTGCTGTGTGTGAGGTGCTTATTCTGAGTCCAGGCATCCTTCTACTGGAACCAGGGCAGCAATTAATCCAGGAGACTCAAGGTTCATAAAAACAATCAAACTTTTACTTGGTAAATAGCAGTATGTACAGTATTTACAGGCAGATGTAGACGATAAGGCCCATCTTTCCCATGGGTACAACTTCAGCCCTGGCTCTAGGTGTATGTGGCATGTCCCTAGGGAGTCTTTTCCACCTCTAGCAGTATATTTGGATTGCAATAACATTCACCCCATGTAGTCTGAGTCCATCTTTAAAGAAATGGAAAAAAGTAAGAGGCAAAAGCCTCAGCCAGCTCACCGACCACCACAGGTGCGCAGAACTCCATCTTGACTGGACGTGCACTGATCAGGAAAGTAAAAAGAGGTTGTTCCAGCTCCTTAAAACGTAAATTCTTTATTTTTTCCATTAAAATTTCAAGAAATAGGTGAAAATCCTTGTATAAAATGGACACAAGCTTATCAGAAAGAGATATAAGCGACGCGTTTCGATCTATGCAGATCTTTATCACAGCTGTGATAAAGATCTGCATAGATCGAAACGCACGGCTTTTATCTCTTTTTCTGATACGCTTGTATCCATTTTATAGAAGGATTTTCATCCATTTCTTGAAATTTTAATGTAAAAATTAAGAATTTTACGTTTTAAGGAGCTGGACCGACCTCTTTTTACTTTCCTGAGTCCATCTTTCCCTGTGGCTTTAAAGGCTGAATGCGATCCTGGCCACTGTTGTTCATCTCGATGTTGCCCCAAGCTATTACACTGTGTTCCAAATTATTATGCACAAAGAGTTTAGGAGTGATAAGGTTAGAATTTTTTTGTTTGTCATTTAAACTCATTGATGCTGATGTGTGTCAGGGCTCTTTATATCACTGAAAGCAATTGCAGATACCTGTGCAAATTAGTTTGGCAAGTGTGTCCAAATAAAGGCAAGACTACTTAAGAAGGCTGTTCCACATTATTAAGCAGCCTACATTTTTTGCCAAAATGGGAAAGAAAAAGGATGTGTCGGCTGCTGAGAAGCAACAAATTGTGGAGTATTTATGTCAAGGCATGACTACAATCAACATTGCCAAGACACTTCATCGTGATCATCGCACAATCAAGAAGTATGTAGCTGATTCCCAGCACACACGTGTGCATGCTGATAAGGAAAAATTGAGGACTCTTTCCAACAGGCAATTGCATAAGGTTAAAAGAGCAGCTGCAAAAATGCCTTGTCATAGCAGCAGACAAGTTTTTGAAGCTGCTGGTGCCTCCAACGTCCCCAGAACAACAAGATGCGGGGTCCTTCAGAGGTTTGCAGCTGTGCGTAAGGCTACTTTCACACTAGCGTCGTGCGACGCACGATGAATTGCGTCGTTGCGACGTACCGACGCAAGCAGTGAAAGCGCCGCACAACGGGGGCAGCGGATGCTGTTTTTCAACGCATCCGCTGCCCCATTGTGAGGTGCAGGGAGGAGGGGGTGGAGTTCCGGTCTCGCATTCACGGTCGGAAATGGAGGACACGACGCACCTAAAAACGTTACATGCAACGTTTTTTGGTGGCGATTGTCCGACGCAACACAACGCAACCGTCGCGCGACGGTTGCGGCGTGTGGCAATGCGTCGCACTGCGTCGCTAATGCAAGTCTATGGAGAAAAAACGCATCCTGCAAGCACTTTTGCAGGATGCGTTTTTTCTACAAAACGACGCATAGCGACATGCACTGCACGACGCTAGTGTGAAAGTAGCCTAAGCCATCCTGTCGACCATCTCTATCCACTGCACACAAGCAGAAACGGCTCCAGTGGGCCAAACGATACATGAAGACTGACTTCCAAACTGTTTTGTTCACTGATGAGTGCCGTGCAACGATCGATGGTCCAGATGAATGGAGTGGAGGATGGCTGGTTGATGGACACCCCATGAAAACACAGCTAAGGCCCCAACAAGGAGGAGGTGGAGTAATGTTTTGGGCTGGAATCATAGGGAGAGATTGTCGGCCCCTTTATGATCCCTGGAGGGGTAAAGATGAACTCCATAATCTATGTGGAGTTTCTAAAACAACACTTCCTGCCATGGTTCAAGAGGAAGAACCGTGCTTTCCGCAGCAAGATCATTTTCATGCATGATAATGCACCGTCTCATGCTGCAAAAAACACATCTGCATCTCTGGCTGCTATGGGCATAAAAGACGACAAACTTATGGTGTGGCCACCATCTTCCCCTGACCTCAACCCCATTGAGAACCTCTGGAGCATCATCAAAAGGAGTGTCTATGATGGCGGGAGGCAGTTCACATCTAAGCAACAGCTCTGGGAGGGTATTCTGTCCTCATGCAAAACAATTGAATCAGAAACCATCCAAAAACTGACAAATTCAATGGACGAGAGAGTTCAGAAGCTTCTTTCGAACAAGGGGTCCTATGTGCAAATGTAACATCACCTAGAATAAAGTTTTCACTTGAAAACTGTTTGATTTCATTTTGTAATAAGCTGATAATGCTTATAACTTCACAATTGACCATTTTTTTGTTCAAAATAAAAAGAAAAGGTTGAAGACTCTGCTGTGCATAATAATTTGGAACATGCATTTTGAGTGTTTATTTTTTTTAAAAAAGATACTGTTTTCATAGACAGTTTGTTCCAAAACATTGCAATTATACTAGCATAGTAGATGACTGGAAAATAACAATGACTGCAATTCAGATAGGTAATTTAGAGAAAATATGAGGAAATATTACTTGCATAATAATTTGAAACACAGTGTATACAGAATCACACAGAAGGGTATTTTCAGCAATTCACTGCCCCGAGTATTAGGCCCACGCTGTCCCTAGCAGTCTCTTAAAATTAAATGAAAAAAATTGACATGTGCTCCCACGTACTTTTGATAACCAGTGGAGAAAAAGCCCCCTGGCTGGGGGGTAATGTTACTAATCTGGGAAAGGGGCCAATAGCCCTAAATGTTCCCAGGCAATTAAAAACAGCTCACAGCTGTTTGCTTATCCTTTATTGGTTAGTTTACGGGGAACCCCAGAAAAAAAAAGACGAGGGTCCCTTTATAAATTCTAGCCAGCTAAGGCTAAACAGACAGCTATGGGCTGATATTAATAGTCTGGGAAGGGGCCATGGATATTGCCCCCGCCGCCAGCTACCAACATCAGGCCTCAGCCGCTCCAGAAATGGCAGTTTGCCTGGCTCTTCCCACTTGCCCTGGTGCGGTCGTGTCACAATATTGTAAAAATGTCATAATGTAAGTTTTCTTTCCGAAGGTTACATGGCTTTCCAGAGACATGCTGTGGGCCATTCCGACCCCCCTCTTCTCTCTCTACCTGCCGCTTGTGTGTGTGTGAATCCTAAACCCATCCCTGAAGAATTTTTATGGTTCATGCTGCAGGCGGAGCAGTCTCTCTAAAACTACTCATTCCCCCTCCCACATGGTGCTAGTTGAAACTGGTGTAGCCACCATGAGATTTTTTGTTCCATTAAAGTGACATATTCCGGCACCGATCCGGGCTAGAGATATAAGAATTATATATTCCGGATGTCGATTGATAGATCTATCACTCACTGAAACCGCTAGAAGCTAAACTCAACGAGTGCAAAGCATGAATTTCTCCTTAAGCGGTTTATGTAATTACGCCGTGCTTACACTTAAAAGAATCGCCCCGACGTGGTGCACCTCGGGAACCTGGTGTATTTCATATACGAAGTTCATACAGCGAGATATGTGTAACAATAGTTTTCATAGCCTAAAGTAAAGGGGAGGTATCAGCCTCTAAGTGATGTCACCACAGGGGGAGTGCCTGGGTTTTGGGCTAGGAATAACTTAGTGACACAGCATGTTTGCAGTGTCTTTTGTTCAGGGGCTAGCTGCTCTACAGATGTGACATGCATCTTGATGTATCGTGAGAAAAGAAAATTGGGCTGCACGTCCTAGCCAACTCACCGACTGCCCCTGGTGCACGGAACTCCGTCAGGATCTGACGTAGGTATGCAGATTTACGAAGAGTAGACGTTCCAGCTCCTTAAAAAATAATTGAAATATTTTATCAAATGGAAAAATAAAGAAAACGGCAGAATCCTCTACACACGTGGATAGGCACACCAGGCACTGGTGGCCAAGCGGCGCGTTTCGATCCTAGTGTGGATCTTTGTCACAGCTGAGCTGCGCTCTAACAACAGCAGCATTAAATACATTCAGCAGACCGATCGTATAGATATCCCATGTCATGTGATCTAATTTGGGAAGATCCTGACAGGCAGAATATACATTAATTTTTAGTTATGACACTATGCTGTTGATAAAACCTAAAGTATAATATACAATTAAAAAATGACTACCGTATATACTCGAGTATAAGCCGACCCGAGTATAAGCCGACCCCCCTAATTTTGCCACAAAAAACTGGGAAAACTTATTGACTCGAGTATAAGCCTAGGGTGGAAAATGCAGCAGCTACCGGTGAATTTCAAAATTAAAAATAGATGCTCCATACCGTTCATTATGGCCCCATAGATGCTCGACATAAAGCTGTGCCACATATAATGCTCTGCACCGTTCATTATGGCCCCATAGATGCTCCACATAAAGCTGTGCCATATATAATGCTCTGCACAGTTCATTATGGCCCCATAGATGCTCCATAGAAAGCTGTGCCATATACAATGCTCTGCACCTTTGATTATGGCCCCATAGATAGCTGTGCCATATACAATGCTCTGCACCTTTGATTATGGCTCCATAGATAGCTGTGCTATATATTACCTCTGCACCTTTGATTATGGCTCCATAGACAGCTGTGCCATATATAATGCTCTGCACCTTTGATTATGGCCCCATAGATAGCTGTGCCAAATATAATGCTCTGCACCTTTGATTATGGCCCCATAGATAGCTGTGCCATATATAATGCTCTGCACCTTTGATTATGGCCCCATAGATAGCTGTGCCATATATAATGCTCTGCACCTTTGATTATGGCCCCATAGATGCTCCACATAAAGCTGTGCCTTGTATATAGTGCTCTGCACCGTTGCCCCATAGATGCTCCACATAAAGCTGTGCCTTATATATAGTGCTCTGCACCGTTGCCCCATAGATGCTCCACATAAAGCTGTGCCTTGTATATAGTGCTCTGCACCGTTGCCCCATAGATGCTCCACATAAAGCTGTGCCTTATATATAGTGCTCTGCACCGTTGCCCCATAGATGCTCCACATAAAGCTGTGCCTTATATATAGTGCTCTGCACCGTTGCCCCATAGATGCTCAACATAAAGCTGTGCCTTATATATAGTGCTCTGCACCGTTGCCCCATAGATGCTCCACATACAGCTGTGCCTTATATATAGTGCTCTGCACCGTTGCCCCATAGATGCTCCACATAAAGCTGTGCCTTATATATAGTGCTCTGCACCGTTGCCCCATAGATGCTCCACATAAAGCTGTGCCTTATATATAGTGCTCTGCACCGTTGCCCCATAGATGCTCCACATAAAGCTGTGCCTTATATATAGTGCTCTGCACCGTTGCCCCATAGATGCTCCACATAAAGCTGTGCCTTATATATAGTGCTCTGCACCGTTGCCCCATAGATGCTCCACATAAAGCTGTGCCTTATATATAGTGCTCTGCACCGTTGCCCCATAGATGCTCCACATAAAGCTGTGCCTTATATATAGTGCTCTGCACCATTGCCCCATAGATGCTCCACATACAGCTGTGCCATATATATAGTGCTCTGCACCGTTGCCCCATAGATGCTCCACATAAAGCTGTGCCTTATATATAGTGCTCTGCACCGTTGCCCCATAGATGCTCCACATAAAGCTGTGCCTTATATATAGTGCTCTGCACCGTTGCCCCATAGATGCTCCACATAAAGCTGTGCCTTATATATAGTGCTCTGCACCGTTGCCCCATAGATGCTCCACATAAATCTGTGCCATATATATAGTGCTCTGCACCGTTGCCCCATAGATACTCCACATAAATCTGTGGCATTGCTGCTGCTGCAATAAAAAAAACAAAACACATACTCACCTCTCTTGCTTGCAGCTCCTCAGCGTCCCGTCCTGGCGTCTCTCTGCACTGACTGATCAGGCAGAGGGCGGCGCGCACACTATATGCGTCATCGCGCCCTCTGACCTGAACAGTCAGAACAAGAGGACGCGAAGACAGAGCGGCGCCCGGCGGGTGGAACGAGGGAAGGTAAATATGTAATACTTACCTGCTCCCGGCGTCCCACTCCTTCCCCCGGACAGCTGGTCTTCGGTGCCGCAGCCTCTTCCTCTGTCAGCGGTCACCGGCACCGCTGATTAGAGAAATGAATTATGCGGCTCCGCCCCTATGGAAGGTGGAGCAGCCTATTCATTTCTCTAATGAGCGGTCCCATGTGACCGCTGAACAGGGGAAGAGCTGCGGCACCGAAGACCGTGGGACGGGCAGGGGGAGCGCCAGGAGCCCCGGAAGCAGGTAAGTATGCCTCAGCGCCCTCTCCCCCTCACCCGCCGACCGTGACTCGAGTATAAGCCGAGGGGGCACTTTCAGCCCAAAAATTTGGGCTGAAAATCTCGGCTTATACTCGAGTATATACGGTATTTAATAATGAAACATGATCTCGTTTCTTTTATTAAGACCTGCAGGATGTCTTGTCTCTAGATTATAGATCCAGAACACCTCCCATGTGAGGAGGCATCTTTTAGTATCCCCTTTGCGTTTTTGTTTTTTTTAGCTGTTCTATTCCTGATACTTTTAATGATGAAGTATTACCATTATGTTGAAGAGTAAAATGTTTAGAGGCCATGGAGATATTACGGGCTGAACTGTTATTTTTATTTATATCTCTGAGATGTTCTCCAAAGCACGTTTTAAGTTTCCTAGTCGTACAACCTATATAGGCTAAATGACAAGCAGTGCAGTCAATTCTATATATCACATTATTTGAATCACAATTAATAAATTGATTAATGTTGTGCGTATATGTTTCATTAGAATTCTTAAAAGTTTGTATAACTTGAACATATTTGCACATTTTGCATTTATTATTGCCGCATTTGAAAAAACCTTTACAATCAAGCCAGGTTTGTATTGGTGACCTAGATGAAAACGGTGATATTTTATTTCCAATGTTTGGAGCTCGTCTAGATACAATATTTACTCCTGATTCTAGTATTTTGGCTAGGGTGTCATCCTCATAAAGTGTGTGTATGCATTTATGAATTATATTTTTAATTCACACAGGAGGCGTTCTGGATCTATAATCTAGAGACAAGACATCCAGCAGGTCTTAATAAAAGAAACGAGATCATGTTTCATTATTAAAGATCAGTCATTTTTTAATTGTTAATTATACTTTAGGTTTTATCAACAGCATAGTGTCATAACTAACAATTAATGTATATTCTGCCTGTCAGGACCTTCCCGAATTAGATCACATGACATGGGATATCTATACGATTTGTCTGTTAAATGTATTTAAAGCTGCGGTTGTTAGAGCGCAGGTCAGTTGTGAGAAAGTTCCACACTAGGATCAAAACGCGTCGCTTGGCCACCAGTGCCTGGTGTGCCTATCCACGTGTGTAGAGGATTCTGCCGTTTGAAATATTTCATCGTATGGAAAAATGAAGAAATTATTTTTTAAGGAGCTGGAACGTCTACTCTTCGTAAATCTTGATGTATCTCCTGAGCACATGGCCAAACTGGAGATGAAATGATCTGAATGACCTGTAAGTGTTCTTTTTAATTATAATTCCATTTTATTTGTAATTTGCATTGTACACATGATATGGAACAACTCGCCAACGACCGTGATAGACATCTGCAGCTGATCCAGCAATACCACAAGAGAGCCGAGCGTGGGCTGAGGCGGTGAGAACCGAGTGGCAAGCGGTGCAGGAGAACCAGCTGGCATTAGCCAGACTCCAAGTGTCGGGGTCGTCCCAGTCCAGCGGCGAGCCCAACAGCACTCAGGCCCCTAAACCCTGGCCAGAGCACAGTCCTGTGATGGAGAAGGGCGGGGACTTGGCCATTTTTTTTGAGGGCCTTTGAGAAGGCCTGCAAACAGTATTGTCTGTCGAATTACCAATGGGCCCGATACCTGACCCCATGGCTAAGAGGCACAGCTCTGGAGGCATTTGCTGCTCGCCCTCAAGATCAGGATGGTGACTATAAGGCCATCAAGCAGGCACTGATAACCAAGTACCAGATTACACCTGAGGTTTATGGTAGAAAGTTCCGGAACCTCGAACATGGCCCACACGACACTTACAGCTATGTGGCGCATGGACTAAGGACCCACTTTGACCAGTGGACCCAAGGACCGTCAGTGACCACCTTTGCACAGCTGCGGGACCTGATGATCAAAGACCAGTTCTTACATCTTTGCCCAGTTGAGGTGCGACAGTTCATGATGGACAGAGAGCCCAAAGACGTGAGGAAAACAGCACAGATTGCCGATGCCTATGGGGCCAACCGTAAATCGGAAGTGCGGAAGCCAGTCACTGCCAGCTGGAGAGGGGGTAAGCCTGCAACCAACGTCAGTACCCCGCCAGCCAACTCACCAGAGGCCCTGTCCCTGTTGCCAACAGCACCAGACCTACCACCGACCCTCGCCAGTGTTTTTTCTGCAAGAGGACCGGTCACATCAGCGTCCACTGTCCAGAGAAGCAGAAGAATCCCCCAGCTAAGGCTCCAGAGCCTAATGCAGCAGTTCTTTTGGTGGGTGGGGTGGTTTGGAGGGTGTGTGACAATGTTCAGCACGTCGCCGTGGGGGGCCATGTCGCTACAGGCCTCAAGGAGACCGGGGCTGAACGAACCCTCATCTGACCCAAACTAGCAGCCCCTGAAGAGATTATTCTGGGGAAAACCCTGACTGTCAACGGAATTTAGGGGGATCAGCTGTCCCTTGCCAATGGCCCGGATGCATATAGATTGGGGTGCCAGGAGCAGGGTGAAGGAAGTTGGGCTGTCCGATAATTTGCCCACTTATGTTTTATTAGGGACTGATTTGGGGAGGATGATTACATACTATGTCCCTGACTCCCCTCCCCGATCGAATGCTGATGATAGCAGTGGGAAATTGCATGTGTTACCGGACAATGCTTTACTGATTAATGATGTACTTGATAATCGTTTTTCTGAAAATGCCAAGGGTAATACTGATGATGCTGATGATGAAAATATGTATGTGTTACCTGCTAACCATTTATATCCTGAGAATGATGTGTTCAAAGGTGCAGGAGTGCTCAGCCATGTCACTCTGCACGGTGGGATGGCTGAGGAACCCCGAAAAGGAGCAATCGATGGTGCCCAGGGAAATGGGGAGATGCATGGGAACCGTGAGGAAGGTCATGCCGTGCAACTGACCAGTGCCACAGAGGGAGGTAACTGCCCCATAAGTAACACTGCTCCTGAAATATTGGGGGTGGATGGGGAGGTAGTACCCATACCAGCGCCGGCTGATGGGTCTGTGGAAATTCCCGGGGAGACAACCTACGTAGCTGCTGTCACCCGCAGTCAGAGTGCCTGGAACACAGATAACGTTCTGCCTTCTGGGCCGCCTCAGTCACAGGCGTGACTGAACGAGAGATGGACCCAGAGCAGGTCCCAGAGGGTTCCCGTGGAGAATTTGAGACACCTCGCCGAGACGCCCACCTCCGTGACTGATAAGGAGAGGGTGTTCTGGGAAGAAGGGAGGTTGTACCGGGAGACAGTACCCGGAAAATCACAAAAGCACCAAAAGGGCAGCGTGCATGGCAAGGCAGACGGGTTGTTCCACCGGGTTAAATTTGCTGGTGTGCACATAGAGGAAAACCGAGAGGTCCTGCCTCCTTAGCGCAATCCAAAAGGGGAGGTGTCACGATAATGTGTCATATTGTGAGTTTGCTTTCAGAAGGTTACATGACTTTCCAGAGACACGCTTTGGGCCATTCCGAACCCCCCTCTTCTCTCTCTGCCTGCCGCTTGTGTCTGTGCGTGAATCCTAAACCCATCCCTGAAGAATTTTTATGGTTCATGCTGCAGGCAGAGCAGTCTCCCTAAAACTACTCATTCCCCCTCCCACGTGGTACTAGTTGAAACTGGTGTAGCCACCATGAGATTCTTTGTTCCACTGACATATTCTGGCACTGATCTGGGCAAGAGATATAAGAATTATATATTCCGGATGTCCATCGATAGATCTATCACTCACTGAAACCGCTAGCGGTTCATGTAAGTACGCCGTGCTTACACTTAAAAGAATCGCCCCGACATGGTGCACCTCTGGAACCTGGTTTATTTCATATACGAAGTTCATACAGCGAGATATGCGTAACAATAGTTTTCAAAGCCTAAAGTAAAGGGGAGGTGTCAGCCGCTAAGTGATGTCACCACAGGGGGAGTGCCCGGGTTTTGGCCTAGGAGTAACTTAGTGACACAGCATTTTTGCAGTGTCTTTTTTCCGGGAGCTAGCTGCTCTACAGATGTGACATCCATCTTCATGTATCTCCTAAGCACATGGGAAAACTGGAGATTCAATGATCTGAATGGCCTGTAAGTGTTCTTTTCAATTGTAATCCCATTTTATTTGTAATTTTTATTGTACAAATGATTTTGTCTTCTTTATAATATCTTTTTATACTTTGTAAACACTGCCTACCTTTTTTGGAGTAAAATATAAAATCACTAGCTTGTCTCTCCCTGCTCTAAACGAACTACGCGTCCTATGAAGTGAATTACGCTACTGATTTGCGTTGGCTCTGGACCCGTCAACACTTTGAAAATCGGAGCTGGTGGCAGCATACTTTGTTCTGTGCGTTTGGGAGGCTTTGTAGCGACGGCGGCGTTGATAATTATTGTTCCCGCCTGTGTGGGAGTAACTAATAAAAAATATTTTAAGGGGACTTCTGCACATACATTGAAAATGCCACCAGGAAATGGGGTAACCAGTTATTGAATAAACCTGATGCATAAGATGATAGTGTTGCCAAAAAAATAGTTTTAATGTAAATTAGGCCACTCGTACAAAAAACGACGTTTTGGCTAAGTTGAGCCTTTATCAAAGTTATCTATAACAAAAAAGTAATATATCAACATAATATACAATTGGTCATATATCACACATATATCACAAAGTAAAAGCGAAACATCTGATAAAGAGATCACTATAAGGGTACGTTCACACAGGACTTTTTTGCTGCTTTTTTTTGCTGCTTTTTTTTATGCTAATTTAGGTGCGTTTTTTTGGTGCGTTTTTTGGGTACGTTCACACAGGACTTTTTTGCTGCAGATTTTTGCTGCTTTTTTTATACCAATTTTCAGCTGCTAGGACACCTCACAATGGCTCTTCACACCTTACTACCAGGAACTCCCTCACAATAGATCACAATCAGGACACCTCACAATGGCTCTTCACACCTCACAATGGCTCACAATGGCTCTTCACACCTCACTACCAGGAACTCCCTCACAATAGATCACAAACAGGACACCTCACAATGGCTCTTCACACCTCACAATGGCTCACAATGGCTCTTCACACCTCACTAACCACACCCCTAAGCTCTTGGCTGTGAGATCCCTTCCTGCTGGCCATGATTTTCTGCACAAAAAACGCAGCAAATAATGCTACATGCGTTTTTTCAGCGTTTTTGCAGCGTTTTTTTCATCACCCATTCAAGTCAATGGGTGAAAAAACGCTGCAAAAACGCAGCAAAAACGCTGAAAGAAGTGACATGCCCTATGTCCAAAAAAAGCAGCAAAGCAGAAAAAACTGATCAAACAAAAAACCAACGTGTGTGCATGAGATTTCTGAAATCTCATAGGATTTACTGGTACTGTAAAAAGCAGCTGAAAATTAGCATAAAAAAAAGCAGCAAAAAAAAGCAGCAAAAAAGTCCTGTGTGAACGTACCCTAAACATGATTTTCATAGTAGCCGCAAAAACCTCTCTGACATCCTTTTGGTCAGAAAAAAAGGCTATAATTAGCCTATATACAAGCAAGTATACCCACTCAAACTAGCATAATGTTACGAAGAGAAGAAAAGAGTTATGCCAGGTATATATAGAGTAAAAAGAATACAAAGTTTATTAACAATTGAACAATATATTACCAATACAATTACACACAGGAAATAAAGTGATACATGTGCAAGAAACAACCCGGCAGGGTGTGGAGACCCTCCAAAAACCCCAATCGCTCAATGCCTATTAGTATTTTTTATATAAAGTGCATGTGCATACTACCGTAGCGCAGGTGGACATGTCTAACACCAACCAGGACCCTAACAAAGACATAATCCTAAAGTAGGGTAATAGTTAGTCCATGGGAGGCTATCAGACACTTACCACAAGCAGGGGTTTGGAGGGAATAGAACCGGGTGTCCTGAAAAACCTCCCGACGCGCGTTTCGCATCCCTAATCGTCCGCTTTCTCAAGGGAGTACCGGATCCCTAGCCTGTAGAACCTTATGAGGTCAAAGGGTGCATCACATGGTGGATTTTGGGCCAATCCGCGCGGTTATATAGCGGCGCATGCGCACCGCGTACCCCAGGTCCTGAAAGTGCGCCGGAGCATCACGCACCACTGCGCACGTGCGGGGATCAAACGGAATCCCCAGGCATGCGAGCAGAGCCAAGAGACGCCGCACCGCACAACAGGAATCCCGGGCCGCGGCGCGCATGCGCACAACCACTGGATCACCGGTGAAATAATAACAGGTGCCTAGGATCCAATATACAACTACGGGGGATAAACGCAAAATAATAGAGTGGGAGAAATATACAGAGGAATAAAAACACACACGAAAGAGTGGACAGAGCAGAGTGGTCATATCAAATACATAGTACAGTTTTATGGATCTTGGTCAGACAACGAGCCATTCTCTCTCTGCCACTTCCAGTAGATGTCCTCAGTAATATTCACCCAGGTAGTCACTCCAGTGTTGCATATGGATTCTATCTGTGCCACAAATCCAACATGGAAAGAAAAGATACGAGCCCATAATTCTCTTGGTCCCACTGCAAGGTTATAAAATATGAATAATGAACAATAAAGAAGAAATCAGATTAAAATAAAATAGCACTAAAAACACCCGGGTAGTACATCAACGGGGCAACCGGCAGGGATATACATTCAGTACCTCATAATCAGGACCCTAAAAAAGAGGAAAAGGAAAGGGATTCATTCAATCCCTTAGGGGTCAGAGTGTCCAATATAGTGATCCACTTGGCTTCAACCTGTGCTAGTATTTTTTTGTAATCCCCCCCTCTTATGCCCAGATGGATTGCATCTATCCCTCTCACTTTTAGTGATGATGGATCACTATTGTGGTATTGTCTAAAGTGACGGGGGACAGTTTTGAGGAGGGATTCCGTTTGATCCCCGCGCGTGCGCAGTGGTGCGTGACGCTCCGGCGCACTTTCAGGACCTGGGGTACGCGGTGCGCATGCGCCGCTATATAACCGTGCGGATTGGCCCAAAATCCACCATGTGATGCACCCTTTGACCTCATAAGGTCCTACAGGCTAGGGATCCGGTACTCCCTTGAGAAAGCGGACGATTAGGGACGCGAAACGCGCGTTGGGAGGTTTTTCGGGACACCCGGTTCTATTCCCTCCAAACCCCTGCTTGTGGTAAGTGTCTGATAGCCTCCCATGGACTAACTATTACCCTACTTTAGGATTATGTCTTTGTTAGGGTTCTGGTTGGTGTTAGACATGTCCACCTGCGCTACGGTAGTATGCACATGCACTTTATATAAAAAATACTAATAGGCATTGAGCGATTGGGGTTTTTGGAGGGTCTCCACACCCTGCCGGGTTGTTTCTTGCACATGTATCACTTTATTTCCTGTGTGTAATTGTATTGGTAATATATTGTTCAATTGTTAATAAACTTTGTATTCTTTTTACTCTATATATACCTGGCATAACTCTTTTCTTCTCTTCGTAACATTATGATTTTCATAGTTCAGTCCAAATCTGTTTTGAGTCTTCCATTGGGGAGAGAAAATAATATATGCTGCAGAAAATAAACAGAGAATATAAACATATGCAGGTGATTAAGTGGTATCACAATCTGACCAAGGAAATCTATATATATATTCGTCTAAGGGGTACTTCCGTCTGTCTGTGTGTCACGGAAATCCCTCGTCGCTGATTGGTCGTAGCTGGCAGGCCGTGACCAATCAGCGACGGGCACAGTCCGGTCGCGAATTCGCCCCTTCCTACTCTCTGTCAGTGCCCCCTCCAGTCAGCGCTCACACAGGGTTAATGGCTGCGTTACACCGCTTTATGCCGCGGTGTAACGCAGTGTGTTAACGCTGCTATTAACCCTGTGTGACCAACTTTTTACTATTGATGCTGCCTATGCAGCATCAATAGTAAAAAGATCTAATGTTAAAAATAATAAACAAAATAAAAAATCATTATATTCTCGCCTTCCGTCACCTTTCCTGCTGCTCCTCGCGACGCTCCGGTCCATGCATTGCGGTCTCGCCAGATGATGACGTAGCGGTCTCGCGATACTGCTACGTCATCATCTGGCAAGACAGCAATGCATTCTTGGGACCGGAGCGTCGCGAGGAGCATCGGTAAACACCTGGGCTGAATCCGGGGGCCGACGGAAGGTGAGTATATAACTATTTTTTATTTTAATTCTTTTTTTTAACTGGGATATGGTGCCCACATTGCTATATACAATGTGGGCTGTGTTAGATACTACGTGGGCTGTGTTATATACTGCATGGGCTGTGTTATATACTGCTTGGGCTGTGTTATATACTACGTCTCTGTGCTATATACTATGTGGCTGTGGTATATATTGCGTAGCTGGGCAACATAATACATCGCTGTGCTCTATACTACGTGGCCTGTGTTATATACTGCATGGGCTGTGTTATATACTACGTCTCTGTGCTATATACTACGTGGCTGTGCTATATACTATGTGGCTGTGCAATATATTACATGGCTGTGCAATATATTACGTGGCTGGGCAATGTACTGCATGGGCTGTGTTACATACTTTGTGGGCTGTGTTATATACTACGTCTCTGTGCTATATACTATGTGGCTGTGGTATACACTCACCGGCCACTTTATTAGGTACACCATGCTAGTAACGGGTTGGACCCCCTTTTGCCTTCAGAACTGCCTCAATTCTTCGTGGCATAGATTCAACAAGGTGCTGGAAGCATTCCTCAGAGATTTTGGTCCATATTGACATGATGGCATCACACAGTTGCCGCAGATTTGTCGGCTGCACATCCCAAAGATGCTCCATACAAGGCAGGATGGATCCATGCTTTCATGTTGTTTACGCCAAATTCTGACCCTACCATCCGAATGTCGCAGCAGAAATCGAGACTCATCAGACCAAGCAACGTTTTTCCAATCTTCTACTGTCCAATTTCGATGAGCTTGTACAAATTGTAGCCTCAGTTTCCTGTTCTTAGCTGAAAGGAGTGGTACCCGGTGTGGTCTTCTGCTGCTGTAGCCCATCTGCCTCAAAGTTCGACGCACTGTGCGTTCAGAGATGCTCTTAGGCCTACCTTGGTTGTAACGGGTGGCGATTTGAGTCACTGTTGCCTTTCTATCAGCTCGAACCAGTCTGCCCATTCTCCTCTGACCTCTGGCATCAACAAGGCATTTCCGCCCACAGAACTGCCGCTCACTGGATTTTTTTTCTTTTTCGGACCATTCTCTGTAAACCCTAGAGATGGTTGTGCGTGAAAATCCCAGTAGATCAGCAGTTTCTGAAATACTCAGACCAGCCCTTCTGGCACCAACAACCATGCCACGTTCAAAGGCACTCAAATCACCTTTCTTCCCCATACTGATGCTCGGTTTGAACTGCAGGAGATTGTCTTGACCATGTCTACATGCCTAAATGCACTGAGTTGCCGCCATGTGATTGGCTGATTAGAAATTAAGTGTTAACAAGAAGTTGGACAGGTGTACCTAATAAAGTGGCCAGTGAGTGTATATTACGTGGCTGGGCAATATACTACATCGCTGTGCTCTATACTATGTGGCCTGTGTTATATACTGCATGGGCTATGTTATATACTACATCTCTGTGCTATATACTATGTGGCTGTGCTATATACTACATGGCTGTGCAATATATTACTTGGCTGTGCAATATACTACGTGTCTGTGCTATATACTACGGGGGCTGTGCTATATACTAAGTGGCTGGGCAATATACTACGTAGGCTGTGCTTTATACTACGTGGGCTGTGTTCTATACTACGTGGGCTGTATGCAACTTGGCTGTGGTATATTTCTCTGCTGTATCTGTGCATCATGAATCGTGGTATGTGTTGTGTTAAAGAGGGGGGCCCACTGAGACTCTTTTGCCCAGGACCCTCAAAAACCTGGAGCAGTCCCTGGCTTCACTGATTGGTCACACCCGGCCACGAACAATCAGCAACAGGCGCAGTCCGGCCGCGAATTGGCGCAGAATTTGAACCTTGCTTCGCTAATTGGTCTCACCCGGCCGGCCGAATCCTATGTATAAATTGCATTATTCTGAAAACTTCATAAATAAACTACATACATATTCTAGAATACCCGGTGTGTTAGAATCGGGCCACCATCTAGTATATAATAATATCTAGAGTTGAGCGACTTTTACTTTTTTAGGATCGAGTCGGGTTTCGCGAAACCCGACTTTGTCAAAAGTCGGGTCGGGTGAAATCGGCCGATTTATTGCGAATAGTCGGGGATCCGACTGAAACACGAAACCCAATGCAAGTCAATGGGGAAGCAAAGTCGGCAGTGAGTGGAGGACAGGAAAACACCTACAGTGCCCATTTTAATGCCCAAAACATCAATTGTTGTTACTTAAGCTTGTCAATCTTAATTTGCCTTATAATAATAGTTAGGCATTGAAAATTGGGGGTCATTTGGCTAAAGTTGTGGGGGGATACGGCTGGCTCAAGTTTTCCGTGGGCCCAGGAAACGCGGACTACGTCACGGCGGTGGAGCAGGGAGAGGTAAGTATTTCAACTTTGCAAGTGCTGTGATCCTGAGCAAGCGGGGGGCACACTCGTTCGCATTGGCACTGGCACAGGGCCCCTCAAAGTACGGCGGTGTGCTTGACGGCGGGGGCGACTCCCACCGCCAGAGACACTTTTGCGTACTATGAGGGGCCCTGTGCCAGTGACGTCGCCAATGAGTATGCCCCCCCACCTGATGAAGGAACCTGCACTTTCATCTGCACCTACCTCTTTGTCCCCATGTAAGGTGGTATAGTATGCGGGAAGGGGAACCAGACTTTCAGCAGGGTCAGATACTGGCTGTGTAGAGTGCAAGGGGAATGTAGTGGTCTGTGTCAATGTACCAGCAGACTCATCTAGCTGTCACTGGGCAATGGACAGGATGAGGAGGAAACACAGATATAGGCCCAAAGAATAAAGTAGGCTAAATGCAGTTCAAAATTGGTAATAGGACTAAACAGGCGGCATTGCTTTGTTCAGTGGAGGAAAACTGTAATGAGTGGCAGACACAGTTAGTAGGCCCAAGTAATAAAGTGGGCCAAATGAAGTTCAAAATTGGTAACAGGAGTAAACAGGCGGCATTGCTTTGTTCAGTGGAGGAGAACAACAAGCAGAGGCAGACACCTTTAGTAGGCCCAACTAAACAAGTAGGCCAAATGCAGTTTCATATTTCATATAGGCTGAAAGCCTGAAAATTGAAGCTCAGCTTTGTTCAGTGGAGGAGAAAAGCAAGCAGTGGCAGACACCGAAAGTAGGCCCAACCAAACAAGTAGGCCAAATGCAGTTTCATAGTTCATATAGGCTGAAAGCCTGAAAATTGAAGTTCAGCTTTGTTCAGTGGAGGAGAACACCAAGCAGCGGTAGACACCGTTAGTAGGCCCAACCAAACAGGTAGGCCAAATGCAGTTTCATAGTTCATATAGGCTGAAAGCCTGAAAATTGAAGCTCAGCTTTGTACAGTGGAGGAGAACAACAAGCAGCGGCAGACACTGTTAGTGGGCCCAACCAAACAAGTAAGCCAAATGCAGTTTAATATGTGATATAGGCTGAAAATTGAAGCTCAGCTTTGTTCAGTGGAGGAGAACAACAAGCAGCGGCAGACACCATTAGTAGGCCCAACCAAACAAGTAGGCCAAATGCAGTTTAATATCTGATATAGGCTGAAAATTGAAGCTCAGCTTTGAAGAGTGGAAGAGAACAACAAGCAGCGGCAGACACTGTTAGTAGGCCCAACCAAACAAGTAGGCCAAATGCAGTTTAATATCTGATATAGGCAGAAAATTGAAGCTCAGCTTTGTTCAATGGAGCAGAAGAACAAGCAGCGGCAGACATCGTTAGTAGGCCCAACCAAACAAGTAGGCCAAATGCAGTTTCATAGTTCATATAGGCTGAAAGCCTGAAAATTGAAGCTCAGCTTTGTACAGTGGAGGAGAACAACAAGCAGTGGCAGACACCATTAGTAGGCCCAACCAAACAAGTAGGCCAAATGCAGTTTAATGTCTGATATAGGGTGAAAATTGAAGCTCAGCTTTGTTCAGTGGAGGAGAACAACAAGCAGCGGCAGACACCGTTAGTAGGCCCAACCAAACAAGTAGGCGAAATGCAGTTTAATATCTGATATAGGCTGAAAATTGAAGCTCAGCTTTGTACAGTGGAGAACAACAAGCAGCAGCAGACACCGTTAGTAGGCCCAACCAAACAAGTAGCCCAAATGCAGTTTAATATCTGATATAGGCTGAAAATTGAATCTCAGCCTTGTACAGTGGAGGAGAACAACAAGCAGCGGCAGACACCGTTAGTAGGCCCAACCAAACAAGAAGGCCAAATGCAGTTTAATATCTGATATAGGCTGACAATTGAAGCTCAGCTTTGTTCAGTGGAGGAAAACAACAAGCAGCGGCATACACTGTTAGTAGGCCCAACCAAACAAGTAGGGCAAATGCAGTTTAAAATTGGTTACAGGGGTACACAGGCGGCATTGGTTAGTTCAGTGGAGGTCAACTGTAAGGAGTGGCGCAGACAGACTTAGTAGGCCTAAAATAAAAAAGTAGGCAATATGCAGTTTAAAATTGCTTACAGGGGTACACAGGTGGCATTGGTTAGTTCCGTGGAGGTCAACTGTAAGGAGTGGCGCAGACAGACTTAGTAGGCCTAAAATAAAAAAGTAGGCTCAATGCAGTTTAAAATTGGTTACAGGGGTACACAGGCGGCATAGGTTTGTTCAGTGGAGGTCAACTGTAAGGAGTGGCGCAGACAGACTTAGTAGGCCTAAAATAAAAAAGTAGGCTCAATGCAGTTTAAAATTGCTTATAGGGGTACACAGGTGGCATTGGTTAGTTCAGTGGAGGTCAACTGTAAGGAGTAGGCGCAGACATACTTCGTAGGCCTAAAATAAAAAAGTAGGCTCAATGCAGTTTAAAATTGCTTATAGGGGTACACAGGTGGCATTGGTTAGTTCAGTGGAGGTCAACTGTAAGGAGTAGGAGCAGACAGACTTAGTAGGCCTAAAATAAAAAAGTAGGCTCAATGCAGTTTAAAATTGGTTACAGGGGTACACAGGCGGCATTTGTTAGTTCAGTGGAGGTCAACTGTAAGGAGTGGCACAGACAGACTTAGTAGGCCTAAAATAAAAAAGTAGGCTCAATGCAGTTTAAAATTGGTTACAGGGGTACACAGGCGGCATTGGTTAGTTCAGTGGAGGTCAACTGTAAGGATTGGTGCAGACAGACTTAGTAGGCCTAAAATCAAAAAGTAGGCTCAATGCAGTTTAAAATTGGTTACAGGGTTACACAGGCGGCATTGGTTAGTTCAGTGGAGGTCAACTGTAAGGAGTGGCGCAGACAGACTTAGTAGGCCTAAAATAAAAAAAGTAGGCTCAATGCAGTTTAAAATTGGTTACAGGGGTACACAGGTGGCATTTGTTAGTTCAGTGGAGGTCAACTGTAAGGAGTGGCAAAGACAGACTTAGTAAGCCTAAAATAAAAAAAGTAGGCTCAATGCAGTTTAAAATTGGTTACAGGGGTACACAGGCGGCATTGGTTAGTTCAGTGGAGGTCAACTGTAAGGAGTGGCGCAGATAGACTTAGTAGGCCTATAATAAAAAAATAGGCTCAATGCAGTTTAAAATTGGTTACAGGGGTACACAGGCGGCATAGGTTTGTTCAGTGGAGGTCAAATCTAAGGAGTGTCTGACACAGTTAGTAGGCCAAAATAATAAAGTGAGGTAAATGTCTGCCAAAACAATTTTCAAAAATAAACAGGTGGCATAGCTACGTACAGGGGTGGGCTCCTGTTATGACCCCAATGGCAGAGGGTCTCAGAAATATTTACTAAGTCTGCAAACACAAAAACCAGCTCATAGGGCAGTGGTAACTGGGCTGACCATATATCTAATCCTAGCACCACAAATAACAGCAGCCGGGGAACGTGCCTACGTTGATTCTAGACGTCTCGCGCCAGCCGGAGAACTAACTAACCCTAGAAGGGAAAAGAAAGACCTTTCTTGCCTCCAGAGAAAAGACCCCAAAAGTTGGATACAAGCCCCCAACAAATAATAACGGTGAGGTAAGAGGAAAAGACAAACGTAAGAATGAGCTAGGTATTTAGCAAAGAGAGGCCCACTAGCTAATAGCAGAATATAGTAAGATAACTTATATGGTCAGCAAAAACCCTATCAAAAATATCCACGCTGGAAATTCAAGAACCCCCGAACCGTCTAACGGCCCGGGGGGAGAACACCAGCCCCCTAGAGCTTCCAGCAAGGTCAGGAATCACATTTAGTACAAGCTGGACAAAAATGAGAGCAAGCAAATAACCCAAAAAACAAAGAAGCAGGACTTAGATTAATTTAGCACGAACCGGGACCAGCAGATAGGAGCAAACAGAAAGGATCTGATTACAACGATGCCAGGCACTGGACTAAGGATCCAGGAAGTTTATATAGCAACACCCCTGGACTAACGGCCCAGGTGGGTGCAAACTGAGGGAAGAAACTCCCAGAGTAATATCACTAGTAACCACAAGAGGGAGCCAAAAAGTCTAATTCACAACAGGCTCCTCTGCTGAGTAGCAGACAGTGGTAGTTGGCGCAAAGTATTAAATGGTCTAAATGGGGGCCAGGACCCCTGTATATTTTAACTATCATCTATCATTTCAACAAATTTGTATTGGCAGTGCCATTGAAGGATATATCAGCACAGACTACACTGTGGTGGAGCAGGGAGAGGTAAGTATTGCAAGTGGTAGAGCACTGTTCGACCTGGGGGGAACACTCTCTCGTGGGCGGCGGTACTGGCACAGGGCCCCTCATATTACGACGGTGTGTCTGACGTTGGTTGTGCACCACCACCGTCAGAGACACTTCATTGTACAATGAGGGACCCTGTGCCAGTGCCGTCGCCCAAGAGTGGGCACACCCACCTGTCCAGGCAAACGGCACTCGCACGGGTGCTTGCGTCAGGTGGTGACCACGGCTGTTGTGAAATTGGATTCTGGGCTCCCCCGGTGGCCACTTGTGGAATTGTACTTGTGTGCATCATCCCCTCTGTTCACCTGCTCCTAGCAGGATGTGGGAGTCGCTATATAACCTTGCTCCTCTGTCAGTTTCATGCCGGTCAACAATGTAATCAGAAGCCTTTCTGTGCATGTTCCTGCTACTAGACAACTCCCAGCTAAGTTGGACTTTTGTCCTTGTGTGTTTTTGCATTTTGTTCCTGTTCACAGCTGCTGTTTCGTTACTGTGTCTGGAAAGCTCTTGTGAGCGGAAATTGCCACTCTGGTGTTATGAGTTAATGCTAGAGTCTTAAAGTAATTTCTGGATGGTGTTTTGATAGGGTTTTCTGCTGACCATGAAAGTGCCCTTTCTGTCTTCTTTCTATCTAGTAAGCGGACCTCGATTTTTGCTAAACCTATTTTCATACTGCGTTTGTCATTTCATCTAAAATCACCGCCAATATATGTGGGGGCCTCTGTCTGCCTTTTGGGAAAATTTCTCTAGAGGTGAGCCAGGACTGTCTTTTCCTCTGCTAGGATTAGGTAGTTCTCCGGCTGGCGCTGGGCATCTAGGGATAAAAAAACGTAGGCATGCTACCCGGCCACTTCTAGTTGTGCGGCAGGTTTAGTTCATGGTCAGTATAGTTTCCATCTTCCAAGAGCTAGTTCTCATATATGCTGGGCTATGTTCTCTCGCCATTGAGAATCATGACAGTTTGACCGGCCCAAAAAAAAGGGTTAAATTACTGGCTGAGAAAGGAGAGAAAAAAGAAGTCTGCTACAATTTTTTTTTTTTTTTTTCACTCTAGTTCTGAGTGTGCTCTTAATTGAATCACTTGCTAGTCTGCCTATACTGCAGCCTTCCTCTCTTTCTCTCCTTCTTATCCTTGAATGGCTCTGTGTTCACCTGTTTCAAATGGATCTTCAGAGTGTAGCTACAGGTTTGAATAATCTCGCCACAAAGGTACAAAATTTGCAAGATTTCGTTGTTCATGCACCTATGTCTGAGCCTAGAATTCCTTTGCCTGAATTCTTCTCGGGGAATAGATCTCACTTTCAAAATTTTAAAAATAATTGCAAATTGTTTTTGTCCCTGAAGTCTCGCTCTGCCGGAGACCCTGCACAGCAGGTCAGGATTGTAATTTCCTTGCTCCGGGGCGACCCTCAAGACTGGGCTTTTGCATTGGCACCAGGGGATCCTGCGTTGCTCAATGTGGATGCGTTTTTTCTGGCCTTGGGGTTGCTTTATGAGGAACCTCATTTAGAGCTTCAGGCGGAAAAGGCCTTGATGTCCTTGTCTCAGGGGCAAGATGAAGCTGAAATATACTGCCAAAAATTCCGCAAATGGTCTGTGCTTACTCAGTGGAATGAGTGCGCCCTGGCGGCGATTTTCAGAGAAGGTCTCTCTGATGCCATTAAGGATGTTATGGTGGGGTTCCCTGTGCCTGCGAGTCTGAATGAGTCCATGACGATGGCTATTCAGATCGATAGGCGTCTGCGGGAGCGCAAACCTGTGCACCATTTGGCGGTGTCTACTGAGAAAACGCCAGAAAATATGCAATGTGATAGAATTCTGTCCAGAAGCGAGCGGCAGAATTTTAGACGAAAAAATGGGTTGTGCTTCTATTGTGGTGATTCAACTCATGTTATATCAGCATGCTTTAAGCGTACTAAGAAGCCTGACAAGTCTGTTTCAATTAGCACTTTACAGTCTAAGTTTATTCTATCTGTGACCCTGATTTGTTCTTTGTCATCTATTACCGCGGACGCCTATGTCGACTCTGGCGCTGCTTGGAGTCTTATGGATTGGTCCTTTGCCAAACGCTGTGGGTATGATTTGGAGCCATTGGAGGCTCCGATACCTCTGAAAGGGATTGACTCCACCCCATTGGCTAGTAATAAACCACAATACTGGACACAAGTGACTATGCGTGTTAATCCGGATCACCAGGAGGTTATTCGCTTTCTGGTGCTGTATAATCTACATGATGTTTTGGTGCTGGGATTGCCATGGCTGCAATCTCATAACCCAGTCCTCGACTGGAGAGCTATGTCTGTGTTAAGCTGGGGATGTAAAGGAACTCATGGGGACGTACCTTTGGTTTCCATTTCATCATCTATTCCCTCTGAGATTCCTGAATTCTTGTCTGACTTTCGTGACGTTTTTGAAGAACCCAAGGTTGGTTCACTACCTCCGCACCGGGAGTGCGATTGTGCCATAGACTTGATCCCGGGTAGTAAATACCCTAAGGGTCGTTTATTTAATCTGTCTGTGCCTGAACACGCGGCTATGCGAGAATATATAAAGGAGTCCTTGGAAAAGGGACATATTCGTCCTTCGTCATCTCCCTTAGGAGCCGGTTTTTTCTTTGTGTCTAAGAAAGACGGCTCTTTGAGGCCGTGTATTGATTATCGACTTTTGAATAAAATCACGGTTAAATATCAATATCCGTTACCACTGCTTACTGATTTGTTTGCTCGTATAAAGGGGGCCAAGTGGTTCTCTAAGATTGATCTCCGTGGGGCGTATAATTTGGTGCGAATCAAGCAGGGGGATGAGTGGAAAACCGCATTTAATACGCCCGAGGGCCATTTTGAGTATTTGGTGATGCCTTTTGGTCTTTCAAATGCCCCTTCAGTCTTCCAGTCCTTTATGCATGACATTTTCCGCGATTATTTGGACAAATTTATGATTGTGTATCTGGATGATATTCTGATTTTTTCGGATGACTGGGACTCTCATGTCCAGCAGGTCAGGAGGGTTTTTCAGGTTTTGCGGTCTAATTCCTTGTGTGTGAAGGGTTCTAAGTGTGTTTTTGGGGTTCAAAAGATTTCCTTCTTGGGATACATTTTTTCCCCCTCTTCCATCGAGATGGATCCTGTCAAGGTTCAGGCTATTGGTGATTGGACGCAACCCTTTTCTCTTAAGAGTCTTCAGAAATTTTTGGGCTTTGCTAACTTTTATCGTCGATTTATTGCTGGTTTTTCTGATGTTGTAAAACCATTGACTGATTTGACTAAGAAGGGTGCTGATGTTGCTGATTGGTCCCCTGATGCTGTGGAGGCCTTTCGGGAGCTCAAGCGCTGCTTTTCTTCCGCCCCAGTGTTGCGTCAGCCTGATGTTGCTCTTCCTTTTCAGGTTGAGGTCGACGCTTCTGAAATCGGAGCTGGGGCGGTGTTGTCGCAGAGAAGTTCCGACTGCTCCGTGATGAGACCTTGTGCTTTTTTTTCCCGTAAATTTTCGCCCGCCGAGCGGAATTATGATATTGGGAATCGGGAGCTTTTGGCCATGAAGTGGGCTTTTGAGGAGTGGCGTCACTGGCTTGAGGGGGCCAGACATCAGGTGGTGGTATTGACTGACCACAAAAATTTAATTTACCTTGAGTCTGCCAGGCGCCTGAATCCTAGACAGGCGCGCTGGTCGTTGTTTTTCTCTCGGTTTAATTTTGTGGTGTCTTACCTACCGGGTTCTAAGAATGTTAAGGCGGATGCCCTTTCTAGGAGTTTTGAGCCTGACTCCCCTGGTAATTCTGAGCCCACAGGTATCCTTAAAGATGGAGTGATATTGTCTGCCGTTTCTCCAGACCTGCGGTGGGCCTTGCAGGAGTTTCAGGCGGATAGACCTGATCGTTGCCCACCTGGTAGACTGTTTGTTCCTGATGATTGGACCAGTAGAGTCATCTCTGAGGTTCATTCTTCTGCGTTGGCAGGTCATCCTGGAATCTTTGGTACCAGAGATTTGGTGGCAAGGTCCTTCTGGTGGCCTTCCCTGTCACGAGATGTGCGAGGCTTTGTGCAGTCTTGTGACGTTTGTGCTCGGGCCAAGCCTTGTTGTTCTCGGGCTAGTGGATTGTTGTTGCCCTTGCCTATCCCGAAGAGGCCTTGGACGCACATCTCGATGGATTTTATTTCGGATCTGCCTGTTTCTCATAGGATGTCTGTCATCTGGGTGGTGTGTGACCGTTTCTCTAAGATGGTCCATCTGGTTCCCTTGCCTAAGTTGCCTTCTTCTTCCGAGTTGGTTCCTCTGTTTTTTCAAAATGTTGTTCGTTTGCATGGTATTCCGGAGAATATCGTTTCTGACAGAGGGACCCAGTTCGTGTCTAGATTTTGGCGGGCATTCTGTGCTAGGATGGGCATGGATTTGTCTTTTTCGTCTGCTTTCCATCCTCAGACTAATGGCCAGACCGAGCGGACTAATCAGACCTTGGAGACATATTTGAGGTGTTTTGTGTCTGCGGATCAGGATGATTGGGTTGCTTTTTTGCCTTTGGCGGAGTTCGCCCTCAATAATCGGGCCAGCTCTGCCACCTTGGTGTCCCCGTTTTTCTGTAATTCGGGGTTTCATCCTCGATTTTCCTCCGGTCAAGTGGAATCTTCGGATTGTCCTGGAGTGGATGCTGTGGTGGAGAGGTTGCATCAGATTTGGGGGCAGGTGGTGGACAATTTGAAGTTGTCCCAGGAGAAGACTCAGCTTTTTGCCAACCGCCGTCGTCGTGTTGGTCCTCGGCTTTGTGTTGGGGACTTGGTGTGGTTGTCTTCTCGTTTTGTCCCTATGAGGGTTTCTTCTCCTAAGTTTAAGCCTCGGTTCATCGGCCCGTACAAGATATTGGAGATTCTTAACCCTGTGTCCTTCCGTTTGGACCTCCCTGCATCCTTTTCGATTCATAATGTTTTTCATCGGTCATTGTTGCGCAGGTATGAGGTACCGGCTGTGCCTTCCGTTGAGCCTCCTGCTCCGGTGTTTGTTGAGGGTGAGTTGGAGTACGTTGTGGAAAAGATCTTGGACTCTCGTGTTTCCAGACGGAAACTCCAGTATCTGGTCAAATGGAAGGGATACGGTCAGGAGGATAATTCTTGGGTCACTGCCTCTGATGTTCATGCCTCCGATCTTGTCCGTGCCTTTCATAGGGCTCATCCTGATCGCCCTGGTGGTTCTGGTGAGGGTTCGGTGCCCCCTCCTTGAGGGGGGGGTACTGTTGTGAAATTGGATTCTGGGCTCCCCCGGTGGCCACTTGTGGAATTGTACTTGTGTGCATCATCCCCTCTGTTCACCTGCTCCTAGCAGGATGTGGGAGTCGCTATATAACCTTGCTCCTCTGTCAGTTTCATGCCGGTCAACAATGTAATCAGAAGCCTTTCTGTGCATGTTCCTGCTACTAGACAACTCCCAGCTAAGTTGGACTTTTGTCCTTGTGTGTTTTTGCATTTTGTTCCTGTTCACAGCTGCTGTTTCGTTACTGTGTCTGGAAAGCTCTTGTGAGCGGAAATTGCCACTCTGGTGTTATGAGTTAATGCTAGAGTCTTAAAGTAATTTCTGGATGGTGTTTTGATAGGGTTTTCTGCTGACCATGAAAGTGCCCTTTCTGTCTTCTTTCTATCTAGTAAGCGGACCTCGATTTTTGCTAAACCTATTTTCATACTACGTTTGTCATTTCATCTAAAATCACCGCCAATATATGTGGGGGCCTCTGTCTGCCTTTTGGGAAAATTTCTCTAGAGGTGAGCCAGGACTGTCTTTTCCTCTGCTAGGATTAGGTAGTTCTCCGGCTGGCGCTGGGCATCTAGGGATAAAAAAACGTAGGCATGCTACCCGGCCACTTCTAGTTGTGCGGCAGGTTTAGTTCATGGTCAGTATAGTTTCCATCTTCCAAGAGCTAGTTCTCATATATGCTGGGCTATGTTCTCTCGCCATTGAGAATCATGACACACGGCCCTGTGGGGGGAGTCAGCCCATTTAGGGAGGTATACAAATGGCCGATGGTGGACATTCAGCAGCTGCAAATGGAGGAATTGGAGCAGTCAGTAAGAGGAGGCCAAAAGCAAGACATTTTTCAGGCAAGCTACGTGTCAGCAGGGGAAGGTGGGGCAAAATAATTAGAAATCCATGATTGGTTCATTTTAATGAAGGTTAGATCATCAATATTTTGGGTAGCCAGACGAGTCCTTTTTTCGGTCAGTATTGAACCAGCAGCACTGGAGACTTTCTGATAGCACACTAGCAGCTGGGCAAGCGAGCTCCTGTAATGCATATTCTGCCAATTCAGGCCAGGTGTCTATTTTAGATGCCCAGTAATCAAAGGGGAATGACGTGTGAGGGAGAACATCGATAAGGGAGGAAAAATAGTTCGTAACCATACTGGACAAATCTTGTCTCCTGTCACTTTGAATTGATGCAGCAGTACCTGTCGTGTCTGCGGTCATTGCAAAATCACTCCACAACCTGGTCATAAAACCCCTCTGTCCAATGCCACTTCTGATTTGTGCACCTCTAACACCTCTGCCATGTTGCCCCCTGCAGCTCGTGTGAGAACCATCACCGCCGCTGTGTGCAGGGAAAACCTGAACCAAACGGTCTACAAGAGTTGCTTGTTTGGTAGCCAATATTTGCTCAAGGTTCTCATGTGGCATGATATTTTGTAATTTCCCTTTGTAGCGTGGATCCAGGAGGCAGGCCAACCAGTAATCGTCATCGGTCATCATTTTTATAGTGCGGGGGTCCCTTTTTAGGATACGCAAGGCATAATCATCCATGTGGGCCAATGTTCCAGGTGTCAATTCACTGCTTGTGCTGGGTTGAGGAGCACTTTCTTGCAAATCAACATCACTTGTCTCCCGCAAAAACCCTGTACCTGACCTTGCAGCGCCACCAGTTTCTATTGCCCCCTGAGAAGCATCCTCCTCCCATAAATATTCATCCCCATCATCCTCCTCCTCCTCCTCCGCCTCGTCCTGTAGAGTTCCCTGAGCAGACAATGGCTGACTGTCATCAAGGCTTCCCTCCTCCTCGGCTGCAGACGCCTGCTCCTTAATGTGCATCAAACTTTGCATCAGCAGATGCATTAGTGGGATGCTCATGCTTATGATGGCGTCGTCTGCACTTACCAGCCGTGTGCATTCCTCAAAACACTGAAGGACTTGACAGAGGTCTTGTAGCTTTGACCACTGCACACCTGACAACTCCATGTCTGCCATCCAACTGCCTGCCCGTGTATGTGTATTCTCCCACAAATACATTACAGCACGCCTCTGTTCGCACAGCCTCTGACGCATGTACAGTGTGGAGTTCCACCTTGTTGCAACGTTGATTATTAGGTGGTGCTGGGGAAGCTTCAGCGATCGCTGATGGTTCTGCATACGGCTGGAGTGTATGGGCGACCGGCGGATGTGCGAGCAAAGTCTTCGCACCTTCAGGAGCAGGGCTGGTAACCCCGGATAACTTTTCAGGAAGCACTGCACCACCAGGTTCAAGGTGTGAGCCAGGCAAGATATGTGTTTCAGTTCTGAAAGGGCTATGGCAGCCATAAAATTCCTTCCGTTATCACTGACTACCTTGCCTGCCTCAAGATGTACACTGCCCAGCCATGACTGAGTTTCTTGCTGCAAGTACTCTGCCAGAACTTCCGCGGTGTGTCTGTTGTCGCCCAAACACTTTATTTCCAACACAGCCTGCTGACGCTTACCACTAGCTGTTCCATAATGGGACACCTCGTGTGCAACACTGGCAGCTGCGGATGGAGTAGTAGGGCGACTGCGCTCTGTGGATGACCTTTCGCTTCTAGAGGAGGAGGAGGGGTGTCGAACGCCTACTGCCAACTGTTTCCTAGACCGTGGGCTAGGCAGAACTGTCCCACTATGGCGGTCCCCTGTGGACCCTGCATCCACCACATTAACCCAGTGCGCCGTGATGGACACGTAACGTCCCTGGCCATGCCTACTGGTCCATGCATCTGTTGTGAGGTGCACCTTTCTACTGACTGATTGCCTGAGTGCATGGACAATGCGGTCTTTGACATGCTGGTGTAGGGCTGGGATGGCTTTTCTCGCAAAAAAGTGTCGACTGGGTAGGTCATAGCGTGGTACTGCGCAGGCCATCAGGGCTTTGATAGCTTCGCTTTCAACCAACCAGTAGGGCATCATCTCTAACAAGATTAGTCTAGCAATGTGGGCGTTCAAACCCTGTGTACGCGGATGAGAGGATGAGTACTTCCTTTTCCTAACGAGAGTCTCTTGTAAGGTGAGCTGTTGTGAATTCTGTTCTTGGGCTCCCTCCGGTGGTTGTTTGTGATAGTGCAGTTGTCTCTGGGTTGTAATCCGGGCAGGTGTTTCTGCTGATTGCAGCTCTATTCGGTATTTAGGTGTGCTGGATTCATTAGTCAGTGCCAGTTGTCCCATTGTTCTTGGAGGGTTTACATCCCTGTCTGGTTCCTTCTGCTCTGCTGCCAATTCAGCCAAGATAAGTGTCTTGTTTATTTTCCTGCAGCACACATACAGTGTGCTTTTCAGTTCAGAACAATTTATTGTTTTGTCTTGTCCAGCTTAGACTTGTTTGGATTTTTTCAGTCATGCTGGATTCTCTGGAGATGCAGATATACATTCTATGTCTTTAGTTAGATGTGGAATTTTTGTATTTTCTGCTGTGGATATTTTCAGAGTTTTAATACTGACCGCTTAGTACTCTGTCCTATCCTTTACTATTTAGCTAGAAGTGCCTCTTTTGCTAAATCCTGTTTTCAGCCTGTGTGTGTCTTTACTCTTATATTCACCGTCAATATTTGTGGGGGGCTGCCTATCCTTTGGGGTTTCTGCTCTGAGGCAAGATAGAATTCCCATTTCCATCTATAGGGTTATTTAGTCCTCCGGCTGTGTCGAGGTGTCTAGGATGTGTTAGGTACACCCCACGGCTACTTCTAGTTGCGGTGTCAGTTTAGGGTTGCGGTCTGTACAGGTACCACCTTCTCCAGAGAAGGTCTCATGCGGCTCCAAGGCCACTGGATCATAACAGTACAAATGGACTTTGAATTTGCCAGGCGTTGTGGTTTCCCCTTGCAGTCTTTGCAGAATCCTATTCCTTTAAGGGGCATTGATGCTACACCTTTGGCAAAAAATAAACCCCAGTTTTGGACACAGGTGACCATGTGTATGGCGCCAGCCCATCAGGAAGATTGTCGTTTTCTGGTGTTGCATAATTTGCATGATGCTATTGTGCTGGGTTTTCCATGGTTGCAGGTACATAATCCTGTGTTGGATTGGAAGTCTATGTCTGTGACTAGTTGGGGTTGTCAGGGGGTTCATAATGACGTTCCTTTGATGTCAATCTCCTCTCCCTCCTCTTCTGAAATTCCTGAGTTTTTGTCTGATTTTCAGGATGTATTCGATGAGCCCAAGTCCAGTTCCCTTCCACCGCATAGGGACTGTGATTGTGCTATTGACTTGATTCCAGGCTGAAAGTTTCCTAAGGGCCGACTTTTCAACCTGTCTGTGCCTGAACATACCGCCATGTGGAGTTATGTTAAGGAGTCTTTGGAGAAAGGGCATATTCGGCCATCTTCTTCACCGTTGGGAGCGGGATTCTTTTTTGTTGCTAAGAAGGATGGCTCCTTAAGACCCTGTATTGATTATCGCCTCTTGAATAAGATCACGGTCAAGTTTCAATACCCTTTACCTTTGCTTTCTGATTTGTTTGCTAGGATTAAGGGGGCTAGTTGGTTTACTAAGATTGACCTTCGGGGGGCATATAATCTTGTTCGTATTAAGCAGGAGGATGAATGGAAACTTGCGTTTAATACACCCGAATGCCATTTTGAATACCTTGTGATGCCATTCAGGCTCTCTAATGCTCCATCTGTTTTTCAGTCCTTCATGCACGACATCTTCCGGACTTATCTTGATAAATTCATGATTGTATATTTGGATGACATTTTGATTTTTTCCGATGATTGGGAGTCTCATGTGGAGCAGGTCAGGATGGTATTTCAGATCCTTTGTGATAATGCTTTGTTTGTGAAGGGGTCTAAGTGTCTCTTTGGAGTGCAGAAGGTTTCTTTTTTGGGCTTCATTTTTTCTCCCTCTTCTATTGAGATGGATCCGGTTAAGGTTCAGGCCATTCATGAATGGATTCAGCCCACATCCGTGAAGAGCCTTCAGAAATTTTTGGGTTTTGCTAATTTTTATCGCCGTTTCATTGCTAACTTCTCCAGTGTGGTTAAACCTTTGACCGATTTGACGAAGAAGGGCGCTGATGTGACGAATTGGTCTTCTGCAGCTGTCTCTGCCTTTCAGGAGCTTAAACACCGATTTACTTCAGCCCCAGTGTTGCTTCAACCGGACATTTCTCTTCCATTTCAGGTTGAGGTTGACGCTTCTGAGATTGGAGCAGGGGCCGTTTTGTCTCAGAGGAATTCTCATGGTTCCTTGATGAAACCGTGTGCCTTCTTTTCCCGCAAGTTTTCGCCTGCTGAACGCAATTATGATGTCGGCAATCGGGAGTTGTTGGCTATGAAGTGGGCGTTTGGGGAGTGGCGACATTGGCTTGAGGGAGCTAAGCACCGTATTGTGGTCTTGACCGATCATAAAAATCTGATTTACCTCGAGTCTGCCAAGCGGCTGAATCCTAGACAGGCTCGATGGTCCCTTTTCTTTTCCCGTTTTGATTTCGTGGTCTCGTATGTTCCAGGTTCTAAGAATATTAAGGCTGATGCCCTCTCTAGGAGTTTTTTGCCTGATTCTCCTGAGGTCCTTGAACCGGTCGGCATTCTGAAAGAAGGGGTGGTCCTTTCTGCCATTTCCCCTGATTTACGACGGGTTCTTCAAGAATTCCAGGCTGATAAACCTGACCGCTGTCCAGTGGGGAAACTGTTTGTTCCTGATAGATGGACTAGTAGAGTGATTTCTGAGGTTCATTGTTCTGTGTTGGCTGGCCATCCTGGTATTTTTGGTACCAGAAATTTGGTTGGTAGGTCCTTTTGGTGGCCTTCTTTGTCGCAGAATGTGCGTTCTTTTGTGCAGTCCTGTGGGACTTGTGCGCGGGCTAAGCCTTGTTGTTCCCGTGCTAGTGGGTTGCTTTTGCCTTTGCCGGTCCCTGAGAGGCCCTGGACGCATATTTCTATGGATTTTATTTCAGATCTTCCGGTTTCCCAGAGGATGTCTGTTATCTGGGTGGTTTGTGACCGGTTCTCTAAGATGGTCCATTTGGTGCTTTTGCCTAAATTGCCTTCCTCTTCTGATTTGGTTCCGTTGTTTTTTCAGCATGTGGTTCGTTTGCATGGTATTCCGGAGAATATTGTGTCTGACAGAGGCTCACAGTTTGTTTCTAGATTTTGGCGAGCCTTTTGTGCTAGGTTGGGCATTGATTTGTCTTTTTCCTCCGCATTTCATCCTCAGACAAATGGCCAGACCGAGCGAACTAATCAGACTTTGGAAACTTATTTGAGATGCTTTGTGTCTGCTGATCAGGATGATTGGGTGGCTTTCTTGCCATTGGCCAAGTTTGCCTTTAATAATCGGGTTAGTTCGGCTACCTTGGTTTCGCCCTTCTTTTGTAATTTTGGTTTTCATCCTCGTTTTTCATCAGGGCAGGTTGAGCCTTCTGACTGTCCTGGGGTGGATTCTGTGGTTGACAGGTTGCAGATTTGGGCTCATGTGGTGGACAATTTGGTGTTGTCTCAGGAGGAGGCTCAGCGTTTTGCTAACCGTCGTCGGCGTGTTGGTTCCCGGCTTCGGGTTGGGGATTTGGTCTGGTTGTCTTCCCGTCATGTTCCTATGAAGGTTTCTTCCCCTAAGTTTAAGCCTCGGTTTATTGGTCCTTATAGGATTTCTGAGATTATCAATCCGGTCTCTTTTCGTTTGGCCCTTCCGGCCTCTTTTGCCATCCATAATGTTTTCCATAGATCTTTATTGCGGAAATATGTGGTGCCCGTTGTTCCCTCTGTTGATCCTCCTGCCCCTGTGTTGGTTGATGGGGAGTTGGAGTATGTGGTTGAGAAGATTTTGGATTCTCGTTTTTCGAGGCGGAAGCTTCAGTATCTTGTCAAATGGAAGGGTTATGGCCAGGAGGATAATTCTTGGGTTTTTGCCTCTGATGTCCATGCTGCTGATTTGGTCCGTGCCTTTCATCTGGCTCGTCCTGATCGCCCTGGGGGCTCTGGTGAGGGTTTGGTGTCCCCTCTTCAAGGGGGGGTACTGTTGTGAATTCTGTTCTTGGGCTCCCTCCGGTGGTTGTTTGTGATAGTGCAGTTGTCTCTGGGTTGTAATCCGGGCAGGTGTTTCTGCTGATTGCAGCTCTATTCGGTATTTAGGTGTGCTGGATTCATTAGTCAGTGCCAGTTGTCCCATTGTTCTTGGAGGGTTTACATCCCTGTCTGGTTCCTTCTGCTCTGCTGCCAATTCAGCCAAGATAAGTGTCTTGTTTATTTTCCTGCAGCACACATACAGTGTGCTTTTCAGTTCAGAACAATTTATTGTTTTGTCTTGTCCAGCTTAGACTTGTTTGGATTTTTTCAGTCATGCTGGATTCTCTGGAGATGCAGATATACATTCTATGTCTTTAGGTAGATGTGGAATTTTTGTATTTTCTGCTGTGGATATTTTCAGAGTTTTAATACTGACCGCTTAGTACTCTGTCCTATCCTTTACTATTTAGCTAGAAGTGCCTCTTTTGCTAAATCCTGTTTTCAGCCTGTGTGTGTCTTTACTCTTATATTCACCGTCAATATTTGTGGGGGGCTGCCTATCCTTTGGGGTTTCTGCTCTGAGGCAAGATAGAATTCCCATTTCCATCTATAGGGTTATTTAGTCCTCCGGCTGTGTCGAGGTGTCTAGGATGTGTTAGGTACACCCCACGGCTACTTCTAGTTGCGGTGTCAGTTTAGGGTTGCGGTCTGTACAGGTACCACCTTCTACAAAGAAGGTCTCATGCGGCTCCAAGGCCACCGGATCATAACAGTGAGCTGGACTGGAGAGCTGCATATGGTGGAACTAGCGGGGTTGGTGGTGGACATGGCAAATTGAGAGAGGGTTGGTGATGGTATTCTTGATGTTGGCCTACATGCAGTGTTTCCTACCAAGAACCTGGTGATTCCCTGACTGCCTTGGCCTTGCGACGATACCTCCACATTTGCTGCTGGTGGTGTCCTAACCGGTGGGCTTACAGTGAGGGAAGCAATGTAGCGCTGCTGACTACCTTCATTCTGATCAGGTGCACCAACGTTATGGGACGTTTGGTAGTTAGTCCAGGCTTGCAAGTGCATGCTGGTTAAATGTCTATGCATGCACGTTGTATTTAAATTTTTCACATTCTGCCCTCTGCTAAAAGTCTTTGAGCATTTCTTACAGAAAACTTTGCACTGATCATTTGGATCTTGGTTAAAAAATTGCCACACTGCACTCTTCCTACTATCGAATACCTTTTCAGGCATTGCACGCTGTGCTACTTTCACCGGATGGCCACGCTGTCCTAAAACTGTTTTTGTTTTTGACACTTGTTTTTGGCCTGATATGGGCCTGCCAGATGAAAGCTGTTGCGATGTTGATGCTTGCTGCGGCTCATCCTCCTCCGCTTCAGAGCTACTGCTAGCGGCACCCTGTTCCCCCAATGGCTGCCAATCTGGGTCAACAACTGGATCATCTATCACCTCCTCTTCAATGTCCTGTGCACCTTCCTCTGTGTCACCGTGTAAGGTGCTATAGCGTTCAGGACGGGGCACCATAGTCTCATCAGGGTCAGGTTCTGGCTCAGTACACTGCGAGGGCAATGTTGTGATCTGAGTCAATGGAACAGCATAATAATCTAGCTGTGGCTGTGCATCTGTGCACTCCATGTCCGATTCATCTTGTAATGGGCTGTTAACTATTTCCCTTTCTAACCCTGGCACGGTATGTGTAAAGAGCTCCATGGAGTAAACTGTAGGGTCGCCTGCCGCATCCTTCACTTTTGCTTTGGGTGAAGGACACAAGGAACCGACTTGTTACTGACCGGGAGCATCCACTGACGACTCGCTGCTTTTATATTTTGAACTTTCTGAAGAGGAGGCGAAAGAGCTAGAGGCTGAGTCAGCAAGGAAAGCCAAAACTTTTTCCTGCTGCTCCGGCTTTAAAAGCGGTTTTCCTACTCCTAGATAAGAGAGCCTTCGAGGCCTTGTGTAGCCAGACGATGACGCTGGCTCAACAACTCGAGCCTTAGGTGCTAATTTGCTTTTCCCACTACCACCAGATGCTCCACCACCATCATTACCAGCTGGCAATGACCGCCCACGGCCTCTTCCACCAGACTTCCTCATTTTTTGAAAATGTGTCTGCTGAGTAGTAGACAGTGGTAGTTGGCGCAAAGTATTAACTGGTCTAAATGGAGGCCAGGGACCCTGTATATTTTTACTATCATCTATCATTTCAACACATTTTTATTGGCAGTGCCATTGAAGGATTTAACAGCACAGACTACACAGTGGTGGAGCCGGGAGAGGTAAGTTTTGCAAGTGGCAGAGCGCCGTTCGAGCGGGGGGGACACTCTCTCGTGGGCGGCGGTACTGGCCCAGGGCCCCTCATATTACGACGGTGTGTCTGACGTTGGTTGTGCACCACCACCGTCAGAGACACTTCATTGTACAATGAGGGACCCTGTGCCAGTGCCGTCGCCCAAGAGTGGGCACACCCACCTGTCCAGGCAAACGGCACTCGCACGGGTGCTTGCGCTAGGTGGTGACCACGGCCCTGTGGGGGGAGTCAGCCCATTTATGGAGGTAAAAAAATGGCCTATGGTGGACATTCAGCAGCTGCAAATGGAGGAATTGGAGCAGTCAGTAAGAGGAGTCCAAAAGCAAGACATTTTTCAGGCAAGCTACGTGTCAGCTGGGGAAGGTGGGGCAAAATAATTAGAAATCCATGATTGGTTCATTTTAATGAAGGTTAGATCATCAACATTTTGGGAAGTCAGACGAGTCCTTTTTTCGGTCAGTATTGAACCAGCAGCACTGAAGACTCTTACTGATAGCACACTAGCAGCTGGGCAAGCGAGCTCCTGTAATGCATATTCTGCCCATTCAGGCCAGGTGTCTATTTTAAATGCCCAGTAATCAAAGGGGAATGACGTGTGAGGGAGAACATCGATAAGGGAGGAAAAATAGTTCGTAACCATACTGGAAAAATGTTGTCTCCTGTCACTTTGAATTGATGCTGCAGTACCTGTCGTGTCTGCGGTCATTGCGAAATCACTCCACAACCTGGTCATAAAACCCCTCTGTCCAACGCCACTTCTGATTTGTGCACCTCTAACACCTCTGCCATGTTGCCCCCTGCAGCTCGTGTGAGAACCATCACCGCCGCTGTGTGCTGGGAATGCCTGAACCAAACTGTCTACAAGAGTTGCTTGTTTGGTAGCCAATATTTGCTCAAGGTTCTCATGTGGCATGATATTTTGCAATTTCCCTTTATAGCGTGGATCCAGGAGGCAGGCCAACCAGTAATTGTCATCGGTCATCATTTTGATAATGCGGGTGTCCCTTTTTAGGATACGCAAGGCATAATCAGCCATGTGGGCCAATGTTCCAGGTGTCAATTCATTGCTTGTGCTGGGTTGAGGAACACTTTCTGGCAAATCAACATCACTTGTCTCCCGCCCGCAAAAAATCTGTACCTGACCTTTGCCACACCACCAGTTTCTATTGCCCCCTGAGAAGCTTCCTCCTCCCATAAATATTCATCCCCATCATCCTCCTCCTCTTCGTCCGCCACCTCGTCCAGGAGAGTTCCCTGAGCAGACAATGGCTGACTGTCATCAAGGCTTCCCTCCTCCTCGGCTGCAGACGCCTGCTCCTTAATGTGTGTCAAACTTTTCATCAGCAGACGCATTAGTGGGATGCTCATGCTTATGATGGCGTTGTCTGCACTTACCAGCCGTGTACATTCCTCAAAACACTGAAGGACTTGACAGAGGTCTCGTAGCTTCGACCAATGCACACCTGACAACTCCATGTCTGCCATCCAACTGCCTGCCCGTGTATGTGTATCCTCCCACAAATACATTACAGCACACCTCTGTTCGCACAGCCTCTGAAGCATGTGCAGTGTGGAGTTCCACCTTGTTGCAACGTTGATTATTAGGCGGTGGTGGGGAAGCTTCAACGATTGCTGATGGTTCTGCATATGGCTGGAGTGTACGGGCGACCGGCAGATGTGCGATCAAAGTCTTCACACCTTCAGGAGCAGGGCTGGTAACCCCGGATAACTTTTCAGGAAGCACTGCACCACCAAGTTCAAGGTGTGAGCCAGGCAAGGTATATGTTTCAGTTCTGAAAGGGCTATGGCAGCCATAAAATTCCTTCCGTTATCACTGACTACCTTGCCTGCCTCAAGATGTACACTGCCCAGCCATGACTGAGTTTCTTGCTGCAAGAACTCGGCCAGAACTTCCGTGGTGTGTCTGTTGTCGCCCAAACACTTCATTTCCAACACAGCGTGCTGACGCTTACCACTAGCTGTTCCATAATGGGACACCTCGTGTGCAACACTGGCAGCTGCGGATGGAGTGGTCGTGCGATTGCGCTCTGTGGACGAGCATTCGCTTCTGCTGGAGGAGGAGGAGGAGGGGTGGCGAACGCCTACAGCCAACTGTTTCCTAGACCGTGGGCTAGGCAGAACTGTCCCACTATGGCTGTCCCATGTGGACCCTGCATCCACCACATTAACCCAGTGTGCCGTGATGGACACGTAACGTCCCTGGCCATGCCTACTGGTCCATACATCTGTTGTGAGGTGCACCTTTCTACTGACTGATTGCCTGAGTGCATGGACAATGCGGTCTTTGACATACTGGTGGAGGGCTGGGATGGCTTTTCTCGCAAAGAAGTGTCGACTGGGTAGGTCATATCTTGGTACTGCGTAGGCCATCAGGGCTTTGAAAGCTTCGCTTTCAACCAACCGGTAGGGCATCATCTCTAACGAGATTAGTCTAGCAATGTGGGCGTTCAAACCCTGTGTACGTGGATGAGAGGATGAGTACTTCCTTTTCCTAATGAGAGTCTCTTGTAGGGTGAGCTGGACTGAAGAGCTGCATATGGTGGAACTATGGGGGTGGTGGTGGACATGGCAGATTGAGAGAGGGTTGGTGATGGTATTATTGAGGTTGGCCTACATACAGCGTTTCCTACCAAGAACCTGGTGATTCCCTGACTGCTTTGGCCTTGCCACGATACCTCCACATTTGCTGCAGGTGGTGTCCTAAACGATGGGCTTACAGTGAGGGAAGCAATGTAGCGTTGCTGACTACCTTCATTCTGAGCGGGTGCACCAACGTTACGGGACGTTTGGTAGTTAGTCCAGGCTTGCAAGTACATGCTGGTTAAATGTCTACGCATGCACGTTGTATTTAAATTTAGGGGATTCTTCCCTCTGCTAAAGGTCTTTGAGCATTTCTTACAGATAACTTTGCACTGATCATTCGGATCTTGGTTAAAAAATTGCCACACTGCACTCTTCCTACTATCGCATACCTTTTCAGGCATTGCACGCTGTGCTACTTTCAACGGATGGCCACGCTGTCCTAAAACTGTTTTTGTTTCAGACACACGTTTTGGGCCTGATACGGGCCTGCCAGATGAAAGCTGTTGCGATGTTGATGCCTGCTGCGGATCATCCTCGTCCGCTTCAGAGCTACTGCCAGCGGCACCCTGTTCCCCCAATGGCTGCCAATCTGGGTCAACAACTGGGTCACCTATCACCTCCTCTTCAATGTCCTGTGCACCGTTTTCTGTGACACCGTGTAAGGTGCTATAGCATTCGGGACGGGGCACCATAGTCTCATCAGGGTCAGATTCTGGCTCAGTACACTGTGAGGGCAATGTAGTGATCTGAGTCAATGGAACAGCATAATAATCTAGCTGTGGCTGTGCATCTGTGCACTCCATGTCTGATTCATCTTGTAATGGGCTGTTAACTATTTCCCTTTCTAACCCTGGCACGGTATGTGTAAAGAGCTCCATGGAGTAAACTGTAGTGTCGCCTGCCGCATCCTTCACTTTTGCTTTGGGTGAAGGACACAAGGAAGCGACTTGTTCGTGACCGGGAGCATCCACTGACGACTTGCTGCTTTTATAGTTTGAACTTTCGGAAGAGGAGGCAAAAGAGCTAGAGGCTGAGTTAGCAATGAAAGCCAAAACTTGTTCCTGCTGCTCCGGCTTTAAAAGTGGTTTTCCTACTCCCAGATAAGGGAGCCTTCAAGGCCTTATGTAGCCAGACGATGACGCTGTCTGAACAACTCGAGCCTTAGGTGCTATTTTGCTTTTCCCACTACCACCAGATGCTCCACCACCACCACTACCACCACCATCATTACCAGCTGGCAATGACCGCCCACGGCCTCTTCCACCAGACTTCCTCATTTTGGGGTAAATGTAACCAAACTAACAACCGTTATATGGTACTATAAAACAAGGAAGAAGGTGTATATAAACTTGTTGAGAATTTAAATCTCCCTTTTTTGTGTGGGAGACTGCTGCAAAAACCAGGCCCGCTGTATTACACCACACAATGTAAGTGGCAGAAAGTGGCAGGCAGATATACGACAAACAGAACTGAAGCAGATCCACTTAGGGGCACTTTAAATCTCCCTTTATTATGTGGGAGACTGCTGCAAAAAACCAGGCCCACTGTATTACACTACACAATCTAAGTGGCAGAACGTGGTAGGCAGATATACGACAAACAGAATTGACGCAGATCCACTTAGGGGCAATTTAAATCTCCCTTTATTATGTGGGAGAATGCTGCAAAAAACCAGGCCCGCTGTATTATACTGCACAATGTAAGTGGCAGAAAGTGGCAGGCAGATATACAACAAACAGAACTGACGCAGATCCACTTAGGGGCAATTTAAATCTCCCTTTTTTGGGTGGGAGACTGCTGCAAAAAACCAGGCCTACTGTATTACACTACACAATGTAAGTGGCAGAACGTGGCAGGCAGATATACGACAAACAGAACTGACGCAGATCCACTTAGGGGCAATTTAAATCTCCTTTTTTTGGGTGGGAGACTGCTGCAAAAAAACCAGGCCCACTGTATTACACTACACAATGTAAGTGGCAGAAAGTGGCACGCAGATATACGACAAGCAGAACTGACGCAGATCCACTTAGTGGCAATTTAAATCTCCCTTTATTATGTGGGAGACGGCTGCAAAAAACCAGGCCCACTGTATTACACCACACAATGTAAGTGGCAGAACGTGGCAGGCAGATATACGACAAACAGAACTGACGCAGATCCACTTAGGGGCAATTTAAATCTCCCTTTATTATGTAGGAGACTGCTGCAAAAAACCAGGCCCGCTGTATTATACTACACAATGTAAGTGGCAGAAAGTGGCAGGCAGATATACGACAAACAGAACTGACGCAGATCCACTTAGGGGCAATTTAAATCTCCCTTTTTTGTGTGTGAGACTGCTGGAAAAACCAGGCCCACTGTATTACACTACACAATGTAAGTGGCAGAATGTGGCAGGCAGATATGCGACAACCAGAACTGACGCAGATCCACCTAGGGGCAATTTAAATCTCCCTTTATTATGTGGGAGACTGGTGCAAAAAACCAGGCCCGCTGTATTATACTACACTGTCATGGTTCTCAATGGCAAGAGAACGTAGTAAAGCATACAAAAAGGACTAGCTCTTGGAAGATGGGAACTCGAGCTGACTGTGAGCTAAACCTACCGCACAAATAACAGTGGCCGGGTAGCGTGCCTACGTTTTATCCCTAGACGCCCAGCGCCAGCCGGAGAACTGACTGACCCTAGCAGAGGAAAATACAGACCTGGCTTACCTCTAGAGAAATTTTCCCCAAAAGGCAGACAGTAGCCCCCACATATATTGTCGGTGATTTCAGAGGAAATTGACATACGAAGTATGAAGATAGGTTTAGCAAATTGAGGTCCGCTTACTAGATAGTAGGAAGACAGAAAAGGGAACTTCACAGTCAGCTGAAAACCCTTTCAAAACACCATCCTGGAATTACTTTAAGACTCTAATATCAACTCATGACACCAGAGTGACAATTCCAGCTCACAAGAGCTTCCAGCCTCAGAAATAAACAATCACAGAGAACTGGAACAAAAATGCAAAACAAACTTAGGACTACAAGTCCAACTTAGCTGATAGTAGTCTAGGAGCAGGAACATGCAACAGAAAGGCTTCTGGTAACATTGTTGGCCGGCATAGAAATGACTGAGGAGCAAGGCTAAATAGACAACTCCCACATCCTGATGGAAACAGGTGAACAGAGGCGATGAAGCACACAAGTTCAGTACCACCAGTGACCACCGGGGGAGCCCAGAAACCAAATTCACAACAGTACCCCCCCCCCTCAAGGAGGGAGCACCGAACCCTCACCAGAACCACCAGGGCGATCAGGATGAGCCCTATGAAAGGCACGGACCAAATCGGAGGCATGAACATCAGAGGCTGTCACCCAAGAATTATCCTCCTGACCGTAGCCCTTCCACTTGACCAGATACTGAAGTCTCCGTCTGGAAACACGGGAGTCCAAGATCTTCTCGACAACGTACTCCAACTCACCCTCAACCAACACCGGAGCAGGAGGCTCAACGGAAGGCACAACCGGTACCTCATACCTGCGCAACAATGACCGATGGAAGACATTATGAATAGAAAAAGATGCAGGGAGGTCCAAACGAAAGGACACAGGGTTAAGAATCTCCAATATCTTGTACGGGCCGATGAACCGAGGCTTAAACTTAGGAGAAGAAACCTTCATAGGGACAAAACGAGAAGACAACCACACCAAGTCCCCAACACAAAGACGAGGACCAACACAACGACGGCGGTTGGCAAAATGCTGAGTCTTCTCCTGGGACAACTTCAAATTGTCCACCACATGCCCCCAAATCTGATGCAACCTCTCCACCACAGCATCCACTCCAGGACAATCCGAAGACTCCACCTGACCGGAAGAGAAACGAGGATGAAACCCCGAATTACAGAAGAAAGGAGAAACCAAGGTGGCAGAACTAGCCCGATTATTGAGGGCAAACTCCGCCAAGGGCAAAAAGGCAACCCAATCATCCTGATCCGCAGACACAAAACACCTCAAATAAGTCTCCAAGGTCTGATTAGTTCGCTCGGTCTGGCCATTAGTCTGAGGATGGAAAGCAGACGAAAAAGACAAATCAATGCCCATCCTAGCACAGAACGCTCGCCAAAATCTAGACACGAATTGGGTTCCCCTGTCAGACACGATATTCTCCGGAATACCATGCAAGCGAATCACATTTTGAAAAAACAGAGGAACCAACTCGGATGAGGAAGGCAATTTAGGCAAGGGGACCAAATGGACCATCTTAGAGAAACGGTCACACACCACCCAGATGACAGACATCTTCTGAGAAACAGGGAGATCAGAAATAAAATCCATGGAGATGTGAGTCCAAGGCCTCTTCGGAATAGGCAAAGATAACAACAATCCACTAGCCCGAGAACAACAAGGCTTGGCCCGAGCACAAACATCACAAGACTGCACAAAACCTCGCACATCTCGCGACAGGGAAGGCCACCAGAAGGACCTAGCCACCAAATCCCTGGTACCAAAGATTCCAGGATGACCAGCTAACGCAGAAGAATGGACCTCCGATATGACTCTACTGGTCCAATCATCAGGAACAAACATTCTACCAGGCGGGCAACGATCAGGTCTATCCGCCTGAAACTCCTGCAAGACCCGACGCAAGTCTGGGGAAACAGCAGATAATATCACTCCATCCTTAAGGATACCTGTAGGTTCAGAATTACCAGGGGAATCAGGCTCAAAACTCCTAGAAAGGGCATCTGCCTTCACATTTTTAGAACCCGGTAGGTAAGAAACCACAAAATTAAACCGAGAGAAAAATAACGACCAGCGCGCCTGTCTAGGATTCAGGCGCCTGGCAGACTCAAGATAAATCAAATTCTTGTGGTCAGTCAATACCACCACCTGATGTCTAGCCCCCTCAAGCCAATGACGCCACTCCTCAAAAGCCCACTTCATAGCCAAGAGCTCCCGATTACCAATATCATAATTTCGCTCAGCGGGCGAAAATTTACGAGAAAAGAACGCGCAAGGTCTCATCACAGAGAAGTCGGAACTTTTCTGCGACAAAACCGCCCCAGCTCCGATTTCTGAAGCGTCGACCTCAACCTGAAAAGGAAGAGTAACATCAGGCTGACGCAATACAGGGGCGGAAGAAAAGCGGCGCTTAAGCTCCCGAAAGGCCTCCACAGCAGCAGGGGACCAATCAGCAACATCAGCACCCTTCTTAGTCAAATCAGTCAACGGTTTAGCAACATCAGAAAAACCAGTTATAAATCGACGATAAAAATTAGCAAAGCCCAAAAACTTCTGAAGGCTCTTAAGAGAAGAGGGTTGCGTCCAATCACAAATAGCCTGAACCTTGACAGGGTCCATCTCAATGGAAGAGGGGGAAAAAATGTACCCCAAAAACGAAATCTTTTGAACCCCAAAAACGCACTTAGAACCCTTTACACACAAGGAATTAGAGCGCAAAACCTGAAAAACCCTCCTGACCTGTTGGACATGAGAGTCCCAGTCGTCCGAAAAAATCAAAATATCATCCAGATACACAATCATAAATTTATCCAAATATTCACGGAAAATGTCATGCATAAAGGACTGAAAGACTGAAGGGGCATTTGAAAGACCAAAAGGCATTACTAAATACTCAAAATGGCCCTCAGGCGTATTAAATGCGGTTTTCCACTCATCCCCCTGCTTAATTCGCACTAAATTATACGCCCCACGAAGATCAATCTTAGAGAACCACTTGGCCCCCTTTATTCGAGCAAACAAATCAGTAAGCAGTGGCAAAGGATACTGATATTTAACCGTGATTTTATTCAAAAGCCGATAATCAATACACGGCCTCAAAGAGCCATCTTTTTTAGATACAAAGAAAAAACCGGCTCCTAAGGGAGATGACGAAGGACGAATATGTCCCTTTTCCAAGGACTCCTTAATATATTCCCGCATGGCAGCATGTTCAGGCACAGATAGATTAAATAAACGACCCTTTGGAAACTTACTGCCCGGAATCAGATCTATAGTACAATCGCAATCTCTGTGCGGAGGTAGTGAACCAAGTTTAGGCTCCTCAAAAACGTCACGATAATCAGATAAAAATTCCGGAATCTCAGAGGGAATAGATGACGAAATGGAAACCAAAGGTACGTCCCCATGAGTCCCCTAACATCCCCAGCTTAACACAGACATAGCTTTCCAGTCGAGGACTGGGTTATGAGATTGCAGCCATGGCAATCCAAGCACCAACACATCATGTAGATTATACAACACAAGGAAGCGAATAATCTCCTGGTGATCCGGATTAATACGCATAGTTACTTGTGTCCAGTATTGTGGTTTATTACTAGCCAATGGCGTGGAGTCAATACCCTTCAGAGGTATAGGAACTTCCAGAGGCTCTAAATTAAACCCACAGCGTTTGGCAAAGGACCAATCCATAAGACTCAAAGCGGCGCCAGAGTCGACATAGGCGTCCGCGGTAATAGACGATAAAGAGCAAATCAGGGTCACAGATAGAATAAACTTGGACTGTAAAGTGCCAATTGAAACAGACTTATCAACCTTCTTAGTACGTTTAGAGCATGCTGATATAACATGAGTTGAATCGCCACAATAGAAGCATAACCCATTTTTTCGCCTAAAATTCTGTCGTTCGCTTCTGGACAGAATTCTATCACATTGCATAATCTCTGGCGCCTTCTCAGTAGACACCGCCAAATGGTGCACAGGTTTGCGCTCCCGCAAACGTCGATCAATCTGAATAGCCATTGTCATGGACTCATTCAGACCTGCAGGCACAGGGAACCCCACCATAACATCTTTAATGGCATCAGAGAGACCCTCTCTGAAATTCGCCGCCAGGGCGCACTCATTCCACTGAGTAAGCACAGACCACTTACGAAATTTTTGGCAGTATATTTCAGCCTCATCTTGCCCTTGAGACAGGGCCATCAAGGCTTTTTCAGCCTGAATCTCTAAATGAGGTTCCTCATAAAGCAACCCCAAAGCCAGGAAAAACGCATCCACATTGAGCAACGCAGGATCCCCTGGTGCCAAAGCAAATGCCCAATCCTGAGGGTCGCCCCGGAGCAAGGATATTACAATCCTGACCTGCTGTGCAGGATCTCCGGCGGAGCGAGATCTCAGAGACAAAAATAATTTACAATTATGTTTGAAATTCTGGAAGCGAGATCTATCCCCGGAGAAAAATTCAGGCAAAGGTACTCTAGGTTCAGATATAGGAGCATGAATTACAAAATCCTGTAAACTTTGAACCTTCATAGCGAGATTGTTCAGACCTGTAGCTAAACCCTGAGGATCCATTTTCATCAGGTGAAGTCAGAACCATTCAAGGATTAGAAGGAGAGAGAGACGAAGGCTGCAGTAAGCAGAGAAGCTAGAGAATCAACTAATGAGCAAACTCAGAGAAAAAAAAAAAAAAAAAATTCTCTGCAGACTTCTTTTCTCTCCTTTCTTCTGCCAATTATTTTAACCCTCGGCCGGCCAAACTGTCATGGTTCTCAATGGCAAGAGAACGTAGTAAAGCATACAAAAAGGACTAGCTCTTGGAAGATGGGAACTCGAGCTGACTGTGAGCTAAACCTACCGCACAAATAACAGTGGCCGGGTAGCGTGCCTACGTTTTATCCCTAGACGCCCAGCGCCAGCCGGAGAACTGACTGACCCTAGCAGAGGAAAATACAGACCTGGCTTACCTCTAGAGAAATTTTCCCCAAAAGGCAGACAGTAGCCCCCACATATATTGTCGGTGATTTCAGAGGAAATTGACATACGAAGTATGAAGATAGGTTTAGCAAATTGAGGTCCGCTTACTAGATAGTAGGAAGACAGAAAAGGGAACTTCACAGTCAGCTGAAAACCCTTTCAAAACACCATCCTGGAATTACTTTAAGACTCTAATATCAACTCATGACACCAGAGTGACAATTCCAGCTCACAAGAGCTTCCAGCCTCAGAAATAAACAATCACAGAGAACTGGAACAAAAATGCAAAACAAACTTAGGACTACAAGTCCAACTTAGCTGATAGTAGTCTAGGAGCAGGAACATGCAACAGAAAGGCTTCTGGTAACATTGTTGGCCGGCATAGAAATGACTGAGGAGCAAGGCTAAATAGACAACTCCCACATCCTGATGGAAACAGGTGAACAGAGGCGATGAAGCACACAAGTTCAGTACCACCAGTGACCACCGGGGGAGCCCAGAAACCAAATTCACAACACTACACAATGTAAGTGGCAGAACGTGGCTGGCAGATATACGACAAACAGAACTGACGCAGATCCACTTAGGGGCAATTTAAATCTCGCTTTATTATGTGGGAGACTGCTGCAAAAAACCAGGCCCACTGTATTACACTACACAATATAAAAGGCAGAACGCAGATATACGACAAACAGAACTGACGCAGATCCACTTAGGGGCAATTTAAATCTTCCTTTTTTTGGGTGGGAGACTGCTGCAAAAATCAGGCCCGCTGTATTGCACTACACAATGTAAGTGACAGAACGTGGCTGGAAGATATATATTAAAAAAAAGGGACTGTACTACAATAACAATCTCCCTACAATGATCTCAGGACAAGTATGGCAGCAATAAAAAGGACTGCTGCACACAAAAGTGTGGACAAATAAACAATAGAACTGTGCAGAAAGGAGCAACAGGATTTTTGCTTTTAAAAAAGCAGTTGGTTTGCACAGCGGCATACAAACAGCAATGCAGCTATCAGGGAGCCTTATAAGCTACAGAGCTGATGCACAAAAATCTAGCCTCCACTGTCCCTGCAAAGAAAAGGTGATGTTAGACAGTGGAAATCGCTACAGCACAAGTGGTTTGGGGGTTAATCTTCCCTCCCTAACTATATCCCTTCTTCTGATGAAGCTGCAGCAACCTCTCCCTATGCTCAGATAGGCAGAAGTAAGATCGTGGTCGGCGTGCACGCCCCTTTATAGCCCCTGTGACACCGCAGAAAGCAAGCCAATCACTGTCATGCCCTTCTCTAAGATGGTGGGGACCGAGACCTCTGTCATCACGCTGCCCACACTCTGCATCCTCCTTCATTGGCTGAGAAATGGCGCTGAAAGCGTCATACGAAACGCGACTTTGGCGCGCAGATCGACGACCTCATGGCCGATCCCACAGTGGGATCGGGTCGGGTTTCACGAAACCCGACTTTGCCGAAAGTCGGCGATTTTTCAATTTGTCCGATCCGTTTCGCTCAACCCTAATAATATCTTAAGGATTAAAAAAACTATAGACTAGTGACATACTGCTATAAAAAGGATCCTAGACCATAAGAATAGAATAGAAATGAAATCCACCCTCACTTGTAGAACCAAATATGTGGTATCAATGATACCAATATAAGATCCATAGAGACCCAAGGTGACATATATGAAATACGTGCAACAATAGTAGATTACCTGTAGGATAAGCTGTTTTACATGCTGTGAAAACAGAGAGGTGACACAAGAATTACCCAGAGTCGCAATATACGTGCATAAACAGTACCTCCCTACCAAAGAAGGACATACCTGTGCAGAGGTGAACAAGGTATACAGGGCAAAGCCGCTGTCAAGGCATGGTGTGACGGGACGCCAAACGGCGTCTTCTTATGTAGGCCAGGTCAATTAAGACCCGGAAGTAAGATGACGAGGTACAGCGGTGAACGCGCATGCGCACCAACATTAAGGCACACTTTTTTTGTCATCGCTATTACTCACTGAATAACGACGATCACATGATCGGACACTGGAAAATCTGGCCCTGATAATGTTTCAGACTCTCGGGGGCTCTACAGCCTTATTCCCAATCATTTTCAAACAACGAGGGACTAAGTAACCTTATTGGCCGCCGTTTTAGTGAGCATCAGCTGTCGTTAAAGGGAATCTGTCACCCCAAAAATCGTATATGAGCTAAGCCCACCGCCATCAGGGGCTTATCTACAGCATTCTGTAATGCTGTAGATAAGCCCCCGATGTAACCTGAAAGATAAGAAAAACAGGTTATATTATACTCACCCAGGGGCGGTCCGGGTCCGATGGGTATCACGGCCCCGGGCCTCCTAGCTTCATAGGATGACGTCCTCTTCTAGTCTTCAAACTGTGGATCCAGTGCAGACGTACTTTATCTGTCCTGTTGAGGGCAAAGTACTGAAGTGCGCAGGAACCGGGAAAGGTCAGAGAGGTCCGGCGCCTGCGCACTGCAGTACTTTGCTCAGCCCTCAACAGGGCAAAGTATGCCTGCACCAGAGCCGCTGCAGGAAGACAAGAAGAGGACGTCATCTTATGAAGATGGGAGGCCCCGGACCGGACCACGACGCCCATCGGACCCGGACCGCCCCTGGGTGAGTATAATATAACCTGTTTTTCTTATCTTTCAGCTTACATCAGGGCTTATCTACTGCATTACAGAATGCTGTAGATAAGCCCCTGATGGCGGTGGGCTTAGCTCATATATGATTTTTGGGGCGACAAATTCCCTTTAAAAGCACTTCATTCAGAGTTCTTTATTTACAATATGGCTATGGCTTTACACTATGTTCCAAATTATTATGCAACTGACATTTTTATCAGATTTTCCTAAATGGTTGATGCAAATGACAGTCAGTCTAATAAAAGTAATCACTCGTTAGATTATACATCGAATTTTATTGAAGAAACCTCCCAATGATAACAGTATAATCTCCAAAATGAATAAAAACTTAAAATGCACTGTTCCAAATTATTATGCACAGTAGAATTTCTAAACATTTGATATGTTTTAAAGAACTGAAAATGCTCATTTGTGGAATTTGCAGCATTAAGAGGTCACATTCACTGAACAAAAAAGCTATTTAACGCCAAAACATCCTAACGGACCAAGTTACATGTTAACATAGGAACCCTTCTTTGATATCACCTTCACAATTCTTGCATCCATTGAACTTGTGAGTTTTTGGAGAGTTTCTGCTTGTATTTCTATGCATGAAATCAGAATCGCCTCCCAGAGCTACTGTTTTGATGTGAATTGCCTTTCACCCTCGTAGATCTTTTGCTTGATTATACTCCAAAGGTTCTCTATAGGGTTGAGGTCAGGGGAAGATGGTGGACACACCATGAGTTTATCTCCTTTTATGCCCATAGCAGCCAATGAGGGATTCTTTGCAGCATGAGATGGTGCAATGTCATGCATGAAGATGATTTTGCTCCTGAAGGCACTTTTCTGCTTTTTATACCATTGAGGAAAGTTGTCAGTCAGAAACTCTATACAGTATACTTTGCAGAGGTCATTTTCACACCTTCATGAACCTTGAAGGGCCCTACCAGCTGTTTCCCCATGATTCCGGCCCAAAACATGACTCCACCTCCTTGCTGACGGTGCAGCCTTGTTGGGACATGGTGGCCATCCACTACTCCATCCATCTGGACCATCCAGGGTTGCTCGACACTCATCAGTAAACAAGACTGTTTGGAAATTAGTCTTCATGTATGTGTGGGCCCAATACAACCATTTCTGCTTGTGAACACTGTTTAAGGGTGGCCGAATAGTAGGTTTATGCACCACAGCAAGCCTTTGAAGGAGCCTACACCTTGAGGTTCAAGGGACTCCAGAGGCACCAGCAGCTTCAAATATCTGTTTGCTGCTTTGTAATGGCTTTTTAGCAGCTGCTCTCTTAATCCTATTAACTTGCTGTCATGTCGGACGCTGTTCATACTAGGGCGTTCGACAGACAGCGGTAATTCCGCTTTTGTCCACTATTTGCTCAGTGGCGTCGGCTAGATTTTATCTAGCTGGTCCGGGGTTAATTTAGCTGGTGCTCGGATTGGAAGCTGGGTCATGCCCACTGCCTTTATATAGTTCTTCTGAACATTGGGCATCGCCGATTATAGCTTCTGTCTTGTGCTTGGTTATCTTGGTCTGGAGTGGTGATCTAGGAGAAGGAGTATCGTATCTCGTGGTGTATTTCCCTTTGTCTTATTTTCTCCTTCCTATATTTGTGTTTATTTTGCCCTGTGCATTTATAGTATATTACTGTGTGACTGCGGCGTGGTTCATATTTTCCGTTATCCTTGTCTGTGCTAACTGTGGGTATTGGTGTGTGGTCTCTTCACTGGGTGGTGGGTGGTGGTTTCAGCCTAGGGTTGAAACAGGAGATAGGGTGAGGATGGAGGCACAGACATGCACACCATCAGTGTAAACTCTGGGAGAGGGTCAGTCAGGATTTCTCTAGTCTGAGGGAAATCGCAGGGGCCCGGGTTATTAGCTCTTGCCTACCTAGACTTCCCGTGACATTATAATCGGCCAACATTATTTGAATTCCATGGATCCCATGACTTCCATAACCTGCCAGTTGGAGGCGCTGTCCCTACAGGTCACTGAGTTGAGGGGGGCAGTACAGCAACAGGGACTAGCAGTATCTAATGTGCAGGCTGGAGCGACAGGTAGAGTTGCTGAGCCTAAGTTTCCTTTGCCTGAAAAGTTTGCTGGGGAACGCAGTAAATTTGTTTCTTTTTGTGAAGCTTGCAAACTATATTTCCGTATGCGCCCGATTTCCTCGGGTAATGAGGCTCAGCGAGTGGGCCTGGTGTTGTCATTATTAAACGGGGACCCCCAAGCATGGGCGTTTTCTTTGCCATCTGATTCTGCTGCATTTGACTCTGTGGAGAGTTTTTTTTCTGTTCTTGCACACATTTACGATGATCGTGACAGAATGGCTCTAGCAGAATCTAAGATACGCACTATTCGCCAGGGGGAGCGTGTTGCAGAGGATTACTGTTCTGAATTTCGCCGCTGGGCGGTCGACACACAGTGGAATGATCCCGCGCTGCGGAGTCAGTTTATTCATGGGGTTTCTGGAAGGGTTAAAAAAGCCCTCCTGATGTACGAGACTCCTGCTTCTCTAGATTCCGCTATGAGTCTGGTTGTCCGCATTGATCGCCGTTTGTGTCAGGGGGAGCATGAGACGCCGCCTATGGGAGAGGGTTTAGGTTCACCTGAGGTTGCTGCAGGTGAGCCCACGGAGCCTATGCAAATCGCAGGGGTGTCACATGTTAAGCGTCGAGCCCCTGTGCTCAGGAAGCAGGGAGCCTGTTTTTACTGCAGTAAAACTGGTCATTTTGTTAACATTTGTCCTCTGCTGTCTAAGAAAAATGCAACGGCGGAAAACTTCTAAGCTCAGAGGGTGTGGAGGAGACCAATCTGAGCTTATGTATATCCTCCATGGAGGTTTCTCAATGCATGCTTCCTGCTAAAGTTATTAAGCTCAGAGGGTGTGGAGGAGACCAATCTGAGCTTATGTATATCCTCCATGGAGGTTTCTCAATGCATGCTTCCTGCTAAAGTTATTATCGCTGGCAGAGAGCTGCCAATCAATGTTTTTGTGGATAGTGGTTCTGCCACAAATCTCATTGATGAGGAGTTTGCGTGCACTGCCGGTTTTAGGATCGAAAAACTGCCTCATCCTATCCGCGTGGTTACCATCAATGCTGCTCCTCTCTCACAGGGGGAGATTACTGAGTTTGTGGCTGAGGTGAAACTCCACATTGGGGTTCTACATTTCGAGCAGGTTACATGTAAGGTGCTCAAGAATCTTCCTGCACAGGTGTTTTGGGGTTTTCCATGGTTGTCTATGCACAACCCGGTTATTGACTGGAAAACTCAGGACATAATTCAGTGGAGCGAATTCTGCCAGGAGAATTGCCTGGCCACATGTGTGTCTGCTGTGACTTCAAGCGTTCCTGAGTCACTTCTGGATTTTGCGGATGTTTTCTCTGAGAAGGGTTGTTCAGAGTTGCCACCACATCGCCCCTATGACTGTACTATCAGGTTTAAACCAGGGGCCAAATTGCCTAAAGCAAGGAAATTTAACATCTCCGGTCCGGAGAGACAAGGGTTAAAGGATTACATTGCTGAAAGTTTGAGCAAAGGGCACATCAGGCCTTCATCCTCGCCTGTGGCAGCGGGGTTCTTCTTCGTAAAGAAGACAGATGGCAGACTATGCCTGTGTCTGGATTTCAGGGAGTTAAACCAGATTACGGTTCGTGATCCATACCCTATGCCATTGATACCGGATTTGTTCAACCAGGTGGCAGGTGCTAAGTGGTTTACCAAGCTTGACCTCAGGGGGGGGCGTACAACCTCATAAGAGTCCTTCAAGGTGATGAGTGGAAGACGGCTTTTAAAACTCCGGAGGGTCATTTTGAAAATCTGGTGATGCCTTTTGGGTTGACAAACACGCCTGCAGTGTTTCAACATTTCATAAATGATGTGTTCTCGCATGTTTTGGGAAAATTCGTTATTGTGTACCTTGATGATATTCTCATATATACTTGCGACCGTGATACTCATTTGGATCATGTCAGGCAGGTGTTACAGCTTCTCAGAGAGAATAAGCTCTATGCAAAACTTGAGAAATGTGTATTTTCGGTTCAGGAGTTGCCTTTCTTGGGTTATATTGTGTCTGCTTCTGGTTTTAAAATGGACGCTGTTGTGAACTCTGTTTCCGGGCTCCCTCCTGTGGTCGTGAGTGGTACTGTGTGAGTTCTCTCTTTGGGCTCCTCCTGGTGGCTCTTTTTGTTAGTTTGCAGGTTTCTGGCTGGGATCAGCTGTCTCGTCATCTGCTAGTCAGGTTTCCTATTTAATCCACCTGGTCCTTCATTCCTTGCCTGTTGTCGTTGTATTCAGTGCTATTCTGATTGCTCCTGTCTACATCCGTTATCAGTCTCTCAAGAGAAGCTAAGTTTTGTTTGCTTATTTTTGCTCATCTGTGTTCAAGATGTCTCCTAGTATATGATGAGTTTTGTCCAGCTTGCTAATATGTGATTTCCTTGCTTGCTGGTGCTCTGGGGTGCTGAGTTGCTCCCCCCACATCGTTAGTTGGTGTGGGGGTTCTCGCATTCTCTGCGTGGATATTTTTGCATAGGGTTTTTTACTGACCGCACAGATCCCTTGCTATTTTCTGCTATCTAGCGTTAGTGGGCCTCATTTGCTCAACCTGTTTCATCTCTGCGTTTGTCTTTTCCTCTTAACTCACCGTTATTATTTGTGGGGGGCTTCTATATCTCTGGGGTTATTTCTCTGAGGCAAGTGAGGTCTTTACTTTCTCTTTAGGGGTAGTCAGTTTCTCAGGCCGTGAAGAGATGTCTAGGATTTCAGGAAACGTTCCACGGCTGCCTATAGTGTTTGCGGTTAGGATCAGGTTTGCGGTCAGTCCAGTTACCACATCCCCAGAGCTCGTCCTATTATCTTCTACTTAGCTGGTTAGATTTGTGATCCTAAGCCACTAGGATCATAACAGTACAACAGGCCTAAAAGTGTTTAATGCATCGCAGAAGTGGGATAAGAGAAGTCCTGAGTACAATTTTTTTCTTTTTTTCCCTCTCCCTTTGCTGCAGTCTGTCCAGCTTCTCTCATCCCCTTAATCTCTGGGTGGCTTTGAGTTCAGCTGCAGACATGGATATTCAGAGTCTGACTTCTAGTGTGGATCATCTTGCTGAAAGGGTGCAAAGCATACAGGATTTTATTGTTCACAGTCCTATGTCTGAGCCAAATGTACCTATTCCTGAGTTGTTTTCTGGAGATAGACCTAGGTTTCTGAATTTTAAGAATAATTGTAAATTATTTCTTTCTTTGAGACCTCGTTCCTCTGGTGATTCCGCTCAGCAAGTTAGAATTGTTATCTCCCTGTTACGTGGCGACCCTCAAGATTGGGCCTTCTCCCTGGCGCCAGGAGATCCTGCATTGCTGAATGTGGATGCGTTTTTTCTGGGGCTTGGATTGCTTTATGAGGAACCTAATCTTGAGAACCAGGCAGAAAAGGCCTTGCTGGCTCTCTCTCAGGGTCAGGAGGAAGCTGAGGTGTATTGTCAAATTTCGGAAATGGTCGGTGCTTACTCAATGGAATGAGTGTGCCCTGGCTGCAAATTTCAGAGAAGGTCTTTCCGAAGCCATTAAGAATGTTATGGTGGGGTTCCCCACGCCTGCGACTCTGAATGAGTCAATGGCTTTGGCCATTCAGATTGATCGGCGTTTGCGGGAGCGCAAACCTGTGCACCATCTGGCGGTGTTTTCTGAACAGAAACCTGAGTCTATGCAATGTGATAGGACTCTGACCAGAATTGAACGGCAAAATCATAGACGTCAGAATGGGTTGTGCTTTTACTGTGGTGATTCAGCTCATGTTATCTCAGCATGCTCTAAGCGTACAAAAAACTTCGCTAAATCTGTCACCATTGGTACTGTACAGCCTAAATTCATTTTGTCTGTTACTTTGATTTGCTCTCTGTCATCCTACTCAGTTATGGCTTTTGTAGATTCAGGTGCCGCGCTGAATCTGATGGATTTGTCATTTGCCAAGCGCTGTGGTTTTATTCTTGAGCCATTACAGTTCCCTATTCCATTGAAGGGAATTGATGCTACACCATTGGCCAAGAATAAACCTCAATACTGGACTCAGGTGACCATGTGTATGACTCCTGCACATCAGGAGGTGATTCGCTTTCTTGTGTTATATAATTTGCATGACGTTGTCGTGTTGGGTCTGCCATGGTTGCAGGCTCATAATCCAGTCCTGAATTGGAAAGCAATGTCTGTGTTGAGTTGGGGTTGCCAGGGAATTCATGGCGATGCTCCATTGGTATCAATTGCTTCCTCTACTCCTTCTGAAGTCCCTGAGTTTTTGTCGGACTACCAGGATGTATTTGATGAGCCCAAATCCAGTGCCCTACCTCCTCATAGGGATTGTGATTGTGCTATAAATTTGATTCCTGGTAGTAAGTTCCCTAAGGGACGACTGTTTAATTTGTCTGTACCAGAGCATGCCGCTATGCGGAGCTATGTAAAAGAGTCTTTGGAGAAGGGACATATTCGCCCCTCCTCGTCCCCTCTTGGTGCGGGATTCTTTTTTGTGGCCTAGAAGGATGGTTCGTTGAGACCCTGTATAGATTATCGCCTTCTAAATAAAATCACGGTCAAATTCCAGTATCCCTTACCATTGTTGTCTGATCTGTTTGCTCGGATTAGGGGGTCTAGTTGGTTCACCAAGATAGATCTTCGCGGTGCGTATAATCTTGTGCGTATAAAACAGGGCGATGAATGGAAAACAGCATTTAATACGCCCGAAGGCCATTTTGAGTACTTGGTGATGCCTTTTGCACTTTCTAATGCCCCTTCTGTGTTTCAGTCCTTCATGCACGATATCTTCCGAGAATATCTGGATAAATTTATGATTGTGTATCTGGATGATATTTTGGTCTTTTCAGATGATTGGGAATCCCATGTGAAGCAGGTCAGGATGGTATTTCAGGTCCTGCGTGCCAATGCCTTATTTGTGAAGGGTTCCAAATGTCTCTTCGGAGTCCAGAAAGTTTCCTTTTTGGGCTTTATTTTTTCTCCTTCTTCTATTGAGATGGACCCAGTCAAGGTCCAGGCTATTCATGATTGGACCCAACCTACATCGGTTAAGAGTCTTCAGAAGTTCTTGGGTTTTGCTAATTTTTTACCGTCGCTTCATTGCTAATTTTTCTGGTGTGGTTAAACCTTTGACGGATTTGACCAAGAAGGATTCTGATGTGACTAACTGGTCTCCTGCGGCCGTTGAGGCCTTTCAGGAGCTGAAGCGCCGGTTTTCTTCGGCTCCAGTTTTATGTCAGCCAGATGTCTCTCTTCCCTTCCAGGTCGAGGTTGATGCTTCTGAAATTGGAGCAGGGGCTGTTTTGTCACAGAGAAGCTCTGATTGCTCTGTGATGAAGCCATGTGCCTTCTTTTCAAGAAAATTTTCGCCAGCTGAGCGAAATTATGATGTTGGTAATCGGGAGTTGTTGGCAATGAAGTGGGCATTTGAGGAGTGGCGACACTGGCTAGAGGGAGCTAAGCATCGTGTGGTGGTCTTGACTGATCATAAAAATTTGATTTATCTTGAGTCGGCCAAGCGGTTGAATCCTAGACAGGCTCGTTGGTCGTTGTTTTTCTCACGTTTCGATTTCGTGGTCTCGTACCTTCCTGGTTCGAAGAACGTGAAGGCTGATGCTCATTCTAGGAGTTTTGTGCCTGACTCCCCTGGAGTTTCTGAGCCGGCTGGTATCCTCAAAGAGGGGGTAATTTTGTCTGCCATTTCCCCAGATTTGCGACGGGTGTTACAGGAATTTCAGGCGGATAGACCTGACCGTTGTCCATCAGAGAGACTGTTTGTCCCAGATAGATGGACCAGCAGAGTTATTTCCGAGGTCCATTCTTCAGTGTTGGCGGGTCATCCTGGGATTTTTGGTACCAGAGATTTGGTGGCTACATCCTTCTGGTGGCCTTCTTTGTCGCGGGATGTGCGTTCCTTTGTGCAGTCTTGTGGGATTTGTGCTCGGGCTAAGCCTTGTTGTTCTCGTGCCAGTGGTTTGCTTTTGCCTTTGCCGGTTCCTAAGAGGCCTTGGACGCATATTTCCATGGATTTTATTTCGGATCTTCCGGTCTCTCAGAGAATGTCTGTCATCTGGGTGGTTTGTGATCGTTTTTCTAAAATGGTCCATTTGGTGCCCTTGCCTAAGTTGCCTTCTTCCTCCGATTTGGTTCCGTTATTTTTTCAGAATGTGGTTCGTCTGCACGGCATCCCTGAAAACATTGTGTCTGACAGAGGATCCCAGTTTGTGTCCAGATTTTGGGGGTCCTTTTGTGCTAAGATGGGCATTGATTTGTCTTTTTCGTCGGCCTTCCATCCTCAGACGAATGGCCAAACCGAGCGAACTAACCAGACCTTGGAAACTTATTTGAGATGTTTTGTTTCTGCTGACCAGGATGATTGGGTGACTTTTTTGCCATTGGCCGAGTTTGCCCTTAATAATCGGGCTAGTTCGGCTACTTTGGTTTCGCCTTTTTTTTGTAATTCTGGTTTTCATCCTCGTTTTTCCTCGGGTCAGGTTGAGTCTTCTGACTGTCCTGGGGTGGATTCTGTGGTGGATAGGTTGCAGCAGATTTGGAACCATGTGGTGGACGATTTGACGTTGTCACAAGAGAAGGCTCAGCACTTTGCTAATCGTCGTCGCTGTGTGGGTCCCCGACTTCGTGTTGGGGATTTGGTGTGGTTGTCTTCTCGTTATGTTCCTATGAAGGTTTCTTCTCCTAAGTTTAAACCTCGTTTTATCGGTCCTTATAAAATTTTGGAAATCCTCAACCCTGTGTCATTTCGTTTGGACCTCCCGGCATCATTTACCATCCATAATGTGTTCCATAGGTCTTTGTTGCGGAGGTATGTGGTGCCTGTGGTTCCTTCCGTTGAGGCTCCTGCTCCGGTGCTGGTTGAGGGAGAATTGGAATACGTGGTGAAGATCTTGGATTCTCGTATTTCAGGACGGAGGCTTCAGTATTTGGTTAAGTGGAAGGGCTATGGTCAGGAGGATAATTCCTGGGTTGTCGCCTCTGATGTTCATGCGGCCGATTTGGTTCGTGCCTTCCATGTGGCTCACCCTGATCGCCCTGGGGGTTCTGGTGAGGGTTCGGTGACCCCTCCTCAAGGGGGGGGGTACTGTTGTGAACTCTGTTTCCGGGCTCCCTCCTGTGGTCGTGAGTGGTACTGTGTGAGTTCTCTCTTTGGGCTCCTCCTGGTGGCTCTTTTTGTTAGTTTGCAGGTTTCTGGCTGGGATCAGCTGTCTCGTCATCTGCTAGTCAGGTTTCCTATTTAATCCACCTGGTCCTTCATTCCTTGCCTGTTGTCGTTGTATTCAGTGCTATTCTGATTGCTCCTGTCTACATCCGTTATCAGTCTCTCAAGAGAAGCTAAGTTTTGTTTGCTTATTTTTGCTCATCTGTGTTCAAGATGTCTCCTAGTATATGATGAGTTTTGTCCAGCTTGCTAATATGTGATTTCCTTGCTTGCTGGTGCTCTGGGGTGCTGAGTTGCTCCCCCCACATCGTTAGTTGGTGTGGGGGTTCTCGCATTCTCTGCGTGGATATTTTTGCATAGGGTTTTTTACTGACCGCACAGATCCCTTGCTATTTTCTGCTATCTAGCGTTAGTGGGCCTCATTTGCTCAACCTGTTTCATCTCTGCGTTTGTCTTTTCCTCTTAACTCACCGTTATTATTTGTGGGGGGCTTCTATATCTCTGGGGTTATTTCTCTGAGGCAAGTGAGGTCTTTACTTTCTCCTTAGGGGTAGTCAGTTTCTCAGGCCATGAAGAGACGTCTAGGATTTCAGGAAACGTTCCACGGCTGCCTATAGTGTTTGCGGTTAGGATCAGGTTTGCGGTCAGTCCAGTTACCACATCCCCAGAGCTCGTCCTATTATCTTCTACTTAGCTGGTTAGATTTGTGATCCTAAGCCACTAGGATCATAACAGGACGCCGCTAAGGTGCAAGCGGTGTTGCGTTGGGAACGGCCTGATAACCTGAAAGCACTTCAGCGGTTCCTTGGGTTTTCTAAATACTATAGGAAGTTTATCAAGGATTTTTCTATCATTGCTAAACCGCTAATTGACATGACTAAAAAGAGTACCAATTTCTCTGTGTGGCCTGAGGCTGCTGTGCGCGCATTTGAATTTCTTAAGAACAGTTTTGTTTCGGCCCCCATTCTTGTGCAACCAGACATATAGAAACCTTTTGTCATGAAAGTCGATGCGTCTGAGGTTGGTGTAGGGGCGGTGATGTCACAAGGCTCATCCTTGAGCGATTTGCGTCCATGCGCCTATTTCTCCAAGAAACTGTCGCCCGCCAAACGTAACTACGATATCGGCATCAGGGAGTTGTTGGCAATCAAGTTGGCCTTTGAGGAATGGCGACACTTCCTGGAGGGGTCGGTTCATCATGTTACTGTTATTACCGACCATAAGAATTTGCTTTATTTGGAGTCTGCCAAGCGTCTATCTCCCAGGCAGGCTCGCTGGGCATTGTTTTTCACGCGGTTCAACTTTATTGTTACTTACAGACCTGGGTCTAAAAACACTAAGGCGGATGCTCTGTCCAGTCGTTTTCCGGGGGGAGAACCTCGGGAAGATCCGGTACCCATCCTCCAAAAGGGTGTTGTGGTTTCGGCTCTCACTACTGAGGTTGAGGCTGAGATTGCTGAGGCCCAGGAGGAGGTACCATCTGAGCTTCCCATCAACAAATCATTTGTACCGCTTCATCTCCACTTAAAGGTTTTGGCGGAGCATCATGATGCTGTCCTGGCTGGCCACCCAGGGGTTAGGGGTACCTTGGAGTTGGTGTCACGTCGGTTTTGGTGGCCCAAAATCTGACAGGACGTGGTCTCATACGTGTCTGCTTGCACCACGTGCGCTAGGGCTAAGACGCCCCGCTCCCGTCCTGTTGGCACACTACTTCCTCTCTAGGTACCTAGTAAGCCATGGACGGAGATCTCCATGGATTTTATCACGGACTTGCCCTCTTCAGCTGGGAACACGGTCATCTTGGTGATTGTTGATCGGTTTTCAAAAATGTCACACTTTATGTCATTGCCTTCGTTGCCTAATGCTAAGACTCTGGCTCAGGTATTTGTGCAGGGGGTGGTCAGACTTCATGGGGTTCCGTCTGACATCGTTTCTGATAGGGGGTCTCAGTTTGTGGCAAAATTTTGGAAAGCATTTTGCTCACAGCTGGGGATCAAGTTGTCTCATTCTTCGGCGTTCCATCCTCAGTCAAATGGTCAGACCGAGCGTATGAACCAAAATTTGGAACAGTACTTACGATGCTTTGTTTCTGACAATCAGGAGGAGTGGTCGACATTTCTTCCTTTGGCTGAGTTTGCCATCAATAATCACCGCCAGGAGTCTTCTGGGGAGTCTCCGTTTTTTTGTGTTTACGGGCTACATCCTCAATTTTGTACTTTGAGTCAGGGGGGCTCTTCCGGCATCCCGGAGGTAGACCAGTTAGGAGCAGAATTGTCATCAGTCTGGAGGAGAGTTAAAAAGCGCCTGTTGAGCGTGGGTGCTAGGTATAAACGTGAGGCTGACAGTAGGCGTGTGCCAGGTCCGGACCTGAGTGTGGATGACTGGGTGTGGTTATCCACAAAAAACATAAGACTCAAAATACCATCCCTTAAATTGGGTCCAAGGTTTATTGGTCCATTTAGGGTCGCCGCCGTCATTAACCCTGTAGCGTAACGTTTGGAGCTTCCTGCAGTGTATAAGATACACAACGTGTTCCACAGGTCATTGCTAAAAAAGATGGTGGGTCTTGTGGACGCGACACCGATGCCTTCTCCAGTCTTGGTGGATGGTAATTTGGAATTTGAAGTCTCCAAGGTGGTTGACTCTCGTGTAGTGTGCACTTAGTACACTGGCGTGGTTATGGGCCTGAAGAGAGGTCCTGGGTACCAGCCTCGGACATTCATGCGGATCGGCTGGTCAGTATGTTTCACCGCCGCCATCCGGACAAGCCGGGCCCTATAAGTTGTGAGGGCCCTGGGGTCCCTCGTAGAAGGCGGGGTACTGTCACGTCGGACGCTGTTCATACTAGGGCGTTCGACAGACAGCGGTAATTCCGCTTTTGTCCACTATTTGCTCAGTGGTGTCGGCTAGATTTTATCTAGCTGGTCCGGGGTTAATTTAGCTGGTGCTTGGATTTGAAGCTGGGTCACGCCCACTGCCTTTATATAATTCTTCTTAACATTGGGCGTCGCCGATTATAGCTTCTGTCTTGTGCTTGGTTATCTCGGTCTGGAGTGGTGATCTAGGAGAAGGAGTATCGTATCTGGTGGTGTATTTCCCTTTGTCTTATTTTCTCCTTCCTATATTTGTATTTATTTTGCCCTATGCATTTATAGTGTATTCCTGTGTGACTGCGGCGTGGTTCATATTTTCCGTTATCCTTGTCTGTACTAACTGTGGGTATTGGTGTGTGGTCTCTTCACTGGGTGGTGGTTTCAGTCTAGGGTTGAAACAGGAGATAGGGTGAGGATGGAGGCCCAGACATGCACACCATCAGTGTAAACTCTGGGAGAGGGTCAGTCAGGATTTCCCTAGTCTGAGGGAAATCGCAGGGGCCTGGGTTATTAGCTCTTGCCTACCTAGACTTCCCGTGACACTTGCCTGGCAGAAATCTTGCTCATTATGCCTTTATCAGCACAAACACATTTGTGCTCAGATACAGCCACAAATCTCTTAACACTACGATGATCACGCATAAGTTTTCGAGAAATTTCTAATGTTTTCATCCCTTCACCAAGGCATTGCACTATTTGATGCTTTTCGGCAGCAGAGAGATACTTTTTCTTTCCCATGTTACTTGAAGACTGTGACCTGCTTAATAATGTGGAACATCATTTTTAAGTAGTTTTCCTTTAATTAGAATCACCTGGAAAACTAATTATCATATGTGTTTAAGATTGATTTCAGTGATCCATTGAGCCCTGAGACACAATACCATCCACGAGTTTATTTGAAAAACAAATCAATTAAATCTTTATGACACTTAAATCCAATTTGCATAATAATTTGGAACACAGTGTAGTCTTTCAGATGCCTCTCCATTACTAACCCCTGGGCTTTATGTTAGTGGCCTTAAAACAGCTGACATCATCCCCACAAATATCACCTCACTCTCTACAGCACCAGGGTAAGTGGGAAGAGCGAGGATAAGCGCCAGATTTGGCGCATCTTATGGATGCAGCTTTTCTGGGACAGCTGAAGGATGATGCTGGTAGCCTGGAAGGAGACTAATATCCCTTTGCAGGTTGTGAAAATTACACAGGAGCCAACACAATTTTATTAAAGAACTTTATTTAAAAATAAAAAAACAAGTACAGAAAAAAACCCAACAAAACAACGATGTATGGCACATGGACATTTCTATCTATCATGTTCCTCATCACGGTCTCTATCTGAACATCTGTAATACATAATACACTTTACTTTCTACGCCGCATTTCATTCCATACACGACCCATGGACAGTGCGCTGATGTTGCATACATGTCACACGGATAGTGTGCCGATGTCACACAAGCGTCCAGCGGACAGCATGCCGGTCACGCCCTTGTCCCATAGACAGCGCATCAATGTCACGCACGCGTCACGCAGTTCGCCGATGTCACTCACGCATCCCGCGGACAGCGCAACAATGTCACACCGAGCGCCGATGTCACGAACGTGTCCCGCAGACAGTGCGCCGATGTTACATATGCATCCCGCAGACAGCACGCCAATATCACATAAGTGTCACACGGACAGCATGCAGGACGTGTGAAGGAGGCCTAAGAGAGCATCCGGGATTATATGGTGGGTTCCAAAAAACCTCCTCCAGGGGGCAGCGGGTACAACATAAGGGCAACCGCTGGCAGCCCCTCACAGGGTGAGGCAGGGACTGGGAGTAATCTGACCCCAGGCGGCAATCGCAGCATTGCTGCCAGGACAGGTGTTTTTTAGTGTATTTCTTGCAGTTTTCAGGAGGGTAGTGTTCTCGCAGGTCCACATCCTCCCGGGTCAGCACAGTGCCTGCAAAGCAACTTCCCTTCCCGTGTTCACGCAGCATCTTCCCCTCCCGAGTCTGCATACTGTCCTCCCCTCACGAATCCACTCATAGTTCTCCAGGGTTCGCACACTGTCCTCTACTCCAGACATCGCTCATCGTTCTGCCTGCACCATCCTCCGCTCCAGAATGTGCTCATTGCTCTTCACGCATCATCCTCCCCTCCTAGCTCCGCGCAACGTCCTCCTCTACAGAGTCCATTCATCATTTTCCGGGCTCCACGCACCGTCCTCCCCTCCAGAGTCAGCTCATCGTTCTCTACGCACCGTTCTCCCCTCTAGAGTCCGCACATTGTTCTCAGCGCATCATCCTCCCCTACATAGTCCCCTCATTGTTCTCCACGCACAGTCCTCCCCTCCAGAGTCCGCTCATCGTTTTCAGCGCACTGTCCGCCCCTACATAGTCCGCTCATCGTCCTCAGTGCACCGTCCTCACTTCCAGAGTTTGCTCTTTGTCCTCTGCGCACCATCCTCCCCTCCAGAGTCCGCTCATCGTTCTCCACGCACCGTCCTCCCCTCCAGAGTCCGCTCATCGTTCTTCGCGCACCATCCTCCCCTCCTGGGTCGGCTCATCGTTCTCCACGCACCATCCAGAGTCCGCTCATCGTTCTCCGCTCATCGTTCTTTCCTCCAGAGTCCGCTCATCGTTCTCCGCGCACCGTCTTTCCCTCCAGAGTCCGCTCATCGTTCTCCGCGCATCGTCCTCCCCTCCAGAGTCCGCTCATCATTCTCCGCGCATCGTCCTCCCCTCCAGAGTCCGCTCATCATTCTCCGCGCACCATCCTCCCCTCCAGAGTCTGCTCATCGTTCTCCGCGCACCGTCCACCCCTCCAGAGTCCGCTCATCGTTCTCCGCACACCGTCCTCCCCCTCCAGAGTCCGCTCATCGTTCTCCACGCACCGTCCTCCCCTCCAGAGTCCGCTCATCGTTCTCCGCGCACCATCCTTCCCTCCAGAGTCCGCTCATCGTTCTCCGCACATCGTCCTCCCCTCCAGAGTCCGCTCATCGTTCTCCGTGCATAGTCCTCCCCTCCAGAGTCCGCTCATCGTTCTCCGCACACCATCCTCCCCTCCAGAGTCTGCTCATCGTTCTCCGTGCACCGTCCTTCCCTCCAGAGTCCGCTCATCGTTCTTTGCGCATCGTCCTCCCCTCCAGAGTCCGCGCAAAGTCCTTCCCTCCAGAGTCTGCTCATCATTCTCCGCGCACCATCCTTCCCTCCAGAGTCCGCTCATCTTTCTCCGCACACCATCCTCCCCTCCAGCGTCCGCTCATCGTTCTCCTCGCACCATGCTCCCCTCCAGAGTCCGATCATTGTTCTCTGCGCACCGTCCTCCCCTCTAGAGTCCGCTGATCGTTCTCCGCGCATCGTCCTCCCCTCCAGAGTCCGCTCATCGTTCTCCGCGCACCGTCCTCCCCTCCAGAGTCCGCTCATCGTTCTCCGCGCACCGTCCTCCCCTCCAGAGTCCGCTCATCGTTCTCCCCGCACCGCCCTTCCCTCCAGAGTCCGCTCATCGTTCTCCACGCACTGTCCTCCCCTCTAGAGTCCGTTCATCGTTCTCCGCGCATCATCCTCCCCTCCAGAGTCCGCTCATCGTTCTCCGCGCACCGTCCTCCCCTCCAGAGTCCGTTCATCATTCTCCGCGCACCGTCCTCCCCTCCAGAGTCCGCTCATCGTTCTTTGCACATCGTCCTCCCCTCCAGAGTCCCCGCACCGTCCTTCCCTCCAGAGTCCGCTCATCGTTCTCCGCGCAGTCCTCCCCTCTAGAGTCCGCTCATCGTTCTCCACGCACCATCCTTCCCTCCAGAGTCCGCTCATCGTTCTCCGTGCACCGTCCTTCCCTCCAGAGTCCGCTCATTTTTCTCCGCACACCATCCTCCCCTCCAGAGTCCGCTCATCATTCTCCTCGCACCGTCCTCCCCTCCAGAGTCCGCTCATTGTTCTCCACGCACCGTCCTTCCCTCCAGAGTCCGTTCATTGTCCTCCGCGGATCGTCCTCCCCTCCAGAGTCCGCTCATCGTACTCCGCGCACCGTCCTCCCCTCCAGAGTCCGCTCATCGTTCTCCGCGCACCGTCCTTCCCTCCAGAGTCCGCTCATCGTTCTCCGCGCACCGTCCTCCCCTCCAGAGTCCACTCATCGTTCTCCCCGCACCGTCCTTCCCTCTAGAGTCCGCTCATCGTTCTCCGCGCACCGTCCTCCCCTCTAGAGTCCGCTCATCGTTCTCCCCGCACCGTCCTTCCCTCCAGAGTCCGCTCATCGTTCTCCGCGCACCGTCCTCCCCTCTAGAGTCCGCTCATCGTTCTCCGCACACCATCCTCCCCTCCAGAGTCCGCTCATCGTTCTCAGCGCACCGTCCTCACCTCCAGAGTTCGCTCTTTGTCCTCTGCGCACCGTCCTCCCCTTCAGAGTCCGCTCATCGTTCTCCGCGCACCGTCCTCCCCTCTAGAGTCCGCTCATCGTTCTCCCCGCACCGTCCTTCCCTCCAGAGTCCGCTCATCGTTCTCCCCGCACCGTCCTTCCCTCCAGAGTCCGCTCATCGTTCTCCGCGCACCGTCCTCCCCTCTATAGTCCGCTCATCGTTCTCCGCACACCATCCTCCCCTCCAGAGTCCGCTCATCGTTCTCAGCGCACCGTCCTCACCTCCAGAGTTCGCTCTTTGTCCTCTGCGCACGGTCCTCCCCTTCAGAGTCCGCTCATCGTTCTCCCCGCACCGTCCTTCCCTCCAGAGTCCGCTCATCGTTCTCCCCGCACCGTCCTTCCCTCCAGAGTCCGCTCATAGTTACTAGTACTACAGCCTGAGCGAGTGTTGACACGGTGACCATGACACCAGTTGTTCCGTGCCAGAACTAAATATGGCGGACGCAGCGTCACTTAGTAGCTATCCAATAGTGAGATCGCCGCTAGACGGGGGTGTGTCTTGTAGTCTCTGATTGGTTGCCGGTAGGAGTAGGCGGGGCATAGGTTTGGTAGACGCTATCATTCAGCAACAGGCCCTCGTCCCGCCTCTCCTCTGTGCGTTGAGTGACGCATCTCTCCGAGGAGCAGCGCGCATCATGCCTAACATCAAGATCTTCAGCGGGAGTTCCCACCAGGATTTGTCTCAGAAGATCGCGGACCGCCTGGGGCTGGAGCTGGGGCGAGTGGTCACCAAGAAGTTCAGCAACCAGGAGACGTGGTAAGATGGCCGAGAGCTGCCGGAGCCTGCACAATGGCCGGCGGTGCGGCTTGCGACTAGACTCGGGGGTCCGCGGCACGGGGAGACCCACAGCACTAGCTGCGGAGAGCGGCCGCACGGCTTCATGGGACTTGTAGTTTCATTGAGCTCCGGCTAAATGTGGAGGCGGCCAAGGAGACTCCTAGTCCCGGCATGCACCGCCGTAGATAGCGGAGACCCAACCATAGACACGTGCGCGTTACATTCTCCGAGTCCACAACGGTGTGTGGAGGCAAACATGGCGTCCTGGGCTGGTGGGAAAAGCACTGCCGCCCGGCAGCACAGGGGGCGCACTCACCACTGGTGGGAAAAGCACTGGTCCTTGATAGGCAGCATGGGGGGCGCACTCGCCACTGGTGGGAAAAGCACTGCCCCTGATAGGCAGCACAGCTTGGCACTCACCACTGGTGGGAAAAGCACTGCCCCCCAGGCAGCACAGGGGGCGCACTCACCACTGGTGGGAAAAGCACTGGCCCCTGATAGGCAGCACAGGGGGCGCACTCACCACTGGTGGGAAAAGCACTGGCCCCTGATAGGCAGCACAGGGGGCGCACTCGCCACTGGTGGGTAAGGCACTAGCCCCTGATAGGCAGCACGGGGGGCGCACTCGCCACTGGTGGGAAAAGCACTGGCCCCTGATAGGCAGCACGGGGGGCGCACTCACCACTGGTGGGAAAAGCACTGGCCCCTGATAGGCAGCACGGGGGGCGCACTAACCACTGGTGGGAAAAGCACTGGCCCCTGATAGGCAGCACGGGGGGCGCACTCGCCACTGGTGGGAAAAGCACTGCCCCTGATAGGCAGCACAGGGGGCGCACTCGCCACTGGTGGGTAAGGCACTGGCCCCTGATAGGCAGCACGGGGGGCGCACTCACCACTGGTGGGAAAAGCACTGCCCCCCAGGCAGCACAGGGGGCGCACTCACCACTGGTGGGAAAAGCACTGGCCCCTGATAGGCAGCATGGGGGGCGCACTCGCCACTGGTGGGTAAGGCACTGGCCCCTGATAGGCAGCACGGGGGGCGCACTCACCACTGGTGGGAAAAGCACTGGCCCCTGATAGGCAGCACAGGGGGCGCACTCACCACTGGTGGGAAAAGCACTGGCCCCTGATAGGCAGCACAGGGGGCGCACTCACCACTGGTGGGAAAAGCACTGGCCCCTGATAGGCAGCATGGGGGGCGCACTCGCCACTGGTGGGTAAGGCACTGGCCCCTGATAGGCAGTACAGGGGGCGCACTCACCACTGGTGGGAAACGCACTGGCCCCTGATAGGCAGTACAGGGGGCGCACTCACCACTGGTGGGTAAGGCACTGCCCCCCCCCCCAGGCAGCACAGGGGGCGCACTCACCACTGGTGGGAAAAGCACTGCCCCCCCCCCAGGAAGTACAGGGGGCGCACTCACCACTGGTGGGAAAAGCACTGCCCCCCCCCCCAGGCAGCACAGGGGGCGCACTCACCACTGGTGGGTAAAGCACTGCCCCTGATAGGCAGCACAGGGGGCGCACTCACCACTGGTGGGAAAAGCACTGCCCCCCCCCCCCCAGGAAGTACAGGGGGCGCATTCGCCACTGGTGGGAAAAGCACTGGCCCCTGATAGGCAGCACAGGGGGCGCACTCACCACTGGTGAGAAAAGCTCCACAGCTGTATGTGTCGCGGCTGTGTGACAGGCACAATACATGTATGGTGCAAAAAGAAAAAAAAGAGCATGAACCGCACATCCCAAAATCATACGTTGATCTAAAGCCGCTAGGCAAAAATTTATATACTGAACATGAGGTTTTCAGTTTAACCCCTTCCCGACCCATGACGCCTATGTGGCGTCATGGAATGATCGCGTCCCTGCAGATCGGGTGAAGGGGTTAACTCCTATTTTACCCGATCTGCAGGGAGAGGGGGAGTGGTACTTCAGCCCAGGGGGGGGTGGCTTCACCCCCCCGTGGCTACGATCGCTCTGATTGGCTGTTGAAAGTGAAACTGCCAATCAGAGCGATTTGTAATATTTCACCTAAAAAACTGGTGAAATATTACAATCCAGCCATGGCCGATGCTGCAATACCATCGGCCATGGCTGGAAAACCTGAAGTGAACCCCCCCCCCCACCCCACCGATCGCCCCCCCAGTGCTCCGTTATGGGGTCCGGTCCCCTCCGTCCTGTGCTCCGCTCCCCCGTCCTCCTGCCCGCTCCCCCCCTGCTCCTATGTCACCCCCCGGTGCTCCGACGCCCCCCCCCCCGTGCCCCGATCTCCCCCCCCCCCTTATACTTACCGAGGCTCCCGGTGTCGGTCCGTCTCCTCGCTGGGCGCCGCCATCTTCCAAAATGGCGGGCGCATGCTCAGTGCGCCCGCCGAATCTGCCGGCTGGCTGATTCATTACAGGTACATTTTGATCGCTGTGGTAGGTTCTAACACAGCGATCAAAATAAAAAAATAATAAATAAACCCCCCCCCCTTTATCACCCCCATAGGTAGGGACAATAATAAAATAAAGAAAATATATTTTTTTTCTTTTTCCACTAGGGTTAGGGTTAGAACTAGGGTTAGAACTAGGGGTAGGGTTAGGGTTACGGGTAGGGTTAGGGGTAGGGTTATGGCATGTGCACACAGAGCGGATCGGCCGCGGATCCGTAGCGGATCGGCCGCGGATCCGCAGCGGATCGGCCGCGGATCCGCAGCGGATCGGCCGCGGATCCGCAGCGGATCGGCAGCGGATTGGCCGCGGATCCGCAGCGGATTGGCCGCGGATCCGCAGCGGATTGGCCGCTGCGAATTCGAAGCAGTTTTCCATCAGGTTTACAGTACCATGTACACCTAAGGAAAACCAAATCCGCTGTGCCCATGGTGCGGAAAATTCCGTGCAGAAACGCTGCATTGTATTTTCCGCAGCATGTCAATTCTTTGTGCGGATTCCGCAGCGTTTTACACCTGTTCCTCAATAGGAATCCGCAGGTGAAATCCGCACAAAAAAACACTGGAAATCTGCTGTAAATCCGCAGGTAAAACGCAGTGCCTTTTACCTGCAGATTTTTCAAAAATCGTGCGGAAAGATCTCACACGAATCCGCAACGTGGGCACATAGCCTTAGGGTTAGGGTTGGAATTAGAGTTAGGGTTGGAATTAGGGCTAGGGTTTGAAATAGGGTTAAGATTAGGCTTGTGGTTAGGGTTACGGATAGGGTTAGGGGTGTGTTGGGGTTACAGTTGTGGTTAGGGTTGGGATTAGGGTTACGGTTGGGATTAGGGTTAGGATTAGGGTTGGAATTAGGGTTACGGGTGTGTTGCGGTTAGGGTTGTGGTTAGGGGTGTGTTGGGGTTAGGGTTGTGATTAGGGTTATGGCTACAGTTGGGATTAGGATTAGGGGTGTGTTGGGGTTAGTGTTGAAGTTAGAATTGAGGGGTTTCCACTGTTTAGGCACATCAGGGGTCTCCAAACGCAACATGGCGCCACCATTGATTCCAGCCAATCTTGCGTTCAAAAAGTCAAATGGTGCTCCCGCCCTTCCAAGCCCCGACGTGCGCCCAAACAGTGGTTTGCCCCCACATTTGGGGTACCAGCGTACTCAGGACAAACTGGGCAACAACTGTTGGGGTCCAATTTCTCCTGTTACCCTTGCAAAAATAAAAAATTACTTGCTAAAACAATTTTTGAGGAAAGAACAATTATTTTTTATTTTCACGGCTCTGCGTTATAAACTTCTGTGAAGCACTTGGGGGTTGAAAGTGCTCACCACACATCTAGATAAGTTCCTTCGGGGGTCTAGTTTCCAAAATGGGGTCACTTGTGGGGTGTTTCTACTGTTTAGGCACATCAGGGGCTCTGCAAATGCAATGTGACGCCCGCAGACCATTCCATCAAAGTCTGCATTTCAAATGTCACTACTTCCCTTCCGAGCACTGACGTGTGCCCAAACAGTGGTTTACCCCCACATATGGGGTATCAGCGTACTCGCAACAAATATTGGGGTCCAAATTCTCCTGTTACCCTTGTGAAAATAAAAAATTGCTTGCTAAAACATCTTTTTTGAGGAAAGAAAAATGATTTTTTATTTTCACGGCTCTGCGTTGTAAACTTCTGTGAAGCACTTGGGGGTTGAACGTGCTCACCACACATCTAGATAAGTTCCTTGGGGGGGTCTAGTTTCCAAAATGGAGTCAATTGTGGGGAGTTCCTACTGTTTAGGCACATCAGGGGCTCTGCAAACGCAACGTGACGCCCGCAGAGCATTCCATCAAAGTCTGCATTTCAAAACGTCACTACTTTCCTTCCGAACCCCGACGTGTGCCAAAACAGTGGTTTACCCCCACATATGGGGTATCAGCGTACTCAGGAGAAACTGGACAACAACTTTTGGGGTCCAATTTCTCCTGTTACCCTTGAGAAAATAAAAAATTGTGGGCTAAAAAATCATTTTTGAGAAAAGAAAAATTATTTTTTATTTTCATGGCTCTGCGTTATAAACTTCTGTGAAGCACTTGGGGGTTCAAAGTGCTCACCACACATCTAGATTAGTTCCTTGGGAGGTCTAGTTTCCAAAATGGGGTCACTTGTAGGGGAGCTCCAATGTTTAGGCACACAGGGGCTCTCCAAACGCGACATGGTGTCCGCTAATGATTGGAGCTAATTTTCCATTCAAAAAGCCAAATGGCGTGCCTTCCCTTCCGAGCCCTGCCGTGCGCCCAAACAGTGGTTTACCCCCACATCTGGGGTATCATCGTACTCAGGACAAACTGGACAACAACATTTGGGGTCCAATTTCTCCTATTACCCTTGGGAAAATAAAAAATTCTGGGCTAAAAATCATTTTTGAGGAAAGAAAAATTATTTTTTTATTTTCATGGCTCTGCGTTATAAACTTCTGTGAAGCACCTGGGGGTTATAAGTGCTCACTATGCATCTAGATAAGTTCCTTGGGGGGTCTAGCTTCCAAAATGGGGTCACTTGTAGGGGAGCTCCAATGTTTAGGCACACAGGGGCTCTCCAAACGCGACATGGTGTCCGCTAACGATTGGAGCTAATTTTCCATTCAAAAAGTCAAATGGCACGCCTCCCCTTCCGAGCCTTGCCGTGCACCCAAACAGTGGTTTACCCCCACATATGAGGTATCGGCATACTCAGGAGAAATTGCCCAACTAATTTTAGGATCCATTTTATCCTGTTGCCCATGTGAAAATGAAAGAATTGAGGCTAAAAGAAATTTTGTGTGAAAAAAAAGTACTTTTTCATTTTTGCGGATCAATTTGTGAAGCACCTGGGGGTTTAAAGTGCTCACTATGCCTCTAGAGGAGTTCCTTGGGGGATCTAGTTTCCAAAATGGGGTCATTTGTGGAGGAACTCCAATGTTTAGGCACACAGGGGCTTTCCAAACGCGACATGGTGTCCGCTAACGATGGAGATAATTTTTTATTCAAAAAGTCAAATGGCGCTCCTTCCCTTCCGAGCCTTACCATGTGCCCAAATAGTGGTTTACCCCCACATGTGAGGTATTGGTGTACTCAGGAGAAATTGCCCAACAAAATTTAGGATCCATTTTATCCTGTTGCCCATGTGAAAATGAAAAAATTGAGGCTAAAATAATTTGTTTGTGAAAAAAAGTACTTTTTCATTTTTACGGATCAATTTGTGAAGCACCTGGGGGTTTAAAGTGCTCACTATGCTTCTAGATAAGTTCCTTGGGGGGTCTAGTTTCCAAAATGGGGTCACTTGTGGGGGAGCTCCAATGTTTAGGCACACGGGGGCTCTCCAAACGCGACATGGTGTCCGCTAAAGATTGGAGCCAATTTTTCATTGAAAAAGTCAAATGGCGCTCCTTCCCTTCCGAGCCCTGCCGTGCGCCCAAACAGTGGTTTACCCCCACATATGAGGTATCAGCGTACTCAGGACAAATTGGACAACAACGTCCGTGGTCCAGTTTCTCCTTTTACCCTTGGGAAAATAAAAAAATTGTTGCTAAAAGATCATTTTTGTGACTAAAAAGTTAAATGTTCATTTTTTACTTCCATGTTTCTTCTGCTGCTGTGAAACACCTGAAGGGTTAATAAACTTCTTGAATGTGGTTTTGAGCACCTTGAGGGGTGCAGTTTTTAGAATGGTGTCACTTTTGGGTATTTTCAGCCATATAGAACCCTCAAACTGACTTCAAATGTGAGGTGGTCCCTAAAAAAAATGGTTTTGTAAATTTTGTTGTAAAAATGAGAAATCACTGGTCAAATTTTAACCCTTATAACTTCCTAGCAAAAAAAAAATTTGTTTCCAAAATTGTGCTGATGTAAAGTAGACATGTGGGAAATGTTATTTATTAACTATTTTGTGTCACATAACTCTCTGGTTTAACAGAATAAAAATTCAAAATGTGAAAATTGCGAAATTTTCTAAATTTTTGCCAAATTTCCGTTTTTTTCACAAATCCCAATATGTCACGAAAAAACAATCTCAGAATCGCTAGGATCCGTTGAAGTGTTCCTGAGTTATTACCTCATAAAGGGACACTGGTCAGAATTGCAAAAAACGGCAAGGTCATGAAGGGGTTAACATTCTGATCAGACTGTATGAAGCCCACTGCCACTTCACGGCAAACCTAGTAGTGGGTCCTAACGCCCTAAAGGAGCGGAGCCGTGCGGCGACCACCGCCGCAGCGGCCATGCACCAGCAGGGTGGACGGCCTGTTGCCCCACAGCACCCATGCTGCGAGACTGAGCCCCCATGACTTCAGACCGCGCCGCCCCACCGGCACAAAGCCACAGCAACAATGGCCGCCACACAGCACCAGCAACAAAAATGAAGGGAGCATTTCAACTCACCTTCCTCCAGCTCTTCAGTGAGAGCCAAGATGGGCTAGACCCCTTACTTTGCAGTCTCCTTTTGCACAATACATGTATGGAGAGCCTGATCAGCTGTTCTCCCCCACAGCTGTATGTGTCACGGCTGTGTGACAGGCACAATACATGTATATAGAGGCTGATCAGCTTTCTTCCTCCACAGCTGTATGTGTCGCGGCTGTGTGACAGGCACAATACATGTATATAGAGGCTGATCAGCTGTTCTGCTCCACAGCTGTATGTGTCGCGGCTGTGTGACAGGCACAGTACATGTATGGAGAGGCTGATCAGCTGTTCTCCTCCACAGCTGTATGTGTCGCGGCTGTGTGACAGGCACAATACATGTATATAGAGGCTGATCAGCTGTTCTCCTCCACAGCTGTATGTGTCGCGGCTGTGTGACAGGCACAATCTAATATATAAAGCTGAATGTGTGTGTGTGTGTATGTATGTATGTATGTATGTATGTATGTCCGGGATTGGCATCTGAACCGTAGCAGCTACAGCCACAAAATTTTGCACAGTCACACGTCTGGACCCCGAGAGCGTCATAGGCTATGTTGTGAGGTGAAATTTTAACCCCGCGCTTTCCAATTCACCAAACAATTTTGCCCCTATCTACATAATGGGGAAAAAGTGAAAGGAAAAGTGTTGGAGGCGTCGCAGCTACAGGCACAAAATTTTGCACAGTCACACGTCTGGACCCTGAGAGCGTCAAAGCTATATTGTGAGGTGAAATTTTAACCCCGCGCTTTCCAAGTCACCAAACAATTTTGCCCCTATCTACATAATGGGGAAAAAATGAAAGGAAAAGTGTTGGAGGCAAATTAACAGCTGCCAGATGTGAACAAGGGGGACTTAAAGAATGACAGCGATGGCACCAAAGAGTATATACTGTACAGTTGCTAAGGTGGGGCCCCAACATGGGATAATCACACCACCACGGGGATATGAACACACACACAAAATGCGCCACACACTACCACGTGCTCGAACACATATACCACCCTCAGTGCACATTTCACCACACATACACCAACCTCGCCACATAAAAGTAGAAACACAAAAGTCGCCGCTCAAAACTCGCCACGCGCAAAACTCTCCACATGCAAAACTCGCCACACGTGCAAAACTCGCCACACGCAAAACTTGCACACGCAGAAAAATTGCCACACGCAGAAAAATTGCCACATGCACAAAAGTTGCAACACATGCAAAAGTTGCCTCACACAAAACTTGCACATACTCAAAAGGCACCACACATAAAACTCGCCACGCGCAAAACTCGCCATGCGCAAAACTTGCTGCACACAACTTGCTACACTAACCTGTCACATGCAACTCGACACACAAAAAGTTGCTACACGCATGTCGCCACACAAAACTCATCTCACAAAAGTCCCTACATGCATGTCGCCACACGCAACTCAACACACACAACTTGACACACGAAACTCGCCCTAAAACACACACAAGTCTGGTATCCTTCAAAAATAAAAATCTGATTAATAAGCAGACAAACTACAAGAGCAACAAATGTACCATATAGGAATCCGGCAGCTGTCAGTCACATGACCAGTCTATTATGTGTATGTGTGAGCTAATATATACTGCCAGGGGGTGGGCTTACTGTTGGCTGGGGATTTATCAGGCTGCCATTTTAGCTTACAAATACTGAGGTAAAAATACTGACCAAATAACGTGTGAACGAGGGCTAATACAGGAGGAGATGGCATACAGCTATATACTATATACAGGAGATGACACACAGGTATATACTATTTACAGGGGAGATGACACACAGGTATATACTATATACAGGAGGAGATGACACACAGATATATACTATATACAGGAGAGATGACACACAGGTATATACTATATAGAGGAGGAGATGACATACAGGTACATACTACATACAGGAGGAGATGACATACAGGTATATACTATATACAGGAGGAGATGACACACAGGTATATACTATATACAGGAGCAGATTACCTACAGGTATATAGTATATACAGGAGGAGATGACACAGGTATATGCTATGTATAGGAGGAGATGACATACAGGTATATACTATATACAGGAGATGACACACAGATATATACTATATATAGGTGAGATGACACACAGGTATATACTATATACAGGAGATTACATACAGGTATATCTAATATATAAAGCTGAATGTGTGTATGTATGTATGTGTGTATGTCCGGGATTGGCATCTGTACCGTCGCAGCTACAGCCACAAAATTTTGCACAGTCACACGTCTGGACCCCGAGAGCGTCATAGGCTATGTTGTGAGGTGAAATTTTAACCCCGCGCGTTCCAATTCACCAAACAATTTTGCTCCTATCTACATAATGGGGAAAAAGTGAAGGGAAAAGTGTTGGAGGAAAATTGACAGCTGCCAGATGTGAACAATGAGGACTTAAAGAATGAGAGCGATGGCGACAAAGAGTATATACCGTACAGTTGCTAAGGTGGGGCCCCGACATGGGATACTCACCACACACGGGGATATGAACACAAACACAAAATGCGCCACACACTACCACGTGCTTGAACACATATACCACCCTCAGCACACATTTCACCACACACACACACACCAACCTCGCCACATAAAAGTCGAAACACAAAAGTCACCACTCAAAACTCGCTACATGCAAAACTCGCCATATGCAAAACTAGGCTCACGCAAAACTCGCCACACGTGCAAAACTCACCTCATGGAAAACTCACCTCATGCAAAACTTGCACACACAGAAAAATTGCCACATGTACAAAAGTTGCACCACATGCAAAAGTTGCCTCACACAAAACTTGCACATACTCAAAATGCACCACACATAAAACTCGCCACGCGCAAAACTCGCCATGCACAAATCTTGCTGCACACAACTTGCTACACTAACCTGTCACATGCAACTCAACACACAAAATGTTGCTACACGCATGTCGCCACACAAAACTCATCTCACAAAAGTCGCTACATGCATGTCGCCACACGCAACTCAACACACACAACTTGACACATAAAACTCGCCCTAAAACACACACAAGTCTGGTATTGTCCTTCAAAAATAAAAATCTGATTAATAAGCAAACTACAAGAGCAACAAATGTACCATATAGGAAATACGGCAGCTGTCAGTCACATGACCTGTCTATTATGTGTATGTGTGAGCTAATATATACTGCCAGGGGGGAGGGCTTCCTGTTGGCTGGGGATTTATCAGGCTGCCAATAGCAACCAATCACAGCTCAGCTTCTATTTTGCTACAGTTAATTAACCTGAGCTCTGATTGGTTAATATAGGCAACAAAGACATTCTCAGTATAACAAAGCTAATATATGTTGTGAAATGCTTCTATTTGCTTAGTTTTTGCCTTTTAATAATTACATTTCTATCTATTTGTTTTGTGGTTTTTGTGTGCAGAATAAATTTTTGTTAACACATTCTATTTTGCTAACAGCAGTCATTAACCCGGGCGAAGCCGGGTAGTACAGCTAGTACATGTATATAGAGGCTGATCAGCTGTTCTGCTCCACAGCTGTATGTGTCCCGACTGTGTGACAGGCACAATACCTGTATAAAGAGGCTGATCAGCTGTTCTCCTCCACAGCTGTATGTGTCGTGGCTGTGTGACAGGCACAGTACATGTATATAGAGGCTGATCAGCTGTTCTGCTCCACAGCTGTATGTGTCGCGGCTGTGTGACAGGCACAATACATGTATGGAGAGGCTGATCAGCTGTTCTGCTCCACAGCTGTATGTGTCGCGGCTGTGTGACAGGCACAATACATGTATGGAGAGGCTGTTCTGCTCCACAGCTGTATGTGTTGTGGCTGTGTGACAGGCACAATACCTGTATAAAGAGGCTGATCAGCTGTTCTCCTCCACAGCTGTATGTGTCGTGGCTGTGTGACAGGCACAATACCTGTATATAGAGGCTGATCAGCTGTTCTGCTCCGCAGCTGTATGTGTCGAGGCTGTGTGACAGGCACAATACATGTATATAGAGGCTGATCAGCTGTTCTCCTCCACAGCTGTATGTGTCGTGGCTGTGTGACAAGCACAATACCTGTATAAAGAGGCTGATCAGCTGTTCTCCACAGCTGTATGTGTCGCAGCTGTGTGACACACAATACATGTATGGAGAGGCTGATCTGATTCTGTGGAGCAGAACAGCTGATCAGCCGGGCGCGCTCCATGTATCCGGGTTCCCTCTGCAGCTTATTCGGTAAGCGCTATAGCTTGTCGAATAAGCAGTTACCCGATCAGATTAGCTCATTTCTAGTTTTGAGTACCTTGAGACTGTGTACTCGTCACTGGGCTACCATGCGGTCACGCACAGTAGCCATTTGGCCCTGTGCATGTTGAGATCATTAAAGATAAAGTATTAAACAGGGCTTTGGAGTTGGAGTCATGGAGTTGAAAGTGGTGTCCATTTTGGTGGAGTCGGTATAAAATGGAGCAACTCCGACTCCTAACGTCTATATCACATTGGGTGCTGTAGTACATGGCAGGATGTGCTGTAAATGTTTCCATAGTACCGTATATACTCGAGTATAAGCCGACCCGAGTATAAGCCGACCCCCCTAATTTTGCCACAAAAAGCTGGGAAAACTTATTGACTCGAGTATAAGACTAGGGGGAAAAATGCAGCAGGTACCGGTGAATTTCAAAATTAAAAATAGATGCTCCATACCGTTCATTATGGCCCCATAGATGCTCCACATAAAGCTGTGCCACATATAATGCTCTGCACCGTTCATTATGGCCCCATAGATGCTCCACATAAAGCTGTGCCATATATACAATGCTCTGCACCGTTGCCCCATAGTTGTGCCACATATATAATGCTCTGCACCATTGCCCCATAGCTGTGCCATATATATAATGCTCTGCACCATTGCCCCATAGCTGTGCCATATAGTGCTCTGCCCCATAGCTGTGCCATATAGTGCTCTGCCCCATAGCTGTGCCATATAGTGCTCTGCCCCATAGCTGTGCCATATAGTGCTCTGCCCCATAGCTGTGCCATATAGTGCTCTGCCCCATAGCTGTGCCATATAGTGCTCTGCCCCATAGCTGTGCCATATAGTGCTCTGCCCCATAGCTGTGCCATATAGTGCTCTGCCCCATAGCTGTGCCATATAGTGCTCTGCCCCATAGCTGTGCCATATAGTGCTCTGCCCCATAGCTGTGCCATATAGTGCTCTGCCCCATAGCTGTGCCATATAGTGCTCTGCCCCATAGCTGTGCCATATAGTGCTCTGCCCCATAGCTGTGCCATATAGTGCTCTGCCCCATAGCTGTGCCATATAGTGCTCTGCCCCATAGCTGTGCCATATAGTGCTCTGCCCCATAGCTGTGCCATATAGTGCTCTGCCCCATAGCTGTGCCATATAGTGCTCTGCACCGTCCATTATTGCCCCATAGCTGCTGCTGCAATAAAAAAAAATAAAACACATACTCACCTGTCTTGCAGCTCCTCGGCGCCATCTTCCCGGCGTCTCCCCGCACTGACTGATCAGGCAGAGGGCGGCGCGCACACTATATGCGTCATCGCGCCCTCTGCCTGAACAGTCAGAGCGGAGAGAGAGACGCCGGGAAGATGGCGCGACGCCCGGCGTGTGGAACCAGGATAGGTGAATATGCGATACTTACCTGCTCCCGGCGTCCCGCTCCTTCCCCCGGACAGCTGGTCTTCGGTGCCGCAGCCTCTTCCTCTGTCAGCGGTCACCGGCATCGCTGATTAGAGAAATGAATTATGCGGCTCCGCCCCTATGGGAGGTGGAGCAGCCTATTCATTTCTCTAATGAGCGGTCCCACGTGACCGCTCAGGGGAAGAGGCTGCAGCACCCGGAGACAGTGTAACAGGCAGGGGGGCGACAGGAACGCCGGAACTAGGTAAGTATATGACAGTGCTCACCCGCCGACCCCACCACCGATCATGACTCGAGTATAAGCCGAGGGGGCACTTTCAGCCCAAAAATTTGGGCTGAAAATCTCGGCTTATACTCGAGTATATACGGTAATTTTGGAAAGTGATGAAATGTCCTACAAATGTCTGTTCTGATCCTGATCTCACAATCTGGGCTGTTAGTGGAGATGAATCTGTGCTGCACTTTATATACATGCTCAGTAGTAGTGACCGGGGCTGTGGAGTCGGCAGTCAGGATGATTGAGGAGTCCGTCTTTGATTTACTGACTCCACAGCACTGGTAATAAAGGCCAGACTGTGTTTTTCGCACTAATGCATCAATCTTTTTCTTTGCAGTGTTGAGATTGGGGAGAGCGTGCGAGGAGAGGACGTCTATATTGTCCAGAGCGGCTGCGGGGAGATAAATGACAACTTAATGGAACTTCTGATCATGATAAATGCCTGCAAGATCGCATCCGCCTGTCGAGTCACAGCCGTCATCCCGTGCTTTCCATATGCACGCCAGGATAAGAAGGATAAGGTAAGGCCGCCTGTCATGTCACCACCGTCATTCCGTGCTTTCCATATGCACGCCAGGATAAGGTAAGGCCGCCTGTCACGTCACCACTGTCATCCCGTGCTTTCCATATGCACGCCAGGATAAGGTAAGGCCGCCTGTCACGTCACCACTGTCATCCCGTGCTTTCCATATGCACGCCAGGATAAGGTAAGGCCGCCTGTCATGTCACCACTGACATCCCGTGCTTTCCATATGCGCGCCAGGATAAAGTAAGGCCGCCTGTCACGTCACCACTGTCATCCCGTGCTTTCCATATGCACGCCAGGATAAGGTAAGGCTGCCTGTCTCGTCACCACTGTCATCCTGTGCTTTCCATATGCACACCAGGATAAGGTAAGGTCGCCTGTCACGTCACCACTGTCATCCCGTGCTTTCCATATGCACGCCAGGATAAGGTAAGGCCGCCTGTCTCGTCACCACTGTCATCCTGTGCTTTCCATATGCACACCAGGATAAGGTAAGGTCGCCTGTCACGTCACCACTGTCATCCCGTGCTTTCCATATGCACGCCAGGATAAGGTAAGGCCGCCTGTCTCGTCACCACTGTCATCCCGTGCTTTCCATATGCACGCCAGGATAAGGTAAGGCCGCCTGTCACGTCACCACTGTCATCCCGTGCTTTCCATATGCACGCCAGGATAAGGTAAGGCCGCCTGTCTCGTCACCACTGTCATCCCGTGCTTTCCATATGCACGCCAGGATAAGGTAAGGCCGCCTGTCACGTCACCACCGTCATCCCGTGCTTTCCATATGCACGCCAGGATAAGGTAAGGCCGCCTGTCTCGTCACCACTGTCATCCCGTGCTTTCCATATGCACGCCAGGATAAGGTAAGGCCGCCTGTCACGTCACCACTGTCATCCCGTGCTTTCCATATGCACGCCAGGATAAGGTAAGGCCGCCTGTCACGTCACCACTGTCATCCCGTGCTTTCCATATGCACGCCAGGATAAGGTAAGGCCGCCTGTCTCGTCACCACTGTCATCCCGTGCTTTCCATATGCACGCCACGATAAGAAGGATAAGGTAAGGCCGCCTGTCTCGTCACCACTGTCATCCCGTGCTTTCCATATGCACGCCACGATAAGAAGGATAAGGTAAGGCCGCCTGTCACGTCACCACCGTCATCCCGTGCTTTCCATATGCACGCCAGGATAAGGTAAGGCCGCCTGTCACGTCACCATTGTCATCCCCTGCTTTCCATATGCACGTCAGGATAAGGTAAGGCCGCCTGTCACGTCATCCCGTGCTTTCCATATGCACGTCAGGATAAGGTAAGGCCGCCTGTCTCGTCACCACTGTCATCCCCTGCTTTCCATATGCACGCCACGATAAGAAGGATAAGGTAAGGCCGCCTGTCACGTCACCACCGTCATCCCGTGCTTTCCATATGCACGCCAGGATAAGGTAAGGCCATCTGTCACGTTATCCCATTTCCCATATGCACGCCAGGATAAGATGGAAGAGGTTAGGCCGCCTGCACACTGTAGTGTTAGGGCCTGACCGTCACAACTACAACTGTACTATTTGCATGCAATTCACATCTTTTCAGTAAGTAACGTGGCTTTGTCTGCTGCACCTGTGTAAGGTAATAATTGGACTGTGCGCCATGGTGGAAGGTGCGAATGTCCTCACCTCTTGATTTCTTCCAGTCACGAGCTCCAATCTCTGCTAAGCTTGTCGCCAATATGCTGTCTGTGGCGGGCGCTGACCACATCATCACCATGGACCTTCACGCCTCCCAGATCCAGGTATTTCATGCTTTTGTTTTAAAGCCCTTTTTCCAACTACAGGACTTTTGTCAGTAGGATCCACCATCCCAAGCAGTCTACATGGGTGTTGGTCATGGGGAAGCTGAATAACATAATACCTGGATATCTGTCATCCAATTTTTTTTATTTGGAAGAAATCCATATTTTTCTTAATCTAAATGGGCTGTTAAGATCTCCCCTAGAATCTGCCTCCAGAGCTTGTCAATGACTGGCATTACCAGTGTGAGACATGTAATAGCTGACAGTCTGCTCTCTTGATCTCACTGCTGACCGCTATGTGGTTATACAATCCTCATAGAAGTAAGATCTCATTGTTAGAGGATGGAGCACAATGGATAGTAATAAGTATTCTGGAATAAAGGAGCAAAAGTGTACTTACATTGGTCAGAGAAATAGATTTTCTGATTCTTAGGTTTGGAACATAAAATCCTATAATGTTAGAGATGGAAGGAACCTCCAGGGTCATCGTGTCCAACCCCCTGCTCAATGCAGGAGTCACTAAACCATCTCAGACAGAGGTCTGTGCAGCCTCTAAAGACTTCCATTGAAGGAGAACTCGCCACCTCTCCTGGCAGCTTTTGCCACACATTGATCACCCTCATAGTCCTCGTTTTTTTTTCCAATATCTGATCTGTATCTTCTCCCTTTGTTTCCACGTGTAACTGAGAATGATGATCCCTCTACACTGTGAAGGTCCTTCAGGTATTTGTAGGCATCTATTAAGTCTCCCCTTAGCCTTCTTTTTTGCAAGTTAATCTTTGCCAGATGCTTCAACCGTTCCTCATAAGACATACTTTGCAGTCCTTTCACCATCCTGGTCATTCTCTGAATTTGCTTCAATTTTTCAATGTCTTTTTTTAAAAATGTGGTGCCAAGAACTTGGCACAGTATCCAGATGAGGTGTGACCAGGGAGTAGAGGGGGGGTGGGGGGGTAATTACTTCACGTGATGTGGAGTCTGTTCTTCTCTTAATACATCCTAGAACTGTGTTTGCCTTTTTGCTGCTTAATCACACTGTTGACTCATGTGCACTCAGATCTATTATTATACCCAAGTCTTTTTCATGCGTGCTGTTGCTTAGTTCTATTCCTCCCATTCTATAGATGTTTTCGTTTTTGTCTGACTGCTGTGCTTGCCAACAAAAGTTTTGCCACGAAGTATTAAGTCTTGTTTGCCAGTGGGATCAAATACTTATTTCTCACTGCAAAATACAAATAAATGTATATAATTTATACAATGTGATTTTCTGGATTTTATTTTTGATATTCTATCTCTCAATGTTAAAATTAACCTACCCTTAAAATTATAGACTGTGCATGTCTTTGTCGGTGGACAAACTTACAAAATCAGCAAGGGATCAAATACTTATTTCCCCCACTGTATTCATACCTCACCCACAAAAGAAACCAGGACTGCTATGGGAAATTACCATCCCAACCCCCACAATGTAGGACAAGCAAGAAATCCAAACTTAAATTATCCAACGTCAACAAAGACTATACACAGGAGAGGACAAATGGCCACAGTAGAAAGCAATACATCAACACTAGGTATTGCACAAGCCAACTACTAGTTTAGTTTATCGACAACGTCCAAACAGTGAGTGCCCAAGCCTACCCCACACTCGGGTACTGCATCTGAACCATCTGATAAGCTGAGCATGCCATATCCCTCTCCACCCACGTCTCTGCGTGCCATATCCCCCTCCACTCTGCGTGCCATATCCCTCTCCACCCACCTCTCTGCGTGCCATATCCCTCTCCACCCACCTCTCTGCGTGCCATATCCCTCTCCACGCACCTGTCTGCGTGCCATATCCCTCTCCACGCACCTGTCTGCGTGCCATATCCCTCTCCACGCACCTGTCTGCGTGCCATATCCCTTTCCACCCACCTGTCTGCGTGCCATATCCCTCTCCACCCACCTGTCTGCGTGCCATATCCCTCTCCACCCACCTGTCTGCGTGCCATATCCCTCTCCACCCACCTGTCTGCGTGCCATATCCCTCTCCACCCACCTGTCTGCGTGCCATATCCCTCTCCACCCACCTGTCTGCGTGCCATATCCCTCTCCACCCACCTGTCTGCGTGCCATATCCCTCTCCACCCACCTGTCTGCGTGCCATATCCCTCTCCACCCACCTGTCTGCGTGCCACATCCCTCTCCACCCACCTCCCCATTGCAGTTGACACTGAGTAATGTTAGGGAACTTCTAGAAAGAGAACTGCTGAATTCCTGCTTGTGAACTGTACATGAGAATTCAGCCACCGTGCTCTCCCCTCCCAATATCTTCTTGAATTTAACCCTAACTTTGTGACCTGCCTTCTTGACTCTCCTGTACCAATCATTCTTGATACTATTAAAGAGTGAACCTCTGGAGCAGTTCTGTTTCTTAACCACATTGTCACCATTTTAGAGCTGCCTTCCCCAAAAATTACTGGAAACTATTGCCAAACTATTTACCAGCCAGAATCGGAGGGACAAAAATATAAATGTGGGTGTAGAGATGGTTATAAAGAAAAGGGGAGTACCCTTGTTAAATCCAGTCTCCTTAATGTACTTCTTCAATACAATCATAATTACAAAAGGTATTCTAGTAATTCCCATCTCCAGTTGCGATGATACTTGGTGAATGATGATTAAATACTTCTTCTTCAGGGTTTCTTTGATATTCCTGTGGATAATTTATATGCTGAACCTGCGGTCTTGAAATGGATTAGAGAAAACATAGCGGAATGGAAAACTTGCACCATAGTGTCCCCAGATGCCGGTGGTGCCAAGAGGTGAGATGCCTGTCCTAGATAACATTATCGGTGGTTTGTGTCAGGCAAGCCAGAAGTCCCCAGATACTGGTGGTGCCAAGAAATGAGATGCCTATCCTAGATACCTATACATAGATAACATTATCAGTGGTTTGTGTCAGGCAAGCCAGATGTCCCCAGATACTGGTGGTGCCAAGAGGTGAGATGCCTGTCCTAGATACCTGTACATAGATGACATTATTAGTGGTTTGTGTCAGGCAAGCCAGATGTCCCCAGAAACCAGTGGTGGTAAGAGGTGAGATGCTGGATTACTATCAATGATTTGTGTCAGACAAAAGTCCATCAACCCATAGTGTGATTGAGAACAGAGTTCCCCGACTTAATCACCGGGGCAGCACCAAGGAAATCATGAAAACATTGTTAATGAGGGCACTGATGTAGGGGAAGGCAAACACCCCTTGGGTAGATGCTAATTGCCTAACATTAGTGGAAAACTGTGTACCATCTTCTAAAGGCTGTAATAAATTTGACTCCTAACACGAAATAGCTATGAATCTGACGATGTCTCATTTGTATGCGGACTTTTGCTGATGCTCAATTATTTTTTTATTTTTATTTTTTTTCATTTTATCCGATTAGAGTTACGTCAATTGCTGATAGACTGAATGTGGACTTTGCTTTAATACACAAAGAAAGGAAAAAAGCCAACGAGGTGGACCGAATGGTCCTTGTGGGAGACGTGAAGGATAAAGTGGCCATTCTGGTCGATGATATGGCCGATACCTGCGGGACCATTTGTCATGCAGCAGATAAGTGAGTGGAAAAGCCTTGTATTAAGAAACACAGGATGTCCCCATGCTACTGTACAAAGGCCAGGCATTATCTAATATATAAAGCTGAGTGTGTGTGTGTGTGTGTGTGTGTGTGTATGTATGTCCGGGATTGGCATCTGCACCGTTGCAGCTACAGCCACAAAATTTTGCACAGTCACACGTCTGGACCCCGAGAGCGTCATAGGCTATGTTGTGAGGTGAAATTTTAACCCCATGCGTTCCAATTCACCAAACAATTTTGCCCCTATCTACATAATGGGGGAAAAAGTGAAAGGAAAAGTGTTGGAGGCAAATTGACAGCTGCCAGATGTGAACAAGGGGGACTTAAAGAATGAGAGCGATGGCGCCAAACAGTATATACTGTACAGTTGCTAAGGTGGGGCCCCCGACATGGGATACTCACCACACACGGGGATATGAACACACACACACAAAATGCGCCACACACTACCACGTGCTTGAACACATATCACCCTCAGCACACATTTCACCACACATACACCAACCTCGCCACATAAGTCGAAACACAAAAGTCGCCGCTCAAAATTCGCCACATGCAAAACTAGGCTCACGCAAAACTCGCCACACGTGCAAAACTCACCTCATGGTAAACTCTCCACATGCAAAACTTGCACACGCGGAAAAATTGTCACATGCACAACAGTTGCAACAAACAAAGTTGCCTCACACAAAACTTGCACATACTCAAAACGCACCACACATAAAACTCGCCATGCGCAAAACTTGCTGCACACAACTTGCTACACTAACCTGTCACATGCAACTCGACACACAAAAAGTTGCTACACGCATGTCGCCACACAACTCATCTCACAAAAGTGTCTACATGCATGTCGCCACACGCAACTCCGCACACAACTTGACACATGAAACTCGCCCTGAAACACACAAGTCTGGTATTATCCTTCAAAAATAAAAATCTGATTAATAAGCAGACAAACTACAAGAGCAACAAATGTACCGTATAGGAAATACGGCAGCTGTCAGTCACATGACCAGTCTATTATGTGTATGTGTGAGCTAATATATACTGCCAGGGGGGAGGGCTTCCTGTTGGCTGGGGATTTATCAGGCTGCCAGTTTAGCTTACAAATACTGAGGCAAAAATACTGACCAAATAACGTGTGAACGCGGTCTAATACAGGAGAGATGACACACAGGTATATACTATATACAGGAGGAGATGACACACAGGTATATACTATATACAGGAGGAGATGACACACAGGTATATACTATATACAGGAGGAGATGACACACAGGTATATACTATATACAGGAGGAGATGACACACAGGTATATACTATATACAGGAGGAGATGACATACAGGTATATACTATATACAGGAGGAGATGACACACAGGTATATACTATATACAGGAGGAGATGACACACAGGTATATACTATATACAGGAGGAGATGACACACAGGTATATACTATATACAGGAGGAGATGACATACAGGTATATACTATATACAGGAGGAGATGACACATAGGTATATACAGGAGGAGATGACATACAGCAGGTATATACTATTTACAGGGGAGATGACATACAGGTATATACTATATACAGGAGATGACATACAGGTGTATACTATATATAAGGGAGATGACAAACATGTATATACTGAGGTGAAAATGAGAGGTGTGAGGTGAAAATGAAAAGGTGTGAGTGCAAAATGAGGAGTGAGGGAAAATAGTGGAGTGATCGGAAAATGACAGATGTGAGGTCGAAATGACAAGTGTTGGGGGGGGAATGAGAGGAGTGAGGGGGAAAATGAGAGATGTGAGGGGGAAAATAAGAGAAGTGAGGTGCTATAAGTAACCACAGGTATTTATTTACTATGCCCAGGCAACGCCGGGAGTATGTATGTGTGTGCGTGTGTGTGTATGTATGTATGTATGTATATATATATATATATATATATATATATATATATATATATATATATATATATATATATATATATATATATATATATATATATATATATATATATATATATATATAATATATATTTGTTACCCTCTTCGTTGGATTTCTGTTATACTGCAGTTCTAGACTCCGGGAGCTCATCCAGAAAAGCAAGACATTCCATGTGCAAAAAAAGATTTAGATAGCACTCACCGGTCCTTAAAACTTCATGCTTTATTCAGATACTTAAAACATCATGGATTGGAGAACAGGTTAACAAGGTGTGCGAGCCAGTGCTGACGAAGGCCGTTTCGCGCTGCACGGCGCTTCAACTGGTTTAAAGGGGTTTTGTTTCTTTTAGCACTTGTCTTTTTTGTCCACTGAATCAAGGGTAGAGGTTATCTATTCGTAAGGGGAGTCATACTCTGATCTGGGTGGAGGCTCTGGTGGTCATAGCTGCTTATCCTTTTTATAGGGGACAACCCCTTTATTTCTCCTGGTAACACCCTGTTGCTCGATATATGTAGTGCTCAATTACAGGCTTTTGGTACAAAGAACGGAAAAAGATCTATGGTCAGTGAAGAGAACTTGTGCCGCCCTTTATGCCCCTCTAACCATCCCTAGTATGAGAAGTCATGAATCGACTGCATCCCCAAGCATATTGCAGGAAGAAATGCTTATATGCAATGTGATCCTGGACCACTCCAGCTTGTAATCGCACCCACCCGGGACTGATAGGTGGACAGGACCCGGACATCAGATCTGATCTGATCAGTAGTGGTCCATCAGTCCAGCCCCTGTGGGCCTGGCCACACCTGCTGAGGGTCACTGTCCTTGAATCCGCAGCCCGGACTGACAAAAGTTTTTAAAAGTAGGGGGTTTATCTTGTCCTCCTCCCCAACCTGTGTAGCGCTGGGGATATCAGCTCCATCTTGGGGATGCAAGCTTAATGACTTGGACAGTACTGGGGTTATTTTCGGAGTCATAAAGGACATGCCGGGTTGCCTTTTGAACAGCGCCAAAGTTTTCCTCTACACATTGATTTTTCTTCACCGGCACAGCTCACTCCATCGTTTTTCTTTGCAGCTCAGTAATGTCCGACCTTCTGCGGACGATTATGTTATGTTAGGTCTGTACCTTTCTTTTATGGGGTATATTATGTTACTAGATGGTGGCCCGATTCTAACGCATCAGGTATTCTAGAATATGCATGCCCACGTAGTGTATTGCCCAGCCACGTATGTCACAGGTTAAAAAATAAACATATACTCCCCTTCCGAGGGCTCCTTGTAGTCCTGTTGCCTGTGTGCGGTGCACGCGGCAGCTTCCGGTCCCAGGGTTGGTATGAGCGGTGGACCTGTGATGACGTCGCGGTCACATGACCGTGACGTCATGGCAGGTCCTTCTCGCGCAGGACCTGTGATGACGTCGTGGTCACATGACCGTGACGTCATGGCAGGTCCTTCTCGCATACCATCCTTGCCACCGGAACCTGCCGCTTGCATGGATCGGTCACCGGAGCGTCGCAAGGAGCGGGAAAGGAGGCGGAAGGTGAGTATATAATTTTTTTTTATTATTATTTTTAACATTAGATCTTTTTACTATTGACGCTGCATAGGCAGCATCAATAGTAAAAACTTGGAGACACAGGGTTAATAGCGGCGGTAACGGAGTGAGTTACCCGCGGCATAACGCGGTCCGTTACCGCTGACATTAACCCTGTGCGAGTGGTGACTGCGGGGAGTATGGAGCAGGCGGCGGGCACTGGCTGTAGGGGAGTAGGGAGGGACTAATCGGACTGTGGCCGTCGCTGATTGGTCGCGGCAGCCATGACAGGCAGCTGGCGAGACCAACCAGCGACTTGGATTCCATGACAGACAGAGGCCGCGACCAATGAATATCCGTGACAGACTGAAAGACAGAAGGACCGAAAGACGGAAGTGACCCTTAGACAATTATATAGTAGATGCCTCTGTACCATCTGTTATGAGGTATATTATGTTATACCTCTGTACCGTCTGTTATGGGGTATACTATGTTATACCTCTGTATCTTCTGTTATGGGGTATTATTATTATTATTATTATTATTATTACTACCGTACTAGATGGTGGCCCGATTCTAACGCATCGGGTATTCTAGAATATGCATGTCCACGTAGTATATTGCCCAGTGCCGTAGTATATTGCCCAGTGCCATAGTATATTGCCCAGTGCCGTAGTATATTGCCCAGCCACGTATGTCACAGGTTAAAAAATAAACATATACTCACCTTCCGAGGGGCCCCTTGTAGGTGTCGCCTGTGTTCGGTTCAGGTGGCAGCTTCCGGTCCGAGGGTGTGATGACGTCGCAGTCACATGACCGTGACGTCATGGCAGGTCCTTGTCGCACACCAACCTTAGCACTGGAACCTGCCGCTTGCATGGACCGGTCACCGGAGCGTCGGAAAGGCGGCGGAAGGTGAGTATATAATTTGTTTTGGTTTTTTTTTAGTTATTTTTAACATTAGATGTTTTTACTATTGAGGCTGCATAGGCGTACCTTCTGTTATGGGGTATATTATACCTCTGTACCCTCTATTATGGGGTATATTATGTTATGTCTGTAGCTTCTGTTATAGGGTATATTATATTATGTTATGCTTCTATAGATCCAGAGGCGCGGAAACAAACTGGGCAAGAAAAGGCTGCATACGCAGAAATGGGGGCCAAATCACTGTGCCAGAGACCGTATGACAAATATCTAGTGAGTAACCGATTCACGGTGCCAGAGACCGTATGGCACATGACGTATAGTGAGTAACCGGTTCACGGTGCCAGAGACCGTATGGCACAAGATGTCTAGTGAGTAACCGATTCCCAGTGCCAGTTTCCTTATGGCACATGAAGTCTAGTGAGTAACCGGTTCACAGTGCCAGAGACCGTATGGCACATGACATCTAGTAACTTAAGGTACTAGGCGCAATCATCGTTGTAATTATTTATCCAAACAAGCCGATCTTTTTTCTTAACCAGCTGTGGTCTGAGGTGCCACAACACCATTTACTGTGGATTATACGGTTTTACTTATTAATAACATGACTATTCCTAAAGGCTAGTTATTGTGAACTATGATGTTATATCATTTTAAATATTATTGTATCATTCACTTTCTGAAGCTTTAAGTCTTCCTTCCTATGGCAATGGGTACATTTATTTTAGACTTTCATTACTATTTATGATTATGTATAGTGAGTAGTGCAATGGAATTTTTGCGTTTTATTGTATGTAGACAAATTGTCCAATTTTTTTTTTTTTACGCGGGATCCATGCTTCTGTCTGCAGTTTTTATAACTTTTTTTATTTGGTCATCCATGTCCGCATCACGAGAGAGGATATCTGCCCACTAAGGACAGGAAACCTACAGCCTAAAAAGGGTGGCACCTCTATCCCACAAAGTTGGTTTCCTGCCCTTGATGGGGGAACCTGTGACAGACTTACCTGTTGAAGATTTGACAGAGGATTTGCTTTCCTACTCCAGCTGGCTGATTTAGGCAGGGATCCCTTTTCGGTCTCGGCCATCACAGGGCTCCCGGAGGCATCACACGGCGCTCAAGGTGGCTGGCACATGGATGTAATGGTATGGTGAGCAGCGTACCCTGCCTGCGGATAGCAGCTCTAGTATGTCTCAGGTGGCAGGTATTCTATGCCTGGAGGCGTGCCTGATGACATCATTGGGAGCCACCATGACGTGCCTCAGGGACTGTTGCATATGGTTCGCTCCATAGGCATGATGAAAGCACTAGTAGGCGGGCCCTTCCAAGGGGTGTGTTTAAAAAAAAAAAAATTGAGTGCCAGAAGCTGCGCAGGACCTGGATGTAATTATGTATCGATAGAAGGAGCTGATATATAGTGGGCCGGCATCACTGCTCAGGGTTCCTATCCCAACTGTCCCTTGTTAGTGTATGGAGTTGCAGCATGAACAGCAAGAGCGTGTGGAGCATTGCCATTTTCAGGTCAACAGAGGAAGCGGGACCACAGAAAGGCATGAATCTGCAAGTAGGTCAAGTCTTTGACGCTTCAGCAGGATGGATGAATCCGCAGCTTCCAGTGATGATCTCCCGGCTGAGAAGGGTCCTTCCTTCAAAGCAATTACCATTTGACTGAGACGACATAGTAAGTGATCTTTGTGGTAGTTCACTTTGTAATTGGGTGTCCACTTCTTTCTTGTCTATTTCCGCCAGGGAAAGAACTAGCTACCAGTGTGAAAGCTATCTTTAAAACAGAAATCGGCAAGGCTCTCTCTAAGAAAGGGAAACAGAAGAGGGCGTAGGATAGGGATGTCTCCTGGTTTCTGATGCCTCCCTGACATCCGATTATGAGCGTAGTTAAGCTGGTTCCTCATAGTCTGCCTCATCCTTGGATGGTGGCGCTGGGCGCCATTGTTACCCGTTAATTGAGGTTGATGGACTGATTAAAGAGATTCGACTTACCATGGGCATTTTGGATGCTAGGCCTGAGAGGTCAGTGCAGGATTTGATGTTCTGTGGCCTAGATCAAAGGAAGAAAAGGTGTTTCCCATTAAATGAGAAAATCCTGCAGCTGGTACAAAAAGAATGGAATAAGTCTGAAAGGAAATGCTCTTCCCCCTTCGCTCAAAAGTAAATCCCCCTTTGTGGAACCTTCTGTCTTATTGGGAAGAAGCCCCAGACTCGATGTGATTACTAAATCGTCCAGGAGCGCCTCTCTGCCCTTTGATATAGGGGCTTTGAGGGACCCACTTGACAGAAAAGCTGACGCCTTTCTCAATGGCACTTGGGAGACATCAGCACGTGCCCTGATGTCTGCTGTAGCAGCAACATGCACTGCAAGATCATTGATGATCTGGCTGGAACAACTGGAATCCTAGCTGAGACAGGGTGGCAAGAAATGATGTCTGTTCCACCATTTGGCAGATGCCTCAGCAGACTGTGAGGCTGGCGGGAAAAATCAGCGGCCCCTTCCAATAATGCCTGCCACGATAATATAAATACGCCATGGCTTTCCAGACATGCTGTGGGCTCTGACCCCACCCCTCATCCCTTCTTCAGCTGCATAGGAAACTTTTTCTCACTACACACTCTGTGCATCCTGAAACCAATGTGTAGCCGCCCCCACTGAGTGGTTTATGACTTTACGCTGGCTAAAGGCAGCTGTAGTAACTTGCTCTTTTGGTCCTGGAAAAACTTAATAGTAAGGCATAACTTGACCCCAATTAGAGGCAGAGATATAAAAGCTACATATTCCGAGTGCCCACCGAGGGATCTATACCCCACTGAAATCGCTAGGATTAAAACCCAACGAAAGTAAAGGAACGGATTTCTCTGTAAGCAGGTCATGTATCCACTGTGTGTTTATACTTAAATGAACCCCCATGTTACGCTGACCATAATAATTGTTGCTCATCTACGAGGTTCATAGGGTGAGATATAGTTTGAGATGGTTTTCCATAACTGTGGAAAATGGGAGTATTCATCCTCCTAGTGAGGTCACCACAGGGGGAGTGCCTTGGTTTTGGGCACAAGTATAAGGCCGGCGTCACACTGGCATGTTTTACAGACGTATATGAGGCGCAGAAAATACAGATTGGATACGGTACCATGATTCTCTATGGCCCTGCTCCTATCTGCCGTATTTTACTGATCCGTATTGTACGGCCGTAGAAAATCGCAGCATGCTGCGTTTGTCAGCGTATTGCGCAAAAAATCCGCCAATGAAAGTCTATGGTGGCGAGAAAATTACAGATTACACACGGATCATGCGTGTGACTTGCGAGAAATACTCAGTATATATATATATATAATTTTTTTTTTTATTTATTTATTTTTAATTCAGCGCAAGATAGCATAAAAGCCGGTAATTCAATTGCCGGCTTTTGCTCTCTCCTTCACAAACCCGACAGGATATGAGACATGGTTTACATACAGTAAACCATCTCATATCCCTTTTTTATTACATACTCCTCTTTACTAGTGTAACAAGTGTCTGTGTGTAAAATTTTGAAGCTCTAGCTATTAAATTAAAGGGTTAAATCCTGGAAAAAATTTGCGTGGGCTCCCGCGCAATTTTCTCCGCCAGAGTGGGAAAGCCAGTGACTGAGGGCAGATATTAATAGCCTAGAGAGGGACCATGGTTATAGGACCCCCCCCCCTGGCTAAAAACATCTGCCCCCAGCCACCCCAGAAAAGGCACATCTGGAAGATGCGCCTATTCTGGCACTTAGCCTCTCTCTTCCCACTCCCGTGTAGCGGTGGGATATGGGGTAATGAAGGGTTAATGTCACCTAGCTATTGTAAGGTGACATTAAGCCAGGTTAATAATGGAGAGGCATCAATTATGACACCTATCCATTATTAATCCAATAGTATGAAATGGTTAATAAAACACACACACACATTATTAAAAAGTATTTTAATGAAATAAAGACAGGGGTTTTAATATTTTATTATACTCTCAATCCACCTGAAGACCCTTGTCATCTGAAATAAAGTTAAACAAACCAAACAACAATATTCCATACCTTCCGTCTATCAGTCATGTCCCATGCTGTAAATCCATCTGAAGGGGTTAAATCATTTTACACCCAGGAGCTCTGCTAATGCAGCTGTGCTCCTGTCTGTAAAATTTGGTGAATGAATGGAATGCAGGGGAATGTCCTATAATTACCTCGAGTCGCGGTGATGCGTCCTCTGCTGGATGGAGATAGAGACATTTCTTACTTCTTGTGTGTCACTGTTCTCCACTGCCCTTATCTAATCTTATACTTGGTTAACCTCATGCTGCCCCAACCCCCCTACTTACAATGTATAAAACTGAAAGTGAAAATGTGTTGGAAATTCTTAGTAGTAAAGCTCCTCCTCTAGACTAGATGTTTACTAGGTGTGCATCTTCCAAGCAGCTCACAGCTGCTACTCAGAAGAGGAAGACTGTAAGAAGTATTATCCTTTCAACAAACTTTTCATCAGTTAACTGTGAGTACATGAGGAATAACCGTATTACTGACCACTATATTAGTTGTACGACCTGGCAATTTTGTACAATTGTTTTTAGGAAAAACAATTGTCATTTGGATTGTGAATGCAGAATTAAAAACCTGAGAATGTCAAAGAAGCGTCACATTAAATCAGCTGTATTTGAACATTTCACCATCACTCAAGATAGAAAACATTATGTCTGTCAGTGTATGACAAATGATCCAGACGAAAACAAATGCTGTGAAGCCAAGATCAGTGCATATTCAGGCAAAGATAAAAATGCTCCTACCAGAGCTTCTAATCTAAAGAGACATTTACAGCGCTTTCATCCAGAAGTACTGAAAGCAGTGGATGAGAGACTGCATCCAAACCAATGAACCAGTGCCCAGCTCTTCCAGCCAAACAAAGGAGCAGAGAACTTTGCAGCCATCAGTTGCAAGATATTTTGTCAGTGACAAAGTTACTGTGACAATGACAGTAGATAGTCATGGCCAAAAGTATTCACACCCCTGCAATTCTGTCAGATAATACTCAGTTTCTTCTTGAAAATGATTGCAAACACAAATTCTTTGGTATTACCTTCATTTAATTTGTCTTAAATGAAAAAACACAAAAGAGAATGATCATTTCACACAAAACTCCAAAAATGGGCCAGACAAAAGTATTGGCACCCTCAGCCTAATACTTGGTTGCACAACCTTTAGCCAAAATAACTGCGACCAACTGCTTCCGGTAACCATCAATGAGTTTCTTACAATGCTCTGCTGGAAATTTAGACCATTCTTCTTTGGCAAACTGCTCCTGGTCCCTGATATTTGAAGGGTGCCTTCTCCAAACTGCCATTTTTAGATCTTTCCACAGGTGTTCTATGGGATTCAGGTCTGGACTCATTGCTGGCCACCTTAGAAGTCTCCAGTGCTGTCTCTCAAACCATATTCTAGTGCTTTTTGAAGTGTGTTTTGGGTCATTGTCCTGCTGGAAGACCTATGACCTCTGAGGGAGACCCAGCTTTCTCACACTGGGCCCTACATTATGCTGCAAAATTTGTTGGTAGTCTTCAGACTTCATAATGCCATGCACACGGTCAAGCAGTCCAGTGCCAGAGGCAGCAAAGCAACCCCAAAACATCAGGGAACCTCCGCCATGTTTGACTGTAGGGACCGTGTTCTTTTCTTTGAATGCCTTTTTTTTTTTTCTCCTGTAAACTCTATGTTGATGCCTTAGCCCAAAAAGCTCTACTTTTGTCTCATCTGACCAGAGAACATTCTTCCAAAACATTTTAGGCTTTTTCAGGTAAGTTTTGGCAAACTCCAGCCTGGCTTTATGTCTCGGGGTAAGAAGTGGGGTCTTCCTGTGTCTCCTACCATACAGTCCCTTTTCATTCAGATGCCGACGGATAGTACGGGTTGACACTGTTGTACCCTCGGACTGCAGGGCAGCTTGAACTTGTTTGGATGTTAGTCGAGGTTCTTTATCCAGCATCCGCACAATCTTGCGTTGAAATCTCTTGTCAATTTTTCTTTTCCGTCCACATCTAGGGAGGTTAGCCACAGTGCCATGGGCTTTAAACTTCTTGATGACACTGCGCACGGTAGACACAGGAACATTCAGGTCTTTGGAGATGGACTTGTAGCCTTGAGATTGCTCATGCTTCCTCACAATTTGGTTTCTCAAGTCCTCAGACAGTTCTTTGGTGGTATTTCTTTTCTCCATGCTCCATGTGGTACACACAAGGACACAGGACAGAGGTGGAGTCAACTTTAATCCATGTCAACTGGCTGCAAGTGTGATTTAGTTATTGCCAACACCTGTTAGGTGCCACAGGTAAGTTACAGGTGCTGTTAATTACAGAAATTAGAGACGCATCACATGATTTTTCGAACAGTGCCAATACTTTTGTCCACCCCCTTTTTTATGTTTGGTGTGGAATTATATCCAATTTGGCTTTAGAACAGTTCTTTTTGTTTTTTTTTTCATTTAAGACAAATTAAAAAATTAAATGAAGATAATACCAAATTTGTGTTTGCAATCATTTTCAGGAAGAAACTGAGTATTATCTGACAGAATTGCAGGGGTGTGAATACTTTTGGCCATGACTGTACATTTAAAAAACAGATCATAGAGCTTGTTGTAAAGGATAGTGTGCCTATTTCATTATTTTCACGACCAACTTTTATGTGTCTGAATGTGGAAATGGCCCGCAAGCTTGGTGTTTCTCTGGAGAGAGAGAGAGTATTAGAAAATTAGTAATCGAAGAAGCTTTTAAACAAAAGGAAGAACTTAAAAAAAAAAAAAAAAAACTTTCAAGGGACGCTTTCTGTTCCTTTAAAATGGATGCCTGCACACGTCAGAGTGAACTATTTTGCCATCAATGTCCGATGAACTATGAACTTAAAGAGCAAGTTCTTTCTGTCGTAACTGACAATGCTTCAAATATGATAAGTACTATTAAGCTAATGAATGAGCGTAATGATGGTGACCAGCAGCTAGAAGAACATTCTGGGTCCACAGACACAGAAATGTTTGAAATAGAGGAACACAGTATTGTAACTGAGGAGCAAACTGAAGTTGCTTCAGATGAACAGCAACATGATAGTTTAGATGATTTTGTTGAAACTGTCAATGCGTTCTTTCATTCATCACATGCGCTGTGTTGTGCATACCCTACAGCTGGCTATAAGAGACAGTCTGCAAGAAGGACATGCTGCTGCACTGATTGGCAAGGTGAGAAAATTGGCTACTGTTGCTAGAACCCCTAAAGTTGACTCAATTTTGAAGAGACGTGCTGGAAAAGGGGCAATTATTGATCAAGCCACACTATGGGGCAGTACTTAATGATTCAGCGCTTGGTTGAACTGAAAACCTTTCTTGTAGACATGGCTAACCCTCAACTGACGCTAAATGAAAGTCAGTGGAATCAGGTGACTGAGCTGGAAAAATTGCTAGAGCACCCATTTACAGTGACTAAAAAATTACAAGCAGAGGACTTAACTCCAGGTATTTTCTTAAAGGAGTGGAAGAACCTGATGTTTCGCCTGTCCCAAAGAGGAGGGTTAATTGCAAGTGGCATTGCTACATCAATGAAACGGAGAGAGGAGCTACTATTACAAAATAACATTCTTTTGGCAGCTATTTATGTAGACCCAATGCATCGGATTCTTCTAGATGATCAACAGCTAACTAAAGGAAAAGAAGCTCTGTTTGAAATAGCAGTAGGGATGAAAGGGTTGCAGAACAGTCAGGAGGAACAAGAAGAATTTGGTCGTCCTGCCACAACTTCACCATCAACTGATGAAGAATTTAGTTTTGAAAAATATTTGGATCACAAGGACCGTGCAAAGCGTTCCCGCATAGAAGAGGAGTCATCCCCATCAAAGAACACAGCCAGTACATTGCAGCAGAATTTTTCATGTGCACTAAAAGAAATTGAGAAATTTGACCGTTCATCAAAAATAACAGTGCAACAAGCGATTCCTCTGTATCCTGACATTGTCAGAGATGTTGCCCGAGTGGTTACTGCTTTGCCACCAACCCAAGTTAGTGTAGAGAGGTTGTTCTCTGCTCTCAAAATAATTAGATCAGATTTGAGGGCATCCATGAAGGAGGATCTGACAGAGGCAATACTTTTTCTGAGGGCAAATTTATAGATTTCTTCTTGTTAACTGCATAAGTGTTTATTGCATATTTACTTACACGAGTTTAGAAAAGTTTATAAAAGTTATTTGCTATATTCTAATTGTATTCTAATAAATATAGTTTTTGCTCTAAGTGGTCTGATTACTTATATGATGGTGAGAAACTGAATAAGCACGATGTTAATATTTTACAACAGTAAATTTTATTGTTACGAATTGGCCATTTATGAAGGAGTCGGAGGTGGAGTCGGAACCTGATAAAATCCAGGAGTCGGAGTCGCAACTGTGGCTTACCGACTCCACAGCCCTGGTGTGCAGGGCTGTTCGGGTGTGTGCGGGGCTTTTTGGGTGGGTGCCTGGCTGTTCGGGTGTGTGCGGGACTGTTCGAGTGTGTGCGGGGGGGTCTTTTGGGGTGTGTGTGCAGGCATCATCCAATGGGACTACAAGTACGCAGCATCCAATCTGCAGCTAATTCGGATTTAATCTGGACAGTGGACACACCCTACGCTATCCATACATCTATCAATAGATATACCTATCCAGATATATCTATAGATAGATCTATAGATGCATACATCTCTCTATTCATATATCTATCTATATGTAGATCTGTCTATCCATTTCATCTATCATCTATCTGTGTGTGTAATGGAGTGTGGGTTGGACAAATGTAAAAGAGGAGGTTGGACAATGACATCACAAATCTTTTTTTTTTTGTTCAATAATACATCTTTATTTAGCTTTCAAAAACTCACCAAAATGCATAAAAACCGCACCAAAAGCGAATTAAAAAATGCATCAAAATCTTGCAAAAAACACACCAAAACCTGCATGAAAAACGCACAAAATTCGCACCAAAAACAGCATCAAAACTGCACCAGGTTTTGATGCAGTTCTTGGTGCAGTTTTGATGCTGTTTTTGGTGAGTTTTTTGCGCGGTTTTTATGCAGTTTTTGGAAATAAACGGATAATGTTCATGATTTGAATGGAAACATGCATGAAAAAACTGATTCGGAGGCCGGAATCATCATTTCACATCTGTTTCATACGTTTTTCGCCGGATCCATCGCTGTGGGTTTTTCCGTCCGGCGGATCCGGCAAAAAACGGATGAAACGTGTGGCCATCAGGCACAATCCAGCGCTTATACAACTCTGAGAAAAAAACGGATCCGGCGGAAAAAAAAAAGATCAGTTTTTTTCAAAACTCGCCAGATTGTGCCTCACGGCAAAAATCTGATGTGTGAAAGCAGCCAGATATATGGATAGATAAATCTATGTATCTATAGATATATCTATCTATAAATATATCTATAGATAGATATATCCATAGGTATATAATAGAAAGGCCGATGTTTCTAAGGCTACTTTCACACTTGCGTTTTTAGCAATCCGTCGCAATCAGTCTTTTTAGGAAAAAAAAACGGATCCTTCAAATGTGCTTGCAGGATGCTTTTTTTTACCCATAGACTTGAATTGGCGACGGATCGCGATGGATGGCCACACGTTGCGTCAGTCGTGCAACGGATCCGTCGTGTTTTGGCGAACCGTCGGCACGAAAAAACGTTCAAGTGAATGTTTTTTTTGTCCGTCATTTTCTACAGAGCATGCGCGGCCAAAACTCCGCTCCCTCCTCCCCGGACTTCAGAATGGGCAGCGGATGCGTTGAAAAACTGCATGCGCTGCCCACTTCGTGCACAAATTTCACAACGTGCGTCGGCCCGATGCATAGCGACGGACCCGTACCGACGCAAGTGTGAAATAGGCCTTAATGAGCGTTTAATTTAATTAAAAAAACTGAAAAAAAAGGCGTGGGCTCCCGCGCAATTTTCTGCGCCAGAGGGGGAAAGCCGACTGCCAGGGGCCAATATTTGTAGCCTGCTATGAATATCAGCCCGCAGCTGTCTGCGTAGCCTTTACTGGCTTTTAAAATAGGGCGACCCCCCCCCCAAAAAAAAAATGATGTGGGGTCCCCCTATATTTTATAGCCAGGAAGGCTACGCAGACAGCTGCGTGCTGATATTCATACCCTAGAGAGGGGCCATGGACATTGGTCCCCCCCCCCCCCCCGCTACAAGTACCAGTCCGCAGCCGCCCCAGAAATGACGCCAATTCCCGCACTTAGCCCCTCTCTTCCCACTCCCGTGTAGCGGTGGGATATGGGGTAATAAGGGGTTAATGTCACCTTGCTATTGTAAGGTGACATTAAGCCAGGTTAAAAATGGAGAGGCGTCAATAAGACGCCTATCCATTATTAATTCAATACTAATAAAGGGTTAATAAAACACACACATTAGGAAAAAAGTATTTTAATAATCTTCATTTAACCATACTTGCCATACTTCAGCGCCTGCAAAAAACGTAAAATGATAAACCGTATACTACCTGTCCGCCGTAGTCCAATTAATGACGAGTGTCCCACGACGATCTCCCCTATAGAACAGTGACATCGGGTGATGTTACTGCTCTATAGGACCCTCAGTGACACACTGACAGACAATGGCTCCTGTAGTGCATCACTGAGAGGTTACCTTAGGACAAAGTCTCACTTTATGGCAATTGCTGCCTGGGAAAATTTCTCACACAGCAATGCCATAAGTGAGACTAGGGACTATTTTCTCACAGGGCCGTAGGAATACATTGTGAGGAATAGGGTTGAGCGACCTTTAGTTTTTTAGGGTCGAGTCGGGTTTTGTGAAACCCAACTGTCTTAAAAGTCGAGTGAAATCGGACGACCACAGTGAAAAGTCGGGTTTCGGCCGAAACACGAAACACAGTGAAGATATTATTATTATATTTTTATATTTTCTCTCTCTCTCTCTCTCTCTCTCTCTCTCTCTCTCTCTCTCTCTCTCTCTCTCTCTCTCTCTCTCTCTCTCTCTCTCTCTCTCTCTCTCGAAAATTTCGATTTGCACATTCCAAATCGCTACTGCGCACAAGCGATAACATGACGATAGGCGTTCACTCCCCTAACACCTATGTCATCACTCTGCCCACGCTCATTCATTGGCTGAAAAAATGGCGCGAAACGCGACTTTGGCGCCAAGATCGCGTACCGCATGGCCGACCCCCACAGGGGTCGGGTTTCATGAGACGCCGACTTTGCCAAAAGTCGGCGACTTTTGAAAATGAACGACCCGTTTCGCTCAACCCTAGTGAGGAATACATTGTGGAAGGATACCTTCCATCATTGTATTCCTGGAGCCCCTGGAGAGCGGTCGCATCAGCTGATGCTCCTGCTCTCCACGGGAGATCGTCGAGGGACACTCGTTTTAATTGGATTTGTGCGGATCAGGGAGTATAGTGTTTGTTTATTATTTTAAATTTTTTTACAGATAACACTGGCTTCGGGGATCAAGGTGACAAGTGATGGGGAGTATGTAATCTGTTATATGTACTGTATATGTCTATATGTATGTTGTATGTACTGTATGTTGCATATTGCATGTCGTCGCATGCTGCATGTCATCGCATGTTGCATGTCGTCGTATGTTGCATGTCACATGTTGCATGTCGTTGCATGCTGCATGTCATCGCATGTTATATGTTGCATGTCGTCGCATGGTGCATGCTGCATGTCATTGCATGGTGCGTGTCGCATGGTGCGTGTCGTCGCATGGTGCATGTCGTCGCATGTCATCGCATGTTGCATGTCGTTGCATGTCACATGCTGCATGTCGTCGCATGCTGCATGTCGTCGCATGCTGCATGTCGTCGCATGCTGCATGTCGTCGCATGCTGCATGTCGTCGCATGCTGCATGTCGTCGCATGCTGCATGTCGTCGCATGCTGCATGTCGTCGCATGCTGCATGTCGTCGCATGCTGCATGTCGTCGCATGCTGCATGTCGTCGCATGCTGCATGTCGTCGCATGCTGCATGTCGTCGCATGCTGCATGTCGTCGCATGCTGCATGTCGTCGCATGCTGCATGTCGTCGCATGCTGCATGTCGTCGCATGCTGCATGTCGTCGCATGCTGCATGTCGTCGCATGCTGCATGTCGTCGCATGCTGCATGTCGTCGCATGCTGCATGTCGTCGCATGCTGCATGTCGTCGCATGCTGCATGTCGTCGCATGCTGCATGTCGTCGCATGCTGCATGTCGTCGCATGCTGCATGTCGTCGCATGCTGCATGTCGTCGCATGCTGCATGTCGTCGCATGCTGCATGTCGTCGCATGCTGCATGTCGTCGCATGCTGCATGTCGTCGCATGCTGCATGTCGTCGCATGCTGCATGTCGTCGCATGCTGCATGTCGTCGCATGCTGCATGTCGTCGCATGCTGCATGTCGTCGCATGCTGCATGTCGTCGCATGCTGCATGTCGTCGCATGCTGCATGTCGTCGCATGCTGCATGATGTCGCATGCTGCATGTCGTCGCATGCTGCATGATGTCGCATGCTGCATGATGTCGCATGCTGCATGATGTCGCATGCTGCATGATGTCGCATGCTGCATGATGTCACATGTTGCATGTGACATGGTGTGTTGTATGTATGTATGTATTATATATATATATGTGTGTGTGTGTGTGTGTTTTTTTTTATTGTTGTTTTTTTTTTACATTCAACACATTAGCCGGATGATGGGACTACTACTGTCCCATCATTGGCTAATGTGTCACTCACTGCCATTGTAGCAGGCAGAGCCTGATGGGACTTGTACCGGCGCCCGCACATACGGGCGCGGGCACGCAGACCCCCGACGCCCGCACAATCATCCCTGCCTAGCCCCGCCCGCCCCCAGCACAGCCCCGTCCACAGCCCAGTCACTCTTGAGTGACTGCTTCCTGTGGAGGCTGGGTCACGCCTGCTCCTGACATCACGTCAATTTCCAGAGTCTGAAAATTGACGTGATGTCGGCGGAAATAAGCGGCGGCTGCAGCTAGGGGGTCACGTGACCCGGACTCAGCCATTGGAATAGCGCCGCTCGCAGGCGAAAACGGCAACGGAAGGTGTTTGCACAATTCATTAGGGGCCCCGTGGGGATACATTGGGGGGTTAATTGAAAGTAGTGGACAACCCCTTTAATAGCTAGAGCTTCAAAATTTTACACACAGACACTTGTTACATTACTAAAGAGGAATATGTAATAGAAAAGGGATAAGAGATGGTTTACTGTATGTAAATCATGTCTCATATCCTGTCGGGTTTGTGAAGGAGAGAGCAAAAGCCGGCAATTGAATTACCGGCTTTTTATGCTAACTTGCGCTGAATTATTAAAATAATATATATATATATATATATATATATATATATATATATATAAATTTCCAGGACGTCATCCTGACAGCACTATGGAGGACGTCCTCCTCCCCCTTGCTGGGACAGGAAACACACGAGAGTTCAAAAGGTCCGGTCCCACCCCTATTCCTCTGTGTTTTTTCCTGTCCCTGCAAGGGACACATGAGAGAAGCTGCGCAGCTTACCGGAGCTCAGGGGGATCGTGCGGCTTGCCAGATCCTTCCCCCTGTCAAGAGGCTCAGGGCAGAAACCCTCCAGAGGGGGGTCCCTCTGCTCCAAAGACCAGCGGCCGCTCCTCCCGGTGGGGGGGCTCTCGGCTGCGGACGCGGTCCCCGAGGTCGGCAGCCTCTATGCGGCGTGGAACGCCGGGCTCTGACTCTTCCGGCTGAAGTTCCGGGGACCGTGTCACTTCCGGTTTGCGCCATTCGTTGCCGGCACTTCCGGTAACGCTGGAGATACAGGGGAGGCGTGCGCTCCAGCGAGAACTCAGGAATTACAGCGCTCAGACGCTGACAACCGCAAGGAGCACCGATACTCCGGAGCCATGGAAAGCATGCCACCTGAGGATGGGGTAAGTGCGCAGAGCGCAAACTCCCCCTGCACCCTGGTAGTAAGAGCCACCCTGTTACTTTCCCTATCTTATATTGTTTAAGGATAAGGGAACTCCAGCGGTCCCCCCCTGGTCAAGTTAAGAAATCTGGAAAGGCTTCTTGGAAGTCCAGTAGATGTCCGATATGCAGCGCAAAGCTCCCGGACACTCATGGCAAGACCTTATGTGCAGATTGCACATCAAAGGTTATGAGAGACGAGCAGCCCTCCCTATTGTCTGAGATGAGGTCCTTAATAAGAGAAGAGGTCCAAGCTTCTCTGGCCACCATGGTGGAAAAGTCCAGCCCTATGCCCAGCCGAAAAAGGGCCAGACGGGAGCTGGATTATAGTTCTGACGACAAGTCTGACTCTGAAGATCTTGTCTCTGAGGAAGAGGGCGAGCTTCCATCTGGAAGCCAGGACCATCAAAGGAAGTACCTTTTCCAGGCGGAGGACACGAACGAACTGGTGCAGGCAGTGCGATGCACCATGCAAGTAGAGGAGGCATCTAAACCGCAATCCAGGCAGGACCTGATGTTTGGGGGACTTATGTCGCGTCGGCAGACCGTCTTCCCAGTTAGCGAACATATCAAGGCTATGGTGCTTGAAGAGTGGAAGGAGGCAGAACGTCGGCTGACTCTGTCTAAAGATTTTAAGGCGCGCATACCCTTTGAGCTGGATGACGTAAAACTATGGGACGAGATACCCAAGGTGGATTTCCCGGTGGCGAAGGTCGCAAAAAAGACAGCTATTCCATTCGAGGACTCATCAAGTTTGCGCGATCCGATGGATAGAAAGGCGGACATATTGCTAAAGAGAGCCTGGGAGTCTTCGGCGGCTCTAATTAAGACCAACATTGCAGCTACCTCGGTAGCCCGGTCTATTTACCTTTTGGATGGGTCAATTAGAGGAGCATCTCTCTAATAAGACCCCAAGGTCTGAGATCCTAAACTCTCTCCCCATAATGAAATCCGCTACTGCTTTTCTATCTGACATGACGGCTGAGTCAGTCAGATTCTCAGCCAGAAACGGATCATTGTCTAATGCGGCTAGAAGGGCGGTCTGGCTAAGGTCTTGGTCGGGGGATAATGCGTCCAAGACAAAGTTGTGTTCAATCCCCTTCTCAGGTGCAAGGGTGTTTGGTCCTTCCCTCGATACTATCCTAGAGTCGGCTTCAGACAAGAAAAAAGGGGTCCCAGAGGACAAACATAAGAGGCCTCAGTCCTTTCGGAGAGGGTTTCCCTTTAGAAGACAGTCTGACTACAGGTCCGACTTCAGAGAGGGAAGGTCCAATAGAGGTTTTAATAGGGGTTCCTGTGGCCACGGTAGTAAGAACAGAAGTTTCTTCTTCAGCCCCTCCTCTAAATCCAAATAGCAATGACGCCACTCTTATAGGGGGAAGGCATCGCCATTTCGCGGTAAACTGGAGCAGAGTCACTCAGAACCGATGGGTCCTTCGTACTATCTCCGAAGGATACAGTATAGAGATCTACTCCCCTCCACCAGACAGGTACATCGTACCTACGGTGGTTATGCATGACTCTCCCATGTTAAAAGACTTAATGGACATGCTTTCCTCAGAAGTCATAATACCAGTACCACCGCTAGAGGTAGGCCAGGGTCACTACTCCTCCCTGTTCTCCATAACAAAACCGTCAGGCGACTCTCGCACAATCGTAAATTTGAAACCTCTGAATGCCTGGGTCAGGTACAAGAGGTTTCGTATGGAGTCCATCCGTTCTGCAATCCTTCTAATAGATCAGAATGCGGTAATGTGCACTCTCGACTTGAAGAGTGCCTATTATCAGGTCCCTGTCCACCACCTATCAGAGGCTTCTGAGGTTCGCGGTAGTTCTGCCGTCCGGGACCTGTTACTACCAGTTCCAGTGCCTGCCGTTTGGACTTGCCTCAGCACCTCGCGTATTTACAAAGCTGGTGTCGGAGATAGTGGCTTTCCTAAGAAACCAGGGGATTATAATAGTCCCATATCGCGACGACTTTCTCCTGATAGCAAGAACACCAGAGATCTTATCGGTTCACAGAACCCGAACCGTCGCGATAATGGAACACCTGGGATGGATCATAAACTGGCAGAAATCAGACCTGATTCCGGAGCACAAAAAGGTCTTCCTGGGTGTCTGTCTGGATTCTGCAAACAGAATATCCCTACTACCCGAATCCAAGCTGGAGGCAATACAGATTCAGATCAGACTCCTACTAGAACGCAGAGTCTCAATAAGGATGGCCATGAGAGTGCTAGGCCTAATGACGGCATGCATACCATGCGTAAGATGGGCACAGTTCCATTCAAGACCACTACAGAGCTTAATCCTCTCCAAGTGGGACCGTAGTCAGTCTTCTCTGGACAGTACTTTGTATCTACCAGATCCAGTACGAAGATCTCTCCTGTGGTGGACAGACCCAGAGAAACTAAGAACTGGAGTACTATGGACTACCGATCCCTATGTAGTAGTTACTACAGACGCCAGCGCCTGGGGCTGGGGAGCTCACTTAGAAGGGAGGATCCTCCAGGGACGATGGCCTCCAGACGTCGCTCGCAACTCATCCAACTTCAGAGAGCTGTATGCTGTCTGGGAAGCCCTGAGAAGGAATCGTCGCACTCTGGAGAATCGTCACGTCAGGGTATTGTCCGACAACGTGACAACCGTTTCCTTTTTAAAACACCAAGGTGGCCCAAGACACCATCTTCTCCAGGAGCTGGCGGGGAGAATATTTCGCTGGGCAGAAAGGTCGATCCTCTCCATCTCGGCAATCCACTTAGAAGGCTCCCAAAACGTCATAGCGGACTACTTGAGCAGAAGAAGAGTGTTTGCAACAGAGTGGGAACTCAACCAGGACATCTTCCAGGAGCTGTGCCGGCGTTGGGGCACTCCCAGTATAGACCTCTTCGCAAACAGGAGAAACTCGAAGGTATCAAGGTTCTTCTCGCTGAACCCTCGGGATCTGCCGGAAGGGATAGATGGTCTAAGTCAGAGTTGGACGGAGCCCCTCTCATATGCTTTCCCTCCTCTAGCACTAATCCCGGCTGTTCTCAGGAAGATCAAGGAAGAACAGGCTCGAGTAATTTTGGTAGTTCCATACTGGCCAAGAAGGTGTTGGTTCTCCCTGCTGGTAGACCTGGCGATAGAGAGTCCAGTGGAGCTCCCTCACAGACCAGATGTAATCCACCAGGGCCCAGTGTACCATCCGGACCCAGAGAAGCTACATCTCTCAGCCTGGATCCTGAAAGGAACATCCTGAAGGCAAGAGGCCTGTCCGACCAGGTCATATCCACTATCAAGGCTAGTAGGAAGCCGGTCACGTCAACAATCTACTTGAAGATCTGGAGGCGCTTCTGTCTGGAGGGTGGCAGGTCTGAGGTTGCGGCAGGCACTCCCGACTTACCCAGAATTCTGGATTTTCTGCAGGCTGGGTTCGATAAGGGGCTTAGGCCGAGCACCTTGAAGGTGCAGATCTCGGCACTTAGCTCCTTTCTAGACTATCCCCTGGCAACACACCCCTGGATAGTTAGATTTATCAGAGCCACCCAAAGGTTGCGCCCCACCATTAGACAGTTATCTCCTCCTTGGGATCTTAACCTTGTCCTGAAATTCCTCTGCAAAAATAATTACGCCTCGGCAGATAACATGTCCATTTCAGCCCTGACACGTAAAACTGCATTCCTAGTGGCGATCACCACGGCTAAGAGGGTGGGGGAAATCCAAGCCCTGTGCACACGGGACCCGTACCTCCAGATTAGAGACGATAGTGCGGTCCTTAAACTAGATCCCTCGTTCGTTCCAAAAGTGGGAACTCTAAAAAATAGGAATCAGGAGATAGTGTTACCATCCTTTTGCTGTAACCCTTCCAATTCTAAAGAGGAAGCTCTGCATTCCTTGGTTGTCAGACAGGCGGTCATCGACTACCTGTCAGCCACCAACCCATGGCGCATCGACCCAAATCTGTTTATTTTGTTCGGCGGTAAAAATAGGGGAAAGAAGGCCTCTAAGGCCTCCATTGCTCGATGGATCACATCTGTGATCTCCGAGGCCTATCAGTCAGAGGGCATCCCTCCTCCAAAAGGTCTTCATGCACACTCTACTAGAGGGATGGCTACTTCTTGGGCCGAGAGGGCAGGCGCCTCTCTAGAGCAGATTTGTAAGGCCGCTACATGGGCTAGTGCGAATACCTTTTGCAAACATAAGCTTGATGTGTTGTCCGGCCAGCATACTGCATTCAGGAGAAAAGTTCTCCAAGCGGTAATCCCGCCCTGAGGAGGTGCTTTGGTACTCTCCATAGTGCTGTCAGGATGACGTCCTGGAAAATAGGTATTAAGCTTACCGTTAATTATGTTTCCAGGAGTCCATCCTGACAGCACGGGTAATTCCCTCCCTGTTAATATAACTATGCTTTTGTAATATGAACCTGACATGTCTGTATTATGTTCCTAACATATGATGTAATATGTTCCTAATATATGGTGTTATGTTCTTTACCATTAAATATTATTTTTGTTTGCATCACCCTTGAGGCGGTTCTTGTTACAACACTGAGGAATGGGGGTGGGACCGGACCTTTTGAACTCTCGTGTGTTTCCTGTCCCAGCAAGGGGGAGGAGGACGTCCTCCATAGTGCTGTCAGGATGGACTCCTGGAAACATAATTAACGGTAAGCTTAATACTATATATATATATATATAATGTCTCCCTGATAGAGATTATATATGTATGTATATGTGTATATATAAAGGTGTGTGTGTATGTCCGGGATTGGCATCTGAACCGTCGCAGCTACAGCCACAAAATTTTGCACAGTCACACGTTTGGACCCCGAGAGCTTCATAGGCTATGTTGTGAGGTGAAATTTTAAAGGGAACCTGTCACCACGTTTTTGGAAGATGGGATAAAAATAGCGTTAAATAGGGGCAGAGGTGGGCGTTACATTAGTGTGTGTGTTATGCGTTTATTACCCACCTAAGTTGCCGAAATAACTTTGCAAAGTCTCCGTTTTCGCCTGTCAATCAGGCTGGTCAGGTCACATGGGCGTGGTGTCTTCACCCAGATTTGGCGTAGTTTTCCGTTGGTGGCGTAGTGGTGTGCGCATGCCCAAAGTCCGGAATCCTCTTCCAGGGGATTTAAAATAGCGCGGTGTTCGTTATTGCATTGGTGATCGGTGGGCGCGGCCATCTTCCTTTGGCCGCGCGTGCGCAGAAGCGGCGCTCTGCTGGCCGCGGCTTCAGGAAAATGGCCGCGGGATGCCGCGCGTGCGCAGATGGATATCGCGGCGGCCATTTTCCTGAAGCCGCGGCCAGCAGAGCGCCGCTTCTGCGCACGCGCGGCCAAAGGAAGATGGCCGCGCCCACCGATCACCAATGCAATAACGAACACCGCGCTATTTTAAATCCCCTGGAAGAGGATTCCGGACTTTGGGCATGCGCACACCACTACGCCACCAACGGAAAACTACGCCAAATCTGGGGGAAGACACCACGCCCATGCGACCTGACCAGCCTGATTGACAGGCGAAAACGGAGACTTTGCAAAGTTATTTCGGCAACTTAGGTGGGTAATAAACGCATAACACACACACTAATGTAACGCCCACCTCTGCCACTATTTAACGCTATTTTTATCCCATCTTCCAAAAACGTGGTGACAGGTTCCCTTTAACCCCGCGCTTTCCAATTCACCAAACAATTTTGCCCCTATCTACATAATGGGGAAAAAAATGAAAGGAAAAGTGTTGGAGGCAAATTGACAGCTGCCAGATGTGAACAAGGGGGACTTAAAGAATGAGAGCGATGGCGCCAAACAGTATATACTGTACAGTTGCTAAGGTGGGGCCCCGACATGGGATAATCACCACACCAACACGGGGATATGAACACACACACAAAATGCGCCACACACTACCACGTGCTCGAACACACATACCACCCTCAGCGCACATTTCACCACACATACACCAACCTCGCCACATAAAAGTCGAAACACAAAAGTCGCCGCGCAAAACTCTCCACATGCAAAATTCGCCACACATGCAAAACTTGCATGCGCGGAAAAATTGCCACATGCACAAAAGTTGCAACACATGCAAAAGTTGCCTCACACAAAACTTGCACATACTCAAATACTCAAAAGGCACCACACATAAAACTCGCCACGCGCAAAACTCGCCATGCGCAAAACTTGCTGCACACAACTTGCTACACTAACCTGTCACATGCAACTCGACACACAAAAAGTTGCTACACGCATGTCGCCACACAAAACTCATCTCACAAAAGTCCCTACATGCATGTCGCCACACGCAACTCAACACACACAACTTGACAAACGAAACTCGCCCTAAAACACACACAAGTCTGGTATTATCCTTCAAAAATAAAAATCTGATTAATAAGCAGACAAACTACAAGAGCAACAAATGTACTATATAGGAATCCGGCAGCTGTCAGTCACATGACCAGTCTATTATGTGTATGTGTGAGCTAATATATACTGCCAGGGGGTGGGCTTACTGTTGGCTGGGGATTTATCAGGCTGCCAATTTAGCTTACAAATACTGATGTAAAAATACTGACCAAATAACGTGTGAACGAGGTCTAATACAGGAGGAGATGACATACAGATATATACTATATACAGGAGGAGATGACACAGGTATATACTATTTACAGGGGAGATGACACACAGGTATATACTATATACAGGAGGAGATGACATACAGGTATATACTATATACAGGAGCAGATTACCTACAGGTATATAGTATATACAGGAGGAGATGACATACAGGTATATGCTATGTATAGGAGGAGATGACATACAGGTATATACTATATACAGGAGGAGATGACACAGATATATACTATATATAGGTGAGATGACACACAGGTATATACTATATACAGGAGGAGATTACATACAGGTATATACTATATATAGGAGGAGATGACATACAGGTATATACTATATACAGGGGACATGACACACAGCAGGTATATACTATATACAGGGGAGATGACATACTAGGTATATACTATATACAGGAGATGACATACAGGTGTATACTATATATAAGGGAGATGACAAACATGTATATACTGAGGTGAAAATGAGAGGTGTGAGGTGAAAATGAAAAGGTGTGAGTGCAAAATGAGGAGTGAGGGAAAATAGTGGAGTGATCGGAAAATGACAGATGTGAGGTCGAAATGACAAGTGTTAGGGGGGAATGAGAGGAGTGAGGGGGAAAATGAGAGGTGTGAGGGGGAAAATGAGAGATGTGAGGGGGAAAATGAGAGATGTGATGGGGAAAATGAGAGGCGTGATGGGAAAATAAGAGAAGTGAGGTGCTATAACTAACCACAGATATTTACTATGCCCAGGCAACGCCGGGCTCTTCAGCTAGTATCCCTTTTTATTTGTAATCGTTCTGTACATATATAATTGTCTCATTTTATAATATCTTGTTATACTTTTGTAAACACTGCCTACCTTTTGGATTAAAATATAAAATTACTAGCTTCATTTTTCCTTGCTCTATAACGTACTTTCACGTCCTCTGAAGTAAATTACACTACTGATTGGGTTGGCTCCTGACCCATTATTGATTAAGAAATAGGAGCTGGTGGCAGCGGACCGTACTGAGCTTGTTGGGTAAAGCTAGCAGTGACAGAACGGGTATATAAGTGTATTGCTCAGCTGCATCTGGGAATTATTATATCGCCCTCATTGCAGTGTGTGCCCAATAGCCAGTACATAGCAGGCAGCCTTTCTGGTGACTAATTATTCTAGGTGCAGTTCCCTGACTGACCTGTAGGTAAGGGGGGCCCAAGAGACCTGCAAGTTTCAAGCCGGAACTGGGAAGTGGGATATAGATTAATCCCCTACAGAAAAGAACTGGGGGCAGCGAAACAACCCCGGTTCATGACATATTGGTGTCATCGGTGGGGATGATAAAAATATCCCCCCTGTGGTTCATGACTGTCAGGAAATAGGAAGAAGTTCTGACCACTTCAGTTACACATACAGAGCTCACAGCTGCTGATTCCTCTGCCAACACAAGGCTGGCTGGAATTCTGAGCCACTCTTTCTCCCTCTGCTTGTGTATGTAATTCTAAACCCCTCTTTTTCCCCCTCCCTCAAGAATTTATATTGCTCAATGCTGTGGGCAGACAAGTCTCCCTACCCTACTCCCACCTGGTACTGGTTAAAACTGGTATGTAAACCATGAGTTTCTATTGTTCTTTTAATATTCTATATAGTGCCACCGATCAGGGCTAGAGATATAAGAATTATATATCCCAGATGTCCATCGACAGATCTATAACTCCCTGAAATCACTAGTAGTTAAACCCAATGAGTGCAAAGAGCGGGTTTCTCTGTAAGCGGGTTGTGTAACTATGCCGTGTTTACACTTAAAAGAATCGCCCCGACGTGGTACACCTCCTGATCATTGTGTCTTTCATATACGAGGTTTGTACAGCGAGCTAGGCATAAAAACTGGGTTCCATAACTCTAAGAAAAGGAGAGGATTCAACCTCTAAGTGAGGTCACCACAGGGGGAGTGGCTTGGTTTTAGGCTAGGAAATTAGTGAGTGAAGCAGCAGTCTTCATGTGTTTTTTTTTCTGGGGTCTAGCTGACAGACAGGGGTGTGATGCATCTGGATATATGCTCGCTCATCCCCCGCAGCCCACGGTCAGCCATGAAATATGACAAAAAGAAATGTTAGTGTTTTTCAACTTTTAATCCTATTTTATTTGTAATTGTATTGTATATGCGATAATTGTCTTTTAATCTTTTTATACCTCTGTAAACACTGCCTATCTTTTTGAGTAAAATATAAAATTACTAGCTTATCTCTCCTTGCTCTATAATGTACGGTCACGTCCTCTGAAATGAATTACGCTATTTCACAGTTGGGAGTCTTTGCAGCGACTGGCTGCGTTGATAGATATTGTTCCTGCGAAAAGATTCCCTAGCAGTGATGAGCGAATAGCATTGTTGTTCGGGTCTCCCTGAGCATGCTTGGGTGATCTGAGTATTTTGTTAGTGCTCGGAGATTTAGTTTTTTTTTCACCTCAGCTGCATGATTTACGGCGGCTGGACAGCTTGAATACATGTGGGAATTCCCTAACAAACAGGCATTCCTCACATGTATTCAGCCAGTCTAGCAGCCGTAAATCATGCAGCTGCAGAGACGAAAACTAAATCTCCGAGCAGTCACAAATACTTGGAGACCACCCGAGTGTGCTCTGGAAAACCCGAACAACGAGTATACTCGCTCATCACTATTTCCTAGTCTACCTATAGGCGATCTTTCTGGAGAAAAAAAATGTCAGAAGAAAGCCTTCTAAGTATCAGGACCAATGGGTAGATCGCTCTTATTTGGGTCATCCTCTCGGGCCCTGAAAATCGAGTCAATGACTCCCAGCCCAGGTAGGGGGAAGACTTTCCTACTTCTCGCCTGTCTGGGAAAGCATTGCAGCCAGTCACTGAATCCTCAACTTTATTAGATCAGGTCTGACTTTAGACTTCCAATTGATTCCTCATGAAAAGTTTGTTGTGACCCCTTCTCGTTCTTCCCTGAGAGAGCAGTCATTTTCTGGACTTATTCCAGAAAGCTGTCCTTGTAGAAGTCCCAGACACTTATGCAGATCAGAAAAGAGTCCTCCAAACATAATAATGCATAAATAATTTTTATTGAAACATACACTTAAAAATATTAAAAGGAAGTGTTTAGGAGATTTATACAGACCATACAGAAAAAAGCAAGCAAACACTGACCTCAAAAATGGATGGATAGTACCCAAAAAAGTAATTATATTGCAACCATGATTATATGCAATTTGCAAATACCTGCATAATAGACTCTAGTTATAAAGTGCACATATAATAAATAAGTAATAATTATTTGTGAAAATACATAAATTGCAAAACGCAGAAAGTTAAAGTGCAACAATAGAATACAAAATAAGTAAATAAATTGATATACCTGGACCCTACTGGGGTTATGTCCCTGGCTGCCCCTAAAGAGGCTAACAGAGGGTTTATGAAAAAAAATTGCAGTAAGTAAACATCTTATAGGGAAAGCCAGAGACAAAAGAAAAATGCATACCATGGCTTGATGTGCAGAATTGAAAAATCAATCATAAACATATAATGAGGAGCTAGGGGGATGAATAATTACCCAGAGTTTCGGAGGTCCCAGTGTAATCACTTGACTCGCGTTTCGGTGTCTTTCTTCTCAGAAGGAAGAGGGACACCCCCTACTGGGCCAAAGTGTCAAGATTCTTTCGGACAGTCTGTCAAAAACAATGACGAGAGTGACATACTGTCTATTTCGAATAGTGGAGAAGCATCTCCTTTCACTGACAGCCCTACATATAAGGGGGAAGGAAAATACCAAGGCGGATTTCTAATTCCCAACCCTCTTGAGACAAGGGGAGTAGGAGCTTGATCGATATCTTCGCAGAGATAGTTTTAATGTTGGGCCTTCCGGTGGTAGATCTGTTTGTCACAAAACTAAACTGGAAAGTGAGGAAGTTCTGTTCCCTGTACCTCAGGGAGAATCCCTTGGTGGTAGGTGCTCTCCTGATTCCCTGGGATTTCATACTGGTGTAAGCCTTCCCTCCAGTTTCACTGATTCCCCTGGTTGTAAGAATAATCGGAGAGGACAAGGTGAGGATCATCTTGTTTTTCCCTTTCTGGTCAAAGATATATCTTGGTTCTCATGTCTGAGCAGGATGTCAATGTCCGATTCGTGGGTTTTACCGGAAATAATGAACCTCCTTGTGCAAGGGCTGATCTTCCATCTACAAGTAACCAGCCTCCATTTGACTGTGTGGAACTTCAAAGGACACTTAGAAAAGAGAGGGTTTTTCCACCAATGTCATGTCCACTTTGCTTCAGAGTAGAAAACCAGTCACTACTTGGATATATGCTAGAACTTGGAATAACTTTTTATCCTTCTCAGGTTCTAGAGTAGAGAAGGGGACTCTAATAGGAAAGATTTTGGAGTTTCTGCAGGTGGCCTTGAATTGGGGTTATCCATCAGTACCTTAAAGGTACAGGTGTCAGCTCTCGTGGCCCTGTAAAGTTGTGACTTGGCAGGTAACTATTTGGGTATCAAGATTCATTAAAGCTTCTTTAAGATCTAGACCCATTTTTAAAGTAAATTTGGTACCATGGGATTTGAATTTGGTCCTGACAGCCTTAACTAACGCACTGTTTGAACCCATAGTCCACAACCCTTAAGTTTCTTTCCTTCAAAACAGCCTTCTAGTAGCATTACGTTCTGCCGAGAGAGTTAATGATATTCAGGCCTTTTCTAAAGCCACACCATTTACCCAGATCCTAGATGATAGGGTAGTCTTTAAGCCAGATCAGCCTACCTTCCTAAGGTGGTGAGTCTGTTCCATAAGCTACAGAAAGCCATTGTTCCCTCCTTTAGTCCCAATCTGAAGCACCAGAAGGAGAGATCGTATACTTTAGACGTTAGGAGATAAGTAGTTGGGTACCTTTCAGCTAACAGGAGTGTAGAAAGGATGTTTTTTTTTTTTTTTTTGTTTTGGTTTTTTTCGTATCCTTCCAGGGCTCTAGAATGGGATGCACAGCCTCAAAACCTACTATTGCTAGATGCGTTAAGGACACCATTTCTGTACTTCTGCTACTCATCAAGCAGCAAGGAACTGCTGGAAGGTTTAAAGACTCTCTCCACTCAGGCCCTGCAACCTCCTGGGCGGAGAAAGCTAGTGTCTTTAATAGAAGAGATTTGTAAGGCTGCTACCTGGTCTTCTTAGGCTACTTTCACACTAGCGTCGGGCTCGGCCCGTCGCTGTGCGTCGGGCCGACGTTCCCGACGCTAGCATTGTCTCCGCCGCACAACGGGGGCAGCGGATGCATTTTTCCAGCGCATCCGCTGCTCCATTGTGAGGTGCGGGGAGGTGGGGGCGGAGTTCTGGCCGCGCATGCGCGGTCGGAAAAGACGTTTACGACGGAGCAAAAAACGTTGCAAGCAACGTTTTTTGCTCCCGACGGTCCGCCACTGCACGACGCATCCGTCGCACGACGGGTGCGACGTGTGGCAATCCGTCACAATGCGTCGTCTAATGTTAGTCTATGGGGAAAAAACGCATCCTGCAAACACTTTTGCAGGATGCGTTTTTTCGGCAAAACGACGCATTGTGACGGAATGCAGTTAACGCTAGTGTGAAAGTAGCCTTAGTCTACGTTCTCAGTCTCAGTCTAGTCCCAATAGACTAGATATCGGTGCTTCTGCCGATCTCCCCTTTAATAGAAGGGTGCTCCAAGCTGTGGTCCCTCCCTAGATTATTTTCTGATCTCTGTAATTCTGTTGTGGTGTTGTCATCTGTGATTGAATAAAGTCTCATTAACTTCCCGATGACTCGTGGTGAGGTCATGGGTTCCAAAAAATCCCGTAAGTAACTTACTTTCCCAATTTGCATTACCTGCACCGTTAGTGTATCTTTCTTTTATTTTTCTTCCAGTTTCATTTTGTCTTTGTGGGCTTTTGTATATAATACGGGAGACCAGATCCCAGGCTGAGGAGATGTTACTCTTCTAATGGACCCTTTCTTACCTACGTTAGTCATATAATGTGCTTGGAGGGGTCTCCTCTCCTCCTCCTCATATACATGAATGGTGTGCTCTTCTGTGGTTCCAGGTTGAATTATGGCCCTTGGTCTAGCGTTACTTAGAGCAGCCATAGGTCGATATGCTGCTCTCCACATACAAGCTGCCATCGTGATGAATGAGCTCTTCTTTATTTCTTGCTGTGGGGATGGACTTTTTTTTTTTTTTTCCTCTAATTTGTTTTCTTTATTACTCAGGCATTTGTGGTTGACTTTTTCTTTGTAGACTTCTATCTGCTGGAGCCGTCAAAGTGTATGCTATCCTGACACACGGGATCTTCTCTGGTCCGGCCATTTCTCGGATTAATAACGCATGTTTTGAAGCTGTGGTAGTGACGAATACTATACCTCAAGAGGAGAAGATCAGGCATTGTCAGAAAATCCAGGTACTCAGAACAAAGTTTGTAATCCCATTGTACAGAAAACAGACCATCTTGACTAGTCCTCCCCTTTACACATGGGTTGTCACATTTTCTACATTTCTGGCCTGTCCCTGGGATTTGCCATCATTGTGTGTGGCTGTCCCAGTACTTTTGTGCTTCTAGTATGACCTCTACAGGTGTTTTCATGACATCCCATTATTTATGGTGTACAGCCGCTCTGCAGATAGAACGTTTCTTCTATGAAGGCTTTTTACAAGACTTTGGCTGTGTCTGTGGGACTTTGTCCGTTCCTCCACAAGAGCATTTGTGAGTCATACCCTGATGGAGGAGATGCTGGCTCATGAGCTCCATTAAGGCTATGTTCACATGATCCTTTTTTCGCTGCGGAATTTTCAGGTCCTGATTTGGGAAAACCGCAGTGCAAAACCTGCGGTGGTTTTCACTGCGGTTTTCAGTCCTTTTTCTACTGCGGATTCCACTGCGGGTTTCCAGCTGCATTTTCCTATTGGTGCAGGTGGAAACCCGCAGCGGAATCCGCAGAAAGAATTGACATGGTACTTCTTTTTTTCTGCAGAAAATCAGCGCGGATTTTCCAGCGGAAAAAAGGAACGTGGGAACAGCGGTTTTCTTTTTCCATAGGGTAACATTGTACTGTACCCTGCATGGAAAAAGGATGCGGATCCGCAGCTGCAAATCCGCTGCGGATCCGCAGCGAAAACCGCATCGTGTGAACAAGCCCTAAAGATCAAGCCAAAGGTTTTTGATGAGGTTGAAGTGCAGGGATCTGGTGTGTAAGTACTTGAGAGCACCACAATAGCATTGCCTTTAATGGGACACTATCATCATAAAGAGACCTACTGTTTTATCAGGTTTTTCATTACTTGTAATTCTTACACATTTTTTGCAAAGTGTTTTTTTTTTTTTTTTTTTTTTTCCCCTAACCTCCCTACAAAGCTAATTTTTGCACTTTTATTTCTTCCCCTTTCTTCATAAGCCGTAAACATTTTTTTTTAATTAACGAATCTGTATGACTGCTTGTTTACCACAAGGGCAGTGGTAATAATCAATGAAGGCAAGGAGAAAAATAACTATAGATGTGCACAATGTAAGAGACACAGCACACAAGTGAATATATAAAGTAACAAGAACAATGGTGTCCCAGGCCTGGGTATCTGGAAAGTATTACACTTACAAAATAAGGTGCAAAGAAGGCGATCTAATGCAATGAAGCAGTGCCAGGTAATAAGATCAATTTACAGTATAGCAGCAGAACATTGCATCAGACAACATAGTCTTAGGTACCGAAATCCTGCTAAAGTCCAATAATTAAATGTATCAAGGCCTCGCAGATAGGAAATGGACTGAGGCCTCGCACATAGGAAATGGATTGAAGCCTCGCAGATAGTAAATTTATCGAGGCCTCGCACATAGGAAATGGATCGAGGCCTCACACATAGGAAATGTATAGAAGCCTCGCAGATAGTAAATGGTTCAAGGCCTCGCACATAGAAAATGGATCGAGGCCTCGCACATAGGAAATGGATCGAGGCCTCGCACATAGGAAATGAATCGAGGCCTCGCACATAGGAAATGTATCGAAGCCTCGCAGATAGTAAATGGTTCAAGGCCTCGCACATAGTAAATGGTTCAAGGCCTCGCACATAGGAAATGGATCGAGGCCTCGCAGATAGGAAATGAATCAAGGCCTCGCAGATAGTAAATGGTTCAGGGCCTCGCACATAGGAAATGGATCGAGGCCTCGCACATAGGAAATTAGGAAATGGATCAAAGCCTCCACATAGGAAATGAATCAAGACTACCCGGGCCTAGGACACCAATGTTCTTTTACTTTATAAGATTACTTGTGTGTTGTATCCACATTAATCCGTGTCATTCTTTCCTATATTGTGCACATCTATTGCGTAGTTCTTTTTCTCCTTGCCTTATTGCTTGTTTTTTGCTGGACAAGTTGTAGGTTTTTAGTAACCAAAAGACCCTTGTATTTAGTTTTTCTTCTAAAGAATTTATGACTGAGGTTAATTTATTTGAGATTTTGATCCGGCTTTTGTGAAAGCGACGATGCCACGTGTATAATTGTAATTTCTCTATCTCCCATTTGGGGAGAGTGTCGTGATTAGAACTTTTTTATATATAAATTTAATACCTGAATGTGTGATCACTTATAGCTTTTCCTGATGAAAAGGTCCATACAATTTGAAATGTGTAGAAAATGTAAACTTCAAGATTTACCATCCCCACACTTCTGTAATATTTACCAGCAGTGCAGTGGTTAATCCGCTGTTCCAAGACGATCACTGTCCAAGCCCAATATTCATTATACGTGTCTCTCCTGGAATAAAAGCCGTTTACAGTTATAGGTTTTAGCCCTGAGAGGCACGTATGATTGATAAAACGCCACTACTGCTGAGTACTTGCCTTGTTGTGGCTGATGGGCACTCTTGAATTGTCCAATTGGTCCGCCATGAACCTTCATTTTCTAAGTATATTCAGTATATTAGTAATACGGCTGAAATTTCATATATGCAGTATTTTCAGACATCTTGGCTGTTTTCTTCTGCTTTGTCCTGGTATAGTGGTTCTCACAAAGACCTGATATAGCAGAATTCCCCTGTGGCTGCGTTGTCACTTGTGTAACTCCTCTTCCTTAATGCTTTGATTTTTGTTGTTTTAGTGATGTGACTACATGAATTGTCCGTATATCTAACGACCATCTTTTATGTGTTTTTATGAACAGGTTATTGATATCTCTATGATATTGGCCGAAGCCATTCGCCGGACACACAACGGGGAGTCTGTCTCCTACCTGTTTAGCCATGTTCCTTTATAGCGTCGTCACTCAGTAGTGGTTTTTGTGTTTTATGTAACCTCATGTGCACCTGGCTGGGTGTAGTCTGCTGATCCTTCTCTCACCTCGATGCCCCATATGCAAGGAGATAAATGTGAAGTGTTGGCTCTGCTGAAGAGACCCTTTTATCAGGTGCTGCTGCATCGGAAGCATGAAGAGTCGTCGGTCATTTTATTTGTTGCATATTTTAATGAACTTGATTAATAATTGCCACTTTGTGCATGAAGGCGACGATACAACTATTTGAGGTTTGTTATTTAATAAAGCTGGCTCTTCTGTGGTTCTATTTTCACTGTCTGATCCGGATGCTCATCAAGCATTTATCTTGTCTTTCTTGGTTTACTTCTCCAGAAAAAGTGCTTTCAGTCCATATTCATTAATAAACTCCTAAAAGGAACCTGTTGTGCCCCCAAACTCTATTAACCTGTACATATGGGGTCAATCTGGAAATGAATAGCGTTACAATACTGTCTGGCCACTGCACTGAAAACATGGATAAAGGAGCAAATAAAAGCCGCTGGCTTTCAGTTATAGGGGCGGTGAAGAGATCCGCATCACTCACCACTCACAGCAGTGAAGGGGCAGCCATAAGCACACCACAGCACTCTGAGTGATCTGCAGAGCAAGCTGTCAATGAAAATGCTGGGGTGTGCTTATAGCTGCCCCGTGCACCACTTAGTGGTGATTGAGGCAGAACTCTACACTGCCCCTATGACTGAAAGCTGGCGGCTTCTGGAAGGGATAGTCCAGTAACCGTGCTTTATGAAAGGCTATTGGGCAGTTTTGTAGCGCTATTGACCTGCATGTTAACCATATATATCTGCAGGTTAATGGCATTGGGGGACATGACAGGATCCCTTTTAAGACCTTTGGGCAGAGTGATTTAAAGGGGATATGATGTTTACTAAGCATCGTTCGAGGGAGATTTGCCAAGTGATGCTCTTACATTATTCATATATATATATATATTTTTTTTTAAGTTAACCATTTCTTATAATAAAATAGTGAAATATCTCTTACTATTGTTAGTCTATTTGTCTACTTCCAGGTGTCCCTCATTGCTTGGCGTCACATGGTCCATCATGTAATCCACTTCTTGTGTATAGCAGTGACTGCTTTCTTTACAGCCCGTCTCATGCCCGTAGTTATACTGTAGTATATCGGTTGGCGTATCGCTGGAGCTCTGGTGTAAAGACGTCTACCATACTTATTCCTGTCGGGAAAGTTCCCACAGTGAGTTTTAGGCGCTGCATGTTTTTGCTGCATAGCGTCTTACAATTCCAGCAAAGTAGATGGGATTTCTAGAAATCTCTCGGCCACTTTTGCTTAAATGTGTAATCTGACATGCAATGCGGGTTTTAAACCTGCAACAAGTACATTTCGCTTGCGGGTGTCCTGCACTTCATGTGTGGATTTTCCCTATAAATTTGCAGTAAATTCCGTGGTAGAAATGCAGTAAAACCGCATTACTGTATTAATAATGCCAAATACTAGATTGTCTTGCTTTTTTCTATCGCCAACGTATTCTGCTGTGTAGCTATATGCTTCCTAACCTTGAGAACACTGCCATTCCTGAGACACGGTAAATGAAGAGCCACTTCAAGTCTTCTACACAAGCGAGAGAAAGGAATGCTGGAATACTTGTAGACAGTCTCCTTCTCAGCCTTATTGATTAAGTTGGCATTGAGTCCTTCTGATACTTTCCCCGCTCTTTCTTCTCTCCCTTCCACTCTTTCTACATTCTGTCTACGAGCCTCCTGGGTCCCTTGTTTCTATCTTAACAGATGGGCCGGTAATGGTTTCCTTCTAACCCAGGTCATACAGCTTTTCATAGTAACATAGTTAGCAAGGCCGAAAAAAAGCCATTTGTCCATCCAGTTCAGCCTATATTCCGTCAGAATAAATCCCCAGATCTACGTCCTTCCAAAAAACCTAATAACTGTAAGATACAATATTGTTACACTCCAGGAAGACATCCAGGCCTCTCTTGAACCCCCGACTGAGTTCGCCATCACCACCTCCTAAGGCAAGGAATTCCAGATTCTCACTGCCCTAACAGTAAATAATCATCTTCTATATTGGTGAAAAAAAACCTTCTCTCCTCTAGACGCAGAGAATGCCCCCTTGAGATCGTCACTTTCCTTGGTATAAACAGATCCTCGGAGAGATATTTGTATTGTCATCTTATATACTTATACATGGTTATTAGATCGCCCCTCAGTCGTCTTATTTCCAGACTAAATAATCCTAAAGCCGGAGTCACACTAGCGAGGAATACGGACGAGTGCTATGCGAGAACATCGCATAGCACTCGGACCAGTATTAATCTATGGGGTAACTCACATCAGGTTTTTTTTTTTTTTTTTTGCCAATGCAAGTCAATGGGTGCGAGAAAAAAATCGCACCGCACGAGTGCTCTCCGATTTTTACGCACCAGTGTCCTTTGAAAAATCGACAATTCATATGCCACTACTGTTTAAAATCACACTAACAGGTTACAATAGAATAGATATACACTGCTCAAAAAAAATAACGGAAACACTAAAAGCCCACATCCTAGATTTCACTGAATGAAATATTCCAGTTGTAAATCCTTATTCATTACATAGTGGAATGTGTTCAGAAGAATAAAACATAACAATTGTCAATATAAATCAAAATTAATATCTCATGGAGGTCTGGATTTGGAATGATATTCAAAATCAAAGTGGAAAATGAAGTTACAGGCTGATCCAACTTCAGTGGAAATGCCTCAAGACAAGGAAATGATGCTCAGTAGTGTGTGTGGCCTCCATGTGCCTGTATAATCTCCCGACAACGCCTGGGCATGCTCCTGATGAGGTGGCGGATGGTCTCCTGAATGATCTCCCAGACCTGGACTAAAGCATCTGCCAATTCCTGGACAGGCTGTGGTGCAACGTGACATTGGTGGATGGTGCGAGACATGATGTCCCAGATGTGTTCAATCGGATTCAGGTCTGGGGAACGGGCGGGCCAGTCCATAGCTTCAATGCCTTCACCTTGCAGGAACTGCTGATACACTCCAGCCACATGACGTTTGGCATTGTCCTGCATTAGGAGGAACCCAGGGCCAACCGTACCAGCATATGGTCTTACAAAGGGTCTGAGGATCTCATCTCGGTTCCTAATGGCAATCAGGATACCTCTGGTGAGCACATGGAGGGCTGTGCGACCCTCCAAAGAAATGCCACCCCACACCATTACTGACCCACTGCCAAAGTGGTCATGCTGAAGGATCTTGCAGGCAGCAGATCGCTCTCCACTGCGTCTCCAGACTCAGTAACATATGCTCAGTGTGAACCTGCTTTCATGTGTGAGGAGCACTGGGCGCCAGTGGCAAATTTGCCAATCTTTGTGTTCTGTGGCAAATGCCAAGCGTCCTGCACGGTGTTGGGCTGTAAGCACAACCCCCATCTGTGGACATTGGGCACTCAGACCATCCTCATGGAGTCGGATTCTAACCATTTGTGCAGACACATGCACATTTTGCGGCCTGCTTGAGGTCATTTTGCAGGGCTCTGGCAGTGCTCCTGTTCCTCCTTGCACAAAGGCTGAGGTGGCGGTCCTGCTGCTGGGTTGTTGCCCTCCTACGGCCCCTTCCACGTCTCCTGGTGTACTGGCCTGTCTCCTGGTAGCGCCTCTGGACACTATGCTGACAGACTCGGTAAAACTTCTTGCCACAGCTCGCATTGATGTGCCATCCTGGATGAGCTGCACTACCTGAGCCACTTGTGTGGGTTGTAGAGTCCATCTCATGCTACCACGAGTATGAAAGCACAACCAACATTCAAAAGTGAGTAAAACATCAGCCAGAAAGCATTGGTACTGAGATGTGGTCTGTGGTTCCCACTTGCAGAACCACTCCTTTATTGAGTGTCTTAATAATTGCTAGTGCTGAGCGAATGTGCTCGCCACTACTCGGTACTCGCCTGAGTATCCCTATGCTCGGTGTACTCGCGAGTAGGGTTGAGCGACTTTCATTTTTTTAAGATCGAGTAGGGTTTTGGGAAACCCGATTTTGTCCAGAGTCGAGTCGAGTGCAGTCGGCCGATTATCGCTAAAAGTCGGGGATCGACCGAAACACGAAACCCAATGCAAGTCAATGGGGAAGCATAGTCGGCAGTGAGTGGAGGCCAGGAAAACACCTACAGTGCCCATTTTAATGCCAAAAACATCCATTCTTGTTTCTGAAGCTTGTCAATCTTAATTAACTTTATAATAATAGTTGGGCATAGGGAATTGGGGGTCATTTGGCAAAAGTTGTGGGGGGAGTAGGGCCGGCTCAAGTTTTTCGTGGGCCCAGGAAATGCGGACTACGTCACGGCGGTGTTGCAGGGAAAGGTAATTATTTAAAAGTTGCAAGTGCTGTGATCCTGAGCAAGCAGGGGGGGGGCCCACTCGTTCGCATTGCCACTGGCACAGGGCCCCTCAAAGTACGGCGGTGTGTTTGCATGGCGGGGGCGCCTCCCACCAGCAGCGACACTTTTGCGTACTCTGAGGGGCCCTGTGCCAGTGACGTCGCCAACGAGTATGCCCCCCCACCTGATGAAGGAACCTGCACTTTCATCTGCACCTTCCTCTTTGTCCCTGTGTAAGGTGGTATAACATGCGGGAAGGGGAACCTTACTTTCAGCAGGGACAGATTCTGGCTGTGTAGAGTACAAGGGGAATGTAGTGGTCTCGGTCAATGTACCAGCAGACTCATTTAGCAGTGGCTGGGCAATGGGCAGGATGAGGAGGAAACAGATATAGGGCCAAAGAATAAAGTAGGCTACATGCAGTTCAAAATTGGTAACAGGACTAAACAGGCGGCATTGCTTTGTTCAGTGGAGTAGCAAACCCAAGAGCAGCAGACACTGTTTCAAGGGCCTAACCACACTAGTAGGCCAAATGCAGTTTAATATCTGATAGTATAGGGCGAAAGCCAGAATGTGGAAGCTCAGCTTTGTTCAGTTGAGGACAACACCAGGGAGGGGCAGACACCTTTAGTAGGCCGGAAAAGCCTATTGCATTTTTTAAAATGGTAATTTGGAGCAGAAGGTTGAAGCTCAGCTTTATTTAGTTGAGGGCAACACCAGGGAGGGGCAGAAGCCGTTAGTAGGCCCTAACCACCATTTTTTTTTTAAAACCACTTAATGAGAGCCGGAAGGTTGAAGCTCAGCTTTATTTAGTTGAGGACAACACCAGGGAGGGGCAGAAGCCGTTAGTAGGCCCTAACCACCATTTTTTTTTTTTAAAACCACATAATGAGAGCCGGAAGGTTGAAGCTCAGCTTTATTTAGTTGAGGACAACACCAGGGAGGGGCAGAAGCCGTTAGTAGGCCCTAACCACCTTTTTTTTTTTAAAACCACATAATGAGAGCCGGAAGGTTGAAGCTCAGCTTTATTTAGTTGAGGACAACACCAGGGAGGGGCAGAAGCCGTTAGTAGGCCCTAACCACCTTTTTTTTTTTTAAAACCACATAATGAGAGCCGGAAGGTTGAAGCTCAGCTTTATTTAGTTGAGGACAACACCAGGGAGGGGCAGAAGCCGTTAGTAGGCCCTAACCACCATTTTTTTTTTTAAAACCACATAATGAGAGCCGGAAGGTTGAAGCTCAGCTTTATTTAGTTGAGGACAACACCAGGGAGGGGCAGAAGCCGTTAGTAGGCCCTAACCACCTTTTTTTTTTTTAAAACCACATAATGAGAGCCGGAAGGTTGAAGCTCAGCTTTATTTAGTTGAGGACAACACCAGGGAGGGGCAGAAGCCGTTAGTAGGCCCTAACCACCTTTTTTTTTTTTAAAACCACATAATGAGAGCCGGAAGGTTGAAGCTCAGCTTTATTTAGTTGAGGACAACACCAGGGAGGGGCAGAAGCCGTTAGTAGGCCCTAACCACCTTTTTTTTTTTTAAAACCACATAATGAGAGCCGGAAGGTTGAAGCTCAGCTTTATTTAGTTGAGGACAACACCAGGGAGGGGCAGAAGCCGTTAGTAGGCCCTAACCACCTTTTTTTTTTTTAAAACCACATAATGAGAGCCGGAAGGTTGAAGCTCAGCTTTATTTAGTTGAGGACAACACCAGGGAGGGGCAGAAGCCGTTAGTAGGCCCTAACCACCTTTTTTTTTTTTAAAACCACATAATGAGAGCCGGAAGGTTGAAGCTCAGCTTTATTTAGTTGAGGACAACACCAGGGAGGGGCAGAAGCCGTTAGTAGGCCCTAACCACCTTTTTTTTTTTTAAAACCACATAATGAGAGCCGGAAGGTTGAAGCTCAGCTTTATTTAGTTGAGGACAACACCAGGGAGGGGCAGAAGCCGTTAGTAGGCCCTAACCACCTTTTTTTTTTTTAAAACCACATAATGAGAGCCGGAAGGTTGAAGCTCAGCTTTATTTAGTTGAGGACAACACCAGGGAGGGGCAGAAGCCGTTAGTAGGCCCTAACCACCTTTTTTTTTTTTAAAACCACATAATGAGAGCCGGAAGGTTGAAGCTCAGCTTTATTTAGTTGAGGACAACACCAGGGAGGGGCAGAAGCCGTTAGTAGGCCCTAACCACCATTTTTTTTTTTAAAACCACATAATGAGAGCCGGAAGGTTGAAGCTCAGCTTTATTTAGTTGAGGACAACACCAGGGAGGGGCAGAAGCCGTTAGTAGGCCCTAACCACCTTTTTTTTTTTTAAAACCACATAATGAGAGCCGGAAGGTTGAAGCTCAGCTTTATTTAGTTGAGGACAACACCAGGGAGGGGCAGAAGCCGTTAGTAGGCCCTAACCACCTTTTTTTTTTTTAAAACCACATAATGAGAGCCGGAAGGTTGAAGCTCAGCTTTATTTAGTTGAGGACAACACCAGGGAGGGGCAGAAGCCGTTAGTAGGCCCTAACCACCTTTTTTTTTTTTAAAACCACATAATGAGAGCCGGAAGGTTGAAGCTCAGCTTTATTTAGTTGAGGACAACACCAGGGAGGGGCAGAAGCCGTTAGTAGGCCCTAACCACCTTTTTTTTTTTTAAAACCACATAATGAGAGCCGGAAGGTTGAAGCTCAGCTTTATTTAGTTGAGGACAACACCAGGGAGGGGCAGAAGCCGTTAGTAGGCCCTAACCACCTTTTTTTTTTTTAAAACCACATAATGAGAGCCGGAAGGTTGAAGCTCAGCTTTATTTAGTTGAGGACAACACCAGGGAGGGGCAGAAGCCGTTAGTAGGCCCTAACCACCTTTTTTTTTTTTAAAACCACATAATGAGAGCCGGAAGGTTGAAGCTCAGCTTTATTTAGTTGAGGACAACACCAGGGAGGGGCAGAAGCCGTTAGTAGGCCCTAACCACCTTTTTTTTTTTTAAAACCACATAATGAGAGCCGGAAGGTTGAAGCTCAGCTTTATTTAGTTGAGGACAACACCAGGGAGGGGCAGAAGCCGTTAGTAGGCCCTAACCACCATTTTTTTTTTTAAAACCACATAATGAGAGCCGGAAGGTTGAAGCTCAGCTTTATTTAGTTGAGGACAACACCAGGGAGGGGCAGAAGCCGTTAGTAGGCCCTAACCACCTTTTTTTTTTTTAAAACCACATAATGAGAGCCGGAAGGTTGAAGCTCAGCTTTATTTAGTTGAGGACAACACCAGGGAGGGGCACACAGACAGACTCCTTTAGTAGGCCTGAAAAGCCTATTGCATTTTTCAAAATGGTAATTTGGAGCAGAAGGTTGAAGCTCAGCTTTATTTAGTTGAGGGCAACACCAGGGAGGGGCAGAAGCCGTTAGTAGGCCCTAACCAAAGTTGAAGGCCAAATGCAGTTTAATTTCTGATACTATAGGCCGAAAGCCAGAAGGTGGAAGTTCCGATTTAGACAGTGGAGCACAATTTGAATTAGGGACTGCAGACAGACTTAGTAGGCTGTCCCCTGTGGACCATGCATCCACCACATTAACCCATTGCGCCGTAATGGACACGTAATCTTCCGTGGCCATGCCTACAGGTCCATGCGTCTGTTGTCAGGTGCACCTTTGTACTCACAGATTGCCAGAGTGCATGGACAATGCGGTCTTCTACATGCTGGTGGAGGGTTGGGATGGCTTTTCTCGCAAAAGAAGTGTCGACTGGTTAGCTTGTAGCGTGGTACAGCGTAGTCCATCATGGCCTTATTAATAGTAAATAAAATATATAACTAGGCTCTATGAACTTTTAAATAGGTTCCAGGGGTACACGGGCAGCATTGGTGTGGTCAGTGGAGGAGTATTGCAAGTAGGGGCTGCAGACAGGCTATCAAAGGCCTAAAATAACAAACAGTAGGCAGTCATGGCAGTTTTACATCGGTTACATGGATACACAGGCAGGCACTCCAGGCAGCATTGTGGTCAGTGGAGGAGTATTGCAAGTAGGGGCCGCAGACAGGCTATCAAAGGCCTAAAATAACAAACAATAGGCTCATTGCAGTTTTACAGCGGTTACATGGATAGACGGGCAGGCAGCTTGGTGGTGGTGAGTGGAGGAGTATTTAAAGTAGGGACCGCAGACAGGCTTCAAAGGCCTAACATAAGAAAATGGGCTGGCTGTAGGCACTTTATAATTGGTTCCAGGGGTACACGGGCAGCAGTGGTCTGGTCAGTGGAGGAGTATTTAAAGTAGGGACCGCAGACAGGCTTCAAAGGCCTAACATAAGAAAATGGGCTGGCTGTAGGCACTTTATAATTGGTTCCAGGGGTACACGGGCAGCAGTGGTCTGGTCAGTGGAGGAGTATTTAAAGTAGGGACCGCAGACAGGCTATCAAAGGCCTAACATAACAAACAATAGGCTCATGATGGCAGTTTCACAGCGGTTACATGGATACACGGGCAGGCAGCTTGGTGGTGAGTGGAGGAGTATTTAAAGTAGGGACCGCAGACAGGCTATCAAAGGCCTAAAATAACAAACAATAGGCTCATGGCAGTTTCACAGCGGTTACATGGATACACGGGCAGGCAGCTTGGTGGTGGTGAGTGGAGGAGTATTTAAAGTAGGGACCGCAGACAGGCTTCAAAGGCCTAACATAAGAAAATGGGCTGGCTGTAGGCACTTTATAATTGGTTCCAGGGGTACACGGGCAGCAGTGGTCTGGTCAGTGGAGGAGTATTTAAAGTAGGGACCGCAGACAGGCTTCAAAGGCCTAACATAAGAAAATGGGCTGGCTGTAGGCACTTTATAATTGGTTCCAGGGGTACACGGGCAGCAGTGGTCTGGTCAGTGGAGGAGTATTTAAAGTAGGGACCGCAGACAGGCTATCAAAGGCCTAACATAACAAACAATAGGCTCATGGCAGTTTCACAGCGGTTACATGGATACACGGGCAGGCAGCTTGGTGGTGAGTGGAGGAGTATTTAAAGTAGGGACCGCACACAGGCTATCAAAGGCCTAAAATAACAAACAATAGGCTCATGGCAGTTTCACAGCGGTTACATGGATACACGGGCAGGCAGCTTGGTGGTGAGTGGAGGAGTATTTAAAGTAGGGACCGCACACAGGCTATCAAAGGCCTAAAATAACAAACAATAGGCTCATGGCAGTTTCACAGCGGTTACATGGATACACGGGCAGGCAGCTTGGTGGTGGTGAGTGGAGGAGTATTTAAAGTAGGGACCGCAGACAGGCTTCAAAGGCCTAACATAAGAAAATGGGCTGGCTGTAGGCACTTTATAATTGGTTCCAGGGGTACACGGGCAGCAGTGGTCTGGTCAGTGGAGGAGTATTTAAAGTAGGGACCGCAGACAGGCTATCAAAGGCCTAACATAACAAACAATAGGCTCATGATGGCAGTTTCACAGCGGTTACATGGATACACGGGCAGGCAGCTTGGTGGTGAGTGGAGGAGTATTTAAAGTAGGGACCGCAGACAGGCTATCAAAGGCCTAACATAAGAAAATGGGCTGGCTGTAGGCACTTTATAATTGGTTCCAGGGGTACACGGGCAGCAGTGGTCTGGTCAGTGGAGGAGTATTTAAAGTAGGGACCGCAGACAGGCTATCAAAGGCCTAACATAACAAACAATAGGCTCATGATGGCAGTTTCACAGCGGTTACATGGATACACGGGCAGGCAGCTTGGTGGTGAGTGGAGGAGTATTTAAAGTAGGGACCGCAGACAGGCTATCAAAGGCCTAAAATAACAAACAATAGGCTCATGGCAGTTTCACAGCGGTTACATGGATACACGGGCAGGCAGCTTGGTGGTGGTGAGTGGAGGAGTATTTAAAGTAGGGACCGCAGACAGGCTTCAAAGGCCTAACATAAGAAAATGGGCTGGCTGTAGGCACTTTATAATTGGTTCCAGGGGTACACGGGCAGCAGTGGTCTGGTCAGTGGAGGAGTATTTAAAGTAGGGACCGCAGACAGGCTTCAAAGGCCTAACATAAGAAAATGGGCTGGCTGTAGGCACTTTATAATTGGTTCCAGGGGTACACGGGCAGCAGTGGTCTGGTCAGTGGAGGAGTATTTAAAGTAGGGACCGCAGACAGGCTATCAAAGGCCTAACATAACAAACAATAGGCTCATGGCAGTTTCACAGCGGTTACATGGATACACGGGCAGGCAGCTTGGTGGTGAGTGGAGGAGTATTTAAAGTAGGGACCGCACACAGGCTATCAAAGGCCTAAAATAACAAACAATAGGCTCATGGCAGTTTCACAGCGGTTACATGGATACACGGGCAGGCAGCTTGGTGGTGAGTGGAGGAGTATTTAAAGTAGGGACCGCACACAGGCTATCAAAGGCCTAAAATAACAAACAATAGGCTCATGGCAGTTTCACAGCGGTTACATGGATACACGGGCAGGCAGCTTGGTGGTGGTGAGTGGAGGAGTATTTAAAGTAGGGACCGCAGACAGGCTTCAAAGGCCTAACATAAGAAAATGGGCTGGCTGTAGGCACTTTATAATTGGTTCCAGGGGTACACGGGCAGCAGTGGTCTGGTCAGTGGAGGAGTATTTAAAGTAGGGACCGCAGACAGGCTATCAAAGGCCTAACATAACAAACAATAGGCTCATGGCAGTTTCACAGCGGTTACATGGATACACGGGCAGGCAGCTTGGTGGTGAGTGGAGGAGTATTTAAAGTAGGGACCGCACACAGGCTATCAAAGGCCTAAAATAACAAACAATAGGCTCATGGCAGTTTCACAGCGGTTACATGGATACACGGGCAGGCAGCTTGGTGGTGAGTGGAGGAGTATTTAAAGTAGGGACCGCACACAGGCTATCAAAGGCCTAAAATAACAAACAATAGGCTCATGGCAGTTTCACAGCGGTTACATGGATACACGGGCAGGCAGCTTGGTGGTGGTGAGTGGAGGAGTATTTAAAGTAGGGACCGCAGACAGGCTTCAAAGGCCTAACATAAGAAAATGGGCTGGCTGTAGGCACTTTATAATTGGTTCCAGGGGTACACGGGCAGCAGTGGTCTGGTCAGTGGAGGAGTATTTAAAGTAGGGACCGCAGACAGGCTATCAAAGGCCTAACATAACAAACAATAGGCTCATGATGGCAGTTTCACAGCGGTTACATGGATACACGGGCAGGCAGCTTGGTGGTGAGTGGAGGAGTATTTAAAGTAGGGACCGCAGACAGGCTATCAAAGGCCTAACATAAGAAAATGGGCTGGCTGTAGGCACTTTATAATTGGTTCCAGGGGTACACGGGCAGCAGTGGTCTGGTCAGTGGAGGAGTATTTAAAGTAGGGACCGCAGACAGGCTATCAAAGGCCTAACATAACAAACAATAGGCTCATGATGGCAGTTTCACAGCGGTTACATGGATACACGGGCAGGCAGCTTGGTGGTGAGTGGAGGAGTATTTAAAGTAGGGACCGCAGACAGGCTATCAAAGGCCTAAAATAACAAACAATAGGCTCATGGCAGTTTCACAGCGGTTACATGGATACACGGGCAGGCAGCTTGGTGGTGGTGAGTGGAGGAGTATTTAAAGTAGGGACCGCAGACAGGCTTCAAAGGCCTAACATAAGAAAATGGGCTGGCTGTAGGCACTTTATAATTGGTTCCAGGGGTACACGGGCAGCAGTGGTCTGGTCAGTGGAGGAGTATTTAAAGTAGGGACCGCAGACAGGCTATCAAAGGCCTAAAATAACAAACAATAGGCTCATGGCAGTTTTACAGCGGTTACATGGATACACAGGCAGCTTGGTGGTGAGTGGAGGAGTATTTAAAGTAGGGACCGCAGACAGGCTATCAAAGGCCTAAAATAACAAACAATAGGCTCATGGCAGTTTCACAGCGGTTACATGGATACACGGGCAGGCAGCTTGGTGGTGGTGAGTGGAGGAGTATTTAAAGTAGGGACCGCAGAAAGGCTTCAAAGGCCTAACATAAGAAAATGGGCTGGCTGTAGGCACTTTATAATTGGTTCCAGGGATACACGGGCAGCAGTGGTCTGGTCAGTGGAGGAGTATTTAAAGTAGGGACCGCAGACAGGCTTCAAAGGCCTAACATAAGAAAATGGGCTGGCTGTAGGCACTTTATAATTGGTTCCAGGGGTACACGGGCAGCAGTGGTCTGGTCAGTGGAGGAGTATTTAAAGTAGGGACCGCAGACAGGCTATCAAAGGCCTAACATAACAAACAATAGGCTCATGGCAGTTTCACAGCGGTTACATGGATACACGGGCAGGCAGCTTGGTGGTCAGTGGAGGAGTATTTAAAGTAGGGACCGCAGACAGGCTATCAAAGGCCTAAAATAACAAACAATAGGCTCATGGCAGTTTTACAGCGGTTACATGGATACACAGGCAGCTTGGTGGTGAGTGGAGGAGTAGTGCAAGGAGTGTCTGTCCCAGTACTCCCAAAATATAAATAGATGTTAATGTCTCGCAAAACAACCAAAACAAAAAAAAAAGGTGGCATACTTAGGTACAGGGGTGGGCTCATCTACTGAGTTTCTGACATTGTAATTTGGCAGTAACTATTTAATGGTGCTGCCAATATAGGACACAGACACAGACTACTTTAAGTTGCATCATAGATGTCTACAAATTTGTATTGTCAGTGCCAGACATTGAATGATGTCAGCGAATAGACTAAAGATTGGTGGAGCTGTGCGACATAATTTTGCACGTGGTAGAGCACATTTTGAGCTGGGGTAGGGGGGAACTCTCTTGAGGCCGGCGGGACCGCCCCAGGGCCCCTCATGTTACAACGGTGTGTCTGACGTTGGGTGCGCACCACCACCGCCAGAGACACTACATTGTACTATGAGGGACCCAGTAGCAATGCCGTCAACCAAAAGCGAGCACACCCACCTCTTCAGACAAACAGCAGTCTCACGGGTGCTTGCGCCAAGTCGCGATACCACGGCCCCGTGTGGGGAGTTTTGCCATTTAGGGAGGTGTAAACATGTCGTATGCTGTACAATCAGCTGCAGCAAATTAGACATTAGAAAAGTAATTCACAGGCAAGAGCTTTTCATAGGAAAGCTAGGTGTCGGCCGGGCAAGGTGGGGCAAAAGATTTCGAAATCCAGTTGTGGTTCATTTTAATGAATGTTAGATCGTCAACATTTTGGGTAGCCAGACGAGTCCTTTTTTCGGTTAATATTGAACCTGCAGCACTGAATACTCTTTCTGATAGGACACTTGCTGCCGGGCAAGCAAGCTCCTGCAATGCATATTCTGCCAATTCTGGCCAGGTGTCTAATTTGGAGGCCCAGTAATCAAATGGGAATGACGGTTGAGGGAGAACATCGATAAGGGATGAAAAATAGTTAGTAACCATACTGGACAAATGTTGTCTCCTGTCACTTTCAATTGATGCAGCAGTACCTGTCCTGTCTGCGGTCATAGCAAAATCACTCCACAACCTGGTCAGAAAACCCCTCTGTCCAACGCCACTTCTGATGTGTGCACCCCTAACACTCCTAGTCTGCTGCCCCCTGGAGCTTGTGTGAGAACGATCACGTGCGCTGTGTGCTGGGAATGCCTGAAGCAAACGGTCAACAAGAGTTGATTGTTTGGTTGCTAATATTAGTTCCAAGTTCTCATGTGGCATAATATTTTGCAATTTGCCTTTATAGCGTGGATCAAGGAGGCAGGCCAACCAGTAATCGTCATCGTTCATCATTTTCGTAATGCGTGTGTCCCTTTTTAGGATACGTAAGGCATAATCCGCCATGTGGGCCAAAGTTCCAGTTGTCAAATCTCCGGTTGTGATTGGTTGAGGGGCAGTTGCAGGCAAATCTACGTCACTTGTGTCCCTCAAAAAACCAGAACCCGGCCGTGACACGCAACCAATTTCCTGTGCCCCCGTGAAAGTTTCCGCATTAAAAATATACTCATCCCCATCATCCTCCTCGTCCTCCACCTCCTCTTCGCCCGCTACCTCGTCCTGTACACTGCCCTGACCAGACAATGGCTGACTGTCATCAAGGCTTCCCTCTTCCTCTGGTGCAGACGCCTGCTCCTTTATGTGCGTCAAACTTTGCATCAGCAGACGCATTAGGGGGATGCTCATGCTTATTACGGCGTTGTCTGCACTAACCAGCCGTGTGCATTCCTCAAAACACTGAAGGACTTGACACATGTCTTGTATCTTCGACCACTGCACACCTGACAACTCCATGTCTGCCATCCTACTGCCTGCCCGTGTATCCTCCCACAAATAAATAACAGCACGCCTCTGTTCGCACAGTCTCTGAAGCATGTGCAGTGTTGAGTTCCACCTTGTTGCAACGTCTATGATTAGGCGATGCTGGGGAAGGTTCAAAGACCGCTGATAGGTCTGCATACGGCTGGCGTGTACAGGCGAACGTCGGATATGTGAGCAAAGTGCACGCACTTTGAGGAGCAGGTCGGAGAACCCAGGATAAGTTTTCAATAAGCACTGCACCACCAGGTTTAAGGTGTGAGCCAGGCAAGGAATGTGTTTCAGTTGGGAAAGGGAGATGGCAGCCATGAAATTCCTTCCGTTATCACTCACTACCTTGCCTGCCTCAAGATCTACTGTGCCCAGCCACGACTGCGTTTCTTGTTGCAAGAACTCGGACAGAACTTCCGCGGTGTGTCTGTTGTCGCCCAAACACTTCATAGCCAATACAGCCTGCTGACGCTTGGCAGTAGCTGGCCCATAATGGGACAACTGGTGTGCAACAGTGTCATCTGCCGATGGAGTGGTTGGCCGACTGCGTTCTGTGGAAGAGCTGTAGCTTCTGCAGGAGGACGAGGAGGAGGAGGAGGGGGTGCGAACGCCTACAGCCAACTGTTTCCTAGACCGTGGGCTAGGCACAACTGTCCCTAAATTGATGTCGCCTGTGGACCCTGCATCCACCACATTCACCCAGTGTGCCGTGATGGACACATAACGTCCCTGGCCATGCCTACTGGTCCATGCATCTGTAGTCAGGTGCACCTTTGTACTCACAGATTGCCTAAGTGCATGGACGATGCGCTGTTTAACATGCTGGTGCAGGGCTGGGATGGCTTTTCTGGAAAAAAAGTGTCGACTAGGTAGCTCGTATCGTGGTTCAGCGTACTCCATCAGGGCTTTAAAAGCTTCGCTTTCAACTAAACGGTAGGGCATCATCTCTAACGAGATTAGTCTAGCTATGTGGGCGTTAAAACCCTGTGTACGCGGATGCGAGGATAAGTACTTCCTTTTTCTAACCAGAGTCTCATGTAGGGTGAGCTGGACTGGAGAGCAGGAGATCGTGGAACTTTCGGGTGTGCCGGTGTACATGGCAGACTGAGAGACGGTTGGAGACGGTATTGTTTCCGCCGGTGCCCTAGATGCAATATTTCCTCCTACTAAACTGGTGATTCCCTGACCCTGACTGCTTTTGGCTGGCAAAGAAACCTGCACAGATACTGCCGGTGGTGCGGAAAATGGTGGCCTTACAGTGACGGAAGGGATGTTGCGTTGCTGACTAGCTTCATTGGCCGAGGGTGCTACAACCTTAAGGGACGTTTGGTAGTTAGTCCAGGCTTGAAAATGCATGGTGGTTAAGTGTCTATGCATGCAACTAGTATTTAGACTTTTCAGATTCTGACCTCTGCTTAAGCTAGTTGAACATTTTTGACAGATGACTTTGCGCTGATCAGTTGGATGTTGTTTAAAAAAATGCCAGACTGCACTCTTCCTAGACTCGGATCCCTTTTCAGGGATTGCAGACTGAGCTTTAACCGGATGGCCACGCTGTCCTCCAACAGGTTTTGGCTTTGACACGCGTTTTGGGCCAGATACGGGCCCGGCAGATGGAACCTGTTGCGATGTTGATGCCTGCTGCGGCCCCTCCTCCACCTCCGCTTCTGAACTACTGCCGCCTGCACCCTGTTCCCCCAATGGCTGCCAATCGGGGTCAATAACTGGGTCATCTATTACCTCCTCTTCGAGCTCGTGTGCAACTTCGTCTGTGTCACTGTGTCGGTCGGTGGTATAGCGTTCGTGGCGGGGCAACATAGTCTCATCAGGGTCTGATTGTGGATCTGTACCCTGAGAGGGCAATGTGGTGGTCTGAGTCAAAGGAGCAGCATAGTACTCTGGCTGTGGCTGTGCATCAGTGCACTCCATGTCAGAATCTACTTGTAATGGGCATGGCCTGTTAAATGTTTCACTTTCTAAGCCAGGGACGGTATGTGTAAAGAGCTCCATGGAGTGACCCGTTGTGTCGCCTGCTGCATCCTTCTCTCTTGTTGTAGTTTTTGCTGAGGAGGACAAGGAAGCGACTTGTCCCTGACCGTGAACATCCACAAGCGACGCGCTGCTTTTACATTTACCAGTTTCGGAAGAGGAGGCAAAAGAGCTAGAGGCTGAGTCTGCAATGTAAGCCAAAACTTGCTGTTGCTGCTCAGCCTTTAAAAGCGGTTTTCCTACTCCCAGAAAAGAGAGCGTTCGAGGCCTTGTGTAGCCTGACGACGAAACTGGCTCCACAGCTCCAGACTTAGGTGGAATATTTTTATCCCCACGACCACCTGATGCTCCACTACCACTACCATCATTACCAGCTGACAATGAACGCCCACGACGACCTCTTGCACCAGACTTCCTCATTGTTTAAAAATCGTAACCAAACTAACTTTATTTGTTGCTGTCAAACAACTTACACGGTGAGCTATAACTTCAGTATGATTTCAATATCCCTTAACAGGTTGGTGAGACCACAAGGAAAATCAGGCACAATGTTACACACTCTGTTTTCTGTGACACCAAATCACAGAGATGACACACACGCAGGACTGTCACTCAAGCACTAATGTCAATATTAATCTCCCACCTAATTTATTTTTTTTTTTTTCTCTGTGAGACTTTAGAAACCAAATAATATTTAAAAAAAAAACAAAAAAACAAGGCTTTCTATGGCCCACTGAATGAGAGATGGCACGCACAGGAGTGGCACACAAGCCCTGACTGAGGCCAATATTTTTCTCCCACTGATTGATGTAGTGTTTTTGTGTTGAGGTTGATTTTAAAACACAAATGAAGGAAAAAAATAAAAAGGCTTTCTATGGCCCACAATTAGAGAGAGAGGTGGCACACCCAGGAGTCAAGACTGGCACACAAGCTGAAATGGCAATATTACTCTCCCACTGTTTTTTTATGTATTTTTTTTTTATTTTCAGGGAGACTTTAGAAACCAAATAATATTTAAAAAAAAAAAAAAAAACAAGGCTTTCTATGGCCCACTGAATGAGAGGGACAGAGGTGGCACACCCAGGAGTCAAGACTGGCACACAAGCTGAAATGGCAATATTACTCTCCCACTGTTTTTTTATGTATTTTTTTTTTTTATTTTCAGGGAGACTTTAGAAACCAAATAATATTAAAAAAACCAAAAAATAAATAGGCTTTCTATGGCCCACTGAATGAAAGGGAGAGAGGTGGCACACCCAGGAGTCAAGACTGGCACACAAGCTGAAAGGGCAATATTACTCTCCCACTGTTTTTTTATGTATTTTTTTTTTTTATTTTCAGGGAGACTTTAGAAACCAAATAATATTAAAAAAACCAAAAAATAAATAGGCTTTCTATGGCCCACAATTAGAGAGAGAGGTGGCACACCCAGGAGTCAAGACTGGCACACAAGCTGAAATGGCAATATTACTCTCCCACTGTTTTTTTATGTTTTTTTTTTTATTTTCAGGGAGACTTTAGAAACCAAATAATATTAAAAAAAAAACAAAAAAACAAGGCTTTCTATGGCCCACTGAATGAGAGGGAGAGAGGTGGCACACCCAGGAGTCAAGACTGGCACACAAGCTGAAATGGCAATATTACTCTCCCACTGTTTTTTTATGTATTTTTTTTTTTTATTTTCAGGGAGACTTTAGAAACCAAATAATATTAAAAAAACCAAAAAATAAATAGGCTTTCTATGGCCCACTGAATGAAAGGGAGAGAGGTGGCACACCCAGGAGTCAAGACTGGCACACAAGCTGAAAGGGCAATATTACTCTCCCACTGTTTTTTTATGTATTTTTTTTTTTTATTTTCAGGGAGACTTTAGAAACCAAATAATATTAAAAAAACCAAAAAATAAATAGGCTTTCTATGGCCCACAATTAGAGAGAGAGGTGGCACACCCAGGAGTCAAGACTGGCACACAAGCTGAAATGGCAATATTACTCTCCCACTGTTTTTTTATGTTTTTTTTTTTTATTTTCAGGGAGACTTTAGAAACCAAATAATATTAAAAAAAAAACAAAAAAACAAGGCTTTCTATGGCCCACTGAATGAGAGGGAGAGAGGTGGCACACCCAGGAGTCAAGACTGGCACACAAGCTGAAATGGCAATATTACTCTCCCACTGTTTTTTTATGTATTTTTTTTTTTTATTTTCAGGGAGACTTTAGAAACCAAATAATATTAAAAAAACCAAAAAATAAATAGGCTTTCTATGGCCCACTGAATGAAAGGGAGAGAGGTGGCACACCCAGGAGTCAAGACTGGCACACAAGCTGAAAGGGCAATATTACTCTCCCACTGTTTTTTTATGTATTTTTTTTTTTTATTTTCAGGGAGACTTTAGAAACCAAATAATATTAAAAAAACCAAAAAATAAATAGGCTTTCTATGGCCCACAATTAGAGAGAGAGGTGGCACACCCAGGAGTCAAGACTGGCACACAAGCTGAAATGGCAATATTACTCTCCCACTGTTTTTTTATGTTTTTTTTTTTTATTTTCAGGGAGACTTTAGAAACCAAATAATATTAAAAAAAAAACAAAAAAACAAGGCTTTCTATGGCCCACTGAATGAGAGGGAGAGAGGTGGCACACCCAGGAGTCAAGACTGGCACACAAGCTGAAATGGCAATATTACTCTCCCACTGTTTTTTTATGTATTTTTTTTTTTTATTTTCAGGGAGACTTTAGAAACCAAATAATATTAAAAAAACCAAAAAATAAATAGGCTTTCTATGGCCCACTGAATGAAAGGGAGAGAGGTGGCACACCCAGGAGTCAAGACTGGCACACAAGCTGAAAGGGCAATATTACTCTCCCACTGTTTTTTTATGTTTTTTTTTTTTTTTCAGGGAGACTTTAGAAACCAAATAATATTAAAAAAAAAAAAAAAAAAAAAAATAGGCTTGCTATAGCCCACTGAATGAGAGATAGCACACACAGCAGTGGCACACAAGCCCTGACTGAGGCCAATATTTTTCTCCCACTGATTGATGTAGTGTTTTTGTGTTGAGGTAGATTTTAGAACACAAATCACGGAAAAAATAAATAGGCTTTCTATGGCCCACTGAATGAAAGGGAGAGAGGTGGCACACCCAGGAGTCAAGACTGGCACACAAGCTGAAAGGGCAATATTACTCTCCCACTGTTTTTTTATGTATTTTTTGTTTTTTCAGGGAGACTTTAGAAACCCAATAATATTTAAAAAAAAAAATAAATAGGCTTTCTATGGCCCACTGAATGAGAGGGAGAGAGGTGGCACACCCAGGAGTCAAGACTGGCACACAAGCTGAAAGGGCAATATTATTCTCCCACTGTTTTTTTAGGTTTTTTTTTTTTTTTTCAGGGAGAATTAGAAACCAAATAATATTAAAAAAAAAAAAAAAAATAGGCTTGCTATAGCCCACTGAATGAGAGATAGCACACACAGCAGTGGCACACAAGCCCTGACTGAGGCCAATATTTTTCTCCCACTGATTGATGTACTGTTTTTGTGTTGAGGTAGATTTTAGAACACAAATCACGGAAAAAATAAATAGGCTTTCTATGGCCCACTCAGTGAGAGATGGCACACACAGGGATGGCACTGTAGCAGAAATGCCAATCTTAATCTCCCACAAAAAAAAAAAACAAAAAAAAAAAAAAAACTGTCCTACAATTACTATCTCCCTGCAGTAATGTAAGCCAGGTATGGCAGGCAGCAATAGGAGTGGACTGATGCACAAATTAAATAAAAAGTGTGGAAAAACAGAAAAGATAGCTGTGCAGAAAGGAAGGAACAAGAGGATATGTGCTTTGAAAAAAGCAGTTGGTTTCCACAGTGGCGTACACACAGCAATACAGCTATCACGGAGCCTTCTAGGGCAGCCCAATGAGCTACAGCGCTGAGGGGAAAAAAAAAAAAAAATAGCTTCCACAGTCCCTGCACACCGAAGGTGGTGTTGGACAGTGGAAATCGCTGCAGCACAAGCGGTTTGGTGGTTAGTGGACCCTGCCTAACGCTCTCCCTGCTTCTGATGAAGCGGCAGCAACCTGTCCCTAAGCTCAGATCAGCAGCAGTAAGATGGCGGTCGGCGGGAACGCCCCTTTATAGCCCCTGTGACGCCGCAGACAGCAAGCCAATCACTGCAATGCCCTTCTCTAAGATGGTGGGGACCAGGATCTATGTCATCACGCTGCCCACACTCTGCGTTCACCTTCATTGGCTGAGAAATGGCGCTTTTCGCGTCATTGAAACGCGACTTTGGCGCGAAAGTCGCGTACCGCATGGCCGACAAGCACAGGGGTCGGATCGGGTTTCATGAGACGCCGACTTAGCCAAAAGTCGGCGACTTTTGAAAATGATCGACCCGTTTCGCTCAACCCTACTCGCGAGCACCGAGTATTTCCGGGATTATTCGGCGGGAGCTCAGGTCTCCTTTTAATTTTGCCGCTTTTGAGGGCACCAATCAGCATGCAGGGATTGTCTGCCATGCACTGTAATACCGCAGCCATCTTTGTTGTGGCATTACAGTGATTGGCTGGCTGCAAAGTGTCATCAGGTCTATAAGAGACCTGGCGCCGCCCTGCTCACCGCATTCTGCTCCGGACTCAGCTAGTGTAGGGAGAGCTGCTGCTGAGATAGGGTCAGATTATTACATTTATTAGTGTGGGTCTACTGGTGTTCAATCCACAAATCCTGATAAACGAGTCCTTTTTAGGGCTAATTCAAAGGTACAAAGATTGCAGCGCTAGGTAGGCAGGGGAGTCTATATGCACATATCCACATTAGAGTAAGGCCGTCAGGCACTGTATGTGAGTATATAGATCTTACTACATATCTCAAAAAAAGCTCCATTCCTGCCTGCTGCTGCGTATTTTCTATATACGTAGCTGCAGGTATCCGTGGCAATTTTTCTTTTTTGCAGCTTATACCTGCTAATTTTATTAGAAACCATAGCCCCCTTTTTTCTACATTTGTTTGCTTGTTCATGCTGCAGACTACAGCCAGGTCATTGCAATACAAGAGCGTGAAAATCTAACAATTGAAATTGTTTTTTTTGTCCCAGGCATAAGATGTGAGTGCGCAGAAAAATCTGGCCTTTTTTTGGTACTATATTATTTTTTGGAGTGTCTTACAACATTTTTGGACACCATTTTGCAGCCCCAAAAATCTGTAGCTGGCCCAATAATATTTAGCTACAGATGTTATATTTATCACTGTGATTTGTACGCCACTCGCATCGCATATCATTGCCCTAAATATTTTACAATTTTAGTACTCCGATTTTTTTGTGCCATAGCCTACTTATTGACACAATTTTGGTGGTCAAGGCCGCATTTTGATCAGTCTTATCTCCGTCTGATGCCTGGTCTATCTGTGGTCTCCAACGTCTTGATTTTCAGGCATACATTGTATTTTTTTGTGGTCTGCTGGCCTTGTTCTACTCATTATTTTATGGTTTATATATATATATTTTTTTTTTTTTAAAAAAAGGCCACATATTTAAAACGTCTGTTATCTTCGTCAGGCGCCCGGTGTATCTGTGGTGTCAAAATCCTCACTTTGCAGGCATAAATTGCATTGTTTTGTCTGCTAGCCTTCTTCTACTCCATTATTTTGTTGTTCAAAATTTTTCTTTTTTTAAAAAAAAAAAAAAGGCCACATATTTAAACAGTATGTTTTGTCTGCTAGCCTTGTTCTACTCATTACTTTGTTGTTTACATTTTTTTTTTTTTTTAAAAGGCCACATATTTAAAAAGTCTGTTATCTCTGTCAGATGCCCGGTTTATCTGTGGTCTCTTTCAGACATACTGATCACATGAGTTTTCTCGAAATTAATCCATTTGTATTGAACTTTTAAAATATTTCAGTAGTCCATTTAAAATGAGCCAGGCAAGGGACAGGGGAAGTGGGTGTATTTGTGATGGTGCATGCAGAGGATGAGGTCGTGGCCAAGCTGAAAGTGGGCCACAACAAAGACCCACATCTTCTCACTCAACCTTCCTCTCCCAGATTCTAGGAGACCACAACACACCACTATTGAAGCCAGAACAGTGTGAAACAGCTGTTGCTTGGATAGCCTATAATGCTTCCAGTCACTTAGCCACCACCACCGTGTCTTCCACAGGGTCATGTCTGAGTAGCCGTGAGTGTGGACCACATATAACTCGCCCTGATCCTCCTTCCTCCCACCATGCTGAGTGTTCTGAGAAAACTGATCCCACACTTGGACACTCTGAAGAGCCGTTCTGTTTTCCCTTTAAAGATTCCAGACTCTCGGCCGGTCAACTTAAAGTAGGGTGATGGATGACATAGTGACTGACCCAACCTGGCAGGAGGACATGCAGAGCGAGGATAGCAGCACACATGGGAAAGGAGGCATATAACCCCAACAGGCAGGAAGAAGCAGTGTGGTGGCTACAGACAGGAGTGCATCCGTTCCCCGTTACACCAACATGCCGGAAGTTGCCATTCCAACTGTTAGATCTTCCCAAGTCTGGTTATTTTTTAAAGACTCTGACGATAACCCCAAACAGGCCATTTGCAGCACCTGCCATGCCCGCATCAGCAGGGGTAGCAAAACTACCAGCCTGTCCACCACCAGCAGGCTTCATGAACATTGTTTGCAGGTGACGCTGTTCCACTGTTTTGCATAGAAGTAAATCCCCAGTCCATGGTGCATGCGAAGAAGCCTTGTGCCCTGCACCTGTTGTTGCCCACAGTCAGCCAGCACCATCATCAAGCCCGTTCTTTTCCCAGCGCAGCCTTTAGTTGTCTATAACCCAGTAATTGGAACGCAAGCGGAAATACCCTGCCAACGCTCCAAAGGCCACAGTACTAAATTCTAAAATTTATAGTTTCTTGCGCTTGAAATGTTGCCTTTTATGCTCGTTGAGACGGAAGCTTTCCGCAACCTCATGGCGGCAGCTGTGCCAAGGTACTTTGTCCCCAGTCGCCATTATTTCTCCTGGTGTGCCATACCGGCATTACACCAGCCCATGTCCCACAACATTACCTGTGCCCTCAAAAATGCTGTTACTGTGAAAGTCCACCTAACCACGGACAAGTGCTTGTGAGCAGGGACGGTACATCTCACTGATGGAACACTGGGTTAACATAGTGGAAGCTGGGACCCAGTCGGACCTTGGGATGGAACACATCCTCCCGACGCCGGGGATTGCGGGCCCTACGACAATCAGGGTTGTCACACAGTCTACAGTTCCTGCATCTCTTCCGCCTCCATCTCTGAAATGAGCACATCCGTCAGAAGCTAGAAGCACTGCCTCAGCCAAGCAGCAACAAGCTGTGCTGAAGAAAATCTGCTTAGGTGACAAGCCGCGTAATGCAGAAGAGTTGTGGACAGCGCTGAAAGAGCAGTCAGACTTTTGGATGACACCGCTGAACCTACAGCCAGGCATGGTCGTGTGTGACAATGGCCGGAACCTGGTGGCGGCTCTGAGGCAAGGTGAGCTCACACAAGTACCTTGCCTGGCCCATGTACTTAACCTCGTTGTTCAACGTTTTCTCAAAAGCTACCCGGAGCTGCCTGATCTGCTAGTGAAAGTACGCCTCCTGTCTGCCCATTTTAGAAAGTCATCTACAGTTTCAGCTGCCCTTGCCGTGCTTCAGCAGCGTTTGCATCTTCCGGCTCACCGACTGGTGTGTGATGTCCCCAAGCGTTGGAACTCTAGACTGCATATGTTGGAAAGGATTTGTGAGCAGAAGAGGGCAGTTGTTGACTACCAGCATCAACAAGGCCGTTGTTATTCAGTTCAAACTTCACACATAAGACCTCAGGAGTGGACATGGATGTCAGGCATGTACCATCCTCAAAAACCTAGAGGAGTGTTCAGTGTGGATGGCCTGAGGACAGGGAGGAGGAGGACAGCATGGTCAGTCGTCCTGTTGGTGAGGACACGGAAGTCTTGCCTGTTAGCAGTCTGGCACGCATGGCTGACTTTGTGTTGTGCTGTGTTTCCTGTGACCCTCGCATTATTAACATTTTTGGTGACAATCATTACTGGTTGGTGACACTTCTAGACCCACACTACAAAAAGAACTTTCAAACTCTTCTTCCAGAGGCAGACAGGTGTACTTAAATGTTGTAGTACCAGAGTGCCCTTGTAGCAGAGTTAATTAAAAAAATTCCCATCTGAGAATGCTGGCAGCAGATGTCAGAGTTTGTTGTCCAAGCGAGAGAGACAGAAGTACAATCCAGCACAGGCAGGGGGAACAATGGCAAAGTTCTGGGACAGTTTTGTCAGACCCTCCCATCGTGCCGGTACAGAGGCAAGGGGTGCTGTCACAAGAACTGCAATGTTTGGGAAGATGCTGAGGGAGTACTTGCTGATCGTACAAACGTCCTCTGTGATTCCTCTGTGCCTTTTAATTATTGGGTATCCAAGCTGGACACGTGGCATGAACTGGCTCACTATACCTTGGAAGTCCTGGCCTGCACTGCTGCTAGGGTTCTGTCAGAGCAAGTTTTTAGTGCTGCTGGTGGAATTATAACAGATAAGCGCATCTGCCTGTCAACTGAAAATGCTGACAGGCTGACTCATAAAAATGAACAAGGGCTGGATTGGGCAAGACTTCTGTACACCACCGAATGAAAACAGCGAACCATTACCGCCAATACATTGTCTTTTTTGTGGAGGTGTATTCTCCTGCACCTCTTCACAGCCACACATGGGTATACTCTTCATGATTTTGTATGTTTGGTGTTTTCCTCCTCCTTATCCTCATCATCCACGACCACTAGATGTCACGATAATATAAAAAATGCCATTGTCATGATCTGTTCCAGGGTTTAATCCTGTCCGCCCTTTCTCAGGGCGGATGATGCCAAGGGTTAACTTTGCTTTGCCTCATTCTAGGTTCAGGTTTGCTATTTAGCCCCCATGAATCCTGCTGGCAGTGTCAGCTATAGTTCTGCCTTTGGCGTGTGAACCTGACTCTGGTAGCTCTTAATTTGTCCTGCTGTGAACCCTGACTTGTCCCGTGTCTGTTGACTACCTCTGTCTGCCCTTTTCCCTGCGTTTCTCTGTTTGTCTGTTTGATTCTCTGGTACCTGACTTGGCTCATTTTCCGACTCGATTCTACTTCCTGACTTTGTCTTATCCACTTCTGACCGCTGCTGAACCCCCTGGCTTGTTCTAACCATGTTTACTGTTTATCCCTTTTTGTACTTCTGCCTCCGATTGTATTTTGACTCGGCTTGTCTGATGACTCTCTCGCCACTTGGCGCCTGTGCTGTTGATCTGTGGTGCTTCTCTGTGTACGCAGTCTCACTTCCCTCTCAAGCTCCCTCTGGTGGAGGTTGCATTATACCGCACTGCAGCAGCATGTCATTATAGCAGACCATACATTTAAAGGGATTTCTGCATTTTTTTTCTCTGCTCTGTTGGCTATGGATCCACTCCATACCTTGGCGGATCAAATGGACAGTTTGACAGTAATGATACAAAACCTGTTTGTGGAACAGAGGGCCTTGTCCTCGTCTCATAACCACTGGCAAAGGGAGCTTTCTGACACAGTTAAATCGTTGCAGACTGACTAAGCACTCTGACACTGTTGATGTCTCATTGCACTTTCCTGAACCTACAGTCAAGCTCCCAGATACCTTCTCTGGGGAGAGGGAGAGATTCCATACTTTTAAGGAGAGTTGCAAGCTTTTTTTTTCTCTTAGACCCCGATCTTCTGGAGATGAGTCAGCGGGTGGGGATAATCATTTCCTTACTGCGGGAGGGACCTCAGTCTTGGGCTTTCTCTTTACATGCTTCTGCCCCTGAACGTCGTCTGTGGACAGATTTTTTTTTTTTAACATAATTTTTATTGATTTTTTTGAACATAACATCGGATAGGATGACACAGCATCAGCAATGACACTGTAAATTACCAAAACTACATATACAAATCTTACTTGTCAGACAACAGGTCCTCATAACTTTTTAAAAATAGTATAACGATACATAAAGTAGTTGGATCTCCATTAATGCCTTGTAACACAAATTTTGGGGAAACAGAAAGAAAGGACCTACTACGTAGAAGGGTAATAGGGGAAGGAAGAAAATCTCTTTTTCTGTATTTTGAATTGTCAAGAGTGTCGTTCTACGGTAATATATGTTGTATCTTTAATAGACATTATACATCTGGAATAGTTCCCAAGACCCCTAACGTCCAGCTCAGATCCTCCAGACAGTATCATTCCGTGTGGCAGAAGGGACTAATCATTCTAGATATTTCATGGGGGCTATAGTGGAAACCAATGAACGTTTTCCACAGTGGAAATACTTTCCCTGCAGATTTTTCTTTACTCCTTTCCACCTCGATTAATTCAATTCCCAGTAAGTGTTTCATCTGGGCTATTATCATCACCATCGATGGGGTGTTTGGTTTAAGCCATTTGCCAAATAAACCACGTAAGGCTACAACTAAGAATGTGTGGATGTTTTTAGGGATCTTTGCTTTAACTCCTGCGGGTTGTGTCTCCGGGGGTCTTAACTGGTGGAATAGCATAGTTTTTAGAAGCACGATCGAACCTGCTCCCCTACCTGTTTCCAATACTTTGCTGAAGGCGTTCCGCACTTAGGGCACGCAGTAATCCTGTCGGGGAATCTGGGAGAGGATGGAATATTGAAACCATATAATGCTGTATGCATGAGCTTAAAATAGGTTTCCCTCTATCTTTCACATAAAATGGATTTTTTTACCTGTTCCACCCCTGTAGAATTGTCTCTGCAATATCATTATCCCCGGTCCATTTCTCCCAAGTCTTAAATGGCTTGTTCTGCTTTAGCTTCAGGAATTTATGTCTTAGGCTAGGTTCACATTGCGTTAGGGCAATCCGTTTAGCGCTAGCGCTAGCGGATTGCGCTAACGCAATGTTTATTTAGGGGCCGCGTTCAGGGGTCGCGTTAACGTCCCCGCTCTCGCAGATCCCCGATCTGCGAGAGCGGGGAACGGACCTCGGGCGCGCCGCGGACGCTGCAAGCAGCGTCCGAGGCGCGTCACAGAAGAACGGCACATCACTATCGCGAGCCGAAAAAGGCACGCGCTAGTGATGCGCTGCAGGCGAAATTTACATTGCTGTCAATGGGTGCGCTAACGGACCCGTTGCACGGCGTTAATTGCGACATTTTCGCCGTGCAACGCTGTCCGTTAGCGATCACCCACTAACGCAATGTGAACCTAGCCTTACAGTGTTGTATATTGAGGATGTGCTCGCATTCTAAGCATTTATACCCACTTTATTATCTAGAATATGTAGTTTAATTTCATTAAACAGCCTACGAAGTCTAGATAAGCAAAAAGAATGGACCTGCATGACCTGTAGGAAGTGTCTGCTTTCTAAATGGAATTTGTCCATGATTTCTTGTGGGCTCAGCCATCGTTTAACCTCTGTATGCTGTATGCTTTCTTAATGTTATCTCCTGCTTGTCCTATAGCTCTTTTAATTTCTGTTCCCTGGGGAAATTCCGGGTGACCAAATAGTGGCATATGTTTAGAGATCTGGAAGGGAAGGTCAAATGCCTTCCTTACAATCTGCCAGCATACAATAGTATCCTGAAGCAATAGGGAGGATTTTACTTTTTGTGGGAGTTTGGCCTGTTTTGTGTGTAAGAGGGCATTTAATACCCACGGCGCCACCAGCTGTCTTTCCAATTGGGTATTAGAGTAGCAGTTAGTCTCCTGTAGCCAATCTATCACATGTCTAAAAAGACTTGCTATGTTGTAGGCTCTGACATTCGGAAAATTGATCTCACCTTCACTCCTAGTTAGCATCAGTTTTCCCAATGCGATTCTGGGCCTTTTACCGCCCATGTAAAATGTGTATAAGCTCTATTTATTTTGTTAATATCTAGATGTTTGAGTATCAGGGGTAATGTCTGTAGTGGATATAGTAGTTTGGCTAAGCTGATCATTTTAATTAAATGGCATCTTCCCAGAAGAGATAGCAATAGATTCTGCCATCTCCAAAGTTCTATCAATTTTTCGTTGAGAGGTGTATAATTTAGTGAATATAGTTGTGCCGGGAGCCTGCCTATCTTAATTCCCAGATAGGTGATATGTGTCCTAGTAATAGGTAGTTCTAAACCTAGTTTCTTCCATTGTTCTGCAGGCGTTTTGTCCCCCAATTCCAAGAGTTTGCTCTTGGCGATATTGACCTTATAGCCTTATCTCGTAATCTCCCTATTGGATTCGCCTGCAGTCTCCCTTTTGCCAGTCTTTCCAGCAATTTCCCCGCTCTGTCCCCATATCTCAGCAATTCAGCTTCCTGCCTAGAGCAAAACATCTGCTCCCTCCTATCAATCCAGGTTTCAAACTCTTGTTTGGCCAGCTTCCATTTTTCCCTGTTTTGAGTTGTGGGGCTCTGCAAGAATTCTATATATATATATATATATATATATATATATATATATATTTCTAAGCTTCACACTAGAATCTGAGTATTTTTCCGCTACTCTTTTCTTGAGTGAGGTCAAATTCCTCCCACCAGCCCCGTAGTTTGTCATTAAATCCCTCATCCTTTGTAAGATAAGCTGGGAACTTCCATATGTAATGTGTTCCTTTTATCTGGTTATCCACCAATTCCATACCCACCGGAGCATGGTCAGATTTGACCAGGTCGTGGCTCTCCACTGACTTCGTTCTATTTAATAGTCTCTCCGAGATCAACAGATAGTCTATCCTTGACTAGGATTGGTGGGCATGAGAGAAGTGGAAAAACTCTCTATCCTCTGGATGGAGCCAACGCCAAATATTTCTCAATCCAGTTTGTTCAAGGAAGGAGGGGAGAATAGTCTTTTTCGAAGGCATCAGAGTCTGATTCTTTCTGTCCTCCTCCCCATTGTGAACCGTATTCAAGTCTCCCCCAGTAATTATCAGAGGTGAGTTGTCCAAGACAATTTTCCTCTCCAAGTCATTAAAGAAGACTTTGCTTGGACCATTAGGTCCATATACATTGTAGATTAAATAGACTTCTCCTCTATGCTCTATGGTGACCCAAACCCATCTTCTCTGATCATCACACTCCTGGGACAGCAGATTAAATACAAAATTACAATGGAATAGTATCACTACCCCTGCGTATCTACCTTGAGCTGCCGAGCCCACTACTTTCCCTACCCACAGCATGTTGAGCCTAGAAAAATCCTCTTGCTTTGGATGGGTTTCTTGAAGCAATACAATATCTGGCAAGTACCTTTTCAGATGTCTCAGTATCTTTACTCTTTTATTCGGGGATCTTGGGCCTTTCACATTCCAGGAGATGATCTTCATAAACACTGTTACTACTGCCTATTGCCTCTTGCTTTATTTTCTTTCTAAGGGTTCTCGGGATTAAAGGGAGAGTCTCAGGTGGTTAGAGAAGGGTAGAAAGGAAAGAAAAAAAGACTCAGAGACATGAAAGGGGATAGAGATTAAAACCTTAAAGCAAGCAAACAGTGAGTTCTCAATACGATGTAGTGTATTTCTAGCTTCTTACACCACTAATAGCGTTGTGGACTTTCCTTTTTGCTGAGGAGGTAAGAATCACCAAAGAAAAAAAAGAGAAAAAAAAAAACAGTGTGAAGAAACATGTCCCACACCACATGTCATAAATGATTGTCAAAATGCCATCTGCGTCTTCTCCGCCCTGGACAGCACCTTTTTATAGCTCTTTGCCCTCCAACCTGCCAAAACCCGGGTCCCTGCCCCCAAATATGGAGCCGATGGACACTTCTGTCATCTTGGGGAGACATTGTCCTGGTTGTAGGAAAGGTGTGTAGTGGTGAGGGGGAGAACCATCAAGAGCAAGATGTATACAGTGCAGTCCATTTCTCTGGTGCTTCACATGGGCTGGCCATATGTCCTCTGATGCTTTGGTGTTGAGGGAAAGCGGTCTTCCTCTTGGCCTCTTCTTCGTTCTATGTTTTTTGCGTTGCCCAGTATTTTTTCCATATCTTTTTCTGCATCACTCGGCGAGTAGATGAGGTTATCACCCTCGTTTTGGAAAATCCTCAGTGTCGCCGGGTATTGCAGTGCAAAGCTTTTCTTTGCTTGATAGTTCTAATAAATAATCAGTGGAATACATAGTCTGTCTAATTACTCTGTCACTCTTATATAGCCATCATATTTCCTAAGACAGACTAGGACCATATTTGGACAACTGCAATTATACATAGAATCTACTCAAAGCACCAGAAAAGCAGTCAAAAAGTCCCAATATATACAAAAATGCAAAAGTTTTATTAAAGAACATAGATAAAATATAGGTATATAGCATGGCAGGCAAGCAAATCCCCTCCGTACAACCCTACACACATCTAAAAGGACCAGATAGGGTGCACGTAAATAGTCATAGACAGTGATTGAAAAGTCCGTATTAGGTATATAACTATATCAAGCTTATTGAACAAAGTATAGGACAACTGTCATAGGTACATGTGACCATGGTTATACATATAGGTTTAATACATACCACAATAGGGGGTCACAGTACACGTGCATGCCAATCCCGACCACCCCGACGCGCGTTTCAGCGACTACCTGCCTGCAAATATGCCCTTTTTAAAGATGGCCGCGAGTGCTTTTCGAGCATGCGCAGTTATGTCATCGCTGGTCTTGGCTGTTGCGGTGTCTTGTGGGGCGGATCACATGGGGCCCGTGTGTTTCCGGTCCCGCAGGCCTTGCAGGCTGGATTCAGGATGATGCGACGCGCAGGTGAGCGCAATCACCACTATTTCCGGGCTATAGTATATTTAATCTGTGCCCCCTATTATCGGGCACACCCCCTGAGGAAGGTAGTCGCCGAAATGCGCGTCGGGGTGGACGGGATCGGCGTGCACGTGTACTGTGACCCCCTATTGTGGTATGTATTAAACCTATATGTATAACCATGGTCACATGTACCTATGACAGTTGTCCTATACTTTGTTCAATAAGCTTGATATAGTTATATACCTAATACGGACTTTTCAATCACTGTCTATGACTATTTACGTGCACCCTATCTGGTCCTTTTAGATGTGTGTAGGGTTGTACGGAGGGGATTTGCTTGCCTGCCATGCTATATACCTATGTTTTATCTATGTTCTTTAATAAAACTTTTGCATGTTTGTATATATTGGGACTTTTTGACTGCTTTTCTGGTGCTTTGAGTAGATTCTTGATAGAGTTCTGCAGATATTTTACTAAATGCTCTCCTGTGTTTTGCCACCTCCGCGGAATAGTCTTCAAATAGTAGGACTTTCATCCCTCTCAAAGTCACTGGCCGGGAACATCTTCTATATGCTCTCATTATGTCAAACTCATCATTATAATCTAGGAATTTCATGATTACTTGACGTGGTCTTGATGTCTGGTCACTTGATCCTTGGTTGTGAGATCATAGATCTGGCCCAACTCTGTGAGCCCTTTCAACCCTAAAACCATGATTAATTCCCAGGGCCATTGGTAGGTCTCTTTCGCAGAGTCTTTGTAGTTCTGCTGCCAGGATCGACTCCGAGAGCCCCACTAGCCTTAAGTTGCTGCGCCTTGACCTGTTTTCCAGGTCCTGGACCTTCTCGGACAGGTGTTTTTTCTGTAGTTGTCTCTTTCAACTGTGAGGAGAGCTGCATGTTATCACCCTCCAGTTGTGAGACCCTCTGCTCCAGCTCCTCTATCTGTCCTTTGTTTGCTCAATTCCTCTTGAATGTGCTGGAGGACCTTCTTGATAGCATATTCCAGGGTCTTTTGGATGTCTGGCATGATGCTACTTGCCACATCAGCTGCCAGTTTGTTATAGTCTATTGTTATCAATCTTGAATGGTCCTCCCTGCTACACTCAGTTAGGTCTTCAATGTTCTCCCTACCAAGGGTTTTCAATTGCGAGTGTGTTGCAGTAGCATCCTCTCCTGTGGGGCTTGGGTCCAGGATGTCTTCTCCCTTACTGTGGTTCCCACTGCTTGTTTGCCTACACCTCTGACTTTTGTGAGCTACGTAACACGTAATGATCCATGTGCTGACTTGGTGATGTAGATGGAGTCAGCGTTTGAGCCCAATGTTGTTGCAGTTTCTGTTCTCCAGAGAATTATCAATTCTTATGTTTCTTGGCAGCTATAGAAACATCTCTCCCTATAGCACAAAGCAGGTACTTGTAGTTCTTATTTTTGTCCACTAGGTGATAGAGCTTTTCCTTGTGCAAAAAGCAGTCGCAGTTCACTAGCGGCCAGCAGATGTCTCCAGTTTTTCCCAGGAGAAGTGACCAGCCAACTGTGTTTAACCTCCCTCCTGGGGCCCTGTCGTTGCTGGAGAGATCTTTTTCTCTCTGCTTTTTCTATTTGCTGTCCCACTTTTAGGGGCCCCTTTACCAGACTATGCTCTGTTAAGCTGTTTTCCTGGGGGAAGTTTTGTGCCTTTAGTCACAGTGTCACAGTGGGCTTTCCTGTGGGTTTCCCTGGGGGGCGATAGCAGCCCCTCCAGGCTTTGCTGCACACATGGGTAGGCAGCATGTGGGTGGGCAGCCAGCTAGGACCCTCTGAGTCTCAGTGGTGGTCCAGGACTGTAGCAAATGACCTTTATAGGTGATGTGGAGTGGGGGCCAGTGGTAATCTGTCTTTCTCTTGTCCAGGCAGTGCAGATTTTGGCAGATTTGTTAGTAGGCTTTCTGTCTGATGTGGGAGCTGCTCCTTCAGCGTGTTACATCCTCAGCGCCGGAACTAGAAGTCTGTGGACAGATTCTTTGAGGCTTTGGGAGTAATTTATGATGAACCAGACCTGGTCAGGGTAGCATAGGACATGATCATGAGTCTCTCACAGAATGAACTCACTGCTGAACAGTATTGTTCTGAGTTTAGGCGGTGGTCTGTTGAGGTGTATTGGGGTGACTCTGCTCTGAGATGCTTGTTTGAAAGAGGACTGTCTGATCATCTCAAGGTCGTGCTGGTCCTTCATACGCCACCCAGTTCCCTGGTGGAGGCCATGACACAGGCCATTCGTATGGATCGGAGGTTACGGGAGAGAGGAATTATCCAGCGTGAGATTCCTGTATTGCCTGCCAAGTCTGAGGTGATGTCATTCAAGGAGACTATGGAAGTTGGTGCCACCAACTTCAAGGGGGAGAGGAAACAACAATGTGATGGGAAATTATGTTGTTATTGTGGAAATCCGGGACATTGGAAGAAAGTACTGCCCCTCTTGTCCATCGAGTAACAAGCTGCTGAGTCTGGGTGATGGTCTATGAGGTCCCCCAGACTCTCAGGTACCATTTTCATCATTTCAAAAAGTTTTGTTAGAGGTGAAACTGTGTTATGGAGGTGGTTTTGCATCCACTTCAGTGTTTGGACTGTGGATCTTCCATGAACTTCTTTGACTCCAGTCTGGTGTCCAAGTTAAAGTTAGGGACAGTTAGGCTAGAGACTCACATCCATATTGTTGCCATTGATAAGACACCATTGGCTCAAAATGTCCTTAAATTTGTCTCTGAGGAGTTCCTCCTCAAGGTGGGTTCCTTGCACCAGGAACGAATTTAATGTTTTGTTATGAAAAATCTTCCTGCAGGACTGGTGCTGGGATTCTCATGGTTGCAGAGGCATAATCCTGTTATAGACTGGGGATCTCATGATATTGTTAAATGGGGTCCCAATTGTTCCAATGGTTGTCTTACTGCTGTTTTGTGTCTGCCATTTGTCCAGAGGGTATTCCGGAGTACCTAAAGCACTTTGGGGATGTGTTCTCCGAAAAAGAGGCTGATGTCTTACCACCCCATCGTCCTAATGATTGATGGTACAATGTTATTCCAGGTTCTAAATTGCCCAAAGCCTGTTTGTACAATCTTTCTGGCCCGGAACGTACTGCTATGAAAAACTATATCTCTAATAGCCTAAGCAAAGGTTACATCCGTCTCTCTGTCTCACCTGTGGCCGCGGGATTTTTTTTTGTCAAGAAAAAAGATGGTGGTTTACGCCCATGCCTCGATTTCCAGGAACTAAATAAAATTACGATGAGAAATACCTACCCTCTCCCGCTTATTCCTGATCTCTATAACCAATTGTCTGGGGCTAAGTGGTTTTCCAAACTTGATCTTAGGGGAGCATATAACCTTATCCGCATTCAGGAAGGGGATAAGTGGAAAATGGCATTTGTCACCTCCGAGAGTCTGTTTGAAAATTTGGTCATGCCCTTCGGACTCACGACCCACAGTGTTTCAGAACTTCATGAATGATGTTTTTTCTGATTTTATCGGGCACTTTATGGTTGTATACCTGGATGATATCCTTTTTTTCTCGCCTGAAAAGGAATCCCACATTGGTCATTACGTGCTATTCTTCTCAGGTTACGGGGAAATTCTCTGTTCGCTAAATCCGAGAAATGTTTGTTTTTGTGTCCAGGAGCTATCTTTTTTTGGGGATCATCCTTTCTGCCAATGGGTTTCGGATGGATTGCGGAAAGGTACAGGCCATTGTTGATTGGGTGCAACCCAGAGACCTCTAGGGGTTGCAGCGTTTTCTGGGTTTCACCAAGTAATATCGAAAATTCATCAAGGGGTTTTCTCAGGTAGTCGAGCCACTCACCGATCTCACTTGCAAGGGGGCTGATCTCAAAGTTTGGTCACCCTTGGCAGTTGAAGCATTTATTACATTAGAAAAGTGCTTTATGTCTGCTCCTGTATTAGTTCCGCTCAATCCATCTGAACCATTCATTGTAGAGGTGGATGCATCAGAGTTGGGAGTAGGGTCGGTGGTGTCTCAGGGACCTGTTACTTTGACCAATTTAAGACCATGTGCCTTTTTCTCCTGGAAGTTTTCTTCTGCAGAGAGGAACTATGACGTTGGTAACCAAGAGTTATTGGCCATAAAATTGGCTTTTGAAGAATGGACAAATAATATGCAAAACACGGCACTCTGCTGGATGGTGAGATATGGTGCTCAAGTAGGGTCTCCAACCCGTCAATCAATGTATACAATAAACTTGCCACTCAAATCGGTTGTAAGATGAAGTTAATTGACTTTATTGCACGTCCCAGATACAGTTTCAACAGTTAAACGTTTTCGGTCCCACTGGACCTTCTTCAGAACAATTTCCAATTTATCTGGTTAAGCTGGTTACAGCGTGTTGAAGGAAAAGTCACCTTATAACGATAAACTGTGGAGCAATGCAATAAATGAAAAAACGAAGGGGCTCTAGGCGTACTAAGCCGCTAATGGAGTCTGTGGCCCATGATCAGGATGAGGAGCTCAGATCTGCGTGGCACTGGATCGCCAGAGAGGGACGTACCGATTTGAGTGCCAAGTTTTTTGAAGAATGGAGGCATTTTTTGGAGGGGGCAGTTCATCGGATCACGGTGATTACTGACCACAAGAACTAGTCTTATATGGAAACTGCCAAACTGTTAACTCCTAGACAGGATAGATGGTCGCTTTTTTTATCTCATTTTCTTTTTTCAGTCACTTTTCGGCCTGGTTCCAAGAATGTCAAGGCTGATGCTTTATCTCACAGTTTTGATCCGATATCACCCCCGAACCTCCTTCCTCCATTCTTCAGTACGGGGTGGTTGTTGCTGGGGTATCCTCTGAATTGGAGGAGTGTGACGATTCAAAGAGGGAAAACGGAAAGTGGACCCTCTAGACCGCGACGACGAACCCCTCACGGACAAGCTGACCAGATAGACCACCCCCTATACAGGGAGAGTTTGGCGCAGGCCCGTGAGGGACTATCACCACGGAAGCTGGAGGACCAGGATGGGAGAAGACCAAGAAGAGTCGGTGATAGTAGGACCACAGGATAGGAGGGTACTGTGGAGACACAGAACTGGCGGGTATAACGGGAACACTGCAGTAACACAGACCGTGCCCGAAGCAATGCAGAGACACAGGGACTGATGGAGGTAGAGCAGCGGTACGGGGACTGATGGAGGTATAGTAGTGGCACATGGACTGATGGGTGTACTGCAGCGGAGGCTGGTAGGGTACTGGAAAGACAGGATAGACCCTAAGTCAGAGGGAGACAAACCCACAGAGACCAAGGGCGGCCAGGAGCACCTGAAGGTACAAATAACCAGGCACAGAGGGACAGCAGGAAGCAGTTTAAATACCTTAAGGCAGCGCAGCACTTCCGGGTACCAGTCCTCCAGAACCATAGAGAGGAAAATAAGGAGCGCCGACTTCCGGGTACTAGTCCTCCAGGATCATAGAGGAGACGAAGAGGAATGCCGACAAGATCAGAAGTGCGCGCAAGCAGCACTGAACCTGGTATGTGCACGCGCACGAGAAGCAGAGGCCGGGAGTGAGCGCAAGAGGAATGGACGCTGCAGAAGGAGAGGCGCGCCGGGACGCTGAAGACAGGTAAGTATGACAGGGCAAGGGAGGGGGCAGCAGCGGTACGATAGTACCCCCGTCTTTACATCCCTCCTTCCTCTTTAGGCCAGAAAGAAACTTAGCTAAAATTCGAGGAGCCTGAATATTCTCTTGAGGCTCCCAGGATCTCTCCTCAGGACCGAAACCCTTCCAGTCGACCAAAAACAAAGTTCTACCTCTAATATTTTTCATGGTCAAAATGTCCTTAACCTCAAAAACATTGTCTGCGGAAACAGGCGAAGGTGAAGAAAGAGTCGAGGAATGAAACCGATTAAAAACTACAGGCTTAAGGAGAGATAGATGAAAGGAATTAGGGATACGAAGAGAGGCAGGTATCTTAAGTTTGTAAGAAACATTAATACGTGCCAAAACCTCGAAAGGACCAATATAACGGGGACCCAGTTTATGTGAAGGGATTTTAAGGCGAATAAGTCTAGAAGAAAGCCAGACCTTATCCCCAGGATGGAATACAGGAGAATCGAGACGCCTTTTATCTGCATGCCTCTTCATCCTATGCTGAGCTAGTTCGAGAGCAGACCTGGTCTCCTGCCAGACCCTGGAGAATTCTCTAGACAGAAGATCTGCCGCTGGCACAGTAGAGACAGGAGGAACCAGTAGAGGAAGACCAGGATGTTGTCCGTAGATGACAAAAAATGGAGATTTGGTAGAGGCTTCGCAGGTGTGGTTATTATAAGAAAACTCGGCCCATGGTAGTAAGTCAGACCAATCATTCTGATGAGCGTTGGAGAAATGCCGGAGATAAGTAACCAGGATCTGATTGTACGCTCCACTTGGCCGTTGGACTGTGGATGATAGGCCCGAAGAAAAATCAAGCGAAATGTTCAATGACATACAGAGAGATCTCCAGAATTGAGCGGTGAACTGAACTCCATGGTCAGAAACAATGTGCTGTGGAAGACCATGAATGCGAAAAATATGTTGAACAAAAATCTTCGCCAGTTCAGGAACCGAAGGCAGACCAGGAAGAGCAATAAAATGTGCCAATTTAGAAAAAGGGTCCACAACCACGAGGATGATGGTACAACCACAGGAACGAGGCAGATCAGTTAAGAAATCCATTGCAATATGTTGCCACGGAGCAGTAGTCACTGGAAGAGGAAGAAGAAGCCCGGAAGGAAGCCGCCTGGGTACTTTGTTCTTGGCACAGGAAGGACAAGAGACGACAAAAGCTCGGACATCCTTCAAAAGAGTCGGCCACCAGTAGATCGAGTTTTTTTGAAACCGACATGTCCCGCTAGATTGGAGGCATGTCCCCAGAGTAACAAACATCTTATGTTCCTCTCAGAAATGAAAGACTTACCCGGAGGTAAAGAGGTCATAGAGACTGGAGCAAGTGTGATAATTCTAGCGGGATCAATGATGTGCGAGGATTCCTCCTCAGTGTCCACCGACAAGAAGGACCTGGATAGAGCGTCAGCTTTGAAGTTATTTTCTCCAGGCAGGGAGCAAAGTTCAAAGTCAAATCGAGCAAAGTTGAAAGTCAAATCGGGCAAAGAACAAGGCCCACCTGGCCTGTCGTGGATTCAGTCGGTGCGCTGAACAGATGTATGCCAAATTCTTATGATCCGTAAAGATGACAAAGGGATGTAAGGCTCCTTCCAACAGATATCTCCACTCCTCCGATGCCAATTTAATGGCCAAAAGTTCTCTGTCGCCAATGGAATAATTTCTTTCAGAAGAAGAGAAACTCTTGGAGAAGAAACCACAGGGCACAAGACGACCAGTAGAAGACTTCTGAGAAAGCACAGCTCCGGCTCTGACAGCAGAGGCATCAACCTCTAGGAAGAAGGGTTTATTAGCTTCAGGGCGATGGAGTAAGGGAGTGGAGGCGAATGCTTCTTTGAGAGTGTGGAAAGCCTTTTCAGCCTCCGCTGGCCAAAGATGAGGATTGGCGCCCTTCTTTATCAAAGAGGAGATGGAAGCCGACAAGGAGGAGAAATGAGGAATAAATTGCCGATAGTAATTTGCGAATCCTAAATAACGCTGAATCGCCTTAACCCCAAGGGGAACTGGACAGTTGAGTACGGCAGAAACTTTAGCCGGATCCCATACACAGACCAGAATCGGAGATGATGAAACCCAGGAACGGCAGGGACGACTGTTCAAAGGCACACTTCTCAAGTTTAGCATACAGACGATTCTCCCTCAGATGAAGAACTTGCCGCACATGTCTCCTATGAGAAAGCAGATCCGGTGAAAACACAAGGATGTCATCCAAGTACACCACTACACAGGTGTAAAGTAGGTCCCAAAAAACATCATTCACCAACTCTTGAAAAACTGCTGGAGCATTACATAAGCCGAAAGGCATGACCAAATACTCATAATCACCGTTTCTGGTGTTAAACGCAGTCTTCCATTCGTCTCCCGAACGAATTCGGATCAAGTTGTAAGCTCCTCTGAGATCCAGTTTAGTGAAGATTCATGCTCCATGCAGACAATCAAAAAGTTCTGGGATGAGAGGAAGTGGATACTTGTTCTTAATGGCGATGTTATTGAGGTCTCGGTAATCAATGCAGGGACGAAGGGAACCATCCTTCTTCTTGATGAAGAAAAAAACAGCGCCTGCAGGTGAGGAGGAAATTCGTATAATGCCTCTGGCCAGATTCTCTTGAACGTATTCAGACATGGCTTGAGTCTCGGAGGGTGACAGAGGATAAATACGACCTCTAGGAGGAGTAGAGCCGGATACAAGATCTATCAGACAGTCGTATGGGCGATGCGGAGGTAAGACTTCAGCTTCCTTTTTGTTGAAAACATCCGAAAAGGAGTGATAAGCGGAAGGTAGATTCGCTAGTTCCGGAGCCGAGGGAGAGAGACTAGCTGGCTTGATGGGAAGCAGGCATCTGTTTTGACAAAACTGTCCCCAGGATAGGACATCCCCAGTATGCCAATTCAGAGTAGGTTCATGATTTCTTAGCCAGGGGAGTCCTAAAAGAAATGCATGGGATAAAGATGGTTAAACATAAAATGCCAACTTTTCTCGATGTAGAGCTCCAATTTGAATCTCAATCTCCTCGGTGACAGAAGAAACGACCTCCCTCAAAGGCTGACCATCAACAGAAGCTATTTGCCTAGGAACCTCCAAGGATCTGACAGGAATCCCAAGCCTCTCGATCAGCTCAAGTTGAACAAAATTCCCAGCCGCACCAGAATCTACATAAGCCTCAAGAGAGAAGCGACTGGAACCGATGTATAAAATGACAGACAAAATCAAAGGTGGAGAGGAATCATGGCTACCTAGGGAGGCCTCTCTTACCTGACCTAGGCAGAGGCGTTTCCCGGCTTCTGGGGGCAGGAACGCAGAAGATGAGAAGCACTGCCACAATAAAAGCATAAGCCCTGTGCGAGTCTCTCCTCAGTGGCACAGGGACTGACGGAGGTATAGCAGTGACACAGGGACTGACGGAGGTATAGTAGTGACACAAGGACTGACGGGTGTACTGCAGCGGAGGCTGGCAGGGTACTGGAAAGACAGGATAGACCCTAAGTCAGAGGGAAACAAACCCACAGAGACCAAGGGCAGCCAGGAGCACCTGAAGGTACAAATGATAACCAGGCACAGAGGGACGGCAGGAAGCAGTTTAAATACCTTAAGGCAGCGCAGCTCTTCCAGGTACCAGTCCTCCAGAACCATAGACAGGACAATAAGGAGCGCCGACTTCCGGGTACTAGTCCTCCAGGATCATAGAGGAGACGAAGAGGAATGCCGACAGAAGATCAGAAGTACTGAACCTGGTATGCGTGCGCACGCACGAGAAGCAGAGGCCGGGAGCGAGCGCGGAGGGAAGGACGCTGCAGAAGGAGAGGCGCGCCGGGATGCCAAAGACAGGTAAGTATGACAGGACAGGGGAGGCGGCAGCAGCAGTATGATAAGGAGGAGATTCGGAAGGCTCAGTCTCTTGCTCCTCCCTCTTTGCCTGACAATAAGCTCTTTGTCCCGTTCAGTACCGGTTGAGGGTTCTCCGGGAGTTCCACGATTCTGTTCTCAGTGGACACTCAGGGATCTCAGCCACCCGGAAAGCCATTGCTAGGCTGTTTTGGTGGTCCTCCATGACCTCTGATATCACTGTGTTTGTGTCTGCTTGTGATACCTGTGCCCGTGCTAAGAGCTCCCATAACCGGCCGGCCAGGGAATTGGTGCCATTGCCAATTCCAGATAGACCTTGGACTCATTTGTCCATCGTTTTTATCACTGATCTCCCTCCCTCTAATGGCAAAACTGTAATCTGGGTTATGGTTGACAGATTCAGTAAACAGGCGCATTTTGTACCTCTGGCAGGATTGCCTAGAGCTGAAACATTATTTAAGCTGTTTGATGAGCACGTTGTATGGCTGCATGGTGTGACTTTGAATGTGGTTTCTGATAGAGGGGTACAATTTGTGTCCAAATTTTCAAGGGCATTTTGTAAAAGATTGGGTATTTGTTTGACCTTCTCCTCTGCTTACCTTCCTGAGACCAACGGTCAGACAGAGAGGACCAATCAGTCTCTTGAACAGATTTTGAGGTGTCTTGCTACTTCTCAGCAGGATGATTGGTGTTATTCGTTGCCTGTAGCTGAGTTTGCATTTAACAATCGGATTAACCAGTCCACGGGAACCTCTCCATTCTTCTGTAACTATGGTTTTCACCCCCATTTTGGCAAATTTTCTAGCCTGGATTCAGGATGTCCAGGGGCTGATACGGCAGTGCAATGATTGGGGGAGGTGTGGAGGGAGGTACAGAAGAACATTGGAGAGGCTCAGGGCAAACAAACTTCTTGCGGATAAGCGACGGTCTGCAGGACCTATATTCCTGGTAGGAGATAAAGTGTGGTTGTCTACCAGGAACATTTGCCTTAAGGTTCCTTCTGCTAAGCTAGGTCCCAGGTTTATTGGTCCTTACGAGATCATTGAGGTGGTCAATCCAGTTGCCTTTCGCTTACGGTTATCTCCGTCGCATTGGATCTCCAATGTGTTCCATAAGTCCCTTAAGTCATTTGTACCATCCTCTGCTGGGCCTCCATCCCCTCCTCCTCCTGTCTATGTGGATGGTCAGACCGAGTATGAAGTGGAACTAATTGTGGATTCTCGCATGGTCCGTAGTTCACTTCAGTATTTGGTCCATTGGAGGGGTTACGGTCCTGAGGATCGATCTTGGGTCCCGGCGCGATCTGTCCATGCTGATCGATTGGTCTGGGCATTTCACGCATGTTATCCTGGGAAACCTGGGAGTCCGGTGGCCCCCCTTGAGAGGAGGGTATTGTCATGATCCGTTCCAGGGTTTAATCCTGTCTGCCCTTTTTCCGTGTGGATCATGTCAATTGTTAACTTTGCTCTGCCTCATTCTGGGTTCAGGTTTGCTATTTCGCTCCCATGAATCCTGCTGGCAATGTCAGCTATAGTTCTGCCTTTGATGTGTGAACCTGACTCTGGTAGCTCTTGATTTGTCCTGCTGTGATCCCTAACTTGTCCCGTGTCTGTTGACTCCCTCTGTCTGCCCTTTTCCCAGCTTTTCTCTGTTTGTCTGTTTGATTCTCTGGTACCTGACTTGGCTCGTATTCAGACTCGCTTCTGCTTTCTGACTTTGTTTTATCTGTTTCTGACCGCTGCTGAACCTCCTGGCTTGTTCTGACCACGTTTACTGCTTTTCCTTTTTGTACTTCTGCCTCCGATTGTATTTTGACTCTGCTTGTCTGACCACTCTCTCGCCACTTGGTGGCACCTGTGCTGCTGATCTGTGGTGCTTCTCTGTGTATGCAGTCTCACTTCCCTCTTAAGCTTCCTCTGGTGGAGGTTGCGTTATACTGCACTGCAGTAGCATGACTGCCATTTTCTGAGTAATTTTTTAGAAGGTGCCATGGTTCCAGACACACGCTGCAGATTCGACTCCCCTCTTTTTTCCCCCACAGCATGTCAGCACAGTGAAATTCTAAGCCACTCTTTCCTCCCCCCTCAGGAATGTTTTTGTTTGCAGCTGTGAAATCAAAAGTAAAGAGTAGCAGCGCATGGCAATCCCTTTGTGTAGCTACAGTGATCCTTTAAGACCAAATATATCAAACAGGATATTCACAGAAATAGGCAGTTCATATTTCCGGAAACCACAGGGACAGGGCTCCCAAGTGGTGGGTTTTGGGGGCTCAGTGCTTAGCAGAAATTGAGAAACACATTATTGCTTAATTGGGGCCCCTAGCCAAGATGTGTTTACACTAAAATGAACCCCCAGGACTTGCTGAGCATAGTGATAACTTTATCTCTCTTCTACGAGGTTCATACGCCAAGATATGTGTAAAAATGGCTTTTCATCATTTTAAAAATGGGGAGTATTCAGCCTCTGAGTGAGGTCACCACAGGGGAAGTGCCTTGGTTTTGGGCACAGGGATAAGTGAGTGAGACCTCAGTCTTCACTAGTGAAGTATATCGTGGCACAGCTGTGTCGGTGCACAAGATAGGTTCCCCACACCAGTAAGTATATATTAAATAAATAACTTGGCACTCAACTTGTAATTGGTGATGATATTAGAAATGGTTTTTTTATTACTGGATAGCAGTCCAAATTATAAGACGTTTCGGTCAAACATTAGACCTTCTTCAGTTAACTGCGTTACAAATACATGACAAAATATAAGCAAACAAACAATATAAGTATAAAGGAACAATAGTAAATAAGGAAAAATAAAAAATAAAAACCTCAAATACAACAAAAGATAAATCTCACAACTGTGTGATCTGTGATGATAAGAGGGTAGGGAAGAAAAGGTAAGGATAAAGAAGCATATTTTACATACCCGACTGCTTGTATGAAAAAAGTGTAAGGTATCCCTGGATGTATGGTAGGTCCTACAATATAATTTCAGATGGACCTTATGGGGGAATAATTTCCCTGTAATAAAAGAAGACCAGGTAGTAGGATGTGTGGTATATTGGGTCAACTCAGTAGATAGTGGTAGTATACTAACCGGTTAGGTACTGGAATAGGGTAACGTCTAGGCCTACTGTTCCAAGTAAGAAATGGGTGATGGCTGTAACATAGTATATAAATGATGTGAGAGGGCCAACATAGAGAAAATAATTACTGAGTGCATGAGGAGTATATAAGACCCTCACCTAGTTCAGGTGGTATAATGTACACACAATACTGTGTATATCCACTGTGGTTCAAGAAAATATGTAAATCCCCAATGTAATAGCTATAGATTACATAAAGGAGAATATATTAAATGCCATCCTATAGAAGTGGATGTAAAATTATTCAGCAAAATTATGTTTATCACCATGGAGAAGACAAAAGCCATATAGTGCATGTAGTGGCATCAAAACGTTGGAGTGTCCAGTAATAATGGTATATACATCTGGAGAGAGAGAGATATATATTTAGGATGATGTGGTCCTATATGTACAAATATCAGTGGAATAATGGGTCCCAAAGAAAATCATATAACTCACCTATTAATCAAAGCGCTTGGGGATGCCTCAAGGGGTGGGCGTTTTTAAGTCTGCTGCCTGCTCTGTAGTAAGAACGAGAACCATGTCTGTACTATATACCAAGTAATAGTAATATAAGGGCATCATGAGATCAAAGGGAACTTACCAACGAAGAGTGGGCGTATAGTGTACCTCAACGCGGTGTCCGCCGCTGGTTGAATTGCTAAGGGAGTGTAGGGCATGTTTTATAGCAAAGAGGCGGGACTGCTTCGTGCAGCTGAGGCCGGAAGAGCGGCACGGTTTGTGACGCGGACTTCCGGTATAGCGGTGAGCGTTCCGCTGTCATGGGAACCAATAGTTATAGCGATCACATGATCGCTGCATACCTGGAGTCTGACGAGTGTAGTGCGTCGCTGTTGCCAGAAGTGCATCACAAATCATGACGCAAACTTCCTGTTAAGTGCAGCCGGCATTGCAGTCATGGAAACAAAGCGACAAGAGTGTAAACGCGATCCTAGTATGTGTAGCTGGTGTTAAAGAGCATATAGGATTGTGAAACACTGGCACAAAATAGTCAAACACTGGTACACTCTGGGGTAACCATTAGGGTATAGGACCGGACCTTTCTAACATATACCATAGATCTAAAGAAGGGATAAACAGATAGCAGTCGGGTAGGGGACAAAGGGTAGGAGTGTCCAGAGGGTGGGGAGGGATCGGGAGGTGACTTCCGTGCAGTTTTCAATACAGGCGACTCTGCAGAGAGAGACAGATAAGTTAGCATACGTAATACAGGTGGCAATATCCTATTATATAAATGAACATAATTATATGAACATAAAGGAAAGGTTTATGCATAACCATATTTTAGAACAACAGTGGCTCTACCACGATGTCTGCATAGTATATGGTACTAAGTAAACGATAAGGGATCATAATCCCTGTTTAAGCCCTTTGGTGTAAGGGTCTGTAATTCATGAATCCAGTAGGCTTCCCTCTTTTTTAGGGAGTGGATTCTATTGCCATCTCGTCTGGGTATTGGAATGTGCTCAAGGACCTGAAATTTTAATTGGGAAATATTGTGTCCCTTGGAGATGAAGTGACTTGGGAGTGGCAGTAACATGTTTTGACAATGAATAGTTGTCTTCACTAGTCTTTTGTCCAGGGTCTAGCTGCGAGACAAATCTGTAATGCATTTTGATGTATCGCCCCTCCCCCGAGCCACATAGTCAGCCATAATATGAAAGAACCGTAAGTCTATTTTCTTCCATTAATCCCTTTTTATTTGCAATTGTCTGTATATACGATACTTGAGCAGTGCCCCAGAGGAAGGTAACTGCCCCATAAGTAGCAATGCTCCTGAGATGTTGGAGGTGGATGGGAAGGTAGTACCTATAGCAGCGCCGGCTGATGGGTCTGTGGAAATCCCCGGGGAAGACAGCCTACGTAGCTACTGTCACCCACAGTCAGAGTGCCCAGATCGCAGATAATATTCTGCCTTCTGGACCCTCCTTAGTCACATGGGTGACTGAACCAGAGATGGACCCAGATCAGGTCCCAGAGGGTTTCCATGGGAAGGGACCCTGATTTCACTTCTGGCTGCCCCTACCCAGGAGTTCCAGGCTGCTCTGCACTCAGATGCGAACCTGAACAATTTGAGACTTCTCGCCGAGACACCCACCTCTGTGACTGATAAGGAAAGGGTGTTCTGGGAGCAAGGGAGGTTATTGTTATGACCCCAATGGCAGAGGGTCTCAGAGGTTATTACCAAGTCTGCACACACAAAAAACCAGCTCATAGGGCAGTGGTAACTAGGCTGACCGTATAACTGATCCTAGCACAACAAATAGCAGTAGCTGGGGAACGTACCTACGTTGGTTCTAGACGTCTCGCGCCAGCCGGAGAACTAACTAACCCTAAAGGGAAACAATAGACCTTTCTTGCCTCCAGAGAAAAGACCCCAAAAGTTGGATACAAGACCCCAACAAATAATAACGGTGAGGTAAGAAGAAAAGACAAACGTAAGAATGAACTAGGTTTTAGCAAAGAGAGGCCCACTGACTAATAGCAGAATATAGGAAGATGACTTATACGGTCAGCAAAAACCCTACCAAAATTTCCACGCTGAATATTCAAGAACCCCCGAACCGTCTAACGGCACGGGGGGAGAATATCAGCCCCCTAGAGCTTCCAGCAATATCAGGAATCACATTTAGTACAAGCTGGACAAAAATAAGAGCAATGCAAATAACCAAAAAATAAGGAAGCAGGACTTAGCTTATTTTGCAAAGAACCAGGACCAGCAGACAGGAGCAAACAGAAAGGAACTGATTACAATGATGCCAGGCACCAGACTGAGAATCCAGGGAGTTTAAATAGCAACACCCCTGGACTAACGAACCAGGGGGGTACCAAGCTGGGAAAAGAAAATCAAAGTGTCATGTCGCTAGTGACCACAAGAGGGAGCCAAAAAGTTCAATTCACAACAGTACCCCCCCCTTAAGGAGGGGTCACCGAACCCTCACCAAGACCACCAGGGCGATCAGGATGAGCAGCGTGAAAGGCACGAACCAAATCGGCCGCATGAACATCAGAGGCGACCACCCAGGAATTATCCTCCTGACCATAGCCCTTCCACTTGACCAGATACTGAAGCCTCAGTCTGGAGAGACGAGAATCCAAGATCTTCTCCAACACGTACTCCAACTCGCCCTCAACCAACACCGGAGCAGGAGGCTCAACAGAAGGAACCACCGGCACAACGTACCGCCGCAACAAAGACCTATGGAACACGTTGTGAATGGCAAACGACACCGGAAGATCCAAGCGAAAGGACACTGGATTAAGGATTTCCAAAATCTTATAAGGACCGATGAAGCGACGCTTAAATTTAGGAGAGGAGACCTTCATAGGAACAAACCGAGAAGACAGCCACACCAAATCCCCAACGCGAAGTCGGGGACCCACACCGCGGCGGCGGTTGGCAAAGCGCTGAGCCTTCTCCTGTGACAACTTTAAGTTGTCCACCACATGATTCCAAATCCGCTGCAACCTATCCACCACAGAATCTACCCCGGGACAGTCAGAGGGCTCAACATGTCCCGAGGAAAAACGAGGATGAAAACCAGAGTTGCAGAAAAATGGCGAAACCAAAGTAGCGGAACTAGCCCGATTATTAAGGGCAAACTCAGCCAATGGCAAGAAGGTCACCCAATCATCCTGATCTGCAGAAACAAAACACCTCAAATAAGCCTCTAGAGTCTGATTTGTTCGCTCAGTTTGGCCATTAGTCTGAGGATGAAAGGCAGATGAAAACGACAAATCAATGCCCATCTTAGCACAAAAGGATCGCCAGAACCTGGAAACAAACTGGGATCCTCTGTCAGACACGATATTCTCAGGAATGCCGTGCAAACGAACCACATTCTGAAAGAATAGAGGAACCAGATCGGAAGAGGAAGGCAGCTTAGGCAAGGACACCAAATGGACCATCTTGGAAAAACGATCACATACCACCCAGATGACAGACATGCCCTGAGACACCGGAAGATCTGAAATGAAATCCATGGAAATGTGTGTCCAAGGCCTCTTCGGGACAGGCAAGGGCAAGAGCAACCCGCTGGCACGAGAACAGCAAGGCTTAGCTCGAGCACAAGTCCCACAGGACTGCACAAACGACCGCACATCCCGTGACAAGGAAGGCCACCAAAAGGACCTAGCCACCAAATCTCTGGTGCCAAAAATCCCCGGATGCCCTGCCAACACCGAGGAATGAACCTCGGAAATGACTCTGCTGGTCCATTTATCAGGAACAAACAGTCTGTCAGGTGGACAAGAGTCAGGTCTACCAGCCTGAAATCTCTGCAACACGTCGCAAATCCGGAGAAATGGCCGACAAGATAACTCCCTCTTTAAGAATACCAGCTGGCTCTGAGACTCCAGGAGAGTCAGGCGCAAAGCTCCTAGAAAGAGCATCAGCCTTCACATTCCTTGAACCCGGTAGGTACGAGACCACAAGGTCAAAACGGGAGAAAAACAATGACCAACGGGCCTGTCTAGGATTCAGGCATTTAGCAGACTCGAGATACATCAGATTTTTGTGATCAGTCAAGACCACCACACGATGCTTAGCACCCTCGAGCCAATGACGTCACTCCTCAAATGCCCACTTCATGGCCAACAACTACCGATTGCCAACATCATAGTTCCGCTCAGCAGGCGAAAACTTCCTAGAAAAAAAAGCACATGGTCTCAATATAGAGCAACCAGGGTCTCTCTGCGACAAAACGGCCCCTGCACCGATCTCAGAAGCATCCACTTCAACCTGAAAGGGAAGTGAGACATCAGGCTGACACAAAACAGGCGCCGAAGTAAACCGGCGCTTCAGCTCTTGGAAAGCTTCCACGGCTGCAGGAGCCCAGTTAGCAACATCAGAACCTTTCTTGGTCATATCCGTCAAAGGTTTAACAACGCTAGAAAAGTTAGTGATAAAACGACGGTAGAAGTTAGCAAAACCCAAGAACTTCTGAAGACTCTTAACTGACGTGGGTTGAGTCCAATCATGAATAGCTCGGACCTTGACTGGGTCCATCTCCACCGCAGAAGGGGAGAAAATAAAACCCAAAAAGGGAACCTTCTGCACTCCAAAGAGACACTTTGAGCCCTTGACAAACAAAGCATTCTCACGCAAAACCTGAAACACCATCCTGACCTGCTTTACATGGGAGTCCCAATCATCAGAAAAAACCAGAATATCATCCAGATAAACGATCATAAATTTATCCAGGTACTTCCGGAAAATATCATGCATAAAGGACTGAAACACTGAAGGGGCATTAGAGAGCCCAAAAGGCATCACCAAGTACTCAAAATGACCTTCGGGCGTATTAAATGCAGTTTTCCATTCATCTCCCTGCTTAATGCGCACAAGGTTGTACGCACCACGAAGATCTATCTTGGTGAACCACTTGGCACCCTTAATCTGGGCAAACAAGTCCGACAACAGAGGCAAAGGATACTGAAATTTAACAGTGATTTTATTCAGAAGCCGATAGTCTATACAAGGTCTCAAAGATCCGTCCTTCTTGGCCACAAAAAAGAATCCCGCACCAAGAGGGGAAGATGATGGACGAATATGCCCCTTCTCCAGAGACTCCTTGATATACGAACGCATTGCGGTATGCTCAGGTACAGACAGATTAAATAATCTTCCCTTAGGAAATTTACTACCCGGAATCAAATCTATAGCGCAGTCACAGTCCCTATGAGGAGGAAGAGCACTGGACCTGGACTCGCTGAATACATCCTGATAATCAGACAAATACTCAGGAACTTCCGAAGGAGTAGAGGAAGCAATAGACACCGGCGGGGAATCGCCATGAATTCCCTGACAGCCCCAACTTGACACAGACATTGCCTTCCAATCCAAAACTGGATTATGGGTCTGTAACCATGGTAGACCCAAAACGACCAAATCATGCATTTTATGCAGAACCAGAAAACGAATCACCTCCCGATGTTCAGGAGTCATACACATGGTTACCTGTGTCCAAAACTGCGGCTTATTTTCCGCCAATGGCGTAGCATCAATACCTCTAAGAGGGATAGGATTTACCAACGGCTCAAGAACAAAACCACAGCGTTTGGCAAATGAAAAATCCATAAGACTCAGGGCAGCACCTGAATCCACAAACGCCATAACAGGGTAGGAAGACAATGAGCAAATTAAAGTCACAGACAAAATAAATTTAGGTTGCAAATTACCAATGGCAACAGGACTAACCACCTTTGTTAAGCGTTTAGAGCATGCTGATATAACATGTGTAGGATCACCACAGTAAAAACACAACCCATTCTGACGTCTATGATTTTTCCATTCATTTCTAGTCTGAATTCTACCACATTGCATTAAATCAGGTGTTTGTTCAGACAACACCACCAGAGGATTAGCGGCTTTGCGCTCCCGCAAACGCCGGTCAATTTGAATAGCCAGCGCCATGGAATCATTCAGACTTGTAGGAATGGAGAAACCCACCATCACATTCTTAATGGCTTCAGAAAGGCCATTTCTGAAATTTGCGGCCAGAGCACACTCATTCCACTGAGTAAGCACGGACCATTTCCGAAATTTTTGGCAATACACTTCAGCTTCATCCTGGCCCTGAGAGATAGCCAGCAAAGCTTTTTCTGCCTGAATTTCAAGATTGGGCTCCTCGTAAAGCAACCCGAGCGCCAGAAAAAACGCATCAATATTTGCCAATGCCGGATCTCCTGGCGCTAACGAGAAGGCCCAATCCTGAGAAAGAGATAACAATTTTTACTTGCTGAGCTGAGTCTCCAGACGAACGAGGTCTCAGAGATAGAAACAATTTACAATTATTCCTGAAATTCCTAAACTTAAATCGGTCTCCAGAGAACAGTTCAGGAATAGGTATTTTAGGTTCTGACATAGGACTACAAGTAACAAAATCTTGAATGCCCTGCACACGAGCAGCAAGCTGATCCACACTAGTAATCAAAGTCTGGACATTCATGTCTGCAGCAAGCTCAAGCCACTCAGAGATAAAGGGGAGGAAGAAAGAAAAAAAAAAAAAAAACCTCAGAATTTCCTTTCTTATAATCCCACTTCTGCAATGCATTAAGTATTACTTTTGGGCCTGGCATACTGTTATGACCCCAATGGCAGAGGGTCTCAGAGGTTATTACCAAGTCTGCACACACAAAAAACCAGCTCATAGGGCAGTGGTAACTAGGCTGACCGTATAACTGATCCTAGCACAACAAATAGCAGTAGCCGGGGAACGTACCTACGTTGGTTCTAGACGTCTCGCGCTAACCGGAGAACTAACTAACCCTAAAGGGAAACAATAGACCTTTCTTGCCTCCAGAGAAAAGACCCCAAAAGTTGGATACAAGCCCCCAACAAATAATAACGGTGAGGTAAGAAGAAAAGACAAACGTAAGAATGAACTAGGTTTTAGCAAAGAGAGGCCCACTGACTAATAGCAGAATATAGGAAGATGACTTATACGGTCAGCAAAAACCCTATCAAAATTTCCACGCTGAATATTCGAGAACCCCCGAACCGTCTAACGGCACGGGGGGAGAATATCAGCCCCCTAGAGCTTCCAGCAATATCAGGAATCACATTTAGTACAAGCTGGACAAAAATAAGAGCAATGCAAATAACCAAAAAATAAGGAAGCAGGACTTAGCTTATTTTGCAAAGAACCAGGACCAGCAGACAGGAGCAAACAGAAAGGAACTGATTACAACGATGCCAGGCACCAGACTGAGAATCCAGGGAGTTTAAATAGCAACACCCCTGGACTAACGAACCAGGTGGGTACCAAGCTGGGAAAAGAAAATCAAAGTGTCATGTCGCTAGTGACCACAAGAGGGAGCCAAAAAGTTCAATTCACAACAGGTTATACCGGGAGACAGTATCTGGTCAATCCCAAAAGGAGTGGTTGAGGGAAAGACAGCTGGTCGTCCTGTACCAATTCAGGAGTGAGTTGTTGCGGATTGCCCATGAGATCCCACTGGCTGGACCCTTGAGGATCAAAAAAACTAAGGCCCGTCTGTCTCAACACTTCTATTGGCCCAAGATGAGGACAGATGTGTCAAACTTCTGCCGCTCCTGTATCCCCTGTCAAAGAGTGGGGAAGGCAGGACCTGCTCTTAAGGCTCCCCTGATCCCTTTGCCAGTGATAGAGGAGCCTTTCCAGAGGATCGCTGTGGACATTGTGGGGCCCACTCGCTGTCCCCAGCAGCTCTGGAAAGCAATATGTCCTCACTGTGGTAGACTACACTACCTGGTACCCAGAGGCAGTGGCTCTGTCCTCAACTAGGGCGGATAAGGTGGTGGATGCACTATTGGCCATACTTTCACAGGTAGGATTTCCCAGGGAGATGCTTACCGATCAAGGGACTCAATTCATCTCTCACCTAATAGAGGCTCTCTGTAAGAAAATACAGGTGAAGCATCTTGTATCGAGTGCATATCACCCACAGACCAATGGCTTGTGTGAGTGATTTAACGGTGCCCTCAAACAGATGCTATGCATGCTGGTTGAGACCCAAGTGTGCAACTGGGAGCGGTACCTTCCACACCTGCTATTCGCTTACCGAGAGGTTCCGCAGGCCTCGACGGGGTTCTCCCCCTTCGAACTCCTGTACAGCAGGCGAGTCCAGGGACCCCTTGGGTTGGTAAGGGAATCCAGGGAAAAGGAGTCAAACCCTTCTGAAATGTCCATAGTGGAGTATGTCATGTGCTTCCGTGACAAAATGCAGACTTTGACGCAGTTGATGCATGACAACATGATTCAGGCTCACCAGAAGCACTGGTACGACCAGAACGCCTGGGAGCGGACCTACCAGGTGGGTCAAAACGTGTGGGTGCTGGTCCCTGTACCAAAGGATAAGCTTCAGACAGCCTGGGAAGGCCCATACATCGTCCACCAACAGCTCAACCCAGTCACCTACATGGTCACGCTTGACCACGCTTGGGGTAGGCGAAATGACTTTCATGTCAATATGATGAAGGCTCATCACAAATGTGAAGCCTAAGTCCTACTGGTCTTCAGCCTGCCTGAAGACGGGGAGAAAGGTCCCCTCCTGGACATGCTGGCCCAAGCCTAGGCCGATAGGTCCATCGAGGACGTGGAGGTAAGCGCCTTGTTAACAACCCCAGTGGTCACCGCTGCGAACCAGGCTGGAACCCTTCCGGGCCGTGTTCTCCAGCCGACCTGGAAGGACTGAGTTAGCGGTCCACGAGGTGGACACCGGGAATCATGCCCCACTACAGCGAACACCCTATCGGATCTCCGACGAGGTGCAGCAGGTTATGCGGCAGGAGATTGATGAGATCTTACAGCTGGAGGTAATTCCCACACCTGCTATTCGCTTACCGAGAGGTTCCGCAGGCCTTGACGGGGTTCTCCCCCTTCGATCTCCTGTACGGCAGGTGAGTCCAGGGACCTGTTGGGTTGGTACGGGAATCCAGGGAAGAGGAGTCAAACCCTTCTGAAGTGTCCATAGTAGAGTATGTCATGTGCTTCCGTGACCAAATGCAGACTTTGACGCACTTGATGCATGACATGATTCAGGCTGACCAGAAGCAATGGTATGATCAGAACGCCTGGGAGCGAACCTACCAGGTGGGTCAAAACGTGTGGGTGCTGGTCCCTGTACCAAAGGATAAGCTTCAGGCAGCCTGGGAAGGCCCATACATTGTCCACCAACAGCTCAACCCAGTTACCTACATGGTCACGCTTGACCACGCTTGGGGTAGGTGAAAGGAGTTTCATGTCAATATGATGTAGGGTCATCACAAATGTGAAGCCTACGTCCTACCGGTCTGCAGCCTGCCTGAATATGGGGAGAAAGGTCCCCTCCTGGACATGCTGGCCCAAGCCTAGGCTGATAGGTCCATCGAGGACGTGGAGGTAAGCGCCTTGTTAACAACCCCAGCGGTCACCGCTGCGAACCAGGCTGGAACCCTTCCGGGCCGTGTTCTCCAGCCGACCTGGAAGGACTGAGTTAGCGGTCCACAAGGTGGACACTGGTAATCATGCCCCACTACGGCGAACACCCTATCAGATCTCCGACGAGGTGCAGCAGGTTATGCGGCAGGAGAGCGATGAGATGTTACAGCTGGAGGTAATTCAATGGTTCACCTGTACACCTGTAGTTCTCATGCCAAGAAAGGATCGGACCACCCATTCTGCGTGGACTACAGGGGGCTCAACGCCATTACAGCCTCTGACATGCACCCAATACCCCGCATCAAGGAGCTGCTTGAGCGGTTAGCTGGCTCAAAAATAGATAATGGATCTGAGTCAGGACACTGGCAGATTCCCCTGAGCCCCGAGGCTCCTTGAACCTCGCATTATAAAAATTTTGGGTGACACTCATTACTGGTGACACTTCTAGACCCACGCTACAAGGAGAACTTTCAATCTCTTCTGCCAGAGGCAGAGAGGTGTACTAAAATGTTGCAGTATCAGAGGGCCCTTGTAGCGGAATTACTCAGAAAATTCCCATGTGAGAACGCTGGCAGCAGACGTCAGAGTTTGTTGTACAACCAATGAGTCCAAGCGAGAGAGACAGAAGTACAATCCAGCTCAGGCAGGGGAACAATGGAAAAGTTCTGGGACAGTATTCCCTGACCCTCCCATCGTCCCTGGACAGAGGCAAGGGGTGCTGTCACAAGAAGAGCAATGTCTGGGAAGATGCTGAGGGAGTACCTTGCAGATCGTACAAATGTCCTCCGTGATTCCTCTCTGCCTTAGAATTACTAGGTATCCAAGCTGTGGCATGAACTGGCTCTCTACGCCTTGGAGGTCCTGGCCTGCCCTGCTGCTAGCGTTCTATCAAAGCGGGTTTTTAGTGCCGCTGGTGGAATTATAAGCATATCCCCCTGTCAACTGAAAATGCTGACAGGCTGACTCTTATAAAAATGAACAAGGGCTGGATTGGGCTAGACTTCTGTACAACACCAAGTGTCATGTCGGATGCTCTTCACACTAGGGCGTCCGACAGACAGCGGTAATTCCTCATTTGTCCACTATATGCTCAGTGGCGCTGGCTAGATTGATCTAGATTGCCCGGGGTTAATCTGGCTGGTACTCGGGTTGGAGGCTTAGTCATGCCCATTGCCTTTAAATAGTTTTGCTGGGCTTTGGGCGTCACCGATTATAGCTTGTGTCTTGCGCCTGGTGATCTCGGTCTGGAGTGGTGGTCTAGGAGAGGAAATATTGTATCTGGTGGTGTATTATCCTTCGTTATATTTCTCCTTCCTATATTTGTATTGTTTTGCCCTGTGCACATTATAGTGTTTTCCTGTGTGTCTGCGGCGTGGTGCGTTTTTTAGTTTTCTCTGTCTGTGCTTTCTGTAGGGGTTGGTGAGAGGTCTTATCACTGGGTGGCGGGTGTAGGTTTCAGCTTAGTACTGAAACAGGACTCAGGGTCAGGCCTGGCGGCCCAGACATGCACACCTTCAGTGTAAACTCTGGGAGAGGGACAGACAGGGTTTCCCTAGTGTGAGGGATATTGCAGGGGCCCGGGTAATCAGCTGTAGTCTACCCAGTACCCCCGTGACATTATAATCGGCCATATTTTTTGTATTCCATGGATCCCATGACTTCCATAACCCGCCAGTTGGAGGCGCTGTCCCTGCAGGTCACTGAGCTGAAGGGGACAGTTCAGCAACAGGGTCTTGTAGTATCTAATGTGCAAGCTGAATCTGCAGGCAGAGTTGCTGAGCCAAAGTTTCCTTTACCTGAAAGGTTTGCTGGGGAACGCAGTAAATTTGTTACTTTTCGTGAATCTTGTAAACTATATTTTCGTATGCGCCCGATCTCCTCAGGTAATGAGGCTCAGCGTGTGGGCCTGGTGTTGTCATTACTGAACGGGGATCCTCAAGCATGGGCGTTTTCTTTACCATGTGATTCTGCTGCATATAACTCAGTGGAGAGTTTTTTTTTCTGCTCTTGGACTCATTTATGAGGATCCTGACAGAATGGGTCTAGCAGAATCTAAAATTTGTGCTATCCGCCAGGGCGAGCGTATGGCGGAGGATTACTGTTCTGAATTTCGCCGCTGTGCGGTAGATACACAGTGGAATGATCCCGCGCTGCGGAGTCAGTTTGTTCATGGGGTTTCAGGAAAGGTTAAAAAAGCCCTTCTGATGTACGAGACTCCTGCTTCTCTAGAATCCGCTATGAGTCTTGTTATCCGCATTGATCGCTGTCTGCGTCAGGGGGTACAAGAGACGCCGCCTATGGGAGAGAGCATATGTACACGTGAGGTTGCTGCAGGTGAGCCCATGGAGCCTATGCAAATCGCAGGGGTGTCACATGTGAAGCATCATGCCCCTTTGCTCAGGAAGCAGAGAGCCTGTTTTTGCTGTGGTAAAACTGGTCATTATGTTAATACTTGTCCTCTGCTATCTAAGAAAAACACAACGGCGGAAAAACTACTAAGCTCAGAGGGTCTCCTGAAGAAGCTGTGTGAAACGCGCGTCGGGGCAGAGGGATGCCGAGGTTTATCCCTATGTGGCTGACAATAAGGTATACCTTTTGATACATATATATATAGGCTTTCATGTGGGGGGACTGCTTACCATGATACCAAGAGGATTAGCGTAAAGCTACCTAGTTATTGCTATGTGAATGTAGTTTGGTAGGCATATGCACCCCTGACTGTTGTTCATTTGTATAGACTCATTAAGCTTCATGGTAGTTGATATGTAACATTCAATTTAGTCAGTCCATTATTTTGGGCTAACCTATGGCAGAGTTGTCCCTTTTTGTGGTTCCAGTACCCTTTCTTGTTATAGTAGTTATATGTTTTAATGAATATCTATCCTAATAAAATATTGTTTTTACAATAGTACCATGGTCATGATCGGTGTATTCTGTGATCACGCCTTATGTGAAATATTTAATTATTAATGGTACAGTGTCCCCCATAAGGGAGGGACGTTGAGAGATAGTATTGAGCACATTATTGTATATACATAAGCTCAGAGGGTGTGGAGGAGGCCAATCTGAACGTATGCATATCCTCCATTGTGGTTTCTCAATGCATGCTCCCTGCCAAAGTTATTGTCGCTGGCAGGGAGCTGCCAATAACTGTGTTTGTGGATAGTGGTTCTGCCACTAATCTTATTGATGAGGAGTTTGCGCGCACAGCCGGTTTCAGGATCGAAAAACTGCCTCATCCTATCCAGGTGGTCACCATCAATGCCGCTCCTCTTCCACAGAGGGAGATTACTGAGTTTGTGGCTGAGGTTAAACTCCACATTGGGGTCCTACATTTGGAGCAAGTTACATGTAGAGTGCTCAGTAATCTGCCTGCACAAATGGTTCTGGGTTTTCCATGGTTGGCTATGCACAACCCGGTGATTGACTGGAAAACCCAGGACATCATCCAGTGGAGCGGATTCTGCCAGGAGAATTGCCTTGCCACGTGTGTGTCCGCTGTGACTCCTAGTATTCCTGAGTCTCTGCTGGATTTCGCAGATGTGTTTTCTGATAAGGGTTGTTCAGAATTGCCACCACATCGTCCCTATGACTGCACTATTAGGTTAAAACCAGGGGCCAAATTGCCGAAAGCTAGGATGTTTAACATCTCTGGTCCTGAGAGGCAAGCCTTAAAAGACTACATCGCTGAGAGTCTGAGCAAAGGGCACATCAGGCCTTCGTCCTCGCCTGTGGCAGCAGAGTTCTTCTTTGTTAAGAAGAAAGATGGCGGTTTACGCCCGTGTCTGGATTTCAGGGAGTTAAACCAGATTACGGTTCGTGACCCATACCCTATGCTGCTGATACCCGATCTGTTCAATCAGGTGGCTGGTGCTAGGTGGTTCTCTAAGCTTGACCTCAGGTGGGCGTACAACCTCATAAGAGTCCGTCAAGGGGATGAGTGGAAAACGGCTTTTAATACTCCTGAGGGTCATTTTGAAAATCTGGTGATGCCATTTGGTTTGACAAACGTGCCTGCTGTATTTCAACAATTCATAAACGATGTGTTCTCTCATGTCCTGGGAAAATTCGTTATTGTGTACCTTGATGACATTCTCATCTATTCATGCGACCGTGATACTAATAGAGAGCATGTTAGGCAGGTGTTACAGCTACTCAGAGAGAATAAGCTCTATGCTAAATTGGAGAAATGTGTATTTTCGGTTCAGGAGTTGCCTTTCTTGGGTTATATTGTGTCCGCTTCTGGGTTTAAAATGGACGCCGCTAAGGTGCAAGCGGTGCTGCGTTGGGAACGGCCTGATAACCTAAAAGCGCTCCAGCGGTTCCTTTGGTTTTCTAACTATTATAGAAAGTTTATCAAAAACTTTTCTACCATTGCTAAACCGCTCACTGACATGACAAAAAAAGGTACCGATTTCTCCTCCTGGTCTGAGCCTGCTGTGCGCGCATTCGAGTTTCTGAAGAACAGTTTTGCTTCAGCTCCCATTCTGGTGCAACCGGATGTATCGAAACCATTTACCGTGGAAGTTGATGCGTCTGAGGTTGGAGTGGGGGCGGTGCTGTCTCAAGGCTCAGCCTTGAGCGAGTTGCGTCCATGCGCCTATTTCTCCAAGAAACTGTCGCCCGCCGAACGTAACTACGATATCGGCAATAGGGAGTTGTTGGCTATCAAGTTGGCTTTTGAGGAATGGCGACACTTTTTGGAGGGGTCGGTTCACCAGGTTACTGTTATTACCGACCATAATAATTTGCTTTATTTGGAGTCAGTCAAGCGTCTGTCCCCCAGGCAGGCTCGCTGGGCATTGTTTTTCACGCGGTTCAACTTTTTTGTTACTTACCTACCTGGGTCTAAGAACACTAAGGCGGATGCTTTGTCCAGGTGTTTTCCGGGGGGAGAACCTCGAGAAGAACCGATACCCATCGTCCAAAAAGGTGTAGTGGTCTCGGCTCTCACGACAGAGGTTGAGGCTGAGATTGCCGAGGCTCAGGAGGAAGTACCACCAGAACTTCCCGTTAACAAATCGTTTGTACCGCTCCATCTTCGCCTAAAGATATTGGCAGAGCATCATGATGCTGTCCTGGCTGGTCACCCAGGGGTTAGGGGTACTTTGGAGTTGGTGTCGCGTCGGTTTTGGTGGCCCAAAATCCAACAGGACGTGGTCTCATACGTGTCAGCATGCACCACGTGCGCTAGGGCTAAGACGCCCCGCTTCCGTCCTGCTGGCACACTACTTCCTCTCGAGGTACCCAGTAGGCCATGGACGGAGATCTCCATGGATTTTATCACGGACTTGCCCTCCTCAGCTGGGAACACGGTCATCTTGGTGATGGTTGATCGGTTCTCAAAAATGTTGCACTTTGTGTCTTTGCCTTCGTTGCCTAACGCTAAGACTCTGGCTCAGGTATTTGTGCAGGAGGTGGTCAGACTTCACGGGGTCCCGTCTGACATCATGTCTGATAGGGGTACTCAGTTTGTGGCAAAATTTTGGAAAGCATTTTGCTCACGGCTGGGGATCAAGTTGTCGCATTCTTCGGCATTTCATCCTCAGTCAAATGGTCAGACCGAGCGTATGAACCAAAATTTGGAGCAGTACTTACGCTGTTTTGTTTCTGACAACCAGGAGGAGTGGTCGACGTTCCTTCCTTTGGCTGAGTTTGCCATAAATAATCACCGCCAGGAATCTTCTGGTGAGTCTCCGTTCTTTTGTGTTTACGGGCACCATCCTCAATTTTGTACTTTGAGTCAGGGGGGCTCTTCCGGCGTCCCGGAGGAGGACCTGTTAGGAGCACAACTGTCTTCCGTCTGGAGGAAAGTGAAACAGCGCCTGTTGAGCGTGGGTGCAAGGTACAAACGTGTGGCTGGCAGTAGACGTGTGCCAGGTCCGGACCTGGGTGTGGGTGACTGGGTGTGGTTGTCCACAAAAAGCATAAGACTCAAAATACCATCCCTTAAATTGGGTCTTAGGTTTATTGGTCCGTTTAGGGTCGCCGCCATCATTAACCCGGTTGCCTACCGATTGGAGCTCCCTACGGTGTATAAGATTCACGTGTTCCACAGATCGTTATTAAAAAAGGTGGTGGGTTCTGTGGACGCTGCGCCGATGCCTCCTCCAGTCTTGGTGGATGGCAGTTTAGAGTTTGAAGTCTCCAAGGTGGTTGACTCTCGAGTGGTGCGCCGCATGTTACAGTACCTGGTACACTGGCGTGGTTATGGGCCGGAGGAGAGGTCTTGGGTACCAGCCTCGGATATACATGTGTACCGGCTGGTCAGTATGTTTCACCGCCGCCATCCGGACAAGCCGGGTCCTATAAGTCGTGAGGGCCCTGGGGTCCCTCGTAGAAGGCGGGGTACTGTCATGTCGGATGCTGTTCACACTAGGGACAGACAGCGGTAATTCCTCATTCGTCCACTATATGCTCAGTGGCGCCAGCTAGATTGATCCACATTGTCCGGGGTTAATCTGGCTGGTACTCGGGTTGGAGGCTTAGTCACGCCCATTGCCTTTAAATAGTTTTGCTGGACTTTGGGCGTCGCCGATTATAGCTTGTGTCTTGTGCCTGGTGATCTCGGTCTGGAGTGGTGGTCTAGGAGAGGAAATATCGTATCTGGTGGTGTATTATCCTTCGTTATATTTCTCCTTCCTATATTAGTATTGTTTTGCCCTGTGCACATTATAGTGTTTTCCTGTGTGTCTGCGGCGTGGTGCGTTTTTTAGTTTTCCCTGTCTGTGCTTTCTGTAGGGGTTGGTTAGAGGTCTTATCACTGGGTGGCGGGTGGAGGTTTCAGCTTAGTACTGAAACAGGACTCAGGGTCAGGCCTGGCGGCCCAGACATGCACACCTTCAGTGTAAACTCTGGGAGAGGGACAGACAGGGTTTCCCTAGTTTGAGGGATATTGCAGGGGCCCGGGTAATCAGCTGTAGTCTACCCAGTACCCCCGTGACACCAAGTGAAAACAGCGAAACATTACCTCTAATACATTCTCTTATTTGGGGAGGTGTATTCTCATGCACCTCTTCACAACCACACATAGGTATACGCTTCCAGATTTGGTCTGTTGTTATCCTCCTCCTTATCCTCATCCTCCACAACTGATAGAACACTAGGGTGAACAGACTCTGTGATGTCAAATTCACTAATATTTTTGTGCAAGGGTGTTTTTATGATGTCCGTTACTAATTGAACACCAAAAGAAATGTTACTACCCCAGGGGGAAATGTCATAAAAAAGAGATGTACGTCTATTCTTCCCATTTATTCTTATATTTTCCTGTTTTCTTATCTCTGGACAGTCCTCTAATGAGGTAGTGTATGCCTCTACAATAGAAAATTATTCAAAGACTTTTATATTATATTTTTATTTATAGCCCTGTCTCTGAGCTGTTGCTAGGGACAAACATATCTCATTGGACATATTCTGGCTTCATATTTATGAACTTGTGTTCACCCCTCCCTATTTTAATTTTCTTTCATAAGTGGATTCACATGTTTTATTTATTTCTTTGATTTCAGTATGATTTATGTTATTTCTCCTCATTTTCCCCCACAAGATCTCCAGGTATAACGTGTTCTGTGCTGCTACACCAGTGCAATTTTGGGCAAAAGTGTCTATATGATGCCCGTTACCAATTTGAAACCAAACGAAATGTTACTTCCCCAGGGGGAAATGTCATAAAAATGAGATGTATGTCTATTCTTCCCATTTATTGTTATATTTTCCATTTTTCCTATCTCTGGACAGTCCTCCAATGAGTGTACATTCTGGCTTCATATTTCTGAACCTGTGTTCGCCCATCCCTTTTGTCATTTTCTTTCATAGGTGGATTCACATGTTTTATTTTTTCTTTGATTTCAGTTTGATTTATCTTATGTCTCCTTTTTTCCGCCACTAGATCACTAAGATTAACGTGTTCTTTGCTGCTACAGCCAGTCCAATTTTTGTCAAGGGTGTCTAATGCCCAGAAAATATTTTTTAATAATTTACACACAATGGGGGAATGTTGGTCAGCCCATGCACTTTGTGTATGGGCATTACAAGTGTATGAGATCCGCTCCTTAACATTGGGCCTAGTTTTTAGAACACCATGGTGAGCATGTTGTATGCTGCTACAGCCATTCAATTTTTGAGCAAGGGTGTGTATGTTAGCCATAAATAATTTTTTAAAACTGTAACCCCCATGGGGAAATGTTTGTCAGCCCATGCACTTCATGTATGGGAATTACAAGTCTTAACATTTGGCCTAGCTTTTAATGAGGCCTTCCTCAACATATCATCATTCGCCGCCACTCGAACACCATGGTGAACGTGTTGTATGCTGCTACAGCCATTCAATTTTTGTCAAGGGTGTCTATGATGCCCATAGTATAATTTTTAAAATATTTACCCCCTATGGGGAATTGTTTGTCAGCTCAAGCACTTCATGTATGGGCATTACAAGTCTAGAAAACACACTCCTTAACATTTGGCCTAGCTTTTAATGAGGCCTTCCTCAACATATCATCATTCGCTGCCACTAGAACACCATGGTGAACGTGTTGTATGCTACTACAGCCAATCAATTTTTGGGCAAAGGTTTGTATGATACCCCTAAAAGATTTTTTTAAAAATGTACCCCCAATGAGGAAATGTTTGGACAATTTAGTACTCCAAATGTTTTATTTTATTGGCATAGCCTACTTACAGACACAATTTTGGTGGGCCAAAAAAAACACATTTTGATCACTGTTATCTCCATCAGATGCACAGTGCATCTGTGGTGTCCAAATCCTTCCTTTTCAGGCATTCATTGCATTTTTGGGTCTGCTAGACTGCTACCCTTGGGGTATACTGTATTTTGTGGGTTTTTTTAATTTTAATCGGGATCCAAGAAGTATAATTTCTCCTTGTGGATAGTGACATGTTAAGCATGTCGAGATGAGGAGACTTAAAGCCGCAATGCTCCTCTGGGAAATATGCAAATTGTCTCTTCAGAGAGTAAGAGGGCTAGAACTCTAGTGCCACCTATTGGAAGTAGCAATCCTAACAGTCAATGTCGAACCTTTAACAAGCCTTGTCACATGACTTAGGATAAAAGCCAAACCAGAATCTCAATTTGCAGACACTGTGTTTCGGGGTACTGCCCCTCATCAGTGCAAAGCGGAGATCTGGTTTGGCTGAGTGAGAGGCATCTGACCGGGATCCAAGAAGTATCATTTCTACTTGGGTAGAGTGATATGTTAAGCATGTTGAGATGAGGAGACTTAAAGCCGCAATGCTCCTCTGGGAAATATGCAAATTGTCTCTTCAGAGAGGAAGAGAACTAGAACAAAAGTGCTACTAGAGTTCTGGGAGATTCTGGTTTGGCTTTTATCCTAAGCCATGTGACAAGGCTTGTTAAAGGGTCAACATTGACTGTTAGGATTGCTACTTCCAATAGGTGGCACTAAAGTTCTAGTCCTCTTCCTCTCTGAAGAGACAATTTGCATTTTAAAATTTTAAAAATACATCCCACATATTGAAACAGTCTGTTATCTCAGTCACATGTCTGGTATATGTGTGGTTTTCAAATTTTGGCTTTTCAGCCATACATTCCAGCTTTTGGTCTGATACCCTTGCTGTCTACAGTATTTTCTATTTTTTTTAAATTGAAAAAAATACATCCCACATATTGAAAGTCTGTTATCTCAGTCACACGTCTGGTATATGTGTGGTCTTCAAATCTTGTCTTTTCAGACTGTGTAATAGCGCTCACTAACGCGTTGGGGAATACTCGCTTGGCACAGGATTCAAGCACACGGGCACGATTTTTAAACACAGTCCATACGGTTTATTTAAGCATCATAAACCGCACTGTAAGCCAGGTTACACATCACCGGCTTACACATAGTCCGCTACTTCATCACGTATGGTATTACATCACTAGCTTGCGTCATTAATCTGCGGCAACTAAACACGCTGGTCCTCTCCTGACCAGTTGCCGTGGGTTACATCACAGTTCATAGAACATCATACGCACCAACAGTCTATTGAGGTACCTTACGGGAGCTCCTGCTCCACCTGCTGACTCCTTGTCAGTCAGTCCTCTCTCCTGGGGAAAGCTGCCTCACGTGAATCACCAACTTGCCTGGCAGGCATACCTCAGTCAGACCAGACCCACGAAAGGACAATAGCTTCCCCAACACAGATCGTCCAGGTCCACGGTCTCTCAGGTGCTCCAGGAAGACTCCACTCACAGGAGCTTCCAACACAGACCATCCAGGACCACGATCACACTGTGCTCTTCAGGACGTCGGTCCCAACCTGGGACTGTCCAACACACAGGTGTGTGGCCTGTCCAGGAGCTATTCAGGACTTCGTCCAACACCCCAGGCCACCAGTGTGCTATTCAGGACGTCCGTCCCAACCTGGGACCGTCCAACACACAGGCGTGTGGCCTGTCCAGGAGCTATTCATGATGTTCGTCCAACACCCCAGGCCACCAGGTCCAAAGCCCCACCATGTGCTACTCAGGGAGATGACACTTCCAACACAAAGGCTTTCCAGGACCTTCCAGCATAGACCATTCAGGTCCACACTCAGAGACCATACAGGAACCATGTGACCCACACCCTGGTCACATTATACACCTGTAACCACTTCCCTGGGTGGGAGTGTGGGTGTGTGGCTAGTTTGACCCACCCATCTCTCATAACTAGCCCAGTAAGTCTCCCTTGTTAAACAACACAATTTACTTGTAGGACTACAGGTCCCAGAACAACAACATTACTTCAGACTTACCGCGCAGACTCCCTCTGCGACACATATCGGCCACTTATAATTCTGCCAGTCGCTGTTTCACCACCACTATAACCACAGATATGCCTCCATGCATATCCCGAGGAGCACACACAGCGCCCCCTAGCAGCCACAGGGGTCACTGCATCACAAGACATACATTCCATTTTTGGCTCTGATACTCTTGGTGTATACAGTATTTTGTGGTTTGAACATTTTTCAAAATACAGGTCACATATTGAAACAGTCTGTTATCTCCATCTGGCGTCCATTTTATATGTGGTCTAAAAAGAGTTTTTCTCATGCATACATTCCAATTTTTGGTCTGCCTAATACAATATCTTGGTTAAAACAAAAAAAAATTTACAGTGTGGTAATTCTGTTACGCCACATCTATCTGTGGGCTACAAAGTGTGCTTTTGAGGCGTCCATTCTCCTTTTTTTTGCTGTGTGTTACCCTAGCTCAAAACAGTAAACACTATTTTGTCATGAATTTTTTTTTTTTAATTTACTCCACATGAAGAAATGTTGGTCAGCCCATTCACTTAGGCTATGTGTACATGTTGCGGATTTTTCCGTGCAGACTTTGAAAAATCTGCAGGTAAAATGCCCTGCGTTTTACCTGCGGATTTACCACGGTTTTTCCTGTGTGGATTTCACCTGTGTTTCTACACCTGTGGATTCGTATTAACCCCTTCACCCCCAAGGGTGGTTTGCACGTTAATGACCGGGCCAATTTTTACAATTCTGACCACTGTCCCTTTATGAGGTTATAACTCTGGAACGCTTCAACGGATCTTGGCGATTCTGACATTGTTTTCTCGTGACATATTGTACTTCATGATAGTGGTAAAACTTCTTCGATATAAGTTGTGTTTATTTGTGAAAAAAACGAATATTTGGCGAAAATTTTGAAAATTTCGCAATTTTCCAACTTTGAATTTTTATGCCCTTAAATCACAGACATATGTCACGCAAAATACTTAATAAGTAACATTTCCCACATGTCTACTTTACATCAGCACAATTTTGGAACCAAAATTTTTTTTTGTGACGGAGTTATAAGGGTTAAAAGTTGACCAGCAATTTCTCATTTTCACAACACCATTTTTTTTAGGGACCACATCTCATTTGAAGTCATTTTGAGGGGTCTATATGATAGAAAATACCCAAGTGTGACACCATTCTAAAAACTGCACCCCTCAAGGTACTCAAAACCACTTTCAAGAAGTTTATTAACCCTTCAGGTGTTTCACAGGAATTTTTGGAATGTTTAAATAAAAATGAACATTTAACTTTTTTTCACACAAAATTTATTTCAGATCCAATTTGTTTTATTTTACCAAGGGTAACAGGAGAAAATAGACCCCAAAATTTGTTGTACAATTTGTCCTGAGTACGCTGATACCCCATATGTGGGGGTAATCCACTGTTTGGGCGCATGGCAGAGCTCGGAAGGAAAGGAGCGCCATTTGACTTTTCAATGCAAAATTGACTGGAATTGAGATGGGACGCCATGTTGCATTTGGAGAGCCCCTGATGTGCCTAAACATTGAAACCCCCCACAAGTGACACCATTTTGGAAAGTAGACCCCCTAAGGAACTTATCTAGATGTGTGGTGAGCACTTTGACCCAACAAGTGCTTCACAGAAGTTTATAATGCAGAGCGGTAAAAATAAAAAATCATATTTTTTCACAAAAATGATCTTTTCGCCCCCAATTTTTTATTTTCCCAAGGGTAAGAGAAGAAATTGGACCCCAAAAATTGTTGTGCAATTTGTCCTGAGTACGCTGATACCCCATATGTGGGTGTAAACCATTGTTTGGGCGCAGGGCAGAGCTCGGAAGGGAAGGAGCGCCATTTGACTTTTCAATGCAAAATTGACTGGAATTGAGATGGGACATCATGTTGCATTTGGAGAGCCCCTGATGTGCCTAAACATTGAAACCCCCCACAAGTGACACCATTTTGGAAAGTAGACCCCCTAAGGAACTTATCTAGATGTGTGGTGAGCACTTTGACCCAACAAGTGCTTCACAGAAGTTTATAATGCAGAGCGGTAAAAATAAAAAATCATATTTTTTCACAAAAATGATCTTTTCGCCCCCAATTTTTTATTTTCCCAAGGGTAAGAGAAGAAATTGGACCCCAAAAATTGTTGTGCAATTTGTCCTGAGTACGCTGATACCCCATATGTGGGTGTAAACCATTGTTTGGGCGCAGGGCAGAGCTCGGAAGGGAAGGAGCGCCATTTGACTTTTCAATGCAAAATTGACTGGAATTGAGATGGGACGTCATGTTGCGTTTGGAGAGCTCCTGATGTGCCTAAACATTGAAACCCCCCACAAGTGACACCATTTTGGAAAGTAGACCCCCTAGGGAACTTATCGAGATGTGTGGTGAGCACTTTGACCCAACAAGTGCTTCACAGAAGTTTATAATGCAGAGCCGTAAAAATAAAAAATCATATTTTTTCACAAAAATGATCTTTTCGCCCCCAATTTTTTATTTTCCCAAGGGTAAGAGAAGAAATTGGACCCCAAAAATTGTTGTGCAATTTGTCCTGAGTACGCTGATACCCCATATGTGGGTGTAAACCATTGTTTGGGCGCAGGGCAGAGCTCGGAAGGGAAGGAGCGCCATTTGACTTTTCAATGCAAAATTGACTGGAATTGAGATGGGACGTCATGTTGCGTTTGGAGAGCTCCTGATGTGCCTAAACATTGAAACCCCCCACAAGTGACACCATTTTGGAAAGTAGACCCCCTAGGGAACTTATCGAGATGTGTGGTGAGCACTTTGACCCAACAAGTGCTTCACAGAAGTTTATAATGCAGAGCCGTAAAAATAAAAAATCATATTTTTTCACAAAAATGATCTTTTCGCCCCCATTTTTTTATTTCCCCAAGGGTAAGAGAAGAAATTAGAGCACAAAAGTTGTTGTGCAATTTGTCCTGAGTACGACGATACCCAATATGTGGGGGTAAACCACTGTTTGGGCGCATAGCAGAGCTCGGAAGGGAAGGAGCGCTATTTTACTTTTCAATGCAAAATTGACTGGAATTAAGATGGGATGCCATGTTGCGTTTGCAGAGCCCCTGATGTGCCTAAACATTAAAAACCCCCACAAGTGACACCATTTTGGAAAGTAGACCCCCTAAGGAACTTATCTAGATGTGTTTTGAGAGCTTTGAACCCCCAAGTGTTTCACTACAGTTTATAACGCAGAGCCGTGAAAATAAATTCTTTTTTTTTTTCACAAAAATGATTTTTTAGCCCCCAGTTTTGTATTTTCACAAGGGTAACAGGATAAATTGGACCCCAAAATTTGTTGTACAATTTGTCCTGAGTATGCTGATACCCGATATGTGGGGGGGAACCACTGTTTGGGCGCATGACAGAGCTCGGAAGGGAAGGAGCGCCATTTGGAATGCAGACTTAAATGGATTGGTCTGCAGGCGTCACGTTGCATTTGCAGAGCCCCTGATGTACCCAAACAGTACAAAACCCCCACAAGTGACCCCATATTGGAAACTAGACCCCCCAAGGAACTTATCTAGATGTGTTGTGAGAACTTTGAACCCCCAAGTGTTTCACTACAGTTTATAACGCAGAGCCGTGAAAATAAATTCTTTTTTTTTTTCACAAAAATGATTTTTTAGCCCCCAGTTTTGTATTTTCACAAGGGTAACAGGATAAATTGGACCCCAAAATTTGTTGTCCAATTTGTCCTGAGTATGCTGATACCTGATATGTGGGGGGGAACCACTGTTTGGGCGCATGACAGAGCTCGGAAGGGAAGGAGCGCCATTTGGAATGCAGACTTAAATGGATTGGTCTGCAGGCGTCACGTTGCATTTGCAGAGCCCCTGATGTACCCAAACAGTACAAAACCCCCACAAGTGACCCCATATTGGAAACTAGACCCCCCAAGGAACTTATCTAGATGTGTTGTGAGAACTTTGAACCCCCAAGTGTTTCACTACAGTTTATAACGCAGAGCCGTGAAAATAAATTCTTTTTTTTTTTCACAAAAATGATTTTTTAGCCCTCAGTTTTGTATTTTCACAAGGGTAACAGGATAAATTGGACCCCAAAATTTGTTGTCCAATTTGTCCTGAGTATGCTGATACCCGATATGTGGGGGGGAACCACTGTTTGGGCGCATGACAGAGCTCGGAAGGGAAGGAGCGCCATTTGGAATGCAGACTTAAATGGATTGGTCTGCAGGCGTCACGTTGCATTTGCAGAGCCCCTGATGTACCCAAACAGTACAAACCCCCCACAAGTGACCCCATATTGGAAACTAGACCCCCCAAGGAACTTATCTAGATGTGTTGTGAGAACTTTGAACCCCCAAGTGTTTCACTACAGTTTATAACGCAGAGCCGTGAAAATAAAAATTCTTTTTTTTTTCACAAAAATGATTTTTTTAGCCCCCAGTTTTGTATTTTCACAAGGGTATCAGGATAAATTGGACCCAAAAAGTTGTTGTCTAATTTGTCCTGAGTATGCTGATACCCCATATGTGGGGGGGAACCACTGTTTGGGCGCATGACAGAGCTCGGAAGGGAAGGAGCGCCATTTGGAATGCAGACTTAAATGGATTGGTCTGCAGGCGTCACGTTTCATTTGCAGAGCCCCTGATGTACGCAAACAGTACAAACCCCCCACAAGTGACCCCATATCGGAAATTAGACCCCCCAAGGAACTTATCTAGATGTGTTGTGAGAACTTTGAACCCCCAAGTGTTTCACTACAGTTTACAACGCAGAGCCGTGAAAATAAAAAATCCTTTTTTTCCCACAAAACTTATTTTTTGGCCCCCAGTTTTGTATTTTCCCAAGGGTAGCAGGAGAAATTGGACCCCAAAAGATGATGTCCAATTTGTCCTGAGTACGCTGATACCCCATATGTTGGGGTAAACCCCTGTTTGGGCACACGGGAGAGCTCGGAAGGGAAGGAGCACTGTTTTCCTTTTTCAACGCAGAATTGGCTGGAATTCAGATCGGATGCCATATCCCGTTTGGAAAGCCCCTGATGTGCCCGAACAGAGGAAACCCCCCAATTATAACTGAAACCCTAATCCAAACACACCCCTTACCCTAATCCCAACAGTAACCCTAACCACTCCTCTAACCCAGACACACCCAACCCTATTCCCAACCGTAAATGTAATCCAAACCCTAACCCTATCTTTAGCCCCAACCCTAACTGTAGCCCCAACCCTAGCCCCAACCCTAGCCCTAACCCTAGCCCTAACCCTAGCAATAACCCTAGCCCTAACTCTAGTCCTAACTCTAGCCCTAACCCTAACCCTAATGGGAAAATGGAAATAAATACATTTTTTTATTTTTTTATTTTTCCCTAACTAAGGGGGTGATGAAGGGGGGTTTGATTTACTTTTATAGCGGGTTTTTTAGCGGATTTTTATGATTGGCAGCCGTCACACACTGAAAGACGCTTTTCATTGCAAAAAATATTTTTTGCGTTACCACATTTTGAGAGCTGTAATTTTTCCATATTTGAGTCCACAGAGTCATGTGAGATCTTGTTTTTTGCGGGATGCGTTGACGTTTTTATTGGTAACATTTTCGGACACGTGACATTTTTTGATCGCTTTTTATTCCGATTTTTGTGAGGCAGAGTGATCAAAAACCAGCTATTCATGAATTTCTTTTTGGGGAGGCGTTTATACCGTTCCGCGTTTGGTAAAATTGATAAAGCAGTTTTATTCGTCGGGTCAGTACGATTACAGCGATATCTCATTTATATCATTTTTTTTATGTTTTGGCGCTTTTATACGATAAAAGCTATTTTATAGAAAAAATAATTATTTTTGCATCGCTTTATTCTCAGGACTATAACTTTTTTATTTTTTTGCTGATGATGCTGTATGGCAGCTCGTTTTTTGCGGGACAAGATGACGTTTTCAGCGGTACCATGGTTATTTATATCAGTCTTTTTGATCGCGTGTTATTCCACTTTTTGTTCGGCGGTATGATAATAAAGCGTTGTTTTTTGCCTCGTTTTTTTTTTTTTTTCTTACGGTGTTTACTGAAGGGGTTAACTAGTGGGCCAGTTTTATAGGTCGGGTCGTTACGGACGCGGCGATACTAAATATGTGTACTTTTATTGTTTTTTTTATTTTATTTAGATAAAGAAATGTATTTATGGGAATAATATATATATTTTTTTTTCATTATTTTGGAATTTTTTTTTTTTTTTTTTTTACACATTTGGAAAATTTTTTTTTAACTTTTTTACTTTGCCCCAGGGGGGGACAATACAGATCGGTGATCTGTCAGTTTGCATAGCACTCTGACAGATCACCGATCTGCGAGAAGTGCAGGCTGCTTCACAGTGCCTGCTCTGAGCAGGCTTCTGTGAAGCCACCTCCCTCCCTGCAGGACCCGGATCCGCGGCCATCTTGGATCCGGGTCTGGAGCAGGCAGGGAGGGAGGTAAGACCCTCGCAGCAACGCGATCACATCGCGTCGCTGCGGGGGGCTCAGGGAAGCCCGCAGGGAGCCCCCTCCCTGCGCGATGCTTCCCTGCACCGCCGGCACATCGCGATCATGTTTGATCGTGGTGTGCCGGGGGTTAATGTGCCGGGGGCGGTCCGTGACCGCTCCTGGCACATAGTGCCGGATGTCAGCTGCGATATGCAGCTGACACCCGGCCGCGATCGGCCGCGCTTCCCCCGTGAGCGCTGCCGATCGCGTATGACGTACTATTCCGTCCTTGGGAAGTAGGGCCCACCCCACATGGACGGAATAGTACGTCTAATGACAGAAAGGGGTTAAGGAACTGGTGTAAAACGCTGCAGAATCCGCACAAAGAATTGACATGCTACAGAAAATACAATGCAGCGTTTCCGCATGGTATTGTCCGCAGCATGTGCACTGCGTATTTTGTTTTCCGTAGGTTTACATGGTACTGTAAACTGCATGGAAAACTGCTGCGAATCCGCAGTGTCAAATCTGCTGCGGATCCGCAGCCAAATTCGCGATGTGTGCACATACTCTGTGTATGGGCAGTACGAGTCTAGGAGACACGCTCCTTGGTAATGGGACAGTTTCGTTTAGGAGGTCCTCCTCCATGTTTCTTCCAAGGAGGGATTGGGGTGCGTGCAAATTTGGGTAAAGGCGGCCCTTGCATTGAATGGATAAGGAATCTGTATGGCAGGACCAACTGAAGATTGAGAAGTGTGTTTTCCTTGGCCATCCAGTATCTGGGTTCAAAAACTTATTGGGGTGCATATGACTAGGTAGCAGGGCAGGCTTTGCATTCAATGCAACATTTTTTCAGGAGGCCCTCCTGTACCTCTCATGAAAGGGGTATTGGGGTGTGTTGTAATTCTTGGCAGCCCAGCCACTCACTGCATAGGCAATAACAGCATAGGAGACCCACTGTTTAAAAATGACGTGAAACTCTGACAAAATTGCTTACAGCTGGGACCTAGGAGTCAGAAATGCTTCCAGGGGCAATCCCCATGAATGTTCATGTGTCATTTGAGAAGTGTTTCCATCATTTTCAGACATTTTTAGACTTTGAAAACACCCCCGGGGGATTGTTGTAAAAATACTCGGGTCTCCCGTAGACTTACATTGGGCTCATTGTTCTGGCCGAGTACCCGAGTATTCCAATTTGCTCAACCCAAGCAACGAACACCCGAGCATTTTAGTGCTCTCTCAACACTAGTGTACTGTGTAAACTGGGGCCTGAGAGTACAGTGGAGAGTCCACAGGGTGTACCCCAGGGAAGGGGTGGTTCCCTAAAAGGGTAAAAGACCCTAAAAGTGGGTGGTGACCCAAACAGGGATGGTTGCCAAAAAAGGGTGGAGTCCCAAAAGGGGGCAGTAACCCAAACAAGGATAGTTGACCAAAAAGAGGTGGAGTCCCAAAAGGGGGCAGTAACCGGAACAGGGATAATTGCCCAAAAGGGGGTGGGGCCCCGTGGAATGGTAGTTACCCAAAAGGGGGCGGAGCATCCGAAGGGGTGGCAGAGACGGACTGTTGCCAGGGGCAATTGTACTATGTGTGTCCAATCTGCTCCATGAACTACCCACCCGGTAAGAAGCTACGTGGGTGTGCAGATTTATGAAGAGAATTAGTGATGAGTGAACGTGCTCGCCACTACGCGTTACTCGCCCGAATATCACTATGCTCGGTCTACTCGGCGAGCATCAAGAATTTCCGGGATTACTCGGAGGGAAGTGAGGTCTCCACCCAACATTTTTGGTGCACTTTAGAGACCCAATCACGCTGCAGGGATTGTCTGCCAGGCCATGAAACGCCACAGCCATCTTTGTTGTGGTCGTGCAGTGATTGGCTTGGCTGCACAGCATCATCCCGAGTATGAGACCTGGAGCCACCCTGCTCACCGCGTTCAGCTCCGGATTCAGCGAGAGTAGGGAGAGCTGCTGCCAAGAGGGTCAGAATCGTGGTTTTTAGAGTTAATTTAGGTCTGCAACTATTAAATCCACAACTCCTGAGAAACCAAAAGTCCTTTTTAGGGCTCCCAATATTGCAGCGCTAGGTAGGCAGGGCACAGCATATCCACATCAATGCAAGGGCTGCAGGCACTGTATGTGCGTACATTTCTCCCACTGCATCCCTCCCAAAGCTCCATAACTGTCTGCTGCTGCAGCTTCTTTACTGTATACCTATTGCTTTTTTTCCCCCAAGATTCACCCCCCCAAAAAAAAAAAATACAGTCTATTCTGTCAGACTGAGGCCTGTTTAAAAATCATAGTTTGTCAGACATACGTAGCAAAGTGCTAGCCTTGTGCCACTGCTTTTTTTTTTTTTGGGGGGGTTAAATTCTCCAAAAAAGGCCTCATATATCTGCGTGCTCCAGGTTTGGGCATTTTAAGCTGTTTTGCCACTATGTTTGCTGTCTGTTACTCTGCTTAAATACAGCACTATTTTGCATTTTACAAAAAACAGACCACATATTTGGCAGTGTGGTATTTCCGTGACAGGCCTCATATATTTGCATGCTCCAAGTTTGTGCATTGTAGGCCGGTTTACCACTTTTTTCCTGTCTGGTACTCAACTAATATACAGCACGAATTTGTATTAAGAAAATACAGGCCACATATTTGGCAGTGTGGTATTTCCGTGACAAGCCTCATATATCTGCGTGCTTCAAGGTTGGGCATTTTAGGCCATTTTTCAACTGTTTTTGCTGTCTGTTGCTCAACTAATATACAGCACTCTTTTGCATTAAAATAAAAATACAGGCCACATATTTGGCAGTGTAGTTTTTTCTTGACAGGCCTCATATATCTGCGTGCTCAAAGTTTGGTCATCGTAGGCTAGTTTACCACTTTTTTCCTGTCTGTTACTCTAATTATGTACTGCACTAATTTGCATTAAGAAAATACAGGCCACATACTTGGCACTGTGATATTTCCATGACAGGCCTCATATATCTGCGTGCTGCAAGTTTGGGCATTGTAGGCCGGTTTCCAACTTTTTCCTGTCTGTTACTCAACTAATATACAGAACAGCACTATTTTGCATTCAAATAAAAATACAGGCCACATATTCGGCAGTGGTTTTTTTGTGACAGGCCTCATATATCTGCGTGCTCAAAGTTTGGTCATTGTAGGCCGGTTTACAACTTTTTTTGCTGTCTATTACGCTACTTATATACAGCAATAATTTGCATTTAGAAAATGCAGGCCACATATTTGGCAGTGTGATATTTCCGTGACAGGCCTCATATATCTGCGTGCTCCAACTTTGAGCATTGTAGGCCGTTTTTCAACTGTTTTTGCTGTCTGTTACTCTAATTATATACAGCACTATTTTGCCTGAAAGAAAATACAGGCCAAATATTTGACAGTGTGATATTTCCGTGACAGACCTCATATATCTGCATGCTCCAAGTTTGGGCATTGTAGGCCGGTTTCCAACCTTTTTCCTATCTGTTACTCAACTAATGTACAGCACTCTTTTGCATTAAAATAAAAATACAGGCCACATATTCGGCAGTGTGGTTTTTTCATGACAGGCCTCATATATCTGTGTGCTCAAAGTTTGGGCATTGTAGGCTGGTTTAACACTTTTTTTGCTGTTTGTTACTCTACTTATATACAGCAATAATTTGCATTTAGAAAATACTGGCCACATATTTGGCAGTGTGATATTTTCATGACAGGCCTCATATATCTGCTTGCCCCAAGTTTAGGCATTGTAGGCCGGTTTCCAACTTTTTTTCCTGTCTGTTGCTCAACTAATATACAGCACTCTTTTGCATTAAAATAAAAATGCAGGCCACATATTTGGCAATGTGGTTTTTCCATGACAGGCCTCATATATCTGCGTGCTCCAAGTTTTGGCATTGTAGGCCGTTTTTCAACTGTTTTTTGCGGTCTTTTATTCTAATTATATACAGCAGTATTTTGTCTGAAAGAAAATACAGGCCACATATTTGGCAGTGTGGTATTTCCGTGACACGCCTCATATATCGCCTTGCTCTAAGTTTGGGCATTGTAGGCCGGTTTCCAACTTTTTTCCTCAACTTATATACAGTACTATTTTGCATTGAAATAAAAATACAGGCCACATATTTGGCAGTGTGGTTTTTCCGTGACAGCCCTCTTATATCTACGTGCTCCAAGTTTGGGCATTGTAGGCCAGTTTACCACTTTTTTTGCTGTCTGTTACTCTACTTATATACTGCACTATTTTTCATAAATTAAATTCACAAAAAAGCCCCCAAAAATTGAATACAGTCTGTTATTTCAGGCTGAGGCCTGGTGTTTGTGTTATAAAAATCGTAGATTGGCAGGCATACTGATCAGATATTATTTTGCTCCAAATAAATATCTTTGTGTTGAGCTTTTGAAATAGTGCAGTAGTCCATTTAAAATGGGCATGGCAAGGGATGGGGAAGTGGACGTGATGGTGCATGCAGAGGACGAGGCCGTGGCCAAGGTGAAAGTGGGCCACAAAAAAGACCAACTTCTTCTCGCTCGACCTTCCTGTCCCAGTTTCTAGGGCACCGCAGCACACCACTATTGAAGCCAGAGCAGTGTGAAATGGTTGTTGGTTGGATAGCGGATAATGCTTACAGTCACTTAGCCACCACCACCACCACGTCTTCCACATGGTCAAGTCTGAGTAGCCGTGAGTGTGGCCCGAATATTCCTCAACCTGATCCTCCTTCCTCCCACCATGCTGAGTGCCCTGAGACAACTGATCCCACACTTGGACACTCTGAAGAGCTGTTCAGTTTTCCATTTCAAGATTCCGGACTCTCAGCCGGTCAACTTGAAGTGGGGACAGATGAGATCGCAGGTAGAGATGCCCAAAGCTTTGACCAGCCCCGGTCACATGAAGGCAATGGTGGGAAAGTGTCAGAAGAGGTGGACAATGATGAGACACAATTGCCAGAAAGTCAGGAGGAGGAGCAGGGTGCGAATATGGAAGACGAGGTGGTGGATAACATATTGACTGACCCAACCTGGCAGGAGGACATGCAGAGCAAGGACAGCACCACACATTGGGAAGGAGGCATATCACCCCAACAGGCAGGAAGAAGCAGTGGTGGTGGTCGTAGACAGAAGGCAAGAAGGCATGCATCCATTCCTCGTAACACCAACATGAGTGAAGTTGCCTTTCTAACTGTTAGATCTTCCAGAGTCTGGTTATTTTTTAAAGACTCTGCTGATAACTTCAAACAGGCCATTTGCAGCACCTGCCAGTCTGACCACCACCAGCATAATCAGGTACATGGCAGCAAAGCACCTGACTTTGTGGGCCGAACCCCAGGCTCCAGGACCACTGTCTGCAGGTGACACCATTGCTTCTTCCACTGTTTTGCGTAGAAGCCAATCCCCAGTACACCGTGCCTGGAAGATGCCTCTAGCCCTGCACCTGTTTTTGCCCACAGTCAAGCAGCACCATCATGAAGCCCATCCACGTCCTTGTCCCAGCACAGCCTTCAGTTGTCTATACCACAGTCTTTAGAATGCAAGCGGAAATACCCAGCCAACGCTTCACAGGCCACAGTCCTAAATTCTAATATTTATTTCCTGCTTGCGCTAGAAATGTTGCCTTTTAGGCTCATTGAGACGAAAGCTTTCCACAACCCGATGGTGGCGGCTGTCCCGAGGTACTCAGTCCCCAGTCGCCACTATTTCTCCCGGTGTGCCATACCGGCATTACACCAGCATGTGTCCCACAACATTACATGTGCCCTCAACAATTCTGTTACAGGGAAAGTCCACCTAACCACGGACAAGTGGACGAGTGCTTGTGGGCAGGGACAGTACATCTCACTGACGGCACACTGGGATAACATAGTGGAAGCCGGGACCCAGTCAGACCTTGGGATGGAACACATCCTCCCCACACTGAGGACTGCTGACCCTACGTCAATCAGGGTTGCCCCCACAGTCTACAGCTCCTGCACCTCCTCCTCTTCATCCTCCATCTCTGAAATCAACACATCAGTCAGAAGCTGGAAGCACTACAGCACTGCCACAGCCAAGTGGCAACAGGCTGTGCTGAAGCTAATCTGCATAGGTAACAAACCGCACAATGTAGAAGAGTTGTGGACAGCGCTAAAAGAGCAGTCAGTTATTTGGATGACACTGCTGAACCTACAGCCAGGCATGTGTCATGTGTGACAATGGCCGTAACCTGGTGGCGGCTCTGAGGCAAGGTGAGTTCAAACACGTGCCTTGTTTGGCCCATGTGCTTAACCTCGTGGTTCAACGTTTTCTCAAAAGCTACCCGGAGCTGCCGGATCTGCTAGTGAAAGTACCCCGTCTGTCTGCCCATTTTACAAAGTCAGCTACAGTTCAGCTGCCCTTGCTGTGCTTCAGCAGCATTTGCAGCTTCCAGCTCACAGACTGGTCTGTGATGTCCCCTAGCGCTGGAATTCTACGCTGCATATGTTGGAAAGGATTTGTGAGCAGAAGAGGGCAGTTGTTGACTACCAACATTAACAAGGCCGTCGATATTCAGTTCAGACTCCACACATAAACCTCAAGAGTGGACATGGATGTCAGACATATGTACCATCCTCCAAAACTATAAGGACTGCACCAAGATGGTGAGCAGCATTAACGCCATAATTAGCGCCACCATCCTGCTTCTCAGCATTCTGAAAACCTCTCTGCTCACAATTAAAGAGGATGCATTGCAGGCAGAGCATGAGGACATGGAGCAAGAGCAAGGAACCATAAAGGGGGATTACACTCAGCCCAGCCTCATGTCTTGGTAGTCAATGAAGAGGAGGAGGAAGAACAGGAGCTACTTTCATGCGCTATAGATGGTACTACAAACACAGCTGTCATACATTCTGTTCAGCGGGGATGGCCTGAGGACAGGGAGGAGGAGGATAAGGAGGAGAAGGACAGCATGGTTCGTCGTCCTGTTGGTGAGAACACAGAAGTCTTGCCTATTAGCAGTCTGGCACGCATGGCTGACTTTATGTTGTGCTGCGTTTCACGTGACACTCGCATTATAAAAATTTTGGGTGACACTCATTACTGGTTGGTAACACTTCTAGACCCACGCTACAAGGAGAACTTTCAATCTCTTTTGCTAGAGGCAGAGAGGTGTATTAAAATGTTGCAGTACCAGAGGGCCCTTGTAGCGGAATTACTCAGAAAATTCCCATGTGAGAACGCTGGCAGCAGACGTCAGAGTTTGTTGTACAAGCAAGAGAGACAGAAGTACAATCCAGCTCAGGGAGGGGAAAAATGGCAAAGTTCTGGGACAGTTTTCTCAGACCCTCCCATCGTCCCTGTAAAGAGGCAAGGGGTGCTGTCACAAGAAGTGCAATGTTTGGGAAGATGCTGAGGGAGTACCTTGCAGATCGTACAAATGTCCTCCGGGATTCCTCTGTGCCTTAGAATTACTAGGTATCCAAGCTGTGGCATGAACTGGCTCTCTACGCCTTGGAGGTCCTGGCCTGCCCTGCTGCTAGCGTTCTGTCAGAGCTGGTTTTTAGTGCCGCTGGTTGAATTATAACAGATAAAAGCATCCGGCTGTCAACTGAAAATGCTGACAGGCTGACTCTTACAAAAATGAACAAGGGCTGGATTGGGAAAGACTTCTGTACACCACCAAATGAAAACCTCAAATACATTCTCTCTTTTGGGGAGGTGTATTCTCATGCAAATCTTCACAACCACACATGGGTATACACTTCCAGATTTGTTCTGTTTGTTGTTATCATCTTCCTTATCCTCATCTTCATCAGCCACAACCAGTAGAGCACCAGAGTGAATGCATTCCATGATGCCAAAGTCACAGTTTTTTTGGCAAGAGTGTAACTATTGGGAGTTGGAAGTTTCGCCCCCAGCAGTTCGCCCCCAGCATTTCGCCCCAGGTACACTTCGCCCCTGAACATTTCGCCCCCAGCATTTCGCCCCCAGGTTGTTTCGCCCCCGCACATTTCACCCCCAGCAGTTCACCCCCGGATGTTTAGCCCCCGGATGTTTCACCACCAGCAGTTCGCCCCCGGATGTTTCGCCCCCAGCAGTTCGCCCCCAGATGTTTCGCCCCCAGCAGTTCGCCCCCGGATGATTCGCCCCCAGCTTTTTGTCCTCAGATGTTTTGGCCCCAAATTAGACAGGGAATTTCGGCCTTGTGTTTTAGCCCTAAGACCTCTTTCACAGTAGCCACTTTCCCAAGTGCTAAGCCCTGGAAAATCGCTAAGAAGATTGCCAATTTTGAATATATTAGATGGTGGCCCGATTCTAACGTATTGGGTATTCTAGAAGGTGCAGCCATGTGGTATGTTGCACAGGTTATGTAGTATATTGGACAGTCCACGTAATACATTGCACAGGCCACATAGTATATTGGACAGCCGACGTAGTATTTTGGACAGCGCATGTAGTAAATTGCACAGTCCACATAGTAAATTGCATAGCGCACGTAGTAAATTGCACAGTCCACGTAGTAAATTGCACAGCGCACATAGTATATTGGCCAGCCGACATAGTATGTTGCACTGGTCACGTAGTATATTGCACTGCCCACGTAGTCTAGGAATGTGGGCACTATATTCATGTTAAAAAAAATTAATAAAGATATACTCACCTCAGCCACGGGCCCTGAAGTCCTCGCGCCTCTCTGCAGTGCTGGCTCTAGCAGCACACTGAGTCCTCAGCAACAATCTCAGTTGAGCCACTCTTCTTCCAGCTTTCTTGCATATATAATGGCCCCAAGCTGAGCTGTTAAAAAATAAACAAACCCAGTTATTCTCTCTCCGGTGTCCAGCGCTGTCTCCGGCGGTGCAGGGAATTCCGAAATCCCAACGCTATGCATTCTGGGTTGTGCATCACCACCTCTGCACATGTGCCGGGCTGTTCTGTGACGTGATGTGGTGCTTTCCCAGGACCATCTAGTGAGCGGTCCTGGGATCACTCTCCATTGTAGTTATAGTACGGCAGGCACAGAGGCTGCGATGCGCCGCCCGGATTCCCGGGATTCCCTGCACTGCTGGGCTAGGAGCTGGAGCCAGTACTGGACACTGGAGAAAGAGGTGAGTAACTGGGTTTGTTTATTTTTTTAACAGCACAGCCTGGAGCCATTTACTAAAGCTAAATAAGCACACACGCTGTACACCCATACAGTGTATATATATATATATATATATATATATATATATATATATATATATATATATATATATATATATATATATATATATACGCACACTGTTCGGGCGTGCATGCCCGGACAGTGTTTTCAGATTACGGAGGATTCCGATTTCTAATTCAGATCATCATCATGATCTGGCTACGAATTGGATCGTAATTTAAAATAACGATGAGCCTGAAAATTGTAATAAATTATGATCTTCAGTGATCGGATCGGCCAACACTAATTCCAAATATGCAGCATTGTACTGGCCATACCTGTCTTGGATGCTGCCCCGGAGTTCAGCCTCGCCTGTCTGCGGCATGCACGGGCTGAACTGCCATCGCCAGCTGATTCCTCGGCTCTCGTAGTTCAGTCCTGCAGATCCGTGGACAGGTCGGGCTGAACTCCGGAGCTCAGGTGAGATACGCCAGGATTTGCAGAGGCGTTTTGCCTGCTGCTTGCAAGCACTTTTTAAGCACTTTGCAAGCGCTTTGGCAAAACACTTCTGCAAATAGGGGACGTGGCCAAGCTCTGCTATGGGTGTGGCCATGGCCTGCTATGGCCTAAACCGAGCGTATTTCCCGTGGTTTGCAGGCATTTTTCGGGAGGTTTCCCTCTTGCCCATTCCCTTGAATGGGCGAGTTAAGCACATGATCCGACGGAAAATAGCTTTGAAGTCCTTTTCCGGTCCCGGCCGGAATCCGCCCGTAACCCGCACCATAGACATGAAAGGGCGGGTTTCAGGCAGGAAACACAGCACGGAATACGCCTGTAAATCCAGCTTGTCTGGATAAAGCCTGAGGCCTCGTGCTCACTGACAGAAGGGGATTGCGGAGCGGCATCTCCGCAGCGGCTGTAATTGCGGTAGCAATTGCAGATCCCACAGGAATCTATTTGTGCCTGCAATTGTGGCCACTATTGTGGTACCCTAATTCTGTATCAAAATCTTCACTTAACTCTATGGATTTTGGTGCAGGTTTTAGTGCAGGATTTCAGCCCCTTGTCTGAATGGCTGGAATCTTCTTTCTATAATGGCAGCATACACTGCATGTTTTTTTTTGTAAACCAAATTTTTTCATCAGCATGTGGATGGGATTTACATATTAATGCTGCATATGACCCCAGCCTAATGGACCATTCAGTTATGCCTTAGGCCAAAAGCACACTGGTGATTTTACTGGCGTTTTTTGAGTCCTGCACAATCCTCTCAATGAGACAGCATAGGCAGTCATGAACGTCCGCGCTGCCCACCCGATGACTAGCGCGCCCATCCACCTGAATTGAACGCCCCATTCAGGCGGGCGGCCCGCCCAGTCGTTCATTCAGACGTCCAGCCGCACGCCGCGTCTGGATGCGGCTGTCAACTAGACGGCCGTTCAGCATGGCGGCGATCGGCCGTGCTGAACGGCCGTCTAGTTGAAGGGTCTAAAGGTACCCTAAAAATGTGACCTATTTCAAGTTTGGAAGTAATTTTTATTTTAAACAAAAATATATAATTTTCCACTGGGACAATATATGTTGTAAAAAACTATTGGTTGGCCCCTTCACACTAGATTTTGCTTCAGTTTTTTTATCATGAAATCAGAAAATCTGGAGCAAAATGTGAGTTTTTAATGTAAGATATGAACAGAGGCTTCTGATTAGGATATTTTTTTTGTGAATTTATCCCAAAATTCTCTGTCTGCTGCTTGTTACACTTTTTCTGTTATTTCCTCTACTAATACTTTCATTTTAAATTAGGAAATGGACAGAGCCGTATGTTGATATTTGGAACAAGAGACAATCTCCATCTACTGGCACAAAGTAAAGAGTGGTTTGCTGATGGCATGTTTTTCACTACACCAGCTTTGTTTAAGCAACTTTACACAATCCATGTAGTCCACAGCGGCCTTGTTGTTCCGCTAGTGAGTGTACACCTTGCTGACAAACAAGAGCCGTTCTACATACCAGAGGTTGCTGCAAGAGCTGAAGAACTTGCAGCCTGAACTGCAGCCAGACAACCTGATGTTGGATTTTGAACTAGCTGCAATACAGGCATTTGAAAGTGAGTTCCCCAACCTTGGGAAGACTGGTTGCTTTTTCCAAGTAGGTTTGGCGTAAAGTTGACTCAAGATGCAATACCAAGGTGACCATGAATTTGCCCGTTGGATACGCATGATGCCTGCCCTGGCCTTTCTACCACCACAGAATGTTGTGCAATCATTTGAAGAATCGGTGGAAGATCCTGACTTTCCACAAGAAGCAATACCTATTGCCAACTATTTTGAAGACAGCTATATCGGTCGAATGAATCGCAGAGGACGTCAAGCACCTTTGTTTCCAGTTCAATTCTGGAATGTGTATGAACGAACATTGAATGATCAACAGCGAACAAATAATGATGTCGAAGGATGGCACCGTAGCTTTCGAGAAACATGTGGTACTCTTTTCCAAAATATATACCGGTTCATTAACTGTCTGAAACATCAGCAAGAGCTCCATAGTTTTGAAATTATTCAGATAATAGCAGGAAATCCCATCGCTGCAAGAAACAAAAAGTATGCTGCAATTTCAGCAAGGGTTAAACGTATCGTGCAAGATTTCAATAATAGAAGCTTGATGGATTATCTGAGAGGCATTGCCTACAGCTTTGAATTTTAGTTCATGGTCACATATTGTATGTTTTGAGAGCAGTGTTTTTAGCTGTAAAATAATTCAAGCATTATAACCTGTAATTTGTATTTTCTCTTTTTCTCTAATCCTTCCCCTCTATACCTTTTTATGTTTCTTGTTAAAACAGTTTTGATATATACAGTTAAAGCATAACTCTACAAAAAACATGTTATGTTATAGTACCTGTGCCCATGATATTCATTTCCAAAGGAGACCTTCCAGCAGCTTCACTTCTGTGTGAAAAGTCTCATCCAAGTTAAAGCTCCATGTGCTGCAGGATTTCAGTGGTTGCTAAGGAGGTTGTGTCTCCTTAGTAGCAGTACTTGTGGATGGATTCTAGAGGGCGTGGCTGCACAGGAGCATGCAACTAACAATATATTCCCAATGATGTATAAAGGGCTGCTGGTTTACAGCCCTCTGCAAAGCCCCCCCTATGTGTTCCATCCTGTAACGGCTTTACACAGGCAGGGGGGAGCCCTCCTCTTGTCCAGGACAGAGCACATGAGCGGAGGGTGAAGGGGAGCTTTGCAGAGGGCTGTGAACAAGCAGCCCTGAATGTATCATAGGGAGCCAGGATCCGTTCTGCTACCAAGGGGGCACAACCTCCTTAGTAACCAATGAAATCCTACTATTTTCCTGTCTGTTTGTAAAATTACTCATCTAGAAAACAAAGTTTTAGAATAAAAAAACTAATTTGATCACAATTCTATATCTTAGACTCATATGGTGTATTATTAGTGATAAGCGAACCTGCCAATGTTCAGTTCAGGCAGGTCTTTCCCGGATGCGAAAGATCCAGGAGCAAACTGCTAGAAGCAAAACATCCAGGGATGAACTGCTGGGGGCGAAACATCCGAGGGCGAACTGTTTGGGGCGAAACATCCGGGGGCGAACTGCTGGGTGCGAAACATCCGGGGGCGAACTGCTGGGTGCGAAACATCCGGGGGCGAACTGCTGGGGGCGAAACATCCGGGGGCGAACTGCTGGGAGCGAAACATCCGGGGGCGAACTGCTGGGGGTGAAATGTGCGGGGGCGAAACAACCTGGGGGCGAAATGCTGGGGGTGAAATGTTCGGGGGCGAAGTGTACCTGGGGCGAACTGCTGGGGGCGAACTGCTGGGGGCGAAATGCTGGGGGCGAACTGCTGGTGGCGAACTTCCTAAAACCGTAACTATTATGCCCGTAACTAATTGGAAACCAAAACAAATGTTACTCACACAGGGGGAAATTTCATAAAAAAGAGATGTAAGTATATTATTCCCATTTATTTCTTATATTTTCCATTTTCCCAATCTCTGGACAGTCCTCTAATGAGGTAGTGTATACCTCTACAATAGAAAATTACTCCAATACTTTTTTATTATATTTTTATTTTCAGCCCTGTCTCTGAGCAGTTGCTACGGACAAACATATCTCGTTGGACACATTCAGGCTTCAAATCTATGAACCTGTGTTCACCCATCCCTTTTGTTATTTACTTTCATCGGTAGATTCACATTTTTAATTTTTTTGTTTTATTTCATTATGATTTAGCTTTATGTCTCCTCATTCTCCACCACAAGATCATCAGGCTTATCGGCTTGTGTGCCGATACAGGCAGTCAATTTTTTTGCAAGGGTGTCTAGTATGGCCACAGTATGTTTTTAATAAATGCATCCCCCTTGCGGGATGGCATTACATGTGTAGGAGAAATGCTCCTTTCAATTGGGTCTAGGATTTAATGAAGCCTTCCTCCAACTCTCATCATTTTCCACCACTATATCACCAGAGTTCATGTGTTCTGTGCTGCAAAAGACAATCAATTTTTTGCCAAGGGTATCTCGGATGCCCATAGTATGTTTTTAATAAATGTACCCCCTTGGGGAAATGTTTGTCAGCCCATAGGCACTTAGTGTATGGGCAAATACAAATACAAATGTAGGAGAAACGCTCCTTTAAATTTACAAGTGGATTTTCCTGGGCCCATATAGTATGTGGGTTCCAAGGCGTTATGGGGTGCATATGACTATGCAGCAGGGCTGGCCTTGCTGCCAATGTGTAAAACAAAGGAGTATGGGAGTACAAAATGCATATTGTGAAGTGGATTTTCATGGGCCCATCCAGAATGTGGGTTCAAATGCATATTGGGGTGCATATCAATTGGTAGCAAGGCAAGCCTTGCATTCAATGCAACATTTTTTCAGGAGGACCTCCTGGACATCTTATGAAAGGGGTATTGTGGTAATTCTTGGCAGACCAGCTACTCACAGCATAGGCTACAACAGTCTAGGAGACCCACTGTTTCATAATGGCCCTTTAAGAAGATTAATGCTGCCTGATGCACCAGTATATATAGGCTCTGTTACTTTAAGAGTCCCTCCTTCATAAATAAAACAAGATGGGTCTGCTTATATGTCACACACCACATGGCCAGCTAGGGTTGTTAAATGTTTCAATTACATTTCCCAGTGAATGCATTTGTAGTGGTTGAAATCAATGTTAAAGTTGAAAAAACGCTTCAAAAACGCTGCGTCTGAACTAAGCCTAAGTGGGGGAGGAAATTTTCAGTCTGGGGTTAATTATTTGGCCTTACAGGCAAGTCATTAACCTGCAAAGGATGTTCCTTAACATATTTCCCAGCAAAATCCGTTTTGGTTTCCTTTTAGTGTGTTTTTTGTGGCACCGGGAAAAATGGCATGAATCTCGGAAAAAAAATGGTTTAAAGCTGTGAACTAGGAGTCAGAAATGCCTCCAGGGGCGCTCCCCATTATTTCCTGTGTTTCCATCATTTTCAGAAGTTTTTAGACCTTAAAAGGACCACTGGGGAGTATTGCGGTAAAAATACTCGGGTGTCCCATAGACTTATATTGGGCTCGTTGCTCGGGTCGAGTACACGAGTATACCAATCTGCTTGACCAGAGCAACAAGCACCCGAGCATTTTAGTGCTCGCTTATCATTATCACTATAGAGGATATGTTCGGTCTGGTCGATTCTGGGAGCTCGGTGACTCTGGTGAGGGTTGCACCCAAGGGATGGGTAGTACCCAAAGGGAAGATTGGGTTCATCTGCACCCATGGGGGCACTAAGGACTATCCAGTGGCCAGGCTGGTCCTCGAGATGGCCAGGGACATTTTATTCCATGATGTTGCTATAGTCCCAAACGTAACCTGTCTGGTGATAATCTGCCCGGACTGTAGGTTATTCTCAAACTTGTGGGAAAAGGGAGCTCTGCAGCAGGAGGATGGAGGGCTCTCTGCTGATGGGGTGGCATACATAAAGGCGGTAATACCTCCCAAAATTGACAGGTCAGACGTAAGGGTGACCAGAGGAAAGGATGTGCCTGCCCAACTTGCTTATCTGACGTCACCTGAAGGGTACCACAATGTGACTGATAATGATGTGGTAGTAAAAATGAGCAGAGCTCCCAGCCAGATAAAGAGGAATTTGAGGGTTCACCATACTGTGGGGTATGACATAGACTCCGGGGGTGACTCTAAGAAAGTGAGGGAGTACAGTAAAGAAGAGCCCCACAAAGAGGGCAAGTCCTTCTGTCGCTGGAGGAGTAAGGCCACAAAGAAGTTGTTCAAGTGACTCTGGCTGATAATAGAAGGTCATGTACTTCTACCTCCCATGTGAGTTCTCTTTCAGACACTGAAGAGATCGGGAAGGAAGGTGACTAATGATGAGAGAGCACTACAATGCTCGGGTGCTCGTTGCTCGGGTCGAGCAGATTGGAATACTCGGGTACTCGGTCAGAACAATGAGCCCAATGTAAGTCTATGGAAGACCCGAGTATTTTTACCGCGATATCCCCCGGGGGTCCTTTTAAGGTCTAAAAATGTCTGAAAATGATGGAAACACTGCTCAAATGACACAGGAACATCATGAGGATCGTCCGTAGAAGTATACATGACTCCTAGTTCACAGCTTTAACCCCTTTCTCACATTTGACATTCTATCCCGTCGAGGTGGGGTGGGCCTGTATTATCGCAGCTGACATCCGGCACTGTGTGCCAGGAGTGCCAGGAGTGATCACGGCACATTAACCCCCAGCACACTGCGATCAAACATGATCGCAGTGTTCCGGCGGTATAGGGAAGCATCGCGCAGAGAGGGGGCTCCCTGCATGCTTCCCTGAGACCCCTGGAGCAATGCGTTGCTCCGCGGGTCTCCTACCTCCTCCTTCCTGCAGGCCCTGGATCCAAAATGGCCACGGGGCTGCATCCGGGTCCTGCAGGGAGGTGGCTTCACAGCGCCTGCTCAGAGCAGGCGCCGGGAAGCCTCCAAGAGTGCACGTCAGATCGCTGATCTGACACAGTGCACAGCAAAGTGTCAGATCAGCGATCTTACACTATAACATGATGCCCCCTCTGGGGCAATGTTATAGTGTGAAAAAAAAATATTCACATGTGTAAAAAAAAAATTAACAAAAATTCAAAAAAAAATAAAAAATATATATATATATATATATATATATTGTTCCTATAAATACATTTCTTTATCTAAATAAAAAAAACAATAAAAGTACACATATTTAGTATCGCCGCATCCGGAATGACCCGACCTATAAAACTGTCCCACTAGTTAACCCCTTCAGTGAGCACCGTAAGAAAAAAAAAAGGCAAAAACAACGCTTTATTATCATACCGCCAAACAAAAAGTGGAATGACATGCGATCTTTCAAGACGGATATAAATAACCATGGTACCACTGAAAATGTCATCTTGTCCCGCAAAAAATGAGCCACAACACAGTGTCATCAAAGAAAAAATAAAAAAGTTATAGTCCTCAGGATAAAGCGATGCAAAAATAATTATTTTTTCTATAAAATAGTTTTTATCGTATAAAAGCGCCAAAACATAAAAAAATTATATAAATGAGGTATCACTGTAATCATACAGACCTAAAGAATGAAACTGCTTTATCCATTTTACCAAATGCGGAACGGTATAAACGCTAGGGCTAGGGTTAGGGCTAGGGCTAGGGTTGGGGCTAGGGTTAAGGCTACAGTTAAGGTACCGTCACACTAGGCGATATCGCCAGCGATCCGTGACGTTGCAGCGACCTGGATAGCGATATCGCTGTATTTGACACGCAGCAGCGATCTGGATCCCGCTGTGAAATTGCTGGTCGCTGCTAGAAGGTCTGCACTTTATTTGGTCGCTAGGTCGCCGTGTATCGCCGTGTTTGACAGCAAAAGCAAGGATACCAGCGATATTTTACACTGGTAACCAGGGTAAACATCGGGTTACTAAGCGCAGGGCCGCGCTTAGTAACCCGATGTTTACCCTGGTTACCAGCGTAAAAGTTAAAAAAACAAACAGCACATACTCACCAGCGCGTCCCCCAGCCTCTGCTTCCTGACACTGACTGAGCGCCGGCCCTAAACTGAAAGTGAAAGCACAGCGGTGACGTCACCGCTGTGCTGTTAGGGCCGGAGCTCAGTCAGTGTCAGGAAGCAGAGGCTGGGGGACGCGCTGGTGAGTATGTGCTGTTTGTTTTTTTAACTTTTACGCTGGTAACCAGGGTAAACATCGGGTTACTAAGCGCGGCCCTGCGCTTAGCAACCCGATGCTTACCCTGGTTACCCGGGGACCTCGGCATCGTTGGTCGCTGGAGAGCGGTCTGTGTGACAGCTCTCCAGCGACCAAACAGCGACGCTGCAGCGATCGGCATCGCTGTCGCTATTGCTGCAGCGTCGCTTAATGTGACGGTACCTTTAGGGTTGGCTTTAATCCGACAAGGAAAATATCCCACAATAATAAATAAATAAACTTCAAGCAGATAAACAACCTATTATACAACCAAAAAGCTACTTGAAATAATTAAAGGAGAATCATATAAAATTTTAAATATTTTATTTAACACCAATAGAGCAATACACAAAAATATTTAAAAACAAGAGGGGCAGTTGATGGCACTCAAAAGCAATATGTATAAATCCATAACAAATGTTTCATTTACAACATTAAGTACTGGTAGTAAGGAGAGAAAATTTATGTTTTCCACTATAATACCAAATTGGTATATATCCCCAGTGGGGCAAAAAATGAAAAAAGGTGCAATTTAATAAATATACCAAGGAAAAATTAGTGGCATTTCAAATGCAGAAACAATCAACTTCAAAAGTAATTAGAAAGTGCATAGTGCTAGTGCATAAAGAGATGTATACTAACCAGTACTCATAGTAAACGTGCTGATACTGCCACCTCACACTCCAACGCGCCTTTCACACATCTTGCTTCCTCAGGGAGTGATGTGAGGGAGGTCATACTATCGCTTTATATACCCAGTAAATCAAGGCTGCAGCCAATCCAACAGAAGTGTGTTTATAGCGGCGCATCACATGCTGCCCCGGCGAGGCACCCCCGCCCAACGCCAACCCGCGCCGTCACAAGAGGGATAAAGAGGGCTAAAGAGGGTTGGGGCTAAAGTTAGGGTTAGGGTTTGGATTACATTTACGGTTGGCAATAGGGTTGGGATTAGGGTTAGGGGTGTGTCAGGGTTAGGGGTGTGGTTAGGGTTACCATTGGGATTAGGGTTAGGGATGTGTTTGTATTAGGGTTTCAGTTATAATTGGGGGGTTTCCACTGTTTAGGCACATCAGGGGCTCTCCAAACGCGACATGGCATCCGATCTCAATTCCAGCCAATTCTGCGTTGAAAAAGTAAAACAGTGCTCCTTCCCATCCGAGCTCTCCCGTGCGCCCAAACGGGTTTACCCCAACATATGGGGTATCAGCCTACTCAGAACACATTGGACAACAACTTTTGGGGTCCAATTTCTCCTGTTACCCTTGGGAAAATACAAAACCGGGGGCTAAAAAATAATTTTTGTGGAAAAAAAAGGATTTTTTATTTTCACGGCTCTGCGTTATAAACTGTAGTGAAACACTTGAGGGTTCAAAGTTCTCACAACACATCTAGATAAGTTCCTTGGGGGTCTAGTTTCCAATATGGGGTCACTTGTGGGGGGTTTCTACTGTTTAGGTACATTAGGGGCTCTGCAAACGCAATGTGATGCCTGCAGACCAATCCATCTAAGTCTGCATTCCAAATGACGCTTCTTCCCTTCCGAGCTCTGCCATGCGCTCAAAACGGTGGTTCCCCCCACAGATGGGGCATCAGCGTACTCAGGACAAATTGGACAACAACTTTTGGGGTCCAATTTCAACTGTTACCCTCGGAAAAATACAATACAAAACTGGGGGCTAAATATAATTTTTGTGGAAAAAAAAAGAATTTTTATTTTCAATGCTCTGCGTTATAAACTGTAGTGAAACATTTGGGGGTTCAAAGCTCTCACAACACATCTAGATGAGTTCCTTAGGGGGTCTACTTTCCAAAATGGTGTCACTTGTGGGGGGTTTCAATGTTTAGGCACATCAGTGGCTCTCCAAACGCAACATGGCGTCCCATCTCAATTCCTGTCAATTTTGCATTGAAAAGTCAATGTCATGATTAGTGTTGAGCCGAGATCCGATACTTTTGTGGTATCGGGTATCGGTATCGAAACAACATTAATGTGTAAAATAAAGAATTAAAATAAAAAATATTGCTATACTCACCTCTCCGACGCAGCCTGGACCTTACCGAGGGAACCGGGAGCCTTCTTTGCTTAAAATGCACGCGTTTCCTGCCTTCCGTGACGTCACGGCTTGTGATTGGTTGCGTGCCGCCCATGTGGCCGCGACGCGACCAATCACAGCAAGCCGTGATGTAATTTTCAGGTCCTGAATGCCTAATTCTAGGCATTCAGGATTTGAAAATTACGTTACGGCTTGTGATTGGTCGCGTCGCGGTCACATGGGCGACGCGACCAATCACAAGCTGTGACGTCACGGGAGGCAGGAAACGCGCGCATTTTAAAATTACGTCACGGCTTGTGATTGGGTGCGTTCCGCCCATGTGGCCGCGACGCGACCAATCACAAGCCGTAACGTAATTTTCAAATCCTGAATGCCTAGAATTAGGCATTCAGGACCTGAAAATTACATCACGGCTTGCTGTGATTGGTCGCGTCGCGGCCACATGGGCGGCACGCAACCAATCACAAGCCGTGACGTCACGGAAGGCAGGAAACGCGCGCATTTTAAGCAAAGAAGGCTCCCAGTTCCCTCGGTAAGGTCCAGGCTGCGTCGGAGAGGTGAGTATAGCAATATTTTTTTATTTTAATTCTTTCTTTTACACATTAATATGGATCCCAGGGCCTGAAGGAGAGTTTCCTCTCCTTCAGACCCTGGGAACCATCAGGGATACCGTCCGATACTTGAGTCAAATTGACTTGTATTGGTATCGGGTATCGGTATCGGATTAGATCCGATACTTTGCCGGTATCGGCCGATACTTTCTGATACCGATACTTTCAAGTATCGGACGGTATCGCTCAACACTAGTCATGATCCATGTTTTTGTAGTTTGTGCATTCACCTTTTGGTATCGTTTTCCCCTCACTCTCATATTGTTTATTCCTGTTTATTTGCTTTGTGGTGCTGTTTACACTGTTCACCTCCTGGGGTGGAGGTTGGGGGTTTAGTGCAGGGTTTAACAGGAGAAAGGGACAGGTCGGTGACTTGGGCCTCCCTACCTTCAAGGGTACTCCCAAGTTAAGGAAAGACAGGGCTCCCCCTAGCCTGAGGGGCAGTTCAGGGGCCCAGATTCCTCATCTCCTGTTTTCCTATTTTTGCCCCGTGAAAGTCAAATGGCGCTCCTTCCCTTCCGAGCTCTCCCATGCGCCCAAACAGTGGTTTACCCCACATATGGGGTATCAGCGTACTCAGGACAAATTGTGCAACAACTTTTGGGGTCCAGTTTCTTTTCTTACCCTTGGGAAAATAAAAAATTGGGGGCAAAAAGATCATTTTTGTGAAAAAATATGATTTTTTATTCTTACGGCTCTGCATTATAAGCTTCTGTGAATCAATTAATGGGTCAAAGTGCTCACCACACATCTAGATAAGTTCCTTTGGGGGCTACTTTCCAAAATGGTGTCACTTGTGGGGGGTTTCAATGTTTAGGCACATCAGGGGCTCTCCAAACGCAACATGGCGTCCCATCTCAATTCCAGTCAATTTTGCATTGAAAAGTCAAATGGCGCGCCTTCACTTCCGAGCTCTGCTATGCGCCCAAACAGTGGTTTATCCCCAAATATGGGGTATCAGCGTACTCAGGACAAATTGTACAACAAATTTTGTGGTCCATTTTCTCCTGTTACCCTTGGTAAAATAAAACAAATTGGAGCTGAATAAATTTTTTGTGAAAAAAAGTTAAATGTTAATTTTTATTTAAACATTCCAAAAATTCCTGTGGAACACCTGAAGGGTTAATAAACTTCTTGAATGTGGTTTTGAGCACCTTGAGGGGTGCAGTTTTAAGAATGGTGTCACACTTGGTTATTTTCTATCATATAGGCCCCTCAAAATGACTTCAAATGAGATGTGGTCCCTAAAAAACAATGGTGTTGTAAAAATGAGAAATTGCTGATCAACTTTTAACCCTTATAACTCCCTAACAAAAAAAAAAAAATTGGTTCCAAAGTTGTGCTGATGTAAAGTAGACATGTGGGAAATGTTACTTATTAAGTATTTTTGTGACATCTCTGTGATTTAAGGGTATAAAAATTCAAAGTTGTAAAATTGCGAAATTTTCAAAATTTTCACCAAATTTCCTTTTTTTTTTCACAAATAAACGCAGGTAATATCAAAGAAATTTTACCACTATAATGAAGTACAATATGTCACGAGAAAACAGTGTCAGAATCACTGGGATCCGTTGAAGCGTTCCAGAGTTATAATCTCACAAAGGGACAGTGGTCAGAATTGTAAAAATTGGCCTGGTCATTAACGTGCAAAACCCCCCTTGGGGGTAAAGGGGTTAAACAATTTTTTCCGAGATTCATGCCATTTTTCCGGGTGCCACAAAGAACACATTAAAACGAAACCAAAACGGATTTTGCTGGGAAATATGTTAAGGCACATCCTTTGCAGGTAATTGACTTACCTGTAAGGCCAAAAATTTAACCCCAGACCGAAAATTTCCTCCCCCACTTAAGCATAGTTCAGACTCAGCATTTTTGAAGAGTTTTTGAACTTTAACATTGCTTTCAACCACTACAAATGCATTCACTGGGAAATGTCATTGTAACATTTAACAACTGTAAGGAGTTAAAAGTACAAGAAGAGTCTGGAGGCGGTTACCTTCTCGGCTCTGTGCCCGGAACCTTTGAGCTGTGCCGCAGGTTCCCTAGGGGAGAGACTTGTAGACTGGGACAGCAGGGAAGCAGCCAGAGAGCGGGAAAGGGACGCATGCAGGAGAGAGAGCAGCTTGCAGAGCAGCGTGCAGAGCCGGGTGCAGCTGCGCTCCAGAAGAGAGAGAGAAAGAGACTGCCCAGAAAGACTGCATCTTGTAGAGACTGCCCAGAAAGACTGCATCTTGTAGAGACTGCCCAGAAAGACTGCATCTTGTAGAGACTGCCCAGAAAGACTGCATCCAGTGAGTACTTAAAGCGGACTCTGCTGTGACTTTAGGCGGGCGCTTTGAGACCCGTTGAGAGACTACTACACCCTGGCCCCTGACTCCTGGTACAGAGACTTAACAGTGCAGAGCCCCTGTTTTCCTGGTACAGAGACTTAACAGTGCAGAGCCCCTTGTTTTCCTGGTACAGAGACAACCGTGCGGAGCCCTGATTTTCTGGCTGTGCTATAAAAGTTAAAGACTCAGAGCCTGTGCATACCACATTAACTCCCGAAACCCCAGGCAGCAGGCTCTCAGAGACTACTCTGCTCACGGACCACAGAGGGACGACAAGTGCCGCTGATTCTCGGCGCCTACGTTGGAGAAGACGACCCTCCAAGCAAGTCTTCATGAGACTGATAAGTGTTCTTTTCTCAAGAAATCCTGCTTAATTCTGTTTTATTGTTTAACTCCCGTATTTTTGCATTGTTTTATTGCTAGTTATTTTCCATTACTTCCTCCCTGCGAGGAGAACCTAATTCCTGTTATTAAACCCCTCAACTGTTGGTCTGTCTGTTCCGTGGTGACATACTCAGTACCTGCACGTTATTACATTTGGCGTAGTCGGCAGGATGTCACACGGTAGTGCGGATAGGGCAGACCAAGCAGCGGGGGAAGTTCCCAGGTCTAGCATTTCCCTGGGAGCCATGTTGAATAATTTGCCAAGGTTCACTGGGAACAATGTAATGTTGTGGAGTTGGACAGAGCGTATCCGGGGAATGATGCGGATGCACCCCATGACACCAGCCCTGGAGGCAGAAATTGCATTGATGGCTCTGGAGGGGGAGGCGCGGGATTCTGTCATGCATAGGTCCCCCCCGGGAGAGAGATACCCTGGACAAAGTGCTGCGCATACTTGAGGAAACGCATGGGGACCCCACTGACGTAGGGGAACTTCGCATGCGACTGTTTCACCGGGTACAACGGGAGGGGGAGACCGTGACCCAATTCATGAACGCCCTACAAGAGCTTCACACTGCTATCAGACGAAAGGACGGTGTAGGGGTAGGGTCAGTTGATGTGGTGCTCAGAGATCAGCTAGTGACAGGACTGCGTGACGCAATGATGAAACAGGCACTGCGAGAGCGCATGCGAGTAAAGCCAGACATGACTTTCTCTGAGGTTGGCAGTGAGGCGCGTGTGCGAGAACAAGAACAGGGAGTGACGGGGCTGGTAGGAAGGGTGCAGAGCGGGGAGGTAACCACCCCCGCAGGCAATATTCCCCAGTGGGTGGAGGACCTGAGAATGGAGATTAGACAGGTCCGTGAAGAAATGGCGGCCTCCAGAAGAACTCTGGCAGAGGGGCCCGGCCCTCTGGTGCGAGACAGAGAAGCTGCCCCCCGAAGGGAGGGTGAAACTACCAGGAGGAGAAGCCCTCTTACATGCTACACTTGTGGAGAGTCCGGCCACATTGCTCGATGGTGTCCCCGGTGGAGCCGACCATCCCCGCATCCTCCTTTAAACTAGGTGGCTCTGGGCTTGAGGGGCGCCGCTCAGAGCGTGAAGAACAGAGGAGGAGGAGTAAAAGTCCCCACAGCCTTGTTTCCACGTGCCCTCTGGTCTGGGCAGAAATCAATGGAAGAGCAGTGCGATGCTTGATAGACACCGGCTCACAAGTGACCACCATGCCTGAGAGATATTTCCGCCATCACTTCACAGATGCGCTACGGCCCGAATGGGGTCCTGTGATCAAACTTATGGCGGCCAATCACTTGCCCATCCTGGTCGCAGGGGTGGTATGGATGAACATAGAGGTCTGCGGAAAAGACCTCGGGAGGAGAGGAGTGGTATTGGTGGATGGAGAGGTAGCTAAAGACCATACCGTGACCCTGGGCATGAATGTGTTAAAAGACCTCGGAAGCCTCGTTTTCAACGAGTCCCCGGAACAGTTCCTACAACAATGGAGCGACCAAACTCCCCAGAGAAGGGTCTTCCAACAACTGATACGGACCGCCCAGGTCCGGGAAGCATACAGCGACGGAAAGGAACTCGGCAAAGTCGTCGTCCCCGCCTCAGTCAATCGAGTGTTGCCCCCTGGGCAGACAGTGCTTCCCCTGCCTGTACGAGCTGGCATCCCACTGGAGGGAGTCGAAGTCCAAATTGAGCCCAGCAGAGCCGACCAGCTGCCGTCAGGAATATTGGTCGCACGGTCCCTGGCTACCGTGCGGGATGGAACTGTCCTTGTGCGCTGCATCAATTTGGGGGAGACAGATATAACTTTGCCCCCTAGAAGCAAAGTCGCTCAAGTCCTGGGCCTTCCAGACGAATTGGTCCCCACTGAGGCGGTACAGCTGACAGCAAGGCCAGAATATCCGTGGCTGGTGACCGTCAAGGCGGAGGCAGCTCCGGACCCCAGGTTAATGCAAGAAGGGCGCAAGATACTGGAACGCATGAGGGCGGAGCTCTCGGAACTTACTCCGCAGCAGGTACCTCAGGTAGAAGCTGTATTGGGGAAATTTCAGGATGCGTTTGCCAAAGATGAAGATGACTTTGGACGTACCACGGCCATTACCCACGAGATACCCACCGGGGATGCGGCGCCAATCCGGGAACGGTACCACCAAATACCTCCACAGATGTACCAGGAGGTGAAGGGAATGCTGTCACACATGCTGAAGAAGGGAGTTATACGTGAGAGTCAGAGCCCGTGGGCTGCCCCTATCGTCTTGGTGAGAAAGAAAGACGGGTCCCTGCGGTTCTGTGTGGACTATCGGCGGCTCAATGCTTGCACAGTGCGGGACTCGTACCCACTGCCCAGGATAGAGGAGTCCCTGACGGCACTAGGGAATGCCAGATATTTCTCCACGTTAGACTTGGCCAGCGGCTACTGGCAGGTGCCCATGTCTGAGCAAGACCGAGCCAAGACGGCCTTCATCCTTCCGATGGGACTGTATGAGTTTGACCGGATGCCCTTCGGCCTAGCAAACGCCCCAGGAACATTTCAGCGACTCATGGAGAGATGTCTGGGAGACCTGAACTTTGAAGCCACTTTGATCTACTTGGATGATATCATTGTCTTTGCCCCCACCTTTGAGGAGCATCTGCAGAGATTAGAGCAAGTTCTGAGTCGGCTACAGAAGTATGGCTTGAAAGTGAAACCCCAGAAATGTCACCTCTTCCGTACCGAGATTGAATACTTGGGACATGTTGTCTCCGCTGAAGGGGTGAAGCTTTCTCAGGAGAAGATCGCTGCGGTACAAGAGTGGCCAACTCCAAAAACGGTGAAAGATGTGCGTGCATTCCTGGGACTCACGGGATACTTCAGACGCTTTGTAAAAGACTTTACCCGCCTTGCTAATCCACTCCAGGAGTTGTTGAGGGGAGTGCCCTCTTGCGCCAAAAACAGGAACATACAGTGGGGGAAGCATCAGGAGGAGGCATTCTTGGCTTTGAAGAAGGCATTGACGGAGGCCCCCGTGCTGGCCTACGCTGACTTCACACAACCGTTCATCTTGCACACTGACGGGAGCCTGCAGGGCCTCGAGGCTGTACTGTCGCAGATGCAGGAAGGGAAAGAGCGCGTCATCGCATACGCCAGTCGGTCTCTGCATGACTCAGAAAGGAATCCAGAAAATTACAGTTCATTCAAGCTGGAGTTGTTGGCGCTGGTGTGGGCAATGACTGAGAAGTTCGCGGAATATCTGGCTGGCTCAGAAGTTCATGTACGCACCGATAACAATCCGTTGGCCCATCTCGAGAATGCCAAGTTAGGCGCCCTAGAACAACGTTGGGTAGCCCGAATGGCCAAGTTCCGATACAGAATTTCGTATAAAAGAGGAGCTGAGAATGTACATGCGGATGCCCTCTCTCGAGTAAACTATCGCAAACCAGCACCCAGCCAGGATGAAGAACTGGAAGATGTAGAGGTTCCAGGTTTTGGAAAGACTGCCAGGACGGTGGCAGCGGCGCGGGAAATTGAACAGGAAGAGGCCTGTGTGAATTTGCTGGAGCAGCCCCGCGATGAGTGGGTCCGAGTACAACAGGAGGATCCGGAGCTAGCTCAGTTGAGAAGGTGGGTCGTGTCTGAACAAATGCCCAATCGACGTGAGAGGAGGTCCATGTCACCTGAAGTACTGAAGATGCTACGCCAGTGGGAGAGGCTCGAGTTGCGGGATGGTATCCTGTACCGGAAGGTATTCCTGCAAACAGAACTCAGTCTTGTATGGCAGACAGTGATTCCCTCGTCCATGATAGACCAGGTGGCTAAGGAAGCACATGAGAAAGGAGCACACTTTGGGCCAGAAAAGACTTTCCAGTGGTTACAGCACCTATTTTATCACCCCCACTTAAGGAACACTGTGGATAAAGTATGTCGGCAATGCAGAAGTTGTGAGCTGGTCAAACCACCAGAACAAAGAGCTCCCACAGAGACGGTGAGGTCTTCTGGCCCCATGGACCTACTGGCAATAGATTACTTGACAATTGGACCAGCACGTCAAGGTTATGAGCATTGTTTAGTGATGATAGACCACTTTACTAAATTTGCCGTAGTGACGCCCACGCGGGACCAAACTGCCGAGTCTGCGGCTCACGCAATCTGCAAACACTTCATTCAGGTGTACGGGTGTCCCAAGTGCATCCATTCTGATCAAGGGGCCTGCTTCCTCGGAAGAGTGATGGAGGAGCTGCACCAGCTGTACAAAATAGATAAGTCCCGGACCACCCCTTATCATCCACAGGGGAATGGGGCTTGTGAAAGATTTAACCGCACTCTGATTCAAATGCTGAGGACTCTGGAGGAGGACCAGAAGGCGAAGTGGACTGAGTCCGTCCCTGAATTGGTGTGGGCATATACCAATCGTAAACACAGCACTACCGGATTCACCCCCTACTCTCTGTTCTTTGGCCGACCCGGGAAGGGACTGGCAGAGCTGGCGCTGGAACCCGAGGAGGACTACCCACGGACGGGGGTGTACTCCTGGGTTCAAGAACATCGTCGTCGGCTGCGGATAATTCAACGTCTAGTGCAGGACCGGCTACAAGAATTGGAGCATCCCCAGGTAGCTCCTAAAAAGGGGACAGCCCTGTGGCCTGGAGACCGAGTCTTAGTGAGGGAAAAGCGCCCACACAACAAACTGGTGTACCGATGGGAGAAAAGGCCGTACCGAGTGAAGCGGCGGCTCGGCAACGGGGGTCCCGTTTATGAGGTCCAGCCCGAAACGGAAGAAGGGACTCCCACCCGCACGCTGCACAGGAATATGTTGCGTCCATGTTTGTCTCGAGATCCTGAATCAGTCCAATTGGCTCCAGCACCCCCGCCGGCTGCGCCAGTGATCAATGTAGATGTGGAAGATGAGGAAGACTTCGAATCTCCTCCAGTGAACCCAGGAACAGGGCTGGTGCCAGATTCTACCAACGTATCGGAGGAAGCCTCGACTCCTCCCACAGCAGCTGACACCACCGCCCCTGCTGGTTTTAGACGCTCTGAACATTCAACGGCTGGTGTACCCCCTGTTCGCTACAATCAGGATGAGTTCATCTGGCAGCAGATTGTGCAAGGACTAGATGATTGCCAACAGGAGCTCCTGAAGATCTCACCCGTGGAATGGCGAGCAGAAAGAGGGGGGGAATGTAAGGAGTTAAAAGTACAAGAAGAGTCTGGGGGCGGTTACCTTCTCGGTTCTGTGCCCGGAACCTTTGAGCTGTGCCGCAGGTTCCCTAGGGGAGAGACTTGTAGACTGGGACAGCAGGGAAGCAGCCAGAGAGCGGGAAAGGGATGCATGCAGGAGAGAGAGCAGCTTGCAGAGCAGCGTGCAGAGCCGGGTGCAGCTGCGCTCCAGAAGAGAGAGAGAAAGAGACTGCCCAGAAAGACTGCATCTTGTAGAGACTGCCCAGAAAGACTGCATCTTGTAGAGACTGCCCAGAAAGACTGCATCTTGTAGAGACTGCCCAGAAAGACTGCATCCAGTGAGTACTTAAAGCGGACTCTGCTGTGACTTTAGGGGGGCGCTTTGAGACCCGTTGAGAGACTACTACACCCTGGCCCCTGACTCCTGGTACAGAGACTTAACAGTGCAGAGCCCCTGTTTTCCTGGTACAGAGACTTAACAGTGCAGAGCCCCTTGTTTTCCTGGTACAGAGACAACCGTGCGGAGCCCTGATTTTCTGGCTGTGCTATAAAAGTTAAAGACTCAGAGCCTGTGCATACCACATTAACTCCCGAAACCCCAGGCAGCAGGCTCTCAGAGACTACTCTGCTCACGGACCACAGAGGGACGACAAGTGCCGTTGATTCTCGGCGCCTACGTTGGAGAAGACGACCCTCCAAGCAAGTCCTCATGAGACTGATAAGTGTTCTTTTCTCAAGAAATCCTGCTTAATTCTGTTTTATTGTTTAACTCCCGTATTTTTGCATTGTTTTATTGCTAGTTATTTTCCATTACTTCCTCCCTGCGAGAACCTAATTCCTGTTATTAAACCCCTCAACTGTTGGTCTGTCTGTTCCGTGGTGACATACTCAGTACCTGCACGTTATTACACAACGCTAGCTAGCCATGTGGTGTGTGACACATAAGCAGACCCATCTTGTTTCATTTATGAAGGATTTACTCTTAAAGTCACAGAGCCTACTTTTACTGGTGCATTAGGCGGCATTAATCTTCTTAAAGGGCCATTATGAAACAGGTGGTCTCCTAAGCTGTTGTAGCCTACGCTGTGAGTGGATGGGCTGCCAAGAACTACGACACACCACAATACAGCTGTCATAAGATGTCCAGGGGCGACTCCAGAAAAAGTGTTGCATTGAATTCAAGGCCTGCCCTGGTAGCAATTCATATGCACCCCAATAAGCCTTTGAACCCACATACTGGATGGGGTCATGAAAATCCACTTCACAATATGCATTTTGTACTCCTGGACTCCTTTGTTTTACACATTGGAGCAAGGTCAACCCTGCTTTATAGTCATATACACCCCATTACTCCTTGGAACCCACATACTGGACGGGCCCATAAAAATCCACTTCACAATATGCATTTTGTACTCCCGTACTCCTTTGTTTTACACATTGGCAGCAAGGCCAGCCCTGCTGCATAGTCAGTCATATGCACCCCATTAGACCTTGGAACCCACATACTGGATGGGCCCATGAAAATCCACTTTACGATATGCATTTTGTACTCCCATACTCCTTTGTTTTTCACATTGGCAGCAAGGCCAGCCCTGCTGCATAGTCAGTCAAATGCACCCCTTTAGGCCTTGGAATCCACATACTGGATGGGCTCATGAAAATCCACTCTTATTTTTTAATGGTATGATGGTTCCCTCTTTGCACAATTATTTATAGGCGAATTTGGCAATTTTATTTGCCATGTTTTTAACACTAAAGTTCAGAAACGGCAAATGGCTAATACTTGCAATACAAATGCAATTTTATTGCAAACTACAAGATTCAAGGAATAGTATGATTGAATAGTGTGAGTGCGTACACTTTTGTATAAGTTAACATACAAAGGTTAATAAGTACATATAAGGATTACATAAATATAGTGATTACATATATATGGAGATTAACTACATGCAGTATACTTAGAACATCACCAAGAGGCTTTTAAACATCATCCTTCTGGAATATCAGAGAAGCAACACCAAGACAGAGAACCCCTTGGAGATTACCAAAACTGCATGGGCGTCCCCAATTATGCAGGTATCAGCACACTGTACATGTACAGGTACCCCAGTTTTGGCATCTGTCTTAGTCATGTTTCTCTGGTCTTATATAGTGATTTACACTATGTCATCACTCTAGTTTCACCCAGACCTTCAAGTGGCCACTTTTCAAGGTTGGATGAAACTAAGATATCATGGAGTCATTAGACGGGTCATAAACCCCTAGAAAATAGGCCCAAAGTAATGTAATGCCCAATTTCTCAATGCGTTTTCCTTTTTGGACTTAAACAAATAGTGCCATAAGAGCCCCCTTGCCCAAAATTCACTGGCCTATAACAGTACAGAGTACGTTCACCCTGGTGATCTACTGGCAGGTACAGAACAGATTGCAGGAGACCGAGTTAAGAAGTAGGCCCAATGTAATGTCATGCCCAATTCCCCAATGTGGGATCCTTTTTTTAAAAAAATAAGAGTGCCATCACAGCCCCCTTGGCCAAAATGCACCGTACAGAGCACATTCACCCTGGTGATCTACTGGCAGGTACAGGACAGATTGCAGGAGATCAAGTTAAGAAGTAGGCCCAAAGTAATGTCATGCCCAATTCCCCAATGTGTTGTCCTTTTTGGACTTAAAAAAAGTGCCATCACAGCCCACTTGCCTAAAATTCATTGGCCTATAACAGTAGAGACCACGTTCACCCTGGTGATCTAGTGGCAGTTACACAAGAGACATTGCAGAAGACAAGAGTTAAGAATTATGCCCAATGTAGTGGTGTGGATTAGAGTTGAGCGACTTTTACTTTTTTAGGATCGAGTCGGGTTTCGCGAAACCCGACTTTGTCAAAAGTTGGGCCGGGTGAAATCGGCCGATTATTACGTAAAGTCGGGGGTCGACCGAAACACGAAACCCAATGCAAGTCAATGGGGAAGCAAAGTCGGCATTGAGTGGAGGACAGGAAAACACCTACAGTGCCCATTTTAATGCCAAAAACATCAATTCTTATTACTGAAGCTTGTCAATCTTAATTTACTTTATAATAATAGTTAGGCATTGAAAATTGGGGGTCATTTGGCTAAAGTTGTGGGGGGGTAGGGCTGGTTCAAGTTTTTCGTGGGCCCAGGAAACGCAGACTATGTCATGGCGGTGGAGCAGGGAGAGGTAAGTATTTAAACTTTGCAAGCGCTGTGATCCTGAGAAAGCAGGGGGGTCCCACTTGTTCGCATTGGCACTGGCACAGGGCCCCTCAAAGTACGGCGGTGTGTTTGACGGTGGGGGCGCCTCCCACCGGCGGAGACAGTTTTGCGTACTATGAGGGGCCCTGTGCCAGTGACGTTACCAATGAGTATGCCCCCCACCTGATGAAGGAACCTGCACTTTCATCTGCACCTTCCTCTTTGTCCCCGTGTAAGGTGGTATAGTATGTGGGAAGGGGAACCTGACTTTCAGCAGGGTCAGATTCTGGCTGTGTAGAGTGCAAGGGGAATGTAGGGGTCTGGGTCAATGTACCAGCAGACTCATCTAGCAGTGGCTGGGCAATGGGCAGGATGAGGAGGAAACACAGATATAGGCCCAAATAATAAAGTGGGCTAAATGCAGTTCAAAATTGGTAACAGGACTAAACAGGCGGCATTGCTTTGTTCAGTGGAGGACAACTGTAATGAGTGGCAGACATAGTAGGCCCAAATAATAAAGTAGCCTAAATGCAGTTCAAAATTGGTAACAGGAGTACACTGGCGGCATAGCTTTGTTCAGGAGGACAATTGTAAGGAGTGGCAGACACAGTTAGTAGGCCCCAAAAACTAAGTAGGCTAAATGCAGTTCTAAATTGGTAACAGGACTAACCAGGCGGCATTGCTTTGTTCAGCGGAAGACAACTGTAAGGAGTGGCAGACACAGTTAGTAGGGCCAAGTATGGTGGCGCAGTGGATAGCACAGCAGCCTTGCAGCGCTGGAGTCCTGCGTTCAAGCCCCACTAAGGACATCTGCAAATACTTTGTATGTTCTCTCTGTGTTTGCGTGGGTTTCCTGTGGGTACTCCGGTTTCCTCCCACATTCCAAAGACATACTGATAGGGCATTTAGATTGTGAGCCCCAACGGGGACAGCGACGATAATGTGTGCAACCTGTAAAGCGCTGCGGAATATGTTAGCGCTATATAAAAATACAGATTATTATTATTATTATTATTAATAAAGTGGGCCAAATGCAGTTCAAAATTGGTTACAGGAGGAAACAGGCGGCTCAGCTTTGTTCAGTGGAGGAGAAAAGCAAGGAGCGGCAGACACCGTTAGTAGGCCCAACCAAACAAGTAGGCCGAATGCAGTTTAATATGTGATATAGGCTGAGAATTGAAGCTCAGCTTTGTTCACTGGAGAACAACAGGCAGCGGCAGACACCGTTAGTAGGCCCAACCAAACAAGTAGGCCGAATGCAGTTTAATATGTGATATAGGCTGAAAATTGAAGCTCAGCTTTGTTCACTGGAGAACAACAGGCAGCGGCAGACACCGTTAGTAGGCCCAACCAAACAAGTAGGCCAAATGCAGTTTAATATTTGATATAGGCTGAAAATTGAAGCTCAGCTTTGTTCAGTGGAGGAAAACCAGAAGCTGCGGCAGACACAGTTAGTAGGCCCAACCAAACAAGTAGGCCAAATGCAGTTTAATATTTGATATAGGCTGAAAATTGAAGCTCAGCTTTGTTCAGTGGAGGAGAACAACAAGCAGCGGCAGACACCGGTAGTAGGCCCAACCAAACAAGTAGGCCAAATGCAGTTTAATATTTGATATAGGCTGAAAATTGAAGCTCAGCTTTGTTCAGTGGAGAACAACAAGCAGCGGCAGACACCGTTAGTAGGCCCAACCAAACAAGTAGGCCAAATGCAGTTTAATATGTGATATAGGCTGAAAATTGAAGCTCAGCTTTGTTCAGTGGAGGAGAAAAGCAAGGAGCGGCAGACACCGTTAGTAGGCCCAACCAAACAAGTAGGCCAAATGCAGTTTAATATGTGATATAGGCTGAAAATTGAAGCTCAGCTTTGTTCAGCGGAGGAGAAAAGCAAGGAGCGGCAGACACCGTTAGTAGGCCCAACCAAACAAGTAGGCCAAATGCAGTTTAATATGTGATATAGGCAGAAAATTGAAGCTCAGCTTTGTTCAGTGGAGGAGAACAACAAGCAGCGGCAGACACTGTTAGTAGGCCCAACCAAACAAGTAGGCCAAATGCAGTTTAATATTTGATATAGGCTGAAAATTGAAGCTCAGCTTTGTTCAGTGGAGGAGAAAAGCAAGGAGCGGCAGACACCGTTAGTAGGCCCAACCAAACAAGTAGGCCAAATGCAGAGTAATGTGTGATATAGGCTGAAAATTGAAGCTCAGCTTTGTTCAGTGGAGGAGAACAACAAGCAGCCGCAGACACCGTTAGTAGGCCCAACCAAACAAGTAGGCCAAATGCAGTTTAATATTTGATATAGGCTGAAAATTGAAGCTCAGCTTTGTTCAGTGGAGGAGAAAAACAAGGAGCGGCAGACACCGTTATTAGGCGCAAACAAACAGTAGGCCAAATGCAGTTTAATATGTGATATAGGCTGAAAATTGAAGCTCAGCTTTGTTCAGTGGAGGAGAACAACAAGCAGCGGCAGACACTGTTAGTAGGCCCAACCAAACAAGTAGGCCAAATGGAGTTTAATATTTGATATAGGCTGAAAATGTAAGCTCAACTTTGTTCAGTGGAGGAGAATAACAAGCAGCGGCAGACACCGTTAGTAGGCCCAACCAAACAAGTAGGCCAAATACAGTTTAATATTTGATATAGGCTGAAAATTGAAGCTCAGCTTTGTTCAGTGGATGAAAACAACAAGCTGCGGCAGACACCGTTAGTAGGCCCAACCAAACAAGTAAGTGAAATGCAGTTTAATATTTGATATAGGCTGAAAATTGAAGCTCAGCTTTGTTCAGTGGATGAAAACAACAAGCTGCGGCAGACACCGTTAGTAGGCCCAATCAAAGAAGTAGGCCAAATGCAGTTTAATATTTGATATAGGCAGAAAACTGAAGCTCAGCTTTGTTCAATGGAGAACAACAAGCAGCAGCAGACACGGTTAGTAGGCCCAACCAAACAAGTAGGACAAATGCAGTTTAATATTTGATATAGGCTGAAAATTGAAGCTCAGCTTTGTTCAGTGGAGGAGAAGAACAAGCAGCGGCAGACACCATTAGTAGGCCCAACCAAACAAGGAAGCCAAATGCAGTTTAATATTTGATATAGGCTGAAAATTGAAGCTCAGCTTTGTTCAGTGGAGGAGAACAACAAGCAGCGGTAGACACCGGTAGTAGGCCCAACAAAACAAGAAGGCTAAATGCAGTTTAATATTTGATATAGGCTGAAAATTGAAGCTCAGCTTTGTTCAGTGGAGGAGAAAACCAAGGAGCGGCAGACACCGTTAGTAGGTCCAACCAAACAAGTAGGCCAAATGCAGTTGAATATGTGATATAGGCTGAAAATTGAAGCTCTGCTTTGTTCAGTGGAGGAGAAAAGCAAGGAGCGGCAGACACCGTTAGTAGGCCCAACCAAACAAGTAGACCAAATGCAGATTAATGTGTGATATAGGCTGAAAATTGAAGCTCAGCTTTGTTCAGTGGAGAACAACAAGCAGCGGCAGACACCGTTAGTAGGCCCAACCAAACAAGTAGGCCAAATGCAGTTTAATATTTGATATAGGCTGAAAATTGAAGCTCAGCTTTGTTCAGTGGAGGAGAACAAGCAACGGCAGACACCGTTAGTAGGCCCAACCAAACAAGTAGGCCAAATGCAGTTTAATATGTGATATAGACTGAAAATTGAAGCTCAGCTTTGTTCAGAGGAGGAGAAAAGCAAGGAGCGGCAGACACCGTTAGTAGGCCCAACCAAACAAGTAGGCCAAATGCAGTTTAATATTTGATATAGGCTGAAAATTGAAGCTCAGCTTTGTTCAGCGGAGGAGAAAAGCAAGGAGCGGCAGACACCGTTAGTAGGCCCAACCAAACAAGTAGGCCAAATGCAGTTTAATATGTGATATAGGCAGAAAATTGAAGCTCAGCTTTGTTCAGTGGAGGAGAACAACAAGCAGTGGCAGACACTGTTAGTAGGCCCAACCAAACAAGTAGGCCAAATGCAGTTTAATATTTGATATAGGCTGAAAATTGAAGCTCAGCTTTGTTCAGTGGAGGAGAAAAGCAAGGAGCGGCAGACACCGTTAGTAGGCCCAACCAAACAAGTAGGCCAAATGCAGAGTAATGTGTGATATAGGCTGAAAATTGAAGCTCAGCTTTGTTCAGTGGAGGAGAACAACAAGCAGTCGCAGACACCGTTAGTAGGCCCAACCAAACAAGTAGGCCAAATGCAGTTTAATATTTGATATAGGCTGAAAATTGAAGCTCAGCTTTGTTCAGTGGAGGAGAAAAAAAAAGGAGCGGCAGACACCGTTATTAGGCCCAAACAAACAGTAGGCCAAATGCAGTTTAATATGTGATATAGGCTGAAAATTGAAGCTCAGCTTTGTTCAGTGGAGGAGAACAACAAGCAGCGGCAGACACCGTTAGTAGGCCCAACCAAACAAGTAGGCCAAATGCAGTTTAATACTTGATATAGGCTGAAAATTGAAGCTCAGCTTTGTTCAGTGGAGGAGAAAAGCAAGGAGTGTCAGACACCGTTCGTAGGCCCAACCAAACAAGTAGGCCAAATGCAGTTTAATATTTGATATAGGCTGAAAATTTAAGCTCAACTTTGTTCAGTGGAGGAGAATAACAAGCAGCGGCAGACACCGTTAGTAGGCCCAACCAAACAAGTAGGCCAAATACAGTTTAATATTTGATATAGGCTGAAAATTGAAGCTCAGCTTTGTTCAGTGGATGAAAACAACAAGCTGTGGCAGACACCGTTAGTAGGCCCAACCAAACAAGTAGGTGAAATGCAGTTTAATATTTGATATAGGCTGAAAATTGAAGCTCAGCTTTGTTCAGTGGAGGAGAAAAGCAAGGAGCGGCAGACACCGTTAGTAGGCCCAACCAAACAAGTAGGCCAAATGCAGAGTAATGTGTGATATAGGCTGAAAATTGAAGCTCAGCTTTGTTCAGTGGAGGAGAACAACAAGCAGCCGCAGACACCGTTAGTAGGCCCAACCAAACAAGTAGGCCAAATGCAGTTTAATATTTGATATAGGCTGAAAATTGAAGCTCAGTTTTGTTCAGTGGAGGAGAAAAACAAGGAGCGGCAGACACCGTTATTAGGCCCAAACAAACAGTAGGCCAAATGCAGTTTAATATGTGATATAGGCTGAAAATTGAAGCTCAGCTTTGTTCAGTGGAGAACAACAAGCAGCGGCAGACACCGTTAGTAGGCCCAACCAAACAAGTAGGCCAAATGCAGTTTAACCCCTTTCTGACATCTGACGTACTATCCCGTCGAGGTGGGGTGGGCCCGTATGACCACCGACGGGATAGTACGTCATCACCGATCAGCGGCGCTCACGGGAGGTGCGCGGCCGATCGCGGCCGGGTGTCAGCTGCATATCGCAGCTGACATCCTGCACTATGTGCCAGGAGCGGTCACGGACCGCCCCCGGCACATTAACCCCCGGCACACCGCGATCAAACATGATCGCGGTGTACCGGCGGTATAGGGAAGCATCGCGCAGGGAGGGGGCTCCCTGCGGGCTTCCCTGAGACCCCCGGAGCAACGCGATGTGATCGCGTTGCTCTGAGGGTCTCCTACCTCCCTCCTCGCCGCAGGTCCCGGATCCAAGATGGCCGCGGCATCCGGGTCCTGCAGGGAGGGAGGTGGCTTACCGAGTGTCTGCTCAGAGCAGACACTTGGTAAGCCTGCAGCCCTGCACAGCAGATCGCAGATCTGGCAGAGTGCTGTGCACACTGCCAGATCAATGATCTGTGATGTCCCCCCCTGGGACAAAGTAAAAAAGTTAAAAAAAATTCCCCACATGTGTGTAAAAAAAAAATAAAAAAAATATCCTAAATAAAGAAAAAAAATATATACCGTATTTTCCGGCGTATAAGACGACTTTTTAACCCCCGAAAATCTTCTTAAAAGTCGGGGGTCGTCTTATACGCCGGGAATCGACTTGTACGCCGGTGTATATGGTGGGTGGGGAGGGGGAGTGATCCTGATGACGAGGGGGCGTCTCACAGGAAAGTGAGTAATCCCCATTACCTTATCCTAGCGGTACAGCGTGGGGGTGTCAGTGCTGGGAGCGGCGGCGGCTGCTGTGTTCTGGTGCGGCGGCTCCTCTTCTGTGTGGGGCCTCTGTGCTGTGAGGTGGCGGCGGCAGCGGCGTATCTTTATCCAGTTGGGGCTCCTCCGGCATCTCCTTAGCCCTGGAGGCCCCGCCGCAACTCCATCGGTGCAATGTGGTGGCCTCCGGGAAAATGGCCGCTGCTCAGATTCAGATCTCGTGTCCCGAGATTTCGGGACGAGATCTGAATCTGAGCAGCGGCCATTTTCCCGGAGGCCACCGCATCGCACCTATTGAGCTGCCTCCGGGAAAATGGCCGCTGCATTGCACTCATGGAGTTGCGGCGGGGCCTCCAGGGCTAAGGAGATGCCGGAGGAGCCCCAACTGGATAAAGATATGCCGCCGCCACCGCCACCTCACAGCACAGAGGCCCCACACAGAAGAGGAGCCGCCGCACCAGAGCACAGCAGCCGCCGCACCAGAGCACAGCAGCCGCCGCACCAGAGCACAGCAGCCGCCGCACCAGAGCACAGCAGCCGCCGCCGCCACTCCCAGCACTGAGACCCCCACGCTGCACCGCTACGATAAGGTAATGGGGGATACTCACTTTCCTGTGAGACGCCCCCTCGTCATCAGGATCACTCCCCCCCCCCCCCCCAAAAGGCACATATTCACCGGCCCTATAAGACGACATAGGGTGTATAAGAAGACCCCCGACTTTTAAGAAGATTTTATATTTTAACTGGTAAAGTTGGGGGGTCGTCTTATACGCCCAGTCGTCTTATACGCCGGAAAATACGGTATATTATTCCCATAAATACATTTCTTTAGCTAAATAAAATAAAAAAAACAATAAAAGTACACATATTTAGTATCGCCGCGTCCGTAACGACCCAACCTATAAAACTGCCCCACTAGTTAACCCCTTCAGTAAACACCGTAAGAAAAGAAAAAAAAAACGAGGCAAAAAACAACGCTTTATTATCATACCGCCAAACAAAAAGTGGAATAACACGCGATCAAAAAGACTGATATAAATAACCATGGTACCGCTGAAAACGTCATCTTGTCCCGCAAAAAACGAGCCACCATACAGCATCATCAGCAAAAAAATAAAAAAGTTATAGTCCTGAGAATAAAGCAATACCAAAATAATTATTTTTTCTATAAAATAGTTTTTATCGTATAAAAGCGCCAAAACATAAAAAAAATGATATAAATGAGATATCGCTGTAATCGTACTGACCCGACGAATAAAACTGCTTTATCAATTTTACCAAACGCGGAACGGTATAAACACCTCCCCCAAAAGAAATTCATGAATAGCTGGTTTTTGATCACTCTGCCTCACAAAAATCGGAATAAAAAGCGATCAAAAAATGTCACGTGTCCGAAAATGTTACCAATAAAAACGTCAACTTGTCCCGCAAAAAACAAGATCTCACATGACTCTGTGGACTCAAATATGGAAAAATTACAGCTCTCAAAATGTGGTAACGCAAAAAATATTTTTTGCAATGAAAAGCGTCTTTCAGTGTGTGACAGCTGCCAATCATAAAAATCCGCTAAATAACCCGCTATAAAAGTAAATCAAACCCCCCTTCATCACCCCCTTAGTTAGGGAAAAATAAAAAAATTTAAAAATGTATTTATTTCCATTTTCCCATTAGGGTTAGGGCTAGAGTTAGGACTAGAGTTAGGGCTAGGGTTAGGGTTAGGGCAAGGGTTAGGGCTAGGGTTAGGGCTAGGGTTGGGGCTAGGGTTAGGGCTAGGGTTAGGGCTAGGGTAGGGGCTAGGGTTAGGGCTATGGTTAGGGTTGGGGCTAGGGTTGGGGCTAGGGTTAGGGCTAGTGTTAGGGCTAGGATTAGGGCTAGTGTTACGGCTAGTGTTAGGGCTAGTGATAGGGCTAGGGTTATTGCTAGGGTTAGGGATAGGGTTAGGGCTAGGGTTGGGGCAAGGGTTGGGGCTACAGTTAGGGTTGGGGCTAAAGATAGGGTTAGGGTTTGGATTACATTTACGGTTGGGAATAGGGTTGGGTGTGTCTGGGTTAGAGGTGTGGTTAGGGTTACTGTTGGGATTAGGGTAAGGGGTGTGTTTGGATTAGGGTTTCAGTTATAATTGGGGGGTTTCCACTGTTTAGGGACATCAGGGGCTCTCCAAACGGGACATGGCATCCGATCTGAATTCCAGCCAATTCTGCGTTGAAAAAGGAAAACAGTGCTCCTTCCCTTCAGAGCTCTCCCTTGTGCCCAAACAGGGGTTTACCCCAACATATGGGGTATCAGCGTACTCAGGACAAATTGGACATCATCTTTTGGGGTCCAATTTATCCTGCTACCCTTGGGAAAATACAAAACTGGGGGCCAAAAAATAAGTTTTGTGGGAAAAAAAAGATTTTTTATTTTCACGGCTCTGCGTTGTAAACTGTAGTGAAACACTTGGGGGTTCAAAATTCTCACAACACATCTAGATAAGTTCCTTGGGGGGTCTAGTTTCCGATATGGGGTCACTTGTGGGGGGTTTGTACTGTTTGGGTACATCAGGGGCTCTGCAAATGCAACGTGACGCCTGCAGACCAATCCATTTAAGTCTGCATTCCAAATGGCGCTCCTTCCCTTCCGAGCTCTGTCATGCGCCCAAACAGTGATTCCCCCCCACATATGGGGTATCAGTGTACTCAGGACAAATTGAACAACAACTTTTGGGGTCCAATTTATCCTGATACCCTTGTGAAAATACAAAACTGGGGGCTAAAAAATCATTTTTGTGAAAAAAAAAAAGAAATTTTATTTTCACGGCTCTGCGTTATAAACTGTAGTGAAACACTTGGGGGTTCAAAGTTCTCACAACACATCTAGATAAGTTCCTTGGGGGGTCTAGTTTCCAATATGGGGTCACTTGTGGGGGGTTTGTACTGTTTGGGTACATCAGGGGCTCTGCAAATGCAACGTGACGCCTGCAGACCAATCCATTTAAGTCTGCATTCCAAATGGCGCTCCTTCCCTTCCGAGCTCTGTCATGCGCCCAAACAGTGGTTCCCCCCCACATATGGGGTACCAGCGTACTCAGGACAAATTGGACAACAATGTTTGGGGTCCAATTTATCCTGATACCCTTGTGAAAATACAAAACTGGGGGCTAAAAATCATTTTTGTGAAAAAAAAAAGAATTTTTATTTTCACGGCTCTGCGTTATAAACTGTAGTGAAACACTTGGGGGTTCAAAGGTATCAAAACACATCTAGATAAGTTCCTTAGGGGGTCTACTTTCCAAAATGGTGTCACTTGTGGGGGTTTTTAATGTTTAGGCACATCAGGGGCTCTCCAAACGCAACATGGCATCCCATCTTAATTCCAGTCAATTTTGCATTGAAAAGTAAAATAGCGCTCCTTCCCTTCCGAGCTCTGCCCTGCGCCCAAACAATGGTTTACACCCACATATGGGGTATCAGCGTACTCAGGACAAATTGCACAACAATTTTTGGGGTCCAATTTCTTCTCTTACCCTTGGGAAAATAAAAAATTGGGGGCGAAAAGATCATTTTTGTGAAAAAATATGATTTTTTATTTTTACGGCTCTGCATTATAAACTTCTGTGAAGCACTTGTTGGGTCAAAGTGCTCACCACACATCTAGATAAGATCCTTAGGGGGTCTACTTTCCAAAATGGTGTCACTTGTGGGGGTTTCAATGTTTAGGCACATCAGGGGCTCTCCAAATGCAACATGGCGTCCCATCTCAATTCCAGTCAATTTTGCAATGAAAAGTCAAATGGCGCTCCTTCCCTTCCGAGCTCTGCCCTGCGCCCAAACAATGGTTTACACCCACATATGGGGTATCAGTGTACTCAGGACAAATTGCACAACAATTTTTGGGGTCCAATTTCTTCTCTTACCCTTGGGAAAATAAAAAATTGGGGGCGAAAAATCATTTTTGTGAAAAAATATGATTTTTTATTTTTACGGCTCTGCATTATAAACTTCTGTGAAGCACTTGTTGGGTCAAAGTGCTCACCACACATCTAGATAAGATCCTTAGGGGGTCTACTTTCCAAAATGGTGTCACTTGTGGGGGATTTCAATGTTTAGGCACATCAGGGGCTCTCCAAATGCAACATGGCGTCCCATCTCAATTCCTGTCAATTTTGCATTGAAAAGTCAAATGGCGCTCCTTTCCTTCCGAGCTCTGCCATGCGCCCAAACAGTGGTTTACCCCCACATTTGGGGTATCAGCGTACTCAGGACAAATTGTACAACAAATTTTGGGGTCTATTTTCTCCTGTTACCCTTGGTAAAATAAAACAAATTGGAGCTGAAATAAATTTTGTGTGGAAAAAAAGTTAAATGTTTATTTTTATTTAAACATTCCAAAAATTCCTGTGAAACACCTGGAGGGTTAATAAACTTCTTGAAAGTGGTTTTGAGTACCTTGAGGGGTGCAGTTTTTAGAATGGTGTCACACTTGGGTATTTTCTATCATATAGACCCCTCAAAATGACTTCAAATGAGATGTGGTCCCTAAAAAAAAATGGTGTTGTAAAAATGAGAAATTGCTGGTCAACTTTTAACCCTTATAACTCCGTCACAAAAAAAAATTTTGGTTCCAAAATTGTGCTGATGTAAAGTAGACATGTGGGAAATGTTACTTATTAAGTATTTTGCGTGACATATGTCTGTGATTTAAGGGCATAAAAATTCAAAGTTGGAAAATTGCAAAATTTTCAAAATTTTCCCCAAATATTCGTTTTTTTCACAAATAAATGCAAGTTATACCGAAGAAATTTTACCACTATCATGAAGTACAATATGTCTTGAGAAAACAGTGTCAGAATCGCCAAGATCCGTTGAAGCGTTCCAGAGTTATAACCTCATAAAGGGACAGTGGTCAGAATTGTAAAAATTGGCCCGGTCATTAACGTGCAAACCACCCTTGGGGGTGAAGGGGTTAATACTTGATATAGGCTGAAAATTGAAGCTCAGCTTTGTTCAGTGGAGGAGAAAAGCAAGGAGTGTCAGACACCGTTCGTAGGCCCAACCAAACAAGTAGGCCAAATGCAGTTTAATATTTGATATAGGCTGAAAATTTAAGCTCAACTTTGTTCAGTGGAGGAGAATAACAAGCAGCGGCTGACACCGTTAGTAGGCCCAACCAAACAAGTAGGCCAAATACAGTTTAATATTTGATATAGGCTGAAAATTGAAGCTCAGCTTTGTTCAGTGGATGAAAACAACAAGCTGCGGCAGACACCGTTAGTAGGCCCAACCAAACAAGTAGGTGAAATGCAGTTTAATATTTGATATAGGCTGAAAATTGAAGCTCAGCTTTGTTCAGTGGATGAAAACAACAAGCTGCGGCAGACACCGTTAGTAGGCCCAACCAAACAAGTAGGCCAAATGCAGTTTAATATTTGATATAGGCTGAAAATTGAAGCTCAGCTTTGTTCAGTGGAGGAGAACAACAAGCAGCGGTAGACACCGTTAGTAGGCCCAACAAAACAAGTAGGCCAAATGCAGTTTAATATTTGATATAGGCTGAAAATTGAAGCTCAGCTTTGTTCAGTGGAGGAGAAAACCAAGGAGCGGCAGACACCGTTAGTAGGCCCAACCAAACAAGTAGGCCAAATGCAGTTTAATATGTGATATAGACTGAAAATTGAAGCTCAGCTTTGTTCAGAGGAGGAGAAAAGCAAGGAGCGGCAGACACCGTTAGTAGGCCCAACCAAACAAGTAGGCCAAATGCAGTTTAATATTTGATATAGGCTGAAAATTGAAGCTCAGCTTTGTTCAGCGGAGGAGAAAAGCAAGGAGCGGCAGACACCGTTAGTAGGCCCAACCAAACAAGTAGGCCAAATGCAGTTTAATATGTGATATAGGCAGAAAATTGAAGCTCAGCTTTGTTCAGTGGAGGAGAACAACAAGCAGTGGCAGACACTGTTAGTAGGCCCAACCAAACAAGTAGGCCAAATGCAGTTTAATATTTGATATAGGCTGAAAATTGAAGCTCAGCTTTGTTCAGTGGAGGAGAAAAGCAAGGAGCGGCAGACACCGTTAGTAGGCCCAACCAAACAAGTAGGCCAAATGCAGAGTAATGTGTGATATAGGCTGAAAATTGAAGCTCAGCTTTGTTCAGTGGAGGAGAACAACAAGCAGTCGCAGACACCGTTAGTAGGCCCAACCAAACAAGTAGGCCAAATGCAGTTTAATATTTGATATAGGCTGAAAATTGAAGCTCAGCTTTGTTCAGTGGAGGAGAAAAAAAAAGGAGCGGCAGACACCGTTATTAGGCCCAAACAAACAGTAGGCCAAATGCAGTTTAATATGTGATATAGGCTGAAAATTGAAGCTCAGCTTTGTTCAGTGGAGGAGAACAACAAGCAGCGGCAGACACCGTTAGTAGGCCCAACCAAACAAGTAGGCCAAATGCAGTTTAATACTTGATATAGGCTGAAAATTGAAGCTCAGCTTTGTTCAGTGGAGGAGAAAAGCAAGGAGTGTCAGACACCGTTCGTAGGCCCAACCAAACAAGTAGGCCAAATGCAGTTTAATATTTGATATAGGCTGAAAATTTAAGCTCAACTTTGTTCAGTGGAGGAGAATAACAAGCAGCGGCAGACACCGTTAGTAGGCCCAACCAAACAAGTAGGCCAAATACAGTTTAATATTTGATATAGGCTGAAAATTGAAGCTCAGCTTTGTTCAGTGGATGAAAACAACAAGCTGTGGCAGACACCGTTAGTAGGCCCAACCAAACAAGTAGGTGAAATGCAGTTTAATATTTGATATAGGCTGAAAATTGAAGCTCAGCTTTGTTCAGTGGAGGAGAAAAGCAAGGAGCGGCAGACACCGTTAGTAGGCCCAACCAAACAAGTAGGCCAAATGCAGAGTAATGTGTGATATAGGCTGAAAATTGAAGCTCAGCTTTGTTCAGTGGAGGAGAACAACAAGCAGCCGCAGACACCGTTAGTAGGCCCAACCAAACAAGTAGGCCAAATGCAGTTTAATATTTGATATAGGCTGAAAATTGAAGCTCAGTTTTGTTCAGTGGAGGAGAAAAACAAGGAGCGGCAGACACCGTTATTAGGCCCAAACAAACAGTAGGCCAAATGCAGTTTAATATGTGATATAGGCTGAAAATTGAAGCTCAGCTTTGTTCAGTGGAGAACAACAAGCAGCGGCAGACACCGTTAGTAGGCCCAACCAAACAAGTAGGCCAAATGCAGTTTAACCCCTTTCTGACATCTGACGTACTATCCCGTCGAGGTGGGGTGGGCCCGTATGACCACCGACGGGATAGTACGTCATCACCGATCAGCGGCGCTCACGGGAGGTGCGCGGCCGATCGCGGCCGGGTGTCAGCTGCATATCGCAGCTGACATCCTGCACTATGTGCCAGGAGCGGTCACGGACCGCCCCCGGCACATTAACCCCCGGCACACCGCGATCAAACATGATCGCGGTGTACCGGCGGTATAGGGAAGCATCGCGCAGGGAGGGGGCTCCCTGCGGGCTTCCCTGAGACCCCCGGAGCAACGCGATGTGATCGCGGTGCTCTGAGGGTCTCCTACCTCCCTCCTCGCCGCAGGTCCCGGATCCAAGATGGCCGCGGCATCCGGGTCCTGCAGGGAGGGAGGTGGCTTACCGAGTGTCTGCTCAGAGCAGACACTTGGTAAGCCTGCAGCCCTGCACAGCAGATCGCAGATCTGGCAGAGTGCTGTGCACACTGCCAGATCAATGATCTGTGATGTCCCCCCCTGGGACAAAGTAAAAAAGTTAAAAAAAATTCCCCACATGTGTGTAAAAAAAAAATAAAAAAAATATCCTAAATAAAGAAAAAAAATATATACCGTATTTTCCGGCGTATAAGACGACTTTTTAACCCCCGAAAATCTTCTTAAAAGTCGGGGGTCGTCTTATACGCCGGGAATCGACTTGTACGCCGGTGTATATGGTGGGTGGGGAGGGGGAGTGATCCTGATGACGAGGGGGCGTCTCACAGGAAAGTGAGTAATCCCCATTACCTTATCCTAGCGGTACAGCGTGGGGGTGTCAGTGCTGGGAGCGGCGGCGGCTGCTGTGTTCTGGTGCGGCGGCTCCTCTTCTGTGTGGGGCCTCTGTGCTGTGAGGTGGCGGCGGCAGCGGCGTATCTTTATCCAGTTGGGGCTCCTCCGGCATCTCCTTAGCCCTGGAGGCCCCGCCGCAACTCCATCGGTGCAATGTGGTGGCCTCCGGGAAAATGGCCGCTGCTCAGATTCAGATCTCGTGTCCCGAGATTTCGGGACGAGATCTGAATCTGAGCAGCGGCCATTTTCCCGGAGGCCACCGCATCGCACCTATTGAGCTGCCTCCGGGAAAATGGCCGCTGCATTGCACTCATGGAGTTGCGGCGGGGCCTCCAGGGCTAAGGAGATGCCGGAGGAGCCCCAACTGGATAAAGATATGCCGCCGCCACCGCCACCTCACAGCACAGAGGCCCCACACAGAAGAGGAGCCGCCGCACCAGAGCACAGCAGCCGCCGCACCAGAGCACAGCAGCCGCCGCACCAGAGCACAGCAGCCGCCGCACCAGAGCACAGCAGCCGCCGCCGCCACTCCCAGCACTGAGACCCCCACGCTGCACCGCTACGATAAGGTAATGGGGGATACTCACTTTCCTGTGAGACGCCCCCTCGTCATCAGGATCACTCCCCCCCCCCCCCCAAAAGGCACATATTCACCGGCCCTATAAGACGACATAGGGTGTATAAGAAGACCCCCGACTTTTAAGAAGATTTTATATTTTAACTGGTAAAGTTGGGGGGTCGTCTTATACGCCCAGTCGTCTTATACGCCGGAAAATACGGTATATTATTCCCATAAATACATTTCTTTAGCTAAATAAAATAAAAAAAACAATAAAAGTACACATATTTAGTATCGCCGCGTCCGTAACGACCCAACCTATAAAACTGCCCCACTAGTTAACCCCTTCAGTAAACACCGTAAGAAAAGAAAAAAAAAACGAGGCAAAAAACAACGCTTTATTATCATACCGCCAAACAAAAAGTGGAATAACACGCGATCAAAAAGACTGATATAAATAACCATGGTACCGCTGAAAACGTCATCTTGTCCCGCAAAAAACGAGCCACCATACAGCATCATCAGCAAAAAAATAAAAAAGTTATAGTCCTGAGAATAAAGCAATACCAAAATAATTATTTTTTCTATAAAATAGTTTTTATCGTATAAAAGCGCCAAAACATAAAAAAAATGATATAAATGAGATATCGCTGTAATCGTACTGACCCGACGAATAAAACTGCTTTATCAATTTTACCAAACGCGGAACGGTATAAACACCTCCCCCAAAAGAAATTCATGAATAGCTGGTTTTTGATCACTCTGCCTCACAAAAATCGGAATAAAAAGCGATCAAAAAATGTCACGTGTCCGAAAATGTTACCAATAAAAACGTCAACTTGTCCCGCAAAAAACAAGATCTCACATGACTCTGTGGACTCAAATATGGAAAAATTACAGCTCTCAAAATGTGGTAACGCAAAAAATATTTTTTGCAATGAAAAGCGTCTTTCAGTGTGTGACAGCTGCCAATCATAAAAATCCGCTAAATAACCCGCTATAAAAGTAAATCAAACCCCCCTTCATCACCCCCTTAGTTAGGGAAAAATAAAAAAATTTAAAAATGTATTTATTTCCATTTTCCCATTAGGGTTAGGGCTAGAGTTAGGACTAGAGTTAGGGCTAGGGTTAGGGTTAGGGCAAGGGTTAGGGCTAGGGTTAGGGCTAGGGTTGGGGCTAGGGTTAGGGCTAGGGTTAGGGCTAGGGTAGGGGCTAGGGTTAGGGCTATGGTTAGGGTTGGGGCTAGGGTTGGGGCTAGGGTTAGGGCTAGTGTTAGGGCTAGGATTAGGGCTAGTGTTACGGCTAGTGTTAGGGCTAGTGATAGGGCTAGGGTTATTGCTAGGGTTAGGGATAGGGTTAGGGCTAGGGTTGGGGCAAGGGTTGGGGCTACAGTTAGGGTTGGGGCTAAAGATAGGGTTAGGGTTTGGATTACATTTACGGTTGGGAATAGGGTTGGGTGTGTCTGGGTTAGAGGTGTGGTTAGGGTTACTGTTGGGATTAGGGTAAGGGGTGTGTTTGGATTAGGGTTTCAGTTATAATTGGGGGGTTTCCACTGTTTAGGGACATCAGGGGCTCTCCAAACGGGACATGGCATCCGATCTGAATTCCAGCCAATTCTGCGTTGAAAAAGGAAAACAGTGCTCCTTCCCTTCAGAGCTCTCCCTTGTGCCCAAACAGGGGTTTACCCCAACATATGGGGTATCAGCGTACTCAGGACAAATTGGACATCATCTTTTGGGGTCCAATTTATCCTGCTACCCTTGGGAAAATACAAAACTGGGGGCCAAAAAATAAGTTTTGTGGGAAAAAAAAGATTTTTTATTTTCACGGCTCTGCGTTGTAAACTGTAGTGAAACACTTGGGGGTTCAAAATTCTCACAACACATCTAGATAAGTTCCTTGGGGGGTCTAGTTTCCGATATGGGGTCACTTGTGGGGGGTTTGTACTGTTTGGGTACATCAGGGGCTCTGCAAATGCAACGTGACGCCTGCAGACCAATCCATTTAAGTCTGCATTCCAAATGGCGCTCCTTCCCTTCCGAGCTCTGTCATGCGCCCAAACAGTGATTCCCCCCCACATATGGGGTATCAGTGTACTCAGGACAAATTGAACAACAACTTTTGGGGTCCAATTTATCCTGATACCCTTGTGAAAATACAAAACTGGGGGCTAAAAAATCATTTTTGTGAAAAAAAAAAAGAAATTTTATTTTCACGGCTCTGCGTTATAAACTGTAGTGAAACACTTGGGGGTTCAAAGTTCTCACAACACATCTAGATAAGTTCCTTGGGGGGTCTAGTTTCCAATATGGGGTCACTTGTGGGGGGTTTGTACTGTTTGGGTACATCAGGGGCTCTGCAAATGCAACGTGACGCCTGCAGACCAATCCATTTAAGTCTGCATTCCAAATGGCGCTCCTTCCCTTCCGAGCTCTGTCATGCGCCCAAACAGTGGTTCCCCCCCACATATGGGGTACCAGCGTACTCAGGACAAATTGGACAACAATGTTTGGGGTCCAATTTATCCTGATACCCTTGTGAAAATACAAAACTGGGGGCTAAAAATCATTTTTGTGAAAAAAAAAAGAATTTTTATTTTCACGGCTCTGCGTTATAAACTGTAGTGAAACACTTGGGGGTTCAAAGGTATCAAAACACATCTAGATAAGTTCCTTAGGGGGTCTACTTTCCAAAATGGTGTCACTTGTGGGGGTTTTTAATGTTTAGGCACATCAGGGGCTCTCCAAACGCAACATGGCATCCCATCTTAATTCCAGTCAATTTTGCATTGAAAAGTAAAATAGCGCTCCTTCCCTTCCGAGCTCTGCCCTGCGCCCAAACAATGGTTTACACCCACATATGGGGTATCAGCGTACTCAGGACAAATTGCACAACAATTTTTGGGGTCCAATTTCTTCTCTTACCCTTGGGAAAATAAAAAATTGGGGGCGAAAAGATCATTTTTGTGAAAAAATATGATTTTTTATTTTTACGGCTCTGCATTATAAACTTCTGTGAAGCACTTGTTGGGTCAAAGTGCTCACCACACATCTAGATAAGATCCTTAGGGGGTCTACTTTCCAAAATGGTGTCACTTGTGGGGGATTTCAATGTTTAGGCACATCAGGGGCTCTCCAAATGCAACATGGCGTCCCATCTCAATTCCTGTCAATTTTGCATTGAAAAGTCAAATGGCGCTCCTTTCCTTCCGAGCTCTGCCATGCGCCCAAACAGTGGTTTACCCCCACATTTGGGGTATCAGCGTACTCAGGACAAATTGTACAACAAATTTTGGGGTCTATTTTCTCCTGTTACCCTTGGTAAAATAAAACAAATTGGAGCTGAAATAAATTTTGTGTGGAAAAAAAGTTAAATGTTTATTTTTATTTAAACATTCCAAAAATTCCTGTGAAACACCTGGAGGGTTAATAAACTTCTTGAAAGTGGTTTTGAGTACCTTGAGGGGTGCAGTTTTTAGAATGGTGTCACACTTGGGTATTTTCTATCATATAGACCCCTCAAAATGACTTCAAATGAGATGTGGTCCCTAAAAAAAAATGGTGTTGTAAAAATGAGAAATTGCTGGTCAACTTTTAACCCTTATAACTCCGTCACAAAAAAAAATTTTGGTTCCAAAATTGTGCTGATGTAAAGTAGACATGTGGGAAATGTTACTTATTAAGTATTTTGCGTGACATATGTCTGTGATTTAAGGGCATAAAAATTCAAAGTTGGAAAATTGCAAAATTTTCAAAATTTTCCCCAAATATTCGTTTTTTTCACAAATAAATGCAAGTTATACCGAAGAAATTTTACCACTATCATGAAGTACAATATGTCTTGAGAAAACAGTGTCAGAATCGCCAAGATCCGTTGAAGCGTTCCAGAGTTATAACCTCATAAAGGGACAGTGGTCAGAATTGTAAAAATTGGCCCGGTCATTAACGTGCAAACCACCCTTGGGGGTGAAGGGGTTAATACTTGATATAGGCTGAAAATTGAAGCTCAGCTTTGTTCAGTGGAGGAGAAAAGCAAGGAGTGTCAGACACCGTTCGTAGGCCCAACCAAACAAGTAGGCCAAATGCAGTTTAATATTTGATATAGGCTGAAAATTTAAGCTCAACTTTGTTCAGTGGAGGAGAATAACAAGCAGCGGCTGACACCGTTAGTAGGCCCAACCAAACAAGTAGGCCAAATACAGTTTAATATTTGATATAGGCTGAAAATTGAAGCTCAGCTTTGTTCAGTGGATGAAAACAACAAGCTGCGGCAGACACCGTTAGTAGGCCCAACCAAACAAGTAGGTGAAATGCAGTTTAATATTTGATATAGGCTGAAAATTGAAGCTCAGCTTTGTTCAGTGGATGAAAACAACAAGCTGCGGCAGACACCGTTAGTAGGCCCAACCAAACAAGTAGGCCAAATGCAGTTTAATATTTGATATAGGCTGAAAATTGAAGCTCAGCTTTGTTCAGTGGAGGAGAACAAGCAGCGGTAGACACCGTTAGTAGGCCCAACAAAACAAGTAGGCCAAATGCAGTTTAATATTTGATATAGGCTGAAAATTGAAGCTCAGCTTTGTTCAGTGGAGGAGAAAACCAAGGAGCGGCAGACACCGTTAGTAGGCCCAACCAAACAAGTAGGCCAAATGCAGTTGAATATGTGATATAGGCTGAAAATTGAAGCTCAGCTTTGTTCAGTGGAGAACAACAAGCAGCGGCAGACACCGTTAGTAGGCCCAACCAAACAAGTAGGCCAAATGCAGTTAAATATTTGATATAGGCTGAAAATTGAAGCTCAGCTTTGTTCAGTGGAGGAGAACAAGCAAAGGCAGACACCGTTAGTAGGCCCAACCAAACAAGTAGGCCAAATGCAGTTTAATATGTGATATAGACTGAAAATTGAAGCTCAGCTTTGTTCAGCGGAGGAGAAAAGCAAGGAGCGGCAGACACCGTTAGTAGGCCCAACCAAACAAGTAGGCCAAATGCAGTTTAATATTTGATATAGGCTGAAAATTGAAGCTCAGCTTTGTTCAGTGGAGGAGAAAAGCAAGGAGCGGCAGACACCGTTAGTAGGCCCAACCAAACAAGTAGGCCAAATGCAGTTTAATATGTGATATAGGCAGAAAATTGAAGCTCAGCTTTGTTCAGTGGAGGAGAACAACAAGCAGCGGCAGACACTGTTAGTAGGCCCAACCAAACAAGTAGGCCAAATGCAGGTTAATATTTGATATAGGCTGAAAATTGAAGCTCAGCTTTGTTCAGTGGAGGAGAAAAGCAAGGAGCGGCAGACACCGTTAGTAGGCCCAACCAAACAAGTAGGCCAAATGCAGAGTAATGTGTGATATAGGCTGAAAATTGAAGCTCAGCTTTGTTCAGTGGAGGAGAACAACAAGCAGCCGCAGACACCGTTAGTAGGCCCAACCAAACAAGTAGGCCAAATGCAGTTTAATATTTGATATAGGCTGAAAATTGAAGCTCAGCTTTGTTCAGTGGAGGAGAAAAACAAGGAGCGGCAGACACCGTTATTAGGCCCAAACAAACAGTAGGCCAAATGCAGTTTAATATGTGATATAGGCTGAAAATTGAAGCTCAGCTTTGTTCAGTGGAGGAGAACAACAAGCAGCGGCAGACACCGTTAGTAGGCCCAACCAAACAAGTAGGCCAAATGCAGTTTAATACTTGATATAGGCTGAAAATTGAAGCTCAGCTTTGTTCAGTGGAGGAGAAAAGCAAGGAGTGTCAGACACCGTTCGTAGGCCCAACCAAACAAGTAGGCCAAATGCAGTTTAATATTTGATATAGGCTGAAAATTTAAGCTCAACTTTGTTCAGTGGAGGAGAATAACAAGCAGCGGCAGACACCGTTAGTAGGCCCAACCAAACAAGTAGGCCAAATACAGTTTAATATTTGATATAGGCTGAAAATTGAAGCTCAGCTTTGTTCAGTGGATGAAAACAACAAGCTGCGGCAGACACCGTTAGTAGGCCCAACCAAACAAGTAGGTGAAATGCAGTTTAATATTTGATATAGGCTGAAAATTGAAGCTCAGCTTTGTTCAGTGGATGAAAACAACAAGCTGCGGCAGACACCGTTAGTAGGCCCAACCAAACAAGTAGGCCAAATGCAGTTTAATATTTGATATAGGCAGAAAATTGAAGCTCAGCTTTGTTCAATGGAGAACAACAAGCAGCAGCAGACACCGTTAGTAGGCCCAACCAAACAAGTAGGACAAATGCAGTTTAATATTTGATATAGGCTGAAAATTGAAGCTCAGCTTTGTTCAGTGGAGGAGAACAACAAGCAGCGGCAGACACCATTAGTAGGCCCAACCAAACAAGGAAGCCAAATGCAGTTTAATATTTTATATAGGCTGAAAATTGAAGCTCAGCTTTGTTCAGTGGAGGAGAACAACAAGCAGCGGTAGACACCGTTAGTAGGCCCAACAAAACAAGTAGGCTAAATGCAGTTTAATATTTGATATAGGCTGAAAATTGAAGCTCAGCTTTGTTCAGTGGAGGAGAAAACCAAGGAGCGGCAGACACCGTTAGTAGGCCCAACCAAACAAGTAGGCCAAATGCAGTTGAATATGTGATATAGGCTGAAAATTGAAGCTCTGCTTTGTTCAGTGGAGGAGAAAAGCAAGGAGCGGCAGACACCGTTAGTAGGCCCAACCAAACAAGTAGGCCAAATGCAGTTTAATGTGTGATATAGGCTGAAAATTGAAGCTCAGCTTTGTTCAGTGGAGAACAACAAGCAGCGGCAGACACCGTTAGTAGGCCCAACCAAACAAGTAGGCCAAATGCAGTTTAATATTTGATATAGGCTGAAAATTGAAGCTCAGCTTTGTTCAGTGGAGGAGAACAAGCAACGGCAGACACCGTTAGTAGGCCCAACCAAACAAGTAGGCCAAATGCAGTTTAATATTTGATATAGGCTGAAAATTGAAGCTCAGCTTTGTTCAGTGGAGGAGAAAAGCAAGGAGTGGCGGACACCGTTAGTAGGCCCAACCAAACAAGTAGGCCAAATGCAGTTTAATGTGTGATATAGGCTGAAAATTGAAGCTCAGCTTTGTTCAGTGGAGGAGAAAAACAAGCAGCGGCAGACACCGTTAGTAGGCCCAACCAAACAAGTAGGCCAAATGCAGTTTAATATTTGATATAGGCTGAAAATTGAAGCTCAGCTTTGTTCAGTGGAGGAGAAAACCAAGTAGTGGCGGACACCGTTAGTAGGCCCAACCAAACAAGTAGGCCAAATGCAGTTTAATGTGTGATATAGGCTGAAAATTGAAGCTCAGCTTTGTTCAGTGGAGGAGAAAAACAAGCAGCGGCAGACACCGTTAGTAGGCCCAACCAAACAAGTAGGCCAAATGCAGTTTAATATTTGATATAGGCTGAAAATTGAAGCTCAGCTTTGTTCAGTGGAGGAGAAAAGCAAGGAGCGGCAGACCCCGTTAGTAGGCCCAAACAAAAAAGTAGGCCAAATGCAGTTTAATATGTGATATAGGCTGAAAATTGAAGCTCAGCTTTGTTCAGTGGAGGAGAACAACAAGCAGCGGCAGACACCGTTAGTAGGCCCAACCAAACAAGTAGGCCAAATGCAGTTTAATATGTGATATAGGATGAAAATTGAAGCTCAGCTTTGTTCAATGGAGGAGAACATCAAGCAGCAGCAGACACCGTTAGTAGGCCCAACCAAACAAGTAGGACAAATGCAGTTTAATATGTGATATAGGCTGAAAATTGAAGCTCAGCTTTGTTCAATGGAGGAGAACATCAAGCAGCAGCAGACACCGTTAGTAGGCCCAACCAAACAAGTAGGACAAATGCAGTTTAATATTTGATATAGGCTGAAAATTGAAGCTCAGCTTTGTTCAGTGGAGAACAACAAGCAGCGGCAGACACCGTTAGTCGGCCCAACCAAACAAGTAGACCAAATGCAGTTTAATATGTGATATAGGCTGAAAATTGAAGCTCAGCTTTGTTAAGTGGAGGAGAAAAGCATGGAGCGGCAGACACCGTTAGTAGGCCCAACCAAACAAGTAGGCCAAATGCAGTTTAATGTCGGAAACAGGAGTAAACAGGCAGCATAGCTTTGTTCAATGGAGGACAGCTGTATTGAGTGGCGCAGACAGACACAGGTAGTAGGCAGGTAGTAGGCCTAAAATAAAAAAGTAGGCTCAATGCAGTTTAAAATTGGTTACAGGGGTACACAGGCGGCATAGCGTTGTTCAGCGGAGGACAATTGTAAGGAGTGGCACAGACAGACTTAATAGGCCTAAAATAAAAAAGTCAGCTCAATGCAGTTTAAAATTGGTTACAGGGGTACACAGGCAGCATAGCGTTGTTCAGCGGAGGACAATTGTAAAGAGTGGCACAGACAGACTTAGTAGGCCAAAAATAAAAAGTAGGCTCAATGCAGTTTAAAATTGGTTACAGGGGTACACAGGCGGCATAGCGTTGTTCAGGGGAGGACAATTGTAAGGATTGGCACAGACAGACTTAGTAGGCCTAAAATAAAAAGTATGCTCAATGCAGTTTAAAATTGGTTACAGGGGTACATAGGCGGCATAGCGTTGTTCAGCGGAGGACAATTGTAAGGAGTGGCACAGACAGACTTAGTATGCCTAAAATAAAAATGTAGGCTCAATGCAGTTTAAAATTGGTTACAGGGGTACACAGGCGGCATAGTGTTGTTCAGCGGAGGACAATTGTAAGGAGTGGCACAGACAGACTTAGTAGGCCTAAAATAAAAAAGTAGGCTCAATGCAGTTCCAAACGGGTCACAGGAGTGAACTGGCGGCATAGCGTTGTTCAGCGGAAGACAATTGTAAGGAGTGGAGCAGACAGACTTAGTAGGCCTAAAATAAAAAAGTAGGCTCAAAGCAGTTTAAAATTGGTTACAGGGGTACACAGGCGGCATAGCGTTGTTCAGCGGAGGACAATTGTAAGGAGTGGCACAGACAGACTTAGTAGGCCTAAAATAAAAAAGTAGGCTCAAAGCAGTTTAAAATTGGTTACAGGGGTACACAGGCGGCATAGCGTTGTTCTGCGGAGGACAATTGTAAGGAGTGGCACAGACAGACTTAGTAGGCCTAAAATAAAAAAGTAGGCTCAAAGCAGTTTAAAATTGGTTACAGGGGTACACAGGCGGCATAGCGTTGTTCAGCGGAGGACAATTGTAAGGAGTGGCACAGACCGACTTAGTAGGCCTAAAATAAAAAGTAGGCTCAATGCAGTTTAAAATTGGTTACAGGGGTACACAGGCAGCATAGCGTTGTTCAGCGGAGGACAGCTGTAAGTAGTGGCTGACACAGTTAGTAGGCCAAAATAATAAAGTGAGGTAAGTGTCTGCGAAAAATTTTTTCAAAAATAAACAGGTGGCATAGCTACGTACAGGGGTGGGCTCCTCTGCTGAGTAGCAGACAGTGGTAGTTGGCGCAAAGTATTAAATGGTCTAAATGGAGGCCAGGGCCCCTGTATATTTTAACTATCATCTATCATTTCAACAAATTTGTATTGGCAGTGCCATTGAAGGATTTATCAGCACAGACTACACTGTGGTGGAGCAGGGAGAGGTAAGTATTGCAAGTGGGTTGTAGAGCACTGTTCAACCAGGGGGAACACTCTCTCGTGGGCGGTGGTACTGGCACAGGGCCCCTCATATTACGACGGTGTGTCTGACGTTGGTTGTGCACCACCACCGTCAGAGACACTTCATTGTACTATGAGGGACCCTGTGCCAGTGCCGTCGCCCAAGAGTGGGCACACCCACCTGTCCAGGCAAACGGCACTCACACGGGTGCTTGCGCTAGGTGGTGACCACAGCCCTGTGGGGGGAGTCAGCCCATTTAGGGAGGTAAAAAAATGGCCTATGGTGGACATTCAGCAGCTGCAAATGGAGGAATTGGAGCAGTCAGTAAGAGGAGGCCAAAAGCAAGACATTTTTCAGGCAAGCTACGTGTCAGCAGGGGAAGGTGGGGCAAAATAATTTGAAATCCATGATTGGTTCATTTTAATGAAGGTTAGAGCATCAACATTTTGGGTAGCTAAACGAGTCCTTTTTTCGGTCAGTATTGAACCAGCAGCACTGAAGACTCTTTCTGATAGCACACTAGCAGCTGGGCAAGCGAGCTCCTGTAATGCATATTCTGCCAATTCAGGCCAGGTGTCTATTTTAGATGCCCAGTAATCAAAGGGGAATGATGTGTGACAGAGAACCTGCCCGCTAAATCCTTTAGGTCTACCGGGTGGTAGGTGGTGTAACCTGCCCGCTAAACCTTGACACTCGCTCTGACTTGTCACGTGTGGCCGCCTGGTGAAGGCAAGGCACACTAAAAAGGGCATTTGCAGAATAAAGGTGAATTGTTTGAGCGGTTAAGTTGAAGCCATGGGCAACTTATTCTGTGTGCAGTCAGGGCCCCCAGTGGGATCCAGAACCGCTATGCAGATTGTAAAAGACAGAGAAGGAAAGGAAGCAGTGAAAGATGTGAGACCAATGTTGAAAAAAAGGCAAAAATGCCAGTGTGTGGATGTTTGGATGTACAAAAAGGCACAGACAAGAGAAGAAAATAGCATGTGAATAAATGGCGTCTGAGAGGGTGCAGCAGGACGGAAGTAAGGTGTATTATGAATGTTTTGATACTCAAAAGTCCGACTATGACTGACACATTACTGCTATGGTCATACCTTTGTATAACCAGAGACCCAGACAAGACAGATGGATTTCTAAACACTGTGGTCAGACAAACCCAGGCTGGAGAAATACTTGTATGATCCGTGCTGCAACCCGACCTAAGTGAATTGCACTGAATCCTGTCCAGACAAGATCACATGTAGTGACATAAGAAGCTGACACAGAATAGTGGTTAGTGGGTAGGCAAAACACCAGCTGCAGCAAGGTGAGAAATTTTATTCTTACACTCAGTTTTGCACTTGCAATCTCTCTTCTGAATCTCTCCATACCTCTGGGTAAAGGCTGCCAACACGGTTCAAAGAATCCACATCACCAGTGAGTTTTGTGTTTTGTCTATGTCCGAATGAGAGTTGAATTTGAGTTATAAGATGATAATTGTGATAATTGTTATCTGTATTATTTGTCAATATCCTAATTGGTTATGTATTTGTTTAGTGTGTGTGTAATACAGAGCTGGGATAGGCTCTGTGCAGTGTTGTTATTTTGGTCATTTTGGGTTGGCAGTACATTATATGAAGCTGTATTTTGTATAAGGCGTGGTTTTTGTTGTTTTGCCTTAAAGTGCTTTCAGAGTGTCAGTGGACACTGCTGCAGTTTTATTTATTAAGAGTTGTGTTAATTCTAAAGTGCAAAATAGGCAGGCTGTGTGAACCTTGTATGTATGTCTATGAGAACCTCTGAATGAGATCAGAGGTGAGTAAATAAGTATAAGGGATAAATAAATAAATCCATCCCTGATTGATGAGGGGGTCCGTTAGGTGTGGTCCTCTGTATGTGACAGAAGATATTATTCAACTCAATATGAGCTGAATTAGGTGGAGTGATTGAGATAAGGGATTTTCCTCTTGTAAAAATCAACTGAAAAGTGAAAGGAAAAAGAAAGGAAAAAAAAACAATCCCTGAATGAGCACGTATGTATGAATGACCACATAAGTATCATTACTTATCTAACTGTTGTTGAAGGTCCAGGATGAATGAGTTGTGGATATTTTTTATGTACATTTAATTTACATCTGAGATTCAGTGAAACCCGTGTTATATATGGTTTGACATTGGATAGGTTTCTATATGTGTTTTGGCCGGACGCGGTCAGAATCAGCTTATTCAAGTTATGCAGTGATCTGCCTGTATAGAGAAACTGTTTTTAATTCCGAGAGGATGAATGTTTTGTAAAGATTAAGTTTGAAAACTGCTGCATTCTGTTTCTGTGTATAAGACACCAAGCTCTTATCTGTGTTTAATATCTGATGGGAGGGGGGGGAAGCAAATCGCTGCGCGAATTGCTTGTGGTTTCTCCTCTCTGTGCTGCATGCCAGAGGAAGGGGGGCATGGAGCTGCACTCAAATATTCTGTCCTTGATATTGTACATGCTGGGAGACTTGTGTTTAAAGCAATAGTACTGTATGTATTGAAGTAGAAAGAAATATTGTAAGTTGAAGTTGGAAGTTGAAAGTGAAAAGAACTGTGCCTAGTTTTAGAAGGAAACTTGTAAGTGATTGTTTGGTTATCAGTGTGATTGAAAGATTGGTAAAAGATTCACCTGCTTCAAGTTGAGTGATTGATATATAGCAAATTGAGGATCAACAGAGGAGGTAGCCAACTGCACGGCTGATGTAGCAGGTGAGTCTTCCTGCTACAGTCAGCTTACGGCACATAGGTGGTGCAACCTTGCCGTTCCATGGAGCTGTGCTAGCCAGCTGATCTACCGGGTGGTAGGTGGTGTAACCTGCCCGCTAAATCCTTTAGGTCTACCGGGTGGTAGGTGGTGTAACCTGCCAGCTAAACCTTGACACTCACTCTGACTTGTCACATGTGGCCGCCTGGTGAAGGCAAGGCACACTAAAAAGGGCATTTGCAGAATAAAGGTGAGATGTTTGAGCGGATAAGTTGAAGCCATGGGCAACTTATTCTGTGTGCAGTCAGGGCCCCCAATGCGATCCAGAACCGCTATGCAGATTGTAAAAGACAGAGAAGGAAAGGAAGCAGTGAAAGATGTGAGACCAATATTGAAAAAAGGCACAAATGCCAGTGTGTGGATGTTTGGATGTACAAAAAGGCACAGACAAGGGAAGAAAATAGCATGTGAATAAATGGCGCCTGAGAGGGTGCAGCAGGACGGAAGTAAGGTGTATTATGAAGATTTTGATACTCAAAAGTCCGACTATGACTGACACATTACTGCTATGGTCATACCTTTGTATAACCAGAGACCCAGACAAGACAGATGGATTTCTAAACACTGTGGTCAGACAAACCCAGGCTGGAGAAATACTTGTATGATCCGTGCTGCAACCTGACCTAAGTGAATTGCACTGAATCCTGTCCAGACAAGATCACATGTAGTGACATAAGAAGCTGACACAGGATAGTGGTTAGTGGGTAGTGGGGACATTGACTTTTTGGGAATAAGCTGACAGTAATCCTTTTGGGAAGGAGCTGTAGACCAGCATGTCATGACACCCCCAACCGGTTATCTAGTCACCCCCACCACCAGAGAACCAACCACATCAGGTAGGGTAAGACAGATACAGGAGTATTATCCCTGGAGGCCCTCTGACTAGCTAGCTATGCTAAAACAATTGGCTGATCCTGAGATTCAACCTTTCCCATTTTACAGACAAATAACGACAATATGATGGACGTGAAGTGCACTTGAGCAGACCTAGAGAGTTGGTGAGCACAAAAGCAGGTGACGTACTAGGACGCAAATTAATACTTTTACAGATGTGACAAAAGGAGAGAGTGTAGAGATGTACTTTGGACAGTTACAGCTGAAATGGGCAGACATGGGGTACAGTCCAGTAAACCCACTTGATGTTAAAATATTGGTAAATTGGGGTATCAGCGTACTCAGGACAAATTGCACAACAACTTTTGGGGTCCAATTTCTTCTCTTACCCTTGGGAAAATAAAAAATTGGGGGCGAAAACATCATTTTTGTGAAAAAATAAGATTTTTTATTTTTACGGCTCTGCATTATAAACTTCTGTGAAGCACTTGGTGGGTCAAAGTGCTCACCTCACATCTAAATAAGTTCCTTAGGGGGTCTACTTTCCAAAATGGTGTCACTTGTGGGGGGGTTTCAATGTTTAGGCACATCAGGGGCTCTCCAAACGCAACATGGCGTCCCATCTCAATTCCAGTCAATTTTGCATTGAAAAGTAAAATGGCGCTCCTTTCCTTCCGAGCTCTGCCATGCGCCCAAACAGTGGTTTACCCCCACATATGGGGTATCAGCGTACTCAGGACAAATTGTACAACAACTTTTGTGGTCCATTTTCTCCTGTTACCCTTGGTAAAATAAAACAAATTGGAGCTGAAATTAATTTTGTGTGAAAAAAAGTGAAATGTTCATTTTTATTTAAACATTCCAAAAATTCCTGTGAAACACCTGAAGGGTTAATAAACTTCTTGAATGTGGTTTTGAGCACCTTGAGGGGTGAAGTTTTTAGAATGGTATCACACTTGTGTATTTTCTATCATATAGACCCCTCAAAATGACTTCAAATGAGATGTGGTCCCTAAAAAAAAATGGTGTTGTAAAAATGAGAAATTCCTGGTCAAATTTTAACCCTTATAACTCCCTAACAAAAAAAAATGTTGGTTCCAAAATTGTGCTGATGTAAAGAAGACATGTGGGAAATGTTACTTATTAAGTATTTTGCATGACATATCTCTGTGATTTAAGGGCATAAAAATTCAAAGTTGGAAAATTGAGAAATTTTCAAAATTTTCGCCAAATTTCCATTTTTTTCACAAATAAACGCAAGTTATATCGAAGAAATGTTACCACTATCATGAAGTACAATATGTCTTGAAACAACAATGTCAGAATCGCTAAGATCTGTTGAAGCGTTCCAGAGTTATAACCTCATAAAGGGACAGTGGTCAGAATTGTAAAAATTGGCCTGGTCATTAACGTGCAAACCACCCTCGGGTCTTAAGGGGTTAATGAGGCCTTCAGCAATGTCTCCTCATTCTCCATCACTAGATCACCAGGCTTAATGTCTTCTGTGCCGCTACAGGCAGTCGGTGTTTTAGCAAGAGTGTCTATGATGCCCATAGTATATTTTTAAAAAATATATCCCCCTTGGGGAAATGTTTGTCAGCCCATGCACTGCGTGTATGGGCATTACAAGTGTAGGAGACACACTCCTTTATATTGGGCCTAGTTTTTAATGAGGCCTTCAGCAATGTCTCCTCATTTTCCATCACTAGATCACCAAGGTTCACGTGTTCCATGTTGCTACAGACAGTCAATTTTTTGGCAAGGGTGTCTATGATCCCCATAGTTTTATTTTTAAATGTACCCCCCATGGGGAAATGTTTGTCAGCCCATACACTTAATGTATTGACATTACTTGTCTAGGAGACCAGCTGCTTAACATTGGGCCTAGTTTTTAATAATGCCTTCCTCAACATATCATCATTCGCCGCCACTCGAACACCATGGTGAACGTGTTGTATGCTTCTACAGCCATTCAATTTTTGGGCAAGGGTGTGTATGATACAAATGAATATTTTTTTGATACTCTAACCCCATGGGGAAATGTTTGTCAGCCCTAGCACTTTGCGTATGGGCATTACAAGTCTAGGAGACACGCTCCTTTACTTTGGGCCTAGTTTTTAATGAGGCCTTCAGCAATGTCTCCTCATTCTCCATCACTACATTACCGGGCTTAACGCCTTCTGTGCCGTTGCAGGCAGTCCAAGTTTTTGCATGGGTGTCTATGATGCCCATAGTATATTTTTTAAAATGTATCCCCTTGGGGAAATGTTTGTCAGCCCATGCACTGCGTGTATGGGCATTACAAGTCTAGGAGACACACTCCATTACATTGGGCCTAGTTTTTAATAAGGCCTTCAGCAATATGTCCTCATTCTCCACCACTAGATCACCAGGCTTAACGTGTTCTGTGCTGCTATTGGCAGTCCAATTTTTGGCAAGGGTGTCTATGATGCCCATAGTATATTTTTTAAAAATGTATCCACCTTGGGGAAATGTTTGTCAGCCCTAGCACTTTGTGTATGGGCATTACAAGTCTAGGAGACACGCTCCTTTAAATTGGGTCTACTTTTTAATGAGGCCTTCCTCCACCTCTCATCATTTTCCACCACTAGATCACCAGGGTTCAAGTGTTCCGTGCTGCTACAGTCAATTTTTGGCAAGGGTGTCTATGATCCCTATTATTTTTAAAAAATTGTCGACCCATGCACTTAGTGTATGGGCATTCTGAGTCTTGGAGACCTACTCCTTTGTAATGGGACAGTTTTTTTATGAGGAGGTCCTCCAAGTTTCTTCAAAGGGGGGATTGGGGGTGCGTGCAAATTTGGGTCAAGGCGGCCCTTGCATTCAATGCATAAGGAAACAGTGTTACAGGACCAACTGAAGAATGTGAAGTGGGTTTTCCTGTGGCCATCCAGTACCTGGGTTCAAAGTCTTTTTGGGGTGCATATGACTGGGTAGCAGGGCAGGCCTTGCAGTCAATACATAAGAAAACAGTATGGCAGGACCAACTGAAGAATGTGAAGTGGATTTTCCTGTGGCCATCCAGTAACTGGGTTCAAAGGATTCTTGCGGTGCATATGACTTGATAGCAGGGCAGGCCCTGCATTCAATGCTACATTTTTCAGGAGGCCCTCCTGTACCTCTCGTGAAAATGGTAGTGGGGTGCATCGTAATTCTTGGCAGCCCAGCCACTCACTGCATAGGCAATAACAGCATAGGAGACCCACTGTCTAATAATGGCCCTTTAAGAATATTAATGCAGCCTGATGCTCCTCTAAAAGTAGGTTTTGTGATTTTAAGAGTGCCTACTTCATAAATGAAACAAGATGTGTCTGCTTATGTGTCACACACCACATGGCCAACTACGATTGTTAAATGTTACAATGTCATTTCCCAGTGAATGCATTTGTATTGGTTAAAAGCAATGTAAAAGTTGAAAAACGCATCAAAAACGCTGCGTGTGAACATAGCCAAAGTGGTGGAGGAACATTTTGGTCTGGGGTTAATTATTTTGCCTTATATGCAAGTCATTACCCTGGATAGGATGTACCTTAACATATTTCCCAGCAAAATCCATTTTGGTTTCATTTTTGTATGTTTTTTGGTGCACCTGTAAAAATGGTGTGAAAGTCTGACAACATTGCTTACAGCTGTGACATAAGAGTCAGAAATGCTTCCAGGGGCGATCCCCATGATGTTCCTGTGTCATTTGAGCAGTGTTTCCATCATTTTCTGATGTTTTTAGACCTTAAAAGGACACCCGGGGGGATCCCAGTAAAAATACTCAGGTTTCCCATAGACTTACATTGGGCTCGTTGCTCGGGTCGAGTACCCGAGTATTCCAATTTGCTCTGCGGGCATCATGTTGCGTTTGCAGAGCCCTTGATGTGCCTAAACAGTAGAAACCCCCCACAAGTGACCCCATTTTGGAAACTAGATCCCCCCAAGGAGCTTATCTAGATGTGTGGTGAACACTTTGAACGCCCAAGTGCTTCACAGAAGTTTATAACGCAGAGCCGTGAAAATAAAAAATCATTTTTTTTCCACAAAAATAATTTTTAGCCGCCCATTGTTTTTTTATTTTCCCAACGGTAACAGGAGAAACTGGATCCCAAAAGTTGTTGTCCAATTTGCCCTGAGTACCCTGATGCCCCATAGGTAAACCACGGTTTGGGCGCACGGCAGAGCTCAGAAGGGAGGGAGCACGTTTGACTTTTTGAACGCAAAATTGACTGGAATCAATGGTGGCGCCATGTCGCGTTTGGAGACCCCCTGATGTGCCTAAACAGTGGAAACCCCCCAATTCTAACTCCAACCCTAACCCCAACACACCCCTAACCCTAATCCCAACCTTATCCATAATCCTAATAACAACCCTAACCCCAACACACCCCTACCCATAACCGTAATCACAAGCCTAACCCAAACACACCCCTAACTCTAATCCTAACCCCAACCATAACCCTAATCACAACCCTAACCCCAACACACCCCTAACCCTAATCCCAACCATAACCTTAATCACAACCCTAACCCCAACACACCCCTAACCCTAATCCCAACCCTAACTATAACCCCAACACTCCTCTAACCCTAACCATACCCCTAACCCCAACCATAACCCTAATCCCAAACCTAAGCCTAATCCGAAACCTAAATCTAATAACAACCATAACCCTAATCCAAACCTAACCCTAAACCCAAACCTAACCCTAATCTCAACCCTAACCCCTACTCTGTCTAACTTTAGCCCCAACTCTAACTTCATCCCCAATCCTAACTTTAGCCCCAACCCTAACCCTAACCTTAGCTCCAACCCCAACCCTAACCCTAACTTTAGCCCCAACCCTAACCCTAATTTTAGCCCCCAACCCTATCTCTAATTGGAAAATGGAAATAAATAAATTTTCTTTATTTTATTACTTTTTCATAACTAAGGGGCTGGTGATAAAGGGGGGGTTTATTTACTATATTTTTTATTTTGATCACTGTGATAGGGTTTATCACAGTGACCAAAATCAACCAATAGGAATTTTTTTCCTATTGTTGCCGTGTGCCGGCCGGCAGATCTCGGCGGGTGCACTGTGCATGCATCTGCCACTTTCTCATGGAAGAAACCGGAGGCACGGAGACTTCAGGGGCCATGGAGGGACAACAGAGGTACCGGGGGGGATCGGGGATTCTATTTCTCTCTCCTCTGATGTGCAATCACATCAGAGGAGAAATTAAATGACACATAAGACTTTTTTTTGCAGCCGCTGTTACACATTTAGTAATGGCAATCGGACACAATCATGTGGGTGCCGGCCAGCAGATCCGGCGCACTGTCCATGCACCCTCCATTTTCTTCCCGGAAGATGGCGGCACCCATGGGGGGATGCACGAGGGCCGAGGAGCACCGGGGGGGATCAGGGACACTATTTCTCTGTCCTCTGATGTGCGATCACATTGGTGGACAAAGAAATTAAATGGCAAATCGCGCTTTTTTTTTGGTCGCCGGTAAACTGTTAATTACCAGCGATCGCAACCTGGGGGTTGGTAAAAACTGACCCGAATCATGTTCTCTGTGGTCTGGGCTACCCCCAGCAGCCGAGACCCCGGAGAAAATCTGACTCTGGGGGGCGCTGTACACTTTTTAAGTACCCTTAACTGGGAGTCCCAAATGCTGCATCTCCTGGGGGAGGGGGGAATGGGAACTGCGCATTATCTTTTCTAATGCTGGTCATAGGGGCTCCACAGTCAGAGGCACCTTCTTTATTTAGTATCGTGCCCACTAGACTGTGCAGACCTGTGTGTCTTAAACAGTGCCTTCCCCCCTCTCAACAATCCTGCAATGAAACACAGCCAGGCCTGGATGGGTTGAAACAGGTCGGTCACAGTTTATTAATAAATTAAGCCGAGAAAGGCAAGTACATTTCATAATTGGCTCATTGCTGAAGTCCCTGTCTGCGACCAATAGACGAACAGGCCAATGAGCGGTTATGAACCTCTGCCCTCCTCCACGCTTCTGCCATAGAGGATCATGTGTATGACCTAACAGGACTCCGACCCCCACCCATCAACGTTAGGGCTTGCTCAACTCCATCCTGCAATCCAGACAGAAATAAATTGAGGCTAATGTGAGTAAGGTGAACTCCGTTGGGTCTTAATAGTGCTGAATTATCTCCTTCTAGCTGGTGGTGACGAACGACAATACCGCATTTGCGCCTTACAAATTTTGCCATCCTCGCGTTGATCTTTTTGCTTGCGCGCTCAGTAGCTTTCTTATCTCTTGCGCCATGCAGGACAGCTCATGGTATACTTTCGGACCACACTAATACCATGTCCGTGAATGAACAGGTGAAATGCTCAATGTCTGTTGACATTGTTGTGTAGAGTTCGGTGATTGTTTGTTTGCCTAGGTCGTTGCCACCAGCATGTAAAACTATTATTACCGGGCGCTTAGCCCTCCTGGAGATGTTGACTACCTCTTTGAACACCTGATGCCATTGGAGTCCTCTAACACCTCTCCATTTGACCTGTAGTCTTGGGAAGCCAAGATTTATCCCTCTAGGCTGAAGCTCGGCCCATTTTGCCGCCCAATAGATATAAGAATGTACTACAACCCAAACTTCTACACCTGTAAGAGATAAATTGTGTTAATTGAGTAAATCAGGTCTTATATATCTGGTGAAACCTGCAGATTTCCAATGACCAATTCACTGCACCTTGGCATCCTCTACCCCTACCCTCGCTGCTTCTGTGGCTGCCCCGATTCAGAAAGATTGCGTCCCGTATTCCTTGGGGTTAGCACCAGTTTTTTCTAAGCATAGCTTGAAAATTGCTTCAAACTGAAACTTTGTCAGAGGGGATCCGTCTGCGTGTGAGAAAAAATCTGCCTTCATGCCTTATTACCGCGTAGCATTTGACTATTTTTAGTGGGCATACTGGGCCATCTGATGATTTAACCAGTACCCATGTGCCTCTACCGTTCAGATCACACTTAGATTTTCACACTGGAATGCGCAGAGCTTCGCTGCAAATGACTATATCTTCGTTAATTAAACCGCCTTCGGACGCAGTTTTTGACCGCGGCAACAGTTCACTAATGCGCAGTGCGCCGAAGAAAGCGATAGCGAAAGCTACTGATGCTAGTGTTGCCTCATATTGTGATTTGCATGGTGATGGGGATACTGAGATAATGTTCTGCAATAGGCTAAGTAAAATGGGGCGCCGACATTCCTGACTCCGTTGCATCCTTTTCCAGCCTTTAATGGCTTGTTTGATTAAAAATAACTTAGTGACATCTGCCCACCCCATTAGTTGAAAGAAAAAGGCTATTCCCAATAAATTCTGTTGCGCTGCTGTACCCGACGCTCCTTTTTTTCTTGAGCTTAACTAAAAATTCAGGGTTTACCACTCTTCTTGCTCGGTCGCACCTATCGACGGGTCTACCATGAATTAAAGAACACCAATCCTCCCACAACTTACCATAGACCTGCAAGGTAGCCGGTGTAACAGGCACAGATTAAGGGCATCAGTGATTGGCAGCAACGTCTCATAAAGACTGAATGCATGACAGTTGCGCCTTTGGAAGCTGGTCTCTGAAGGCCTGCCAATCGGAAAATAAGAGTGAGTTAATGAGATTATTGTCTACATTTGCTGCAAATGTGGTTTGTCACCAGATATTCTTTTTCAAACATAGCAATGCTAGCCGGCGTAATAGAGCAAGTACGGGCAGGGATGCCGAAGACATAGGGTTCAAGATATTAGCGGTTCTCATATTCTTCATTTGAAATCGAATGTTTGCATTTTTCAGTTGTGAACCCCATAGCTCCATGGATGCTACTATAGCAAAATTTTTCCATAGGGCTGGATCGCGACCCCAGCTTAATGCGATCCATAGTTTCGACCAGCTGCTTTTGCACCATTGGTTTCTGTTGCTGCAAAAGCCTCCATGATATTTCCCCCTACTGCTAGCCCTAGGTCCTTGCATGATGTTTCTTTCGACATGACGCATGTACGGCCATTGTAGGTTTGTAAGAATGTTTTCCATACTATTAAGTCTGTTTTTAGCGAACGAATAAGCCTGATTCTATGGCCAGGTTGTGAAATGCCCTTTGTTGCCAACAACAGTTGGTGAGAGAAGGCTGGCAAACGTCAGCAGACCTAGTAAGGCCTGCATTTGCTGGAGGGTGACATTTTTTACATTACAGAAACCCTCCCGCAACTGTAGTGTTTTCTGTATTTTTTCAGTGGGTAAGCGGAAAACTATTGAAATGGTGTCTGTAACAACTCTGCTGGCATCACGGCATGGCCTCTCATCTCTCACACTATCTTACCCACTGCTCCAGGTCATGATGTGGTTTCTGTTTCGTGCCAGCTCCATAGTCTGTGTCTCTGCTCTCTGCATGCTTCCTGGCTGTGTGCATAGGGGGGCGGCACCTGAACTCTCTGGTTCTTATAGGAATCAGGTGCACCTGTCTAATTTGTTCCTGACCAATTACTAAGAGGCCTCCAGTATTTAGTGCAGCTCCACCCAGTGGACTGGGCCTGTGCAATGTGTTAGCTCAGATTGTGTTTAGCTTCTGAGTTTGCCAGGCCTTGCTCTGTGTTACTCCCTCTCTAGAGGATTTTCTCTGTGTCCTTGCCTTGATCTTGTTGTCCGCCCTCCAAGAGGCAGAATATCCTGGTCCCTGTGTCTTTGTTCTTGTTTCTTGTCTTGTTCCATTTCCTGGTCTGAACTTAGTCTTATCTCGGTCTCCTTGTCTGTGGCTTCCGTCCCTGTTGTGTCTTTCCTTGTGTTCTCAGTCTGCTTATGCTCCGCACTCTTGCGGCTCTGCCTGCTCTGTACCTTTGTGGCTTTACCTCTGCTCCGCACTCCTGCGGTTCTGCTCCGTTGTACTCTGCTCCACTCCTGTTTCCGCAGAAATCTCTTGCTGCAGCTCCTCTCTGCATTCCTTGTGGTTCTGCTCTGCTTAGCTTCTGCTGCTGCAGTAATCTCTTGCTGCAGCTCCTCTCCGCATTCCTTGCGGTTCTGCTTTACTTAGCTTTTGTTGCGTTATCTCTTGCTGCTGTTGCACTCCTATCTGCAGCCTTGCTCTTCTCTTCCTGTGTGAACAGGTCCCAACCTGTTCCTTCATACTACATATCCATACCAGCACCTCCAGTGTGAACAGGTCCATACCTGTTACTTCATACTACATATCCATACCTGCACCTCCAGTGTGAACAGGTCCCTACCTGTTCCTTCATACTACATATCCATACCTGCACCTCCAGTGTGAACAGGTCCATACCTGTTACTTCATACTACATGTCCATACCTGCACCTCCAGTGTGAACAGGTCCCTACCTGTTAATTCATACTACGTATCCATACCTGCACCTCCTGTGTGAACAGGTGCCTACCTGTTCCTTCATACACACCAACCAGTCCTGTGTTCCTGCAGTCCCTGCCAGTCCTGTGTTCCTGCCAGCCCTGTGTTCTCTGCCATGCCTGCCAGCCCTGTGTTCTCTGCCATGCCTGCCAGCCCTGTGTTCTCTGCCATGCCTGCCAGCCCTGTGTTCTCTGCCATGCCTGCCAGCCGTGTTCTCTGCCATGCCTGCCAGCCCTGTGTTCACTGCCATGTCTCTGCCAGCCCTGTGTCTCAGCCATGCCAGCCTACTCGTCTGAGTTTCAGCCGTGCTCTTCTGCCAGTCCTGACTGATCCCTGCACCAATCCTGGTGTTCCTGTCTCCCAAGTGGGATCAGCAGCCACAGCCAGACACCACCCTGGAGTAGCACCTGGCAGCTGCCTGCTGCACAAGCCTGACCTCACCATCAGAGGCTCCAGTGAAAACCCAGGCAGCTGTCATAGTCACGCCCCTTGCAGGGTAGTCTGGTTTGTGGCACAGTGGGGCCACAAACCCCCCGAGCTCATGCCCACCAGTCAGGGCGTGAGCGTGACAGTGTCGACTTTGATGTCAAGGAAGGGCAATACAGTACATGGTCAGACTGATTTTTTCGGGTGAAAGTGGGACACCAAATTGTTGTGATAAAAATTTTAATTTTTCGAGGAGGAAGAAGCAGAGTTTAAAATTTTTAGGGCTGACGAACAGAAAATCGTTGTGGTAGTGAATCAGAGAATTGCTGCCTGTTTCATATCGGACTACCCAGTCCAGGAATGTGCTGAATAGCTCAAAGTAGTGGCACGAAATGGAACATTCCATTGGCAAGCTCATGCCAAAATAATAGTTCTGGTCCACCTTGTAACCTAACAAGTGGAAGCAATTGGGGTGCACGGGTCGTAGGCGAAATACTGACTCTATGTCTTCTTTGGCTAATAAAGCGCCGAGCCCTGCTTTGCGAACTAATTCTACTGCCCTGTCATATTTCTGGAAATTTGCATGCTGATTTTAGGCTATTGGAAAGGGTTGGTGCTTAACTGAGTTTATAGGGGATAAAAAAGCTGTCTGTAAAACCGGAGTGTAGCTGCCAATCTGCTTCTTTATTGGGGTAGAGGTTTAACCAGGGACCCATCACGGTTACGCTCACTGGGGTTTTGCCGCTGTCATGATTCACGGGAAGGATATAGTTATCTTCCTTATCGCTCACACCAATTTGTCATGAACCGGGGTTGTTTGGTTGCCCCTGGTTCCTTTCTGAAGGGTATTTAATTATATCCCACTTCCCATTTGGAACTTGCAGCTCTCTGGCACCCCCTTACCCTCAGGTCAGACAGGGTACTGCACCTAGGATAATTAGTCGTTAGAAAGGCTGCCTTATATTGTACTGGCTAATGGGCACACTGCAGCGAGGGTGATATAACTACTCCCACTCAGAGGGGAACAATAATGATCAATGCCATCCATCGCTACAAAGCCTCCCAAAAGCACAAGAGAAATCCATGGCCACCAGCTCCTATTTCTTAATTAATAACGGGTCCGGAGCCTACCCAAATTAGTAGTGTAATTCACTTCAGAGGACGTGACAGTTCGTTATAGAGCAAGGAGAAAGAAAAATAGCAATTTTATATATTTTACTCCACAAAAGGTACACAGTGTTTACAGAAGTATAAAAAGGTATTATAGAAGTAGACAAGTATCGTATGCACAGGAAAATTACAAATAAAATGAGATTAAAGTTGAAAAACACTTACAGTTCATTCATAGCATTTCATCTCATGGCTAACCATGTGCTTTGGGCGATGGGCACACATCTAGGTGCATTACACATCTGTCTTGCAGCTAGACCCTGGACAAAGACTAGTGAAGCCTGTCTCCCTCACTTATCTCCTTGCCCAAAACCAAGGCACTCTCTCTGTGGTGACCTCACTTAGAGGCTGAATAACCCCCTTTCTTAGAGTTATGACAAGCCATTTCTATACATAACTCGCTGTATGAACCTCGCAAAAGACACAAGGATCATGATGCTCACCACATCAGGGGGGTTCTTTTAAGAATAAACACGGCATAGGTATTTGACCCTCTTATGGAGAAACCCGTTACTTGCATTTCATTGGGTTTAGCTCCCAGCAATTGCAGTGAGTTATAGATCTCTCGGTGGACATCCTGAATATGTAACTTTTATCTCGCTATCCCTGATCGGTGCCAGTATACATAACTTTTCAAGAACAAAAGAGTCCCATGCAGTTTTGGAACTTTGCTGTACCAGTTTTTGCTGGTATCAGGTGGGAGGTGGGATGAGGGGTTTAGACAGAGACTGGCTTTTGCAGCACAGAGCTATAAAAATTCCTCCGTGGATGTTGCGAGCACACTGGCCTTACATTACAGTCTTATAGCATGGGGGAGGGAGTTGCCTGCAGGCTAAGAGAGAAGGAGAGTTTTCTAGGCAGAGTGAAGGAGGGTCAGAAAAGCTCACAGAGTGTGTCTGAAAAGCCATGGACCTTTTAGGTTTAGTAAAACATGGCATATTCATATTATCATGACACCTCCCCCTTTTGGACAGCGCTACGGAGAAAGAACCTCTCGGTACTCCTCTACAACCCGTCTGCATTGCCATGCTCGCTAACCTTTTTGTGTTTCATGGTAAAGTCGTACTGTTGGAGTGCAAGGCTGCAGCGTAGAAACCTTCCGTTGGTTCCACACATGGCTTATAACCAGCGCAGAGGATTGTGGTCAGTCACCACAGTGAAGGTTCAACAGTACAAGTAGGGCTGCAAACGTTGCAGGGCCCAGACCATGGCCAGGCATTCCTTCTCGATGGTGGAATAGGCCACTTCACTTGGCAGAAACTTCTGGCTCAGGTACAACACAGAGTGCTCTTTGCTCCCCAAGTCGACCTGGCTGAGCACAGCACCGAGGCGAAACTCGCTGGTGTCGGTCTGCACCAGGAACGGTCAACTGCTGTCAACTGCTTTAACATGGGAGAGTTGCACAGGGCTGATTTCAATGCCTGGAAGGCCCCCTCACAGCCGTCAGTCCAGTCGACTATTTGGGGTAGCTTCTTCCTGGTGAGGTCTGTCAAGGGTTTTGCCAGGCTACTATAGTTCTGGACGAAGCACCTATAGTACCCTGCAGTGCCCAGGAATGACACCACCTGCTTCTTGGTCCTGGGGGTGCACTTTCCCAGGCTCTGGCCTTATGGAGTTCCCGCCTACCCGGTGTCCCAGGTAGTGGACCTCTCTCATGCCCATCTGGCACTTTCCTGGCTTGATGATCAGACCGGCTTGGTGAATTCGCCTTAGCACCTCCTGAAGATGCTGCGGGTGTTCATCCTAGGAGGAACTGAAGATGGCAATGTCATCCAAGTACGCCACTGTGTACGTCTCCAGTCCCTGAAGCAGGTGGTTGACGATCTGCTGGAAAGTGGCAGGGGCATTCTTCATGCCAAAGGGCATGACCGTGGGCTCATACAGTCCGAAGGGTGTGATAAAGGCAGACTTCTCCTGCACCTCAGGGGAATCTGCGAGTATCCCGGACTCAAATCTATTATGGACAGATATTTTAAGCCAGCTAACTGCTCAAGCAGCACCTCGAAGTGTGGCATGGGGTGCACGTCAGAAAATGTGATGGCGTTGAGCCCCCTGTAGTCCACGCAGAACAGGGTGGTCCAATCATTCTTTGACACTAGGGTTGAGCGACTTTCATTTTTTTAAGATCGAGTAGGGTTTTGGGAAACCCGATTTTGTCCAGAGTCGAGTCGAGTGCAGTCGGCCGATTATCGCTAAAAGTCGGGGATCGACCGAAACACGAAACCCAATGCAAGTCAATGGGGAAGCATAGTCGGCAGTGAGTGGAGGCCAGGAAAACACCTACAGTGCCCATTTTAATGCCAAAAACATCCATTCTTGTTTCTGAAGCTTGTCAATCTTAATTAACTTTATAATAATAGTTGGGCATAGGGAATTGGGGGTCATTTGGCAAAAGTTGTGGGGGGAGTAGGGCCGGCTCAAGTTTTTCGTGGGCCCAGGAAATGCGGACTACGTCACGGCGGTGTTGCAGGGAAAGGTAATTATTTAAAAGTTGCAAGTGCTGTGATCCTGAGCAAGCAGGGGGGGGGCCCACTCGTTCGCATTGCCACTGGCACAGGGCCCCTCAAAGTACGGCGGTGTGTTTGCATGGCGGGGGCGCCTCCCACCAGCAGCGACACTTTTGCGTACTCTGAGGGGCCCTGTGCCAGTGACGTCGCCAACGAGTATGCCCCCCCACCTGATGAAGGAACCTGCACTTTCATCTGCACCTTCCTCTTTGTCCCTGTGTAAGGTGGTATAACATGCGGGAAGGGGAACCTTACTTTCAGCAGGGACAGATTCTGGCTGTGTAGAGTACAAGGGGAATGTAGTGGTCTCGGTCAATGTACCAGCAGACTCATTTAGCAGTGGCTGGGCAATGGGCAGGATGAGGAGGAAACAGATATAGGGCCAAAGAATAAAGTAGGCTACATGCAGTTCAAAATTGGTAACAGGACTAAACAGGCGGCATTGCTTTGTTCAGTGGAGTAGCAAACCCAAGAGCAGCAGACACTGTTTCAAGGGCCTAACCACACTAGTAGGCCAAATGCAGTTTAATATCTGATAGTATAGGGCGAAAGCCAGAATGTGGAAGCTCAGCTTTGTTCAGTTGAGGACAACACCAGGGAGGGGCAGACACCTTTAGTAGGCCGGAAAAGCCTATTGCATTTTTTAAAATGGTAATTTGGAGCAGAAGGTTGAAGCTCAGCTTTATTTAGTTGAGGGCAACACCAGGGAGGGGCAGAAGCCGTTAGTAGGCCCTAACCACCATTTTTTTTTTAAAACCACTTAATGAGAGCCGGAAGGTTGAAGCTCAGCTTTATTTAGTTGAGGACAACACCAGGGAGGGGCAGAAGCCGTTAGTAGGCCCTAACCACCATTTTTTTTTTTTAAAACCACATAATGAGAGCCGGAAGGTTGAAGCTCAGCTTTATTTAGTTGAGGACAACACCAGGGAGGGGCAGAAGCCGTTAGTAGGCCCTAACCACCTTTTTTTTTTTTAAAACCACATAATGAGAGCCGGAAGGTTGAAGCTCAGCTTTATTTAGTTGAGGACAACACCAGGGAGGGGCAGAAGCCGTTAGTAGGCCCTAACCACCATTTTTTTTTTTAAAACCACATAATGAGAGCCGGAAGGTTGAAGCTCAGCTTTATTTAGTTGAGGACAACACCAGGGAGGGGCAGAAGCCGTTAGTAGGCCCTAACCACCTTTTTTTTTTTTAAAACCACATAATGAGAGCCGGAAGGTTGAAGCTCAGCTTTATTTAGTTGAGGACAACACCAGGGAGGGGCAGAAGCCGTTAGTAGGCCCTAACCACCTTTTTTTTTTTTAAAACCACATAATGAGAGCCGGAAGGTTGAAGCTCAGCTTTATTTAGTTGAGGACAACACCAGGGAGGGGCAGAAGCCGTTAGTAGGCCCTAACCACCATTTTTTTTTTTAAAACCACATAATGAGAGCCGGAAGGTTGAAGCTCAGCTTTATTTAGTTGAGGACAACACCAGGGAGGGGCAGAAGCCGTTAGTAGGCCCTAACCACCATTTTTTTTTTTAAAACCACATAATGAGAGCCGGAAGGTTGAAGCTCAGCTTTATTTAGTTGAGGACAACACCAGGGAGGGGCAGAAGCCGTTAGTAGGCCCTAACCACCTTTTTTTTTTTTAAAACCACATAATGAGAGCCGGAAGGTTGAAGCTCAGCTTTATTTAGTTGAGGACAACACCAGGGAGGGGCAGAAGCCGTTAGTAGGCCCTAACCACCATTTTTTTTTTTAAAACCACATAATGAGAGCCGGAAGGTTGAAGCTCAGCTTTATTTAGTTGAGGACAACACCAGGGAGGGGCAGAAGCCGTTAGTAGGCCCTAACCACCTTTTTTTTTTTTAAAACCACATAATGAGAGCCGGAAGGTTGAAGCTCAGCTTTATTTAGTTGAGGACAACACCAGGGAGGGGCAGAAGCCGTTAGTAGGCCCTAACCACCTTTTTTTTTTTTAAAACCACATAATGAGAGCCGGAAGGTTGAAGCTCAGCTTTATTTAGTTGAGGACAACACCAGGGAGGGGCAGAAGCCGTTAGTAGGCCCTAACCACCTTTTTTTTTTTTAAAACCACATAATGAGAGCCGGAAGGTTGAAGCTCAGCTTTATTTAGTTGAGGACAACACCAGGGAGGGGCAGAAGCCGTTAGTAGGCCCTAACCACCTTTTTTTTTTTTAAAACCACATAATGAGAGCCGGAAGGTTGAAGCTCAGCTTTATTTAGTTGAGGACAACACCAGGGAGGGGCACACAGACAGACTCCTTTAGTAGGCCTGAAAAGCCTATTGCATTTTTCAAAATGGTAATTTGGAGCAGAAGGTTGAAGCTCAGCTTTATTTAGTTGAGGGCAACACCAGGGAGGGGCAGAAGCCGTTAGTAGGCCCTAACCAAAGTTGAAGGCCAAATGCAGTTTAATTTCTGATACTATAGGCCGAAAGCCAGAAGGTGGAAGTTCCGATTTAGACAGTGGAGCACAATTTGAATTAGGGACTGCAGACAGACTTAGTAGGCTGTCCCCTGTGGACCATGCATCCACCACATTAACCCATTGCGCCGTAATGGACACGTAATCTTCCGTGGCCATGCCTACAGGTCCATGAGTCTGTTGTCAGGTGCACCTTTGTACTCACAGATTGCCAGAGTGCATGGACAATGCGGTCTTCTACATGCTGGTGGAGGGTTGGGATGGCTTTTCTCGCAAAAGAAGTGTCGACTGGTTAGCTTGTAGCGTGGTACAGCGTAGTCCATCATGGCCTTATTAATAGTAAATAAAATATATAACTAGGCTCTATGAACTTTTAAATAGGTTCCAGGGGTACACGGGCAGCATTGGTGTGGTCAGTGGAGGAGTATTGCAAGTAGGGGCTGCAGACAGGCTATCAAAGGCCTAAAATAACAAACAGTAGGCAGTCATGGCAGTTTTACATCGGTTACATGGATACACAGGCAGGCACTCCAGGCAGCATTGTGGTCAGTGGAGGAGTATTGCAAGTAGGGGCCGCAGACAGGCTATCAAAGGCCTAAAATAACAAACAATAGGCTCATGGCAGTTTCACAGCGGTTACATGGATACACGGGCAGGCAGCTTGGTGGTGAGTGGAGGAGTATTTAAAGTAGGGACCGCACACAGGCTATCAAAGGCCTAAAATAACAAACAATAGGCTCATGGCAGTTTCACAGCGGTTACATGGATACACGGGCAGGCAGCTTGGTGGTGGTGAGTGGAGGAGTATTTAAAGTAGGGACCGCAGACAGGCTTCAAAGGCCTAACATAAGAAAATGGGCTGGCTGTAGGCACTTTATAATTGGTTCCAGGGGTACACGGGCAGCAGTGGTCTGGTCAGTGGAGGAGTATTTAAAGTAGGGACCGCAGACAGGCTATCAAAGGCCTAACATAACAAACAATAGGCTCATGATGGCAGTTTCACAGCGGTTACATGGATACACGGGCAGGCAGCTTGGTGGTGAGTGGAGGAGTATTTAAAGTAGGGACCGCAGACAGGCTATCAAAGGCCTAACATAAGAAAATGGGCTGGCTGTAGGCACTTTATAATTGGTTCCAGGGGTACACGGGCAGCAGTGGTCTGGTCAGTGGAGGAGTATTTAAAGTAGGGACCGCAGACAGGCTATCAAAGGCCTAACATAACAAACAATAGGCTCATGATGGCAGTTTCACAGCGGTTACATGGATACACGGGCAGGCAGCTTGGTGGTGAGTGGAGGAGTATTTAAAGTAGGGACCGCAGACAGGCTATCAAAGGCCTAAAATAACAAACAATAGGCTCATGGCAGTTTCACAGCGGTTACATGGATACACGGGCAGGCAGCTTGGTGGTGGTGAGTGGAGGAGTATTTAAAGTAGGGACCGCAGACAGGCTTCAAAGGCCTAACATAAGAAAATGGGCTGGCTGTAGGCACTTTATAATTGGTTCCAGGGGTACACGGGCAGCAGTGGTCTGGTCAGTGGAGGAGTATTTAAAGTAGGGACCGCAGACAGGCTTCAAAGGCCTAACATAAGAAAATGGGCTGGCTGTAGGCACTTTATAATTGGTTCCAGGGGTACACGGGCAGCAGTGGTCTGGTCAGTGGAGGAGTATTTAAAGTAGGGACCGCAGACAGGCTATCAAAGGCCTAACATAACAAACAATAGGCTCATGGCAGTTTCACAGCGGTTACATGGATACACGGGCAGGCAGCTTGGTGGTGAGTGGAGGAGTATTTAAAGTAGGGACCGCACACAGGCTATCAAAGGCCTAAAATAACAAACAATAGGCTCATGGCAGTTTCACAGCGGTTACATGGATACACGGGCAGGCAGCTTGGTGGTGAGTGGAGGAGTATTTAAAGTAGGGACCGCACACAGGCTATCAAAGGCCTAAAATAACAAACAATAGGCTCATGGCAGTTTCACAGCGGTTACATGGATACACGGGCAGGCAGCTTGGTGGTGGTGAGTGGAGGAGTATTTAAAGTAGGGACCGCAGACAGGCTTCAAAGGCCTAACATAAGAAAATGGGCTGGCTGTAGGCACTTTATAATTGGTTCCAGGGGTACACGGGCAGCAGTGGTCTGGTCAGTGGAGGAGTATTTAAAGTAGGGACCGCAGACAGGCTATCAAAGGCCTAAAATAACAAACAATAGGCTCATGGCAGTTTTACAGCGGTTACATGGATACACAGGCAGCTTGGTGGTGAGTGGAGGAGTATTTAAAGTAGGGACCGCAGACAGGCTATCAAAGGCCTAAAATAACAAACAATAGGCTCATGGCAGTTTCACAGCGGTTACATGGATACACGGGCAGGCAGCTTGGTGGTGGTGAGTGGAGGAGTATTTAAAGTAGGGACCGCAGAAAGGCTTCAAAGGCCTAACATAAGAAAATGGGCTGGCTGTAGGCACTTTATAATTGGTTCCAGGGGTACACGGGCAGCAGTGGTCTGGTCAGTGGAGGAGTATTTAAAGTAGGGACCGCAGACAGGCTTCAAAGGCCTAACATAAGAAAATGGGCTGGCTGTAGGCACTTTATAATTGGTTCCAGGGGTACACGGGCAGCAGTGGTCTGGTCAGTGGAGGAGTATTTAAAGTAGGGACCGCAGACAGGCTATCAAAGGCCTAACATAACAAACAATAGGCTCATGGCAGTTTCACAGCGGTTACATGGATACACGGGCAGGCAGCTTGGTGGTCAGTGGAGGAGTATTTAAAGTAGGGACCGCAGACAGGCTATCAAAGGCCTAAAATAACAAACAATAGGCTCATGGCAGTTTTACAGCGGTTACATGGATACACAGGCAGCTTGGTGGTGAGTGGAGGAGTAGTGCAAGGAGTGTCTGTCCCAGTACTCCCAAAATATAAATAGATGTTAATGTCTCGCAAAACAACCAAAACAAAAAAAAAAGGTGGCATACTTAGGTACAGGGGTGGGCTCATCTACTGAGTTTCTGACATTGTAATTTGGCAGTAACTATTTAATGGTGCCAATATAGGACACAGACACAGACTACTTTAAGTTGCATCATAGATGTCTACAAATTTGTATTGTCAGTGCCAGACATTGAATGATGTCAGCGAATAGACTAAAGATTGGTGGAGCTGTGCGACATAATTTTGCACGTGGTAGAGCACATTTTGAGCTGGGGTAGGGGGGAACTCTCTTGAGGCCGGCGGGACCGCCCCAGGGCCCCTCATGTTACAACGGTGTGTCTGACGTTGGGTGCGCACCACCACCGCCAGAGACACTACATTGTACTATGAGGGACCCAGTAGCAATGCCGTCAACCAAAAGCGAGCACACCCACCTCTTCAGACAAACAGCAGTCTCACGGGTGCTTGCGCCAAGTCGCGATACCACGGCCCCGTGTGGGGAGTTTTGCCATTTAGGGAGGTGTAAACATGTCGTATGCTGTACAATCAGCTGCAGCAAATTAGACATTAGAAAAGTAATTCACAGGCAAGAGCTTTTCATAGGAAAGCTAGGTGTCGGCCGGGCAAGGTGGGGCAAAAGATTTCGAAATCCAGTTGTGGTTCATTTTAATGAATGTTAGATCGTCAACATTTTGGGTAGCCAGACGAGTCCTTTTTTCGGTTAATATTGAACCTGCAGCACTGAATACTCTTTCTGATAGGACACTTGCTGCCGGGCAAGCAAGCTCCTGCAATGCATATTCTGCCAATTCTGGCCAGGTGTCTAATTTGGAGGCCCAGTAATCAAATGGGAATGACGGTTGAGGGAGAACATCGATAAGGGATGAAAAATAGTTAGTAACCATACTGGACAAATGTTGTCTCCTGTCACTTTCAATTGATGCAGCAGTACCTGTCCTGTCTGCGGTCATAGCAAAATCACTCCACAACCTGGTCAGAAAACCCCTCTGTCCAACGCCACTTCTGATGTGTGCACCCCTAACACTCCTAGTCTGCTGCCCCCTGGAGCTTGTGTGAGAACGATCACGTGCGCTGTGTGCTGGGAATGCCTGAAGCAAACGGTCAACAAGAGTTGATTGTTTGGTTGCTAATATTAGTTCCAAGTTCTCATGTGGCATAATATTTTGCAATTTGCCTTTATAGCGTGGATCAAGGAGGCAGGCCAACCAGTAATCGTCATCGTTCATCATTTTCGTAATGCGTGTGTCCCTTTTTAGGATACGTAAGGCATAATCCGCCATGTGGGCCAAAGTTCCAGTTGTCAAATCTCCGGTTGTGATTGGTTGAGGGGCAGTTGCAGGCAAATCTACGTCACTTGTGTCCCTCAAAAAACCAGAACCCGGCCGTGACACGCAACCAATTTCCTGTGCCCCCGGGAAAGGTTCGGCATTAAAAATATACTCATCCCCATCATCCTCCTCGTCCTCCACCTCCTCTTCGCCCGCTACCTCGTCCTGTACACTGCCCTGACCAGACAATGGCTGACTGTCATCAAGGCTTCCCTCTTCCTCTGGTGCAGACGCCTGCTCCTTTATGTGCGTCAAACTTTGCATCAGCAGACGCATTAGGGGGATGCTCATGCTTATTACGGCGTTGTCTGCACTAACCAGCCGTGTGCATTCCTCAAAACACTGAAGGACTTGACACATGTCTTGTATCTTCGACCACTGCACACCTGACAACTCCATGTCTGCCATCCTACTGCCTGCCCGTGTATCCTCCCACAAATAAATAACAGCACGCCTCTGTTCGCACAGTCTCTGAAGCATGTGCAGTGTTGAGTTCCACCTTGTTGCAACGTCTATGATTAGGCGATGCTGGGGAAGGTTCAAAGACCGCTGATAGGTCTGCATACGGCTGGCGTGTACAGGCGAACGTCGGATATGTGAGCAAAGTGCACGCACTTTGAGGAGCAGGTCGGAGAACCCAGGATAAGTTTTCAATAAGCACTGCACCACCAGGTTTAAGGTGTGAGCCAGGCAAGGAATGTGTTTCAGTTGGGAAAGGGAGATGGCAGCCATGAAATTCCTTCCGTTATCACTCACTACCTTGCCTGCCTCAAGATCTACTGTGCCCAGCCACGACTGCGTTTCTTGTTGCAAGAACTCGGACAGAACTTCCGCGGTGTGTCTGTTGTCGCCCAAACACTTCATAGCCAATACAGCCTGCTGACGCTTGGCAGTAGCTGGCCCATAATGGGACAACTGGTGTGCAACAGTGTCATCTGCCGATGGAGTGGTTGGCCGACTGCGTTCTGTGGAAGAGCTGTAGCTTCTGCAGGAGGACGAGGAGGAGGAGGAGGGGGTGCGAACGCCTACAGCCAACTGTTTCCTAGACCGTGGGCTAGGCACAACTGTCCCTAAATTGATGTCGCCTGTGGACCCTGCATCCACCACATTCACCCAGTGTGCCGTGATGGACACATAACGTCCCTGGCCATGCCTACTGGTCCATGCATCTGTAGTCAGGTGCACCTTTGTACTCACAGATTGCCTAAGTGCATGGACGATGCGCTGTTTAACATGCTGGTGCAGGGCTGGGATGGCTTTTCTGGAAAAAAAGTGTCGACTAGGTAGCTCGTATCGTGGTTCAGCGTACTCCATCAGGGCTTTAAAAGCTTCGCTTTCAACTAAACGGTAGGGCATCATCTCTAACGAGATTAGTCTAGCTATGTGGGCGTTAAAACCCTGTGTACGCGGATGCGAGGATAAGTACTTCCTTTTTCTAACCAGAGTCTCATGTAGGGTGAGCTGGACTGGAGAGCAGGAGATCGTGGAACTTTCGGGTGTGCCGGTGTACATGGCAGACTGAGAGACGGTTGGAGACGGTATTGTTTCCGCCGGTGCCCTAGATGCAATATTTCCTCCTACTAAACTGGTGATTCCCTGACCCTGACTGCTTTTGGCTGGCAAAGAAACCTGCACAGATACTGCCGGTGGTGCGGAAAATGGTGGCCTTACAGTGACGGAAGGGATGTTGCGTTGCTGACTAGCTTCATTGGCCGAGGGTGCTACAACCTTAAGGGACGTTTGGTAGTTAGTCCAGGCTTGAAAATGCATGGTGGTTAAGTGTCTATGCATGCAACTAGTATTTAGACTTTTCAGATTCTGACCTCTGCTTAAGCTAGTTGAACATTTTTGACAGATGACTTTGCGCTGATCAGTTGGATGTTGTTTAAAAAAATGCCAGACTGCACTCTTCCTAGACTCGGATCCCTTTTCAGGGATTGCAGACTGAGCTTTAACCGGATGGCCACGCTGTCCTCCAACAGGTTTTGGCTTTGACACGCGTTTTGGGCCAGATACGGGCCCGGCAGATGGAACCTGTTGCGATGTTGATGCCTGCTGCGGCCCCTCCTCCACCTCCGCTTCTGAACTACTGCCGCCTGCACCCTGTTCCCCCAATGGCTGCCAATCGGGGTCAATAACTGGGTCATCTATTACCTCCTCTTCGAGCTCGTGTGCAACTTCGTCTGTGTCACTGTGTCGGTCGGTGGTATAGCGTTCGTGGCGGGGCAACATAGTCTCATCAGGGTCTGATTGTGGATCTGTACCCTGAGAGGGCAATGTGGTGGTCTGAGTCAAAGGAGCAGCATAGTACTCTGGCTGTGGCTGTGCATCAGTGCACTCCATGTCAGAATCTACTTGTAATGGGCATGGCCTGTTAAATGTTTCACTTTCTAAGCCAGGGACGGTATGTGTAAAGAGCTCCATGGAGTGACCCGTTGTGTCGCCTGCTGCATCCTTCTCTCTTGTTGTAGTTTTTGCTGAGGAGGACAAGGAAGCGACTTGTCCCTGACCGTGAACATCCACAAGCGACGCGCTGCTTTTACATTTACCAGTTTCGGAAGAGGAGGCAAAAGAGCTAGAGGCTGAGTCTGCAATGTAAGCCAAAACTTGCTGTTGCTGCTCAGCCTTTAAAAGCGGTTTTCCTACTCCCAGAAAAGAGAGCGTTCGAGGCCTTGTGTAGCCTGACGACGAAACTGGCTCCACAGCTCCAGACTTAGGTGGAATATTTTTATCCCCACGACCACCTGATGCTCCACTACCACTACCATCATTACCAGCTGACAATGAACGCCCACGACGACCTCTTGCACCAGACTTCCTCATTGTTTAAAAATCGTAACCAAACTAACTTTATTTGTTGCTGTCAAACAACTTACACGGTGAGCTATAACTTCAGTATGATTTCAATATCCCTTAACAGGTTGGTGAGACCACAAGGAAAATCAGGCACAATGTTACACACTCTGTTTTCTGTGACACCAAATCACAGAGATGACACACACGCAGGACTGTCACTCAAGCACTAATGTCAATATTAATCTCCCACCTAATTTATTTTTTTTTTTTTCTCTGTGAGACTTTAGAAACCAAATAATATTTAAAAAAAAAACAAAAAAACAAGGCTTTCTATGGCCCACTGAATGAGAGATGGCACGCACAGGAGTGGCACACAAGCCCTGACTGAGGCCAATATTTTTCTCCCACTGATTGATGTAGTGTTTTTGTGTTGAGGTTGATTTTAAAACACAAATGAAGGAAAAAAATAAAAAGGCTTTCTATGGCCCACAATTAGAGAGAGAGGTGGCACACCCAGGAGTCAAGACTGGCACACAAGCTGAAATGGCAATATTACTCTCCCACTGTTTTTTTATGTATTTTTTTTTTATTTTCAGGGAGACTTTAGAAACCAAATAATATTTAAAAAAAAACAAAAAAACAAGGCTTTCTATGGCCCACTGAATGAGAGGGACAGAGGTGGCACACCCAGGAGTCAAGACTGGCACACAAGCTGAAATGGCAATATTACTCTCCCACTGTTTTTTTATGTATTTTTTTTTTTTATTTTCAGGGAGACTTTAGAAACCAAATAATATTAAAAAAACCAAAAAATAAATAGGCTTTCTATGGCCCACTGAATGAAAGGGAGAGAGGTGGCACACCCAGGAGTCAAGACTGGCACACAAGCTGAAAGGGCAATATTACTCTCCCACTGTTTTTTTATGTATTTTTTTTTTTTATTTTCAGGGAGACTTTAGAAACCAAATAATATTAAAAAAACCAAAAAATAAATAGGCTTTCTATGGCCCACAATTAGAGAGAGAGGTGGCACACCCAGGAGTCAAGACTGGCACACAAGCTGAAATGGCAATATTACTCTCCCACTGTTTTTTTATGTTTTTTTTTTTTATTTTCAGGGAGACTTTAGAAACCAAATAATATTAAAAAAAAAACAAAAAAACAAGGCTTTCTATGGCCCACTGAATGAGAGGGAGAGAGGTGGCACACCCAGGAGTCAAGACTGGCACACAAGCTGAAATGGCAATATTACTCTCCCACTGTTTTTTTATGTATTTTTTTTTTTTATTTTCAGGGAGACTTTAGAAACCAAATAATATTAAAAAAACCAAAAAATAAATAGGCTTTCTATGGCCCACTGAATGAAAGGGAGAGAGGTGGCACACCCAGGAGTCAAGACTGGCACACAAGCTGAAAGGGCAATATTACTCTCCCACTGTTTTTTTATGTATTTTTTTTTTTTATTTTCAGGGAGACTTTAGAAACCAAATAATATTAAAAAAACCAAAAAATAAATAGGCTTTCTATGGCCCACTGAATGAAAGGGAGAGAGGTGGCACACCCAGGAGTCAAGACTGGCACACAAGCTGAAAGGGCAATATTACTCTCCCACTGTTTTTTTATGTATTTTTTTTTTTTATTTTCAGGGAGACTTTAGAAACCAAATAATATTAAAAAAACCAAAAAATAAATAGGCTTTCTATGGCCCACAATTAGAGAGAGAGGTGGCACACCCAGGAGTCAAGACTGGCACACAAGCTGAAATGGCAATATTACTCTCCCACTGTTTTTTTATGTTTATTTTTTTTTATTTTCAGGGAGACTTTAGAAACCAAATAATATTAAAAAAAAAACAAAAAAACAAGGCTTTCTATGGCCCACTGAATGAGAGGGAGAGAGGTGGCACACCCAGGAGTCAAGACTGGCACACAAGCTGAAATGGCAATATTACTCTCCCACTGTTTTTTTATGTATTTTTTTTTTTTATTTTCAGGGAGACTTTAGAAACCAAATAATATTAAAAAAACCAAAAAATAAATAGGCTTTCTATGGCCCACTGAATGAAAGGGAGAGAGGTGGCACACCCAGGAGTCAAGACTGGCACACAAGCTGAAAGGGCAATATTACTCTCCCACTGTTTTTTTATGTATTTTTTTTTTTTATTTTCAGGGAGACTTTAGAAACCAAATAATATTAAAAAAACCAAAAAATAAATAGGCTTTCTATGGCCCACAATTAGAGAGAGAGGTGGCACACCCAGGAGTCAAGACTGGCACACAAGCTGAAATGGCAATATTACTCTCCCACTGTTTTTTTATGTTTTTTTTTTTTATTTTCAGGGAGACTTTAGAAACCAAATAATATTAAAAAAAAAACAAAAAAACAAGGCTTTCTATGGCCCACTGAATGAGAGGGAGAGAGGTGGCACACCCAGGAGTCAAGACTGGCACACAAGCTGAAATGGCAATATTACTCTCCCACTGTTTTTTTATGTATTTTTTTTTTTTATTTTCAGGGAGACTTTAGAAACCAAATAATATTAAAAAAACCAAAAAATAAATAGGCTTTCTATGGCCCACTGAATGAAAGGGAGAGAGGTGGCACACCCAGGAGTCAAGACTGGCACACAAGCTGAAAGGGCAATATTACTCTCCCACTGTTTTTTTATGTTTTTTTTTTTTTTTCAGGGAGACTTTAGAAACCAAATAATATTAAAAAAAAAAAAAAAAAAAAAAATAGGCTTGCTATAGCCCACTGAATGAGAGATAGCACACACAGCAGTGGCACACAAGCCCTGACTGAGGCCAATATTTTTCTCCCACTGATTGATGTAGTGTTTTTGTGTTGAGGTAGATTTTAGAACACAAATCACGGAAAAAATAAATAGGCTTTCTATGGCCCACTGAATGAAAGGGAGAGAGGTGGCACACCCAGGAGTCAAGACTGGCACACAAGCTGAAAGGGCAATATTACTCTCCCACTGTTTTTTTATGTATTTTTTGTTTTTTCAGGGAGACTTTAGAAACCCAATAATATTTAAAAAAAAAAATAAATAGGCTTTCTATGGCCCACTGAATGAGAGGGAGAGAGGTGGCACACCCAGGAGTCAAGACTGGCACACAAGCTGAAAGGGCAATATTATTCTCCCACTGTTTTTTTAGGTTTTTTTTTTTTTTTTCAGGGAGAATTAGAAACCAAATAATATTAAAAAAAAAAAAAAAAAATAGGCTTGCTATAGCCCACTGAATGAGAGATAGCACACACAGCAGTGGCACACAAGCCCTGACTGAGGCCAATATTTTTCTCCCACTGATTGATGTACTGTTTTTGTGTTGAGGTAGATTTTAGAACACAAATCACGGAAAAAATAAATAGGCTTTCTATGGCCCACTCAGTGAGAGATGGCACACACAGGGATGGCACTGTAGCAGAAATGCCAATCTTAATCTCCCACAAAAAAAAAAAACAAAAAAAAAAAAAAAACTGTCCTACAATTACTATCTCCCTGCAGTAATGTAAGCCAGGTATGGCAGGCAGCAATAGGAGTGGACTGATGCACAAATTAAATAAAAAGTGTGGAAAAACAGAAAAGATAGCTGTGCAGAAAGGAAGGAACAAGAGGATATGTGCTTTGAAAAAAGCAGTTGGTTTCCACAGTGGCGTACACACAGCAATACAGCTATCACGGAGCCTTCTAGGGCAGCCCAATGAGCTACAGCGCTGAGGGGAAAAAAAAAAAAAAATAGCTTCCACAGTCCCTGCACACCGAAGGTGGTGTTGGACAGTGGAAATCGCTGCAGCACAAGCGGTTTGGTGGTTAGTGGACCCTGCCTAACGCTCTCCCTGCTTCTGATGAAGCGGCAGCAACCTGTCCCTAAGCTCAGATCAGCAGCAGTAAGATGGCGGTCGGCGGGAACGCCCCTTTATAGCCCCTGTGACGCCGCAGACAGCAAGCCAATCACTGCAATGCCCTTCTCTAAGATGGTGGGGACCAGGATCTATGTCATCACGCTGCCCACACTCTGCGTTCACCTTCATTGGCTGAGAAATGGCGCTTTTCGCGTCATTGAAACGCGACTTTGGCGCGAAAGTCGCGTACCGCATGGCCGACAAGCACAGGGGTCGGATCGGGTTTCATGAGACGCCGACTTAGCCAAAAGTCGGCGACTTTTGAAAATGATCGACCCGTTTCGCTCAACCCTATTTGACACAAGAACTGCAGGTGAGGCCCATGTGCTCTTTGACTTTTGAATCACCCCGAGATGTAACATCTCATCAATCTCCTGGCGCATAACCTGCTGCACCTCGCCGGAGATCCGATAGGGTGTTCGCTGTAGTGGGCCATGATTCCCGGTGTCCACCTTATGGACCTCTAACTCAGTCCTTCCAGGTCGGTTGGAGAACATGGCCTGGAAGGGTTCCAGCCTGGCTGCGACCACTGGGGTTCGGTTAACAAGGCACTTACCTCTACGTCCTCGATGGACCCACTGGCCTTGGCTTGGGCAAGCATGTCCATGAAGGGGTCTTCCTCCCCGTCTTCAGGCAGGCTACAGACCGGTAGAACATAGGCTTCACGTTCATGATGAGCCTTCATCATATTGATGTAAAAGGCCTTTTGACTACCCTGAGTGTGGTCAAGCGTGACCACATAGGTGACTGAGTTGAGCTGGTGGCGGATGACGTACGGGCCTTCCCAGGCTGCCTGACGCTTATCCTTTGATACGAGGACCAGCACCCACACCTTTTGACCCACCTGGTAGGTCCGCTCCAGGGTGTTCTGGTCGTACCAGTGCTTCTGGTCAGCCTGAGCCTGCGTCATGTTGTCATGCATCAAGGTCTGCATTTTCTCACGGATGCACATGACATTCTCCACTATGGACATTTCAGAAGGGTTCAGCTCCTCTTCCCAGGATTCCCTTACAAAGCCAAGGGGTCCCCAGACTCGCCTGCCATACAGGAGGTTGAAGGGGGAGAACCCCGTCAAGGCCTGCGGAATCTCTCAGTAAGTGAATAGCAGGTGTGGGAGGTACAGCTCCCAGTGACGTCCTTGAGTCTCAACCAGCATGTGTAGCATCAGCTTGAGGGTAACGTTGAAGTGCTCACACAAGCCATTGGTCTGTGGATGATACACACTCAGTACCAGATGCTTCACCTGCATTTTCTTACAGAGAGCCTCCATTAGGCAAAACCTGAATTGGGTCCCTTGATCGGTAAGCATCTCCCTGGGAAATCCTACCTGTGAAAGGATGGCCAACAGTGCATCCACCACCTTATCCTCCCTGGTTGAGGACAGAGCCAATGCCTCTAGATACCGGGTAGCGTAGTCTACCACAGTGAGGATGTATTGCTTTCCAGAGCTGCTGGGGATGGCCAGCAGGCCCACAATGTTCACCGTGATCCTCTGGAAAGACTGCTCTATCACTGGCAAAGGGATCAGGGGAGCCTTAAGAGCAGGTCCCGCCTTCCTCACTCTTTGGCAGGTGATACAGGAGCGGCAGTGGTTTGTCACATCTGTCCCCATTTTGGGCCAATAGAAGTGTTGAGACACTTGGGCCTTAGGTTTGCTGATCACCGAGTGTCCAGCGAGTGGGATCTCATGGGCAATCCACAACTCACCCCTGAATTGGTACAGGATGACCAGCTGTCTTTCCCTCAACCACTCCTTTTGGGATTTTCCAGGTACAACCTCTCTTGTTCCCAGAACACCCTCTACTTATCAGTCATGGAGGTGGGAGTTTCGGCGAGGTGTCTCAAATTCTCCAGGTTCGCATCTGAGTGCAGAGCTGCCTGGAACTCCTGGCTGGAGACAGCCAGAAATGAAGTCAGGGTCCCTTCCCCACGGGAACCCTCTGGGACCTGCTCTGGGTCCATCTCTGGTTCAGTCACCCCTGTGAGTGAGGAGGGTCCAGAAGGCAGAATGCTATGTGTTCCGGGCACTCTGACTGCGGGTGACAGCAGCTACGTAGGCTGTCTCCCCGGGGATTTCCACAGACCCATCAGCCGGCGCTGCTATCGGTACTACCTCCCCATCAAACCCCCATTACCTCAGGAGCAGTGCTACTTATGGGGCAGTTACCTTCCTCTGTGGCACTGGTCAGTTACACAGCATCACCTACCTCACGGTTCCCATGCATCTCCGCATTTCCCATAGCAGCATCGCTTGCTCCTGTTAGGGGTTCCTCAGCCATCCCACCCTGTAGAGTGGCGCGGCTGAGCACTCCTGCACCTGTTGACACATCATCATTGGGAGATAAACAGTTAGCAGGTAACACATGCACATTTACATCATCATCATCAGTATCACCCTTGGCATTTTCAGAAAAATGGTTATCAGTAGTGATGAGCGATCACTAAAATGCTCGGGTGCTCGTTGCTTGGGTCGAGCAGATTTGAATACTCAGGTACTCGACCCGAGCAACAAGCCCAATGTAAATCTATGGGAGACCCAAGTATTTTTACCGTGATTCCCCATGGGGGTCCTTTTAAGGTCTAAAAACGTATGAAAATGATGAAAGCACTGCTCAAATGACACAGGGACATCATGGGATCGCCCCTGGAAGTATTCCTGACTCCTAGTTCACAGATGTAAACATTTTTTTCCGGGATTCAAGCCATTTTTCCCGCTGCCACAAAAAACACATTAAAACAAAACCAAAACAGATTTTGCTGGGAAATATGTCAAGGTATATCCTTTGCAGGTTAATGACTTGCCTGTAAGGCCAAATATTTAACCCCAGACCAAAAATTTCCTCCCCCACTTAGGCTTAGTTCAGACGCAGCGTTTTTGAAGCGTTTTTCAACTTTAACGTTGCTTTCAACCACTACAAATGCATTCAATGGGAAATGTCATTGTAACATTTAACAACCCTAGCTGGCCATGTGGTGTGTGACACATAAGCAGACCCATCTTTTTTCATTTATGAAGGAGGGAACCTTAAAGTCACAGAGCCTATTTTTACTGGTGCATCAGGTGGCATTAATCTTCTTAAAGGGCCATTATTAAACAGTGGGTCTCCTAAACTGTTGTAGCCTACGCTGTGAGTGGTTGGGCTGCCAAGAATTACTACTCACCACAATACCTCTTTCATAAGATGTCCAGGAGGTCCTCCTGAAGAAATGTTGCATTGAATGCAAGGCCTGCCCAGCTACCAATTCATATTCACCCCAATAAGTCTTTGAACCCACATACTGGATGGGCCCCTGAAAATCCACTTCACAATATGCGTTTTGCATACCTCCCAACTGTCCTGGATCCAGCGGGACTGTCCCAATTTTGACAGTCAGCCCCACGATCCCGAGCAGGACATTAGTTGTCCCGCACTGGTAGGGAGGTGTGTAATATCACCCGGTCAGCTCCCTGAATACCTGCACCCGCAGAGCAGCACACCACATATTGGCTGCTCTGTGCGCACAGGACCTGTGATGAAGTCACAGGATGGGAGGAGTCAGGGGGTCACATGATCGGGAGGACCTCTGTGTACAGGACTCTGCTGCTTGTCATGGCGCTGGATGAGGGTAAGTGTATGTGTGAGGTCAGGTGTTTACAGTGTGGATGTAGCAGAGCCATGTGTGTACGAGGTGTATGGATCAGATCTGCATGTGAAAAGTGTACAGATCAGAGCAGCGTGTGAAAGGTGTATGGAGCAGAGTCTTGAGTGTAAGACATGTACGAAACGGAGCCATGTGTGTAAGAGGTGTGCGGATCGGAGCAGAGTGTGAAAGGTTTATGGAGCAGAGTCGTGTGTGTACGGGGTGTGCGGAGCGGAGCCACGTGTGTATGAGGTGTGCAAAGCAGAGCCATGTGTGTACAAGGTATACGGAGCGGAGCAGCGTGTGCAATGTGTATGGAGCGAAGCCGTGTGTGTACGAGGTGTAAGGAGTGGAGCCATGTGTGTACAAGGTGTATGGAGTGGAGCCGTGTGTGTACGAGGTGTATGGAGCGGAGTCATGTGTGTACGAGGTGTATGGAGCGGACGCTGGCTGTGTCGGATTGGAGCCGATATTGCTCCTTGCTCTGACACTGACTGGCACAGGAGACTTGGAGAGGTCTTTATCAGTGGTGTATCACAGCTGCAGCGACGTGAGCAGTCAGCGGCGCAGCTGGATGACACCATTCAGCGCTGTGGGAGTGGAAGCTGCCGGCTGCTGCAATGGTGCACGGTGAAAGGTGTGTGTGTAGTGATGGAGAAGGCGATGATGGGGTGGGGTAACCATGTGTGGCCATTATACTTTACCCAGCATTGTGTGGGGTCATTATACTGTATGGAGCATCGTGTGGGGCCATTACACTGTACCCAGCATCGTGTGTGGCCATTATACTGTACCCAGCATCATGTGTGGCCATTATACTGTACCCAGCATCATGTGTGGCCATTATACTGTACCCAGCATCATGTGTGGCCATTATACTGTACCCAGCATCGTGTGGGGCCATTATACTGTACAAAGCATCATGTGGAGCCATTATACTGTATGGACCATCACATAGGGCAAGTATACTGTACTCAGCATCATGTGTGGCCATTATACAGTAAGGAGCATAATGTGGCCATTATACAGTATGGAGCATTATGTGTGGCCATTATACAGTACGGTGCATCATGTGGAGCCATTATACAGTAAAGAGCATCATGTATGGCCATTATACAGTATGGAGCATCATGTGTGGCCATTATACAGTATGGAGCCTCATGTGGCCATTATACAGTATGGAGCATCATGTGTGGCCATTATACAGTATGGAGCGCTGTGTGGCCAATATATAGTATGGAGCATCATGTGTTGCCATTATACAGTATGGAGCATCATGTGTGGCCATTATACAGTATGGAGCATCATGTGTGGCCATTATACAGTACGCAGCATCATGTGGCCATTATACAGTGCGCAGCATCATGTGGGGCTATTATACAGTATGGAGCATCATGTGTAGCCATTATACAGTATGGAGCATCATGTGTAGCCATTATACAGTATGGAGCATCATGTGTGGCCATTATACAGTATGGAGCATCGTGTGGGCCCATTATACTGTATGGAGCATCACGTGGGGCCAGTAGACTGTACGCAGCATCATTTGGGGCCATTATACAGTATGGAGCATCATGTGTGGCCATTACACAGTATGGAGCATCATGTGTGGCCATTAAACAGTATGGAGCATCATGTGTGGCCATTATACAGTATGGAGCATCACATGGGGCCAGTACACTGTACGCAGCATCATTTGGGGCCATTATACAGTATGGAGCATCATGTGGGGCCATTATACAGTATGGAGCATCATGTGTGGCCATTATACAGTATGGAGCACGGTGTAGCCATATTTTTTTTGGTTAGAATTGTTTATGAAACATTGTGATCAGAAGTGCTAAATGGGTGTGGTTGGGGCGTGACTAGTTGTGAAATGGGTGTGGTCAAAGGTGTGGTTTAAAATTTGCTTCAGCGCGCTGCGCACACCGCTAACTTTGTCCCGCTTTCCCTTCCTTGAAAGTTGGGAGTTATGCATTTTGTACTCCCGTACTCCTTTGTTTTACACATTGGCAGCAAGGCCAGCCCTGCTGCATAGTCAGTCATATGCACCCTGTTACACCTTGGAACCCACATACTAGATGGGCCCCTGAAAATCCACTTCACAATATGCATTTTGTAATCCGTACTCCTTTGTTTTACACATTGGCAGCAAGGCCAGCCAATGCATAGTCAGTCATAGTCAGTCATATGCACCCCATTACGCCTTGAAACCCACATACTGGATGGGCCCATGAAAATCCACTCGTATGTTTTAATGGTATGATGATTCCCTCTTTGCACAATTATTTACAGGAGAATTTGGCAATTTTATTTGCCATGTATTTAACACTAAGGTTCAGATACGGCTTTAAATAAGGTTAATACTTGCAAGACAACGCAATTTTATTGCAAACTACAAAATTCAAGGAAAAGTATGATTGAATAGTTTGAGTGTGTACACTTTTGTGTATGTCAACATACAAAGGTTAATAAGTACATATAAGGATTAAATATAGTAATTACGTATATATGAAGATTAACTACATACAGTATACTTAGATCATCACCAAGAGGCTTTTAAACATAATCCGTCTGGAATATAAGAGAAGCAACACCAAGACAGAGAACCCCTGGGAGATTACCTACACTGCATGGGCGTCCCCAATTATGCAGGTATCAGCACACTGCGCATGTACAGGTACCCCAGTTTTGGCATCTGTCTTAGTCATGTTTCTCTGGTCTTACATAGTGATTTACACTATGTAGTAACTCTAGTTTCACTCAGACCTTCATGTGGCCACCTTTCAAGGTTGGATGAAACTGAGCTATCATGGAGTCATCAGACAATGGACCATAAACCCCTAGAAAATAAAAGCCACAAGGATTTAGATCAAACCACAGGCATATTTTCAGTAAACCTTAATGTTTTAAAATGACAAACAGCAAACATATAGAGGCTTAGAACTGTGAAGTGAATAAACAAACATTTCTCAAGATTCTGTCACTATGAGCATTGTCTGTCACATCTGTAAATGTTTTACAAGAAAAGCAGCAATGTGATTGTCTGAATGCATTCGGTATACAGTATTTTAATTGGATTACAAATCGCCATTTGTATATTCGCCATTTGCACATTTGAGGCAGCCAAAGTTATGGCTCTCAAGGAGAGAAACTAATATAGTGGACAAAGCTATATTTTTAATGAACTACGGAGCGAAACTAACAGCATTGCTTTATCAAATTTATATGAAGTGTATTGTGTCCAATGTGAGCATCCAGACAACAAAAAAAGGAGCTTTTAAAGTGAGCTCTTTAAGATACACAAATGTTATGAAGTCTTTTCCAACAAGGATGTGGTTTTACCACTGTGGGGTACCTTTTAAAAAAAAATATACTATTGCCATCACAGCCCCCCTTGCCCAAATGTCACTGGCCTATAACAGTACAAAGCACGTTCACCCTGGTGATCTAGTGGCAGTTGAACAAGAGACATTGCAGGAGACAGAGTTAAGAAGTAGGCCCTATGTAGTGGTGTGGGTCTCTGAGACTTGTAATGCAGTGCATTAGCTGCCAAACAATTCCCCAATGGGGGAACCTTTTTTAAAAATAGACTAGTGCCATCGCAGGCCCCTTGCCTAAACTTCACCGGCCTATAACAGTAGAGAGCATGTTCACCCTGGTGATCTAGTTGCAGGTAAAGGACACATTGCAGGAGACAGAGTTAAGAAGCTGGCCCAATGTAATGCCCAATTCCCCCCCAAAAAAGTGCCTTTACAGCCCCGTGCCCAAAATTCACCGTACAGAGCACGTTCACCCTGGTAATCTAGTGTCAGTTAAAGGACACATTGCATGAGACAGAGTTAAGAAGTACAAAAATAGGGAAAAAGGAAAAAATGGGAAGAAAATAAGTCAGCTCACCAATCCCTCAACAGTGCAATGATGTTCACGCACGGAGCCGCCTTGGTCAAGGGCGTAGTCCAGAGCCAGCAATGAAAAAGAAAAAATCTCCAGCATGGATCTTCTAAAAGTCAATTTATTAGAAACACTTTAAAATGCAAACATTTGCAAAAAGGAGAGATGGGGGTCCCAGGTGGTCAACCTGAGACCCCCATCTCTCCTTTTTGCAAATGTTTGCATTTTAAAGTGTTTCTAATAAATTGACTTTTAGAAGATCCATGCTGGAGATTTTTTCTTTTTCAGAGTTAAGAAGTAGGCTCAATGTAATGTAAATCCCAATTCCCCAATGTGGGGTCCTGTTTTTACTAATAAAAAAGTGCCATCACAGCCCCCGTGCCCAAAATTCACCGTACAGAGCACGTTCACCCTGGTGATCTAGTGTCCGTTAACGGACACATTGCAGGAGACAGAGTTACGAAGTAGGCCCAATGTAATGTAATGCCCAATTCTCCAATGTGGGGTCCTGATTTAACTAAATAAAATAATGCCTTCACAGCCCCTGTGCCCAAAACTCACCGTACAGAGCACGTTCATCCTGGTGATCTAGTGTCAGTTAACAGACACATTGCAGGAGACAGAGTTAAGAAGTAGGCCCAATGTAATGTAATGCCTAATTCCCCAATGTGGGGTCCTGTTTTTAGTAAATAGTGCCATCACAGCCCCCGGGCCCAAAATTCACCATACACAGCATGTTCACCCTGGTGATCTAGTGTCAGTTAACAGACACATTGCAGGAGACAGAGTTAAGAAGTAGGCCCAATGTAATGTAATGCCTAATTCCCCAATGTGGGGTCCTGTTTTTAGTAAATAGTGCCATCACAGCCCCCGGGCCCAAAATTCACCATACAGAGCATGTTCACCCTGGTGATCTAGTGTCAGTTAACAGACACATTGCAGGAGACAGAGTTAAGAAGTAGGCCCAATGTAATGTAATGCCCAATTCCCCAATGTGGGGTCCTGTTTTTACTAAATAAAATAGTGCCATCACAGCCCCCTTGCCCAAAATGCCCCGGCCTAAAACAGTACAGAGCACACTCACCTTGGTCATCTAGTGGTTCTGGATGATGAGGATAAGGAGGATAACAACAAAAAGAACAAATCTGGAAGCGTATACCCATGTGTGGTTGTGAAGAGGTGCATGAGAATACACCTCCCCAAAAGAGAGAATGTATTTGAGGTAATGTTTCCCTGTTTTCACTTGGTGGTGTACAGAAGTCTTTCCCAATCCAGCCCCTGTTCATTTTTATAAGAGTCAGCCTGTCAGCGTTTTCAGTTGACAGGCGGATGCGCTTATCTGTTATAATTCCACCAGCGGCACTAAAAACCCGCTCTGAGAGAAAGCTAGCAGTAGGGCAGGCAAGGACCTCCAAGGCATAGACAGCCAGTTCATGCCACACGTCCAGCTTGGATACCCAATAATTAAAAGGCACAGAGGAATCACAGAGGATGATTGTACGATCTGCAAGGTACTCCCTCACCATCTTGCCAAACATTCCACTTCTTGTGACAGCACCCCTTGCCTCTGTGCCGTCACAATGGGAGGGTCTGAGAAAACTGTCCCAGAACTTTGCCATTGTTCCCCTGCCTGAGCTGGATTGTACTTCTGTCTCTCTTGCTTGGACTCCATGGTTGTACAACAAACTCTGACGTCTGCTGCCAGCGTTCTCACATGGGAATTTTATAAGTAATTCAGCTACAAGGGCCCTCTGGTACTGCAACATTTTAGTACACCTCTCTGCCTCTGGTAGAAGAAATTGAAAGTTCTCCTTGTAGCGTGGGTCTAGAAGTGTAACCAACCAGTAATGAGTGTCATCCAAAATTTTTATAATGCTAGAGTCACGTGAAACGCAGTGCAACATAAAGTCAGCCATGCGTGCCAGACGGCTAACAGGCAAGACTTCCGTGTCCTCACCAACAGGACGACTGACCATGCTGTCCTCCTCCTCCTCCTCCCTGTCCTCAGGCCATCCCCGCTGAACAGACGGTATGACGGCTGTGTTTGTAGTACCGTCTATAGTGCATGAAAGTAGCTCCTGTTCATCCTCCTCCTCCTCATTGACTACCAATCCACGTTGAGAAGACATGAGGCTGGGCTGAGTGTAATCCCCCTGTATGGTTCCTTGCTCCATGTCCTCGTGCTCTGCCTGCAATGCATCCTCCTTAATTGTGAGCAGAGAGGTTTTCAGAATGCTGAGAAGCGGGATGGTGACGCTAATTATGGCATTAACGCCGCTCACCATCTTGGTGCAGTCCTCAAAGTTTTGGAGGATGGTACATATGTAGGACATCCATGTCCACTCCTGAGGTCTTATGTGTGGAGTCTGAACTGAATATAGACGGCCTTGTTGATGTTGGTAGTAGTGTTGAGCGTTCCGATACTGCAAATATCGGGTATCGGCCGATATTCGCTGTATCGGATTTCCGATACTGAGTTCCGATACTTTTAAGATATCGGATACTGGAATCGGAAGTTCCTATAGTGCAATGATGCACTATAATGGAGTGTGGGCGGTACGTGGGTGGAGACTGCGTGTCTGTGTGTGCGGGCAGGGTCTGTGGGTGACCGTGGGGGGGTCTGTGCGGGCCTGCCGGGGGTCTGTACGGGCCTGCAGGGGGTCTGTACAGGCCTGCTGGGGTCTGTGCGGCCTGCCGAGGGTCTGTGCGGCCTGCCAGGGGTCTGTACGGGCCTCTCAGGGGTCTGTGCGGCCTGCCGGGGGTCTGTACGGGCCTCTCGGCGGTCTGTGCGGCCTGCCGGGGGTCTTTGTGTTTGTGTGCAGGCATCGTCCGATGGGACTACAAGTCCCACCGGTCTATGCCTGCTACAATGGCAGTGATTGACAAATTAGCCAATGATGGGACAGTAGTAGTCCTATCATCCGGCTAATGTGTTGAATGTAAAAAAAAAAATACTACATACAACATACATACAACATTCATACAACATACTACGTACATACAACATACATACTACATGCATACTACATACATACTACATACATATATACAACATACATACTACATACATACATACTACATACATACAGCATGCATACATACAACATACATACATACAACATACTACATACATACAACATACATACAACATACATACTACACACACTACATATATACTACATACATACGTACTACATACAATACATTCATACATTACATACAATACATACATTCAGACATACAGCACATATAACATAGAGTACATACTCACCATCACTTGTCATTTTGATCCCCGAAGCCAGTGTCATCTGTAAAAAAGATTAAAATAACAAACACCCAATATACTCCCTGATCCGCAGAAATCCAAGAGTGTCCCACGACTTCAGCGCCTGCAAAAAATGTAAAATAAACCGTATACTACCTGTCCACCGTAGTCCAATTAATAACGAGTGTCTCACCACGATCTCCCCTATAGAACAGTGACATCGGGTGATGTCACTGCTCTATAGGACCTTCAGTGACACACTGAAAGGAGACAATGGCTCCTGCAGTGCATCACTGAGAGGTTACTAGAGTTCAAAGTCTCACTTTATGGCAATTGGTGCATGGGAAAATTTCTCACACAGCAATGCCAAAAGTGAGACTAGGGACTATTTTTTTACAGCGGCGGAGGAATACAGTGCGGAAGAATACCTTCCTCCTGTCATTGAGTTCCTGGAGCTCCTAGAGAGCGGTCGCATCAGCTGATGCTGCCGTTCTCCACGGGAGATCGTCGTGGGACACTCGTGGATTTCTGCGGATCAGAGAGTATATTGGTTGTTTGTTATTTTAATCTTTCTTTACCAATGACACTGGCTTCGGGGATCAAAATGACAAGTGATGGTGAGTATGTAATCTATGTTATATGTACTGTATGTCTGTATGTATGTATTGTATGTAATGTATGAATGTATTGTATGTAGTATGTAAGTAGTATGTATGTTGTATGTATTATGTATTGTAAGATTGCTCTCACTGAGTGTATTGGGGGACACTCACTTGGCACGGGATTAACGTAGTCAGGCACGATTTTTCACACAAAACAGTCCATCCGGTTTATTAACCCCTTCACCCCCGGAGCTTTTTCCGTTTTTTCGTTTTCGTTTTTCGCTCCCCTCCTTCCCAGAGCCATAACTTTTTTATTTTTCCATCAATATGGCCATGTGAGGGCTTATTTTTTGCGGGACGAGATGTACTTTTGAACGATACCATTGGTTTTACTATGCCGTGTAACAGAAAACGGGAAAAAAAATTCAAAGTGTGATGAAATTGCAAAAAAAGTGCAATATCACACTTGTTTTTTGTTTGGCTTTTTTGCTAGGTTCACCAAATGCTAAAACTAACCTGCCATTATGATTCTCCAGGTCACTATGAGTTCATAGACACCTAACATGTCTAGGTTATTTTTTATCTAAGTGGTGAAAAAAAATTCCAAAGTTTGCTAAAAAAAAAATAAAAAAAAAATTGCGCGATTTTCCAATACCCGTAGCGTCTCCATTTTTCATGATCTGGGGTTGGGTGAGGGCTTACTTTTTGCGTGCCAAGCTGGTGTTTTTAGTGATACCATTTTGGTGTAGATACATTCTTTTGATCGCCCGTTATTGCATTTTAATGCAATGTCGCGGCGACCAAAAAAACATAATTTTGGCGTTTTGATTTTTTCTCTCGCTACGCCATTTAGCGGTCAGGTTAATCCTTTGTTTTTATTGATAGATCGGGCGATTATGAACGCGGCAATACCAAATATGTGTATGATTAATTTTTTTTTAATTGTTTTATTTTGATTGGGGCGAAAGGGGGGTGATTTGAACTTTTATATATTTTTTTATTTTTTTTATATTTTTAAACACTTTTTTTAAAATTTTGGCATGCTTCAATAGCCTCCATAGGAGGCTAGAAGCATGCACTACACGATCGACTCTGCTACATAGAGGTGAAATACAGATCACCTCTATGTAGCAGAAAGGCAGGTGTACTTTGAGCGCCGACCACAGGATGGCGCTCAAAGCAATCGGCCATCAACAACCATAGAGGTCTCAAGGAGACCTCTGGTTGTTATGGCAATGCACCGCTGACCCCCGATCATGTGACGGGGGTCAGCAGTGCGAGCACTTCCGGCCGCGCGGCCGGGAGCGCTAGTTAAATGCCGCTGTCAGCGCTTGACGGCGGCATTTAACTTGTTAATGGGCGCGGGCGGATCGCGATTCCGCTCGCGCTCATTGCGCGCACATGTCAGCTGTACAAAACAAAAAGCGGCTTTAAGGTGGGCTCACCGTCGGAGCCCACCTTAAAGCAGGGGATCTGTCAGCTGACGTACTATTCCGTCAGCTGGCAGAAAGGGGTTAAAGTGTCATAAACCGGGTTATGCACAGTTCATTTTATACATTTCTTAGAACACAATAGGCATCAACTGGTGATATTAACTTGCAGCTTTATCTTAAACACTTCATTTACGGCTTTGACTCACGGACACTAAACATGCTGGACCTCTCACTTCGCCCAGTTACCATGGGTGTCCGTACGCAGTACAGTACACCAATGTCCCAAGTCACATACAGCGCATATGACACTGGGTCGCGGTCTCTAAACACGCCGAACCTCACTCCGTTCAGTCACCGTGGGAGACCACACATAGACTCTCACAAGCACCAACAGTCAATGGTACTGGAGCGCCCCCACTGCCGCAGGGCCGAGGGGTACCCGGTACCGGGCCTCTCTGTCTCAGTTCTGGGGTTGTCACGGTGGCTAGACCCAGCCCGTGACCCTGCTGAGGGGCGTCCAATAAAGGTGGAGAGTGATGATGTTGTGGTGTGGTGCAGGTCGCGGTGAATAAGCGAGGACACCAGGATGCAGTCTATTTACCTCTTTACTGAAGGCTCAGGATCCTCAGTCCGAAATACGGTTAACCGGGCTGTGGGAGTCCGGCCGGTCCGATGGCACCTCCAGAGTTCCCTTTGCAGGGGGAAATCTGTGCCTACCTTCTAGCGCTTGTGTGTTGTGGTCCTCCCCTGCTGTGCTTACGGGATAGTCCCCACAACTGTTGTGTCTGTTTCTGAAGTTCCCTCACAACTCAATTATGATGTTCTTCTTCGTCCCCCAGATGATATGGCTAGGACGCACCCGTATGACGGGTAGGCTCCGAGCTCTTCCTGGACCCTAGTGTCGCCCCTCTCCTGCGGTTGCCCCCTATGTCTTCTTAGGTGATTTGGGTGAGACAGCCCGCCTATAACTGACTGTCCTGCCGTAGGTTTGAAGTTAGGCCTGGAGCTCTATACTTCCTCGGCGTTCCGGCCACCGGCTGCGCGCCTCAGTAGGATGTTGCGTCGTCTTACAGCACGACTCCTACTGGTGTTTCTCCTTGTTGCGTTGATCTCGTTTCTCACTCAGCACAAAACCTCGCTTCTTGTCCTTTCTTGGGGTACCGCCGCAATCAGGTGGAGGCGCGGTCCCGTAACCTTCTCTCTGTTCGCTAGGCCTCTGCCAGGATCCCACTCCTGACAAGGACCCCCGAGTCTCTCCCCGCAACACCCTCTGCCACAGGATGTTGCCTGTTCGATTCCCAGTCAGCTTCTAACTAACTTCCTATCCAACCCCCAGTTTCCCAGTCAGCTTCTAACTAACTTCCTATCCAACCCCCAGTTTTACTAGATTGTGAGGAGTGGCCTAATACATAGCACCCTTAGCTCCCCCTGGAGGCCAGACTGTGAAGTGTATTGGTGTCTGTGATACCTGGTCAGGTGAACTCCTTCAGTGCCATCAGACGTACCATAGCCCCCCTTAGCGGCAGAGCATCAGTACTGCAATGACCAGGACTCTGGGGCGCTGCACTCCCCCCCCGGTTAAATCCAGTACTCCTGGACTGGGAAGAAACAACAATACATGTCAGCAAAAAGACATACAATTTTTGAAATGCAATAAACAAGTAAACTTTTAACAGAGCTTCCCTTTATGGGAGGTGAGGACACTTGAACGTTACAAACATGGTTAAATACTTTTAAATAATCATACTACAACTAACTTTTCTTACCCACCCGGGTATTCTACTAAGTGCAAAATTTTGAACAATAATTTAACGTTGCCTTTAAGGACGTACACGCTGAATCCACTAAAGACCTTCTTATAAAACACTATAAGGCTAATCAACTTTTCCTTCATTTTCCATCTTTACATCTGCAGGACCGCCTGTCTATCTGCCCCAGGCCTACTGCCTCTCGTTCTGTTGCAGGACCGCCCCTTTCCGCCTGGGCCTTCTGCCTTTCTGCTACTATACACAGTATAGAACATATCATCCATCTCTCAGTTCAGGATCACCGAGCCATCTCTGTAGGCTCCTAGGAGGACTCACCGACTAACCCCGTACGGGTTCACTTCCTGTCCTCATTCTCTGACACATCATTAAACATTTCTTACTATCAACTGTCTAACTATACATAACTTTACATGTAAGCATTATCACTATTTCTCTTAAGGCACCATTATACTTTAAGTGCTATGGGTGAATGTCCCCTTTAAGAGGGGACCAAGTCTCTATGAGGTAGTGCAACTTTCTCAAGCTGCAAGTCCGTGTGCAGCAAGGACTCCGGTACTGCTTCCAGGAACAGTTTCTTCGCAAAGAGTCCTTTCTTTTGTAAAACCAGTAGAGGGCACCTTTAAGAAGGTGCAAACTATTTACATCACAGTTTGTGAACCATTCACCGTCCATGATTCGGCAGTCTTTTTAACATGGGTGAACAAAAAGCACAAAGAAAAACAAAAGCAAAAATAAAAGGCAATAGGGATCCCGGGTAAACAAAGGGATCCCTTTAAGAATAACCCTAGATGGGTTTAAAGCAGCAAAACATCAGGAAGACAAACAGTTAACTTATTTACATTCTATAAGGCATCTATAGCCTCATGGTAAGTTGCAAGACATCAGCCGATAGTGGGCACCTCTTGACCGTTCAGGCTTCGGCCCCTGGTCTGCGGCTGATGTAGTGTCAGTGTCAAGGGTTGATCTCTCGGGTGCAGTCAGGTCACCCGGTGTTTGCATTCGAAGACTAACCCTGGCTGCAAGCTCGGTAGCCGCAACAAGGCGTACAGTGGCGATAGTGACAAGATCTGTCAAGTCCGGATCGGTCATGATCGGGGCAGCAGGTGACACCCCCTCAGCCCCACATCGTTGGACGTTCCGAGCGCACCATCCTTGCGCACCCCGGTGACGGGTGTAGGTCACCTGATCCCCCCTTTGCATCAGTGGGTCACCATATTGGTTGTGGCAGGGAGTCTTCACGTTGTAACTGGTAACGAAGACGTCAGTCGGTAGTCCCGGTTCCTGTATGGAGCCCCAACCCCGCTTTGGGTGAAAGGCCAGCACAGTCCCCCGCTTTACCACGTCTTTCCTGCCGCGCGCAGGCTTTGGGCATTGTACTTTTGGCGCACTAGTTTGTTCTGTGTCTTTTCGGTCTTTCCAATGTAGGATCAGGCATTGTTTATATTGTTCCCAAGTGAGCACAGCAAGGGTGAGGCCTTCCTCCCGAGCTCCATCTGGCCTGGTCCAGGGAGTGTCCCACTGGAGGATCACCCCCTCTGAGCTCACATCTATGGGCTCCCCCATTGTGGTCGGCAGTGGAGGCACCAGCTTCCCCATCGTGTCGGGGGTGAGGATCACCCGCTCCACCGAGAGGAAACAGTTATTGCTGGGGCGAGGAGCGGGATCGGTGAGGGGAGCAGGATCGGTCAGGGGAGCAGGTGCGCCTTCCATACCTGCGCCTGATGTGATTCCACCGATGTCGATCCATTCCGCTGACAAGGACACTGGAATCGGCTGCAGCCCAGACTGCGGTTCCTCCATGGTGGCCTCTTGATGTGGTTCCGCTCTCCATGGCTCTGTGGTTGGGACAGGTAGGCTCGGCTCCTCCGCCGATGGCTCCAAGGAGTTCAGATCCTTCAGCTGCGGTGGATATGGGTCCACCTCCGGTAGGTAAGAGCAAGCCGGGACCACTTCGCCGTCGCTCGAGCACTTGATCGTCATCGCTGTCCGGCATTCGGCGGCAACGCATGCACCTGGCTCCGCCATTTCTCCAAGGTCGAGCTCCCTCTTCACCTCGTTCCCGCCGTTGCAAATCAGGGGGCCGTTCTCCTCCGCTGCTGGGCAGGTCGTCATCTCGCAGCCAAAATCGGAGGGGGCGGTCGCTGCTTTTGGCGCCGCTTTGGTAGTCTCCCCCCATGGCACGCCCTTCTTCTCCCCCTGCGCTCCCTGTGATGCTGCAATGGCGGCGGGTTTTGGCGGGGAACCCTTGGCGGCTAGTGGCAGTACACTGGCAATAAGTCACAGTCCAAGCACTATTCACTCACAGTTCCAAGGCACATATGACCCGATCTTCGGGCTTAAGTAGGATCCTGTTCGTGACGCCAAGTTGGAGCACCCCCACTGCCGCAGGGCCGAGGGGTACCCGGTACCGGGCCTCTCTGTCTCAGTTCTGGGGTTGTCACGGTGGCTAGACCCGGCCCGTGACCCTGCTGAGGGGCGTCCAATAAAGGTGGAGAGTGATGATGTTGTGGTGTGGTGCAGGTCGCGGTGAATAAGCGAGGACACCAGGATGCAGTCTATTTACCTCTTTACTGAAGGCTCAGGATCCTCAGTCCGAAATACGGTTAACCGGGCTGTGGGAGTCCGGCCGGTCCGATGGCACCTCCAGAGTTCCCTTTGCAGGTGGAAATCTGTGCCTACCTTCTAGCGCTTGTGTGTTGTGGTCCTCCCCTGCTGTGCTTACGGGATAGTCCCCACAACTGTTGTGTCTGTTTCTGAAGTTCCCTCACAACTCGATTATGATGTTCTTCTTCGTCCCCCAGATGATATGGCTAGGACGCACCCGTATGACGGGTAGGCTCGGAGCTTTTCCTGGACCCTAGTGTCGCCCCTCTCCTGTTGTTGCCCCCTATGTCTTCTTAGGTGATTTGGGTGAGACAGCCCGCCTATAACTGACTGTCCTGCCGTAGGTTTGAAGTTAGGCCTGGAGCTCTATACTTCCTCGGCGTTCCGGCCACCGGCTGCGCGCCTCAGTAGGATGTTGCCTCGTCTTACAGCACGACTCCTACTGGTGTTTCTCCTTGTTGCGTTGATCTCGTTTCTCACTCAGCACAAAACCTCGCTTCTTGTCCTTTCTTGGGGTACCGCCGCAATCAGGTGCAGGCGCGGTCCCGTAACGTTCTCTCTGTTCGCTAGGCCTCTGCCAGGATCCCACTCCTGACAAGGACCCCCTGAGTCTCTCCCCGCAACACCCTCTGCCACAGGATGTTGCCTGTTCGATTCCCAGTCAGCTTCTAACTAACTTCCTATCCAACCCCCAGTTTTACTAGATTGTGAGGAGTGGCCTAATACATAGCACCCTTAGCTCCCCCTGGAGGCCAGACTGTGAAGTGTATTGGTGTCTGTGATACCTGGTCAGGTGAACTCCTTCAGTGCCATCAGACATACCATAGCCCCCCTTAGCGGCAGAGCATCAGTACTGCAACGACCATGACTCTGGGGCGCTGCAGTACCTTATGGGTGCTCCTGCTCCACCTGCTGACTCCTTGTCAGTCCTCTCTCCTGGGGAATCTGCCTTTACGGGGTTCACCAACTTGCCTGGCTGGCACACAACAGTCAGTCCAGAGCCACCGAAGGACGATAGCTTCCCCAACACAAACCATCCAGAATCATAGTCTTACTGTGTGCTATTCAGGACGTCCATCCCACATGGGACCGTCCAACACACTGGCATGTGCTCTTCAGGATTCCTACTCCCAGGAAATCCAACACAGGTTGTGCTATTCAGGAAGCCTACTCCCAGGTCTTCCAACACAGGTTGCCCAGTGTGCTATTCAGGACGTCCATCCCACATGGGACCATCCAACACACTGGCATCTGCTCCTCAGGATTCCTACTCCCAGGAAATCCAACACAGGAATGGCACGTGTGACCTGTCCAGGTGCTATTCAGGACCTCGTCCAACACCCCAGGCATATGACCGGTCCAGGTGCTATTCAGGACTTTGGTCCAACACCCCAGGCATGTGACCTGTCCGGGTGCTATTCAGGACCTCGGTCCAACACCCCAGGCATGTGACGTGTCCAGGTGCTATTCAGGACGTCAGTCAAACACCCCAGGCCACCAGGTCTGAAGCCTCACCATGTGCTCTTCAGGACTCCTACTCCCAGGAAATCCAACACAGGCTTCCAGGACCTTGCACCATTAGCATGTGCTCTTCAGGATTCCTACTCCCAGGAAATCCAACACATACTTCTAGGACCTTCACCACTCAGGTCCAAACACTGGAACCACACAGGAACATGTGACCCACACCCTGGTCACATTATATACCCTTAACCACTCCAACAGGTGGGACTGTGGATGTGTGGCTAGTTTGTCCCGACCATCTCACACAACTAGCCTAGTAAGTCTCCCTTACAACTACACCATACATATACACACGCTTGAGGGACTACAGGTCCCAGAACAACACCATTGCATCAGACTTACCACGCAGACTCCCTCTGCGACACATATCGGCCACTTACACTTCTGCCAATCACTGTTCCACCACCATTATAACAATTATGCCTCCATGCATATCCCAAGGAGCGCACACAGCGCCCCCTAGCTGCCACAGGGGTCACTGCACCACAGTATGTAGTATGTATGTAGTATATATGTATGTAGTATGTATGTATGTTGTATGTATGCAGTATGTACCGTATTTTTCGGACTATAAGACGCAGCGGACCATAAAACGCACCCCAAATTTGGGGTGAAAATTGCAGAAAAAGATTTTTTTTATAAGATGGGGGTCCGTCTTATTGTCCAAATTTACAGTATCTTACCTGAGGGCTGGCGGTGGCAGAGCAAGGTCACAGGAGGCATGGTGTCAGCAGAAGTGGGGTGATGCGGTACAGCATACACCTGAGCAGGGTTCTTTCCTGCGTAGGTGGGCGACACCACGGCCTGGTGTCCATGGGGGGGTTGCAGCAGTGGTGTGGCGAAGGCAGAGGTGTGAGGAAAATGAGCGGTATGGCGTGGGCAGGGTCCCTTCCACAGGTGAGGTGACGCAGCGGCCCGGTATGCAATGTGAGCAGCAGAGCCAGGTTAATCACCGGTTTATCGGTGGCAGCGGCCATGTTCCCGAGGCCGCGCGTGCGCAGATGGAGTGCTCTGCTTCCCGGGGCTTCAGGAAAATGGCCGCGGGAGGCCGCGCGTGAGCCGAGATCTAAATCTGTGAACTCGGCTTCAGGAAAATGGCCGCCGCGATCTCCATCTGCACATGCGCGGCATCCCGTAGCCATTTTCCTGAAGCCCCGGGAAGCAGAGCACTCCATCTGCGCACGCGCGGCCTCAGGAAGATGGCCGCCGCCACCGATAAACCGGTGATCAACCCGGCTCTGCTGCTCACATTGCATTCTGGGCCACTGTGGACAACCTCACCTGTGGAAGGGACCCTGCACACACCTTACCGCACCTCTGCCGCCGCCACCACACCACTGCGGGTAAGCCTGCATTACGACTATTAGATGCACCCCCTATTTTCCCCCCTTTTTTGGGGGGGGATAAGTGCGTCTTGTAGTCCGAAAAATACGGTATGTAGTATGTATGTAGTATGTTGTATGTAGTATGTTTGTAGTATGTTGTATTTATGTAGTATGTATGTAGTATGTATATTGTATTTTGTATGTATGTTGTATGTATGTAGTATGTATGCATGTAGTATGTATGCAGTATGTATGTATGTAGTATGTATGTATGTTGTATGTATGTAGTACATTGTATGTATGTAGTATGTTGTATGTATGCAGTATGTATGTAGAATGTATGTAGCATGTATGTTGTATGTATGTATGTTGTATGTATGTAGTATGTATGTTGTATGGATGTATGTTGTATGTATGTAGTATGTATGTATGTATGTAGTATGTATGTTGTATGCATTGTGAGGTACCAAGGGGAGAAGTACTAGAAAACAGATATGTTTCTCCCCGTTTCATTTCATATGTCTCCCAGTATTGATAGTGAAGCTGTTTATTTCACTGTAATCCAGTCCTGGTTTCTTTAGTGATCAGCGTGGAAAGGACTAGTGCTTCCCCTCCACACATGCAGTCCAGGTTTTGGTCTCCTGACTGCTTCAGCTGATAATCAGGAGCTGCTGGGATCTCACTCTCTCATCTGCTGGTCTGGGAGCTGACACAGTAAGACTGCATGAACTTCTTTATTGTTGTGTAGGTTTATTTTGTAGTTAGAACCTTGTTGTTAGTTAGCGGCCAGACGGCCTTAGACATTTTATTTCATGTTTTGTATGACAAATGTGCACAATAAATACGCCTGGCACATGTCTGTGTGGAACTCACCAGCCTGCTATTGTCCATTGTGACTCCATAGCCACCTGCTTGGGCCAAAGCAAAGATCCCTGCTGAGCTATATTCCCACAAATGGTGTTTCGAATGCGGGCACTTGTGGCTATTGGACTGTGACTGCAGAGAAAGTGCTCTGTGTATGTCCTGGCTGAAAGCTCCTGTGCTTTTGAAGAGCCAAGAGTCCAGTAAAGTGGAGGAACTGGTGAAACAGTTATTGCAGGCAAATGTTCAACAACAGCAGACCAATACGTACTACCAGCAAGCCCTGGACCAGCAAAACCAGATTCAGCAAGAGCAGTTGAATGCATTAAAGCAGGCTTTGGTTCGTCAGCCCCGAGATGAGGGGGATCGTGCACAAAGTGTTGCTAGTGCGCGGAAAGCTGTACAAAAGACGCTGCTTAAAATGACTGCTGACGATGATGTGGAGATCCACAAAAGGCCTATTACGATCTAAGTGGAGTGGATGCTATGGACTATACCAAATTAAAATGCGAAATCCTGGCGAGGCTGGGAGTAAACACATATGTACGAGCACAGAGGGTACATTTATGGACTTTTGTGGAGCATCAGCCAGCCCGCTCACAAATGCATGATCTCGTCCATCTAGTAAAAAAATGGCTGCAACCACAGACTTTGACATCAGCACAGATGGTGGAACGTGTTGTTCTAGACAAGTACCTGCGGTCCTTACCCGCTAAGACACAGAGGTGGGTTGTACAGGGTGACCCATCTACAGCCAACCAGTTGGTGAATATGGTTGAACGCTACAATGCTTCTGAAAGCCTACTCCAAGGGACGTTATCACCTCGCTGGACTCCCAAGAAATCGCCAGAAAATCCTGCAAAACCTGCTTCGTCTTCAAAAGAAGAGAATGTTGCAATGAAGGCTAGCAGACCCATAAAGGACTATGTAGGTGGTACGGTCTCACAGCAAGCCAGCAGACCCTATCTGGGGTCCCCGGTGAGGAGACAAGGACCTATACAGTGTTGGCGATGTCGCGGGCTTGGCCATGTAGCAGCTAACTGCCCAATGACTACAGAGCCAATGGACTGTAACGCTATGAGACGACTTTTGTTATATGTACAGTCGGTCTGTGTTGCAGAGGTCCTCACAGGAAATGAATGACATGTGTGTTGCCTTGAGGTCGACGGCCATAGTTTGAATGCCATCTTGGATTCCGGCAGTCAAGTAACTCTGGTACATGCCAGTTTGGTGGACCCTAGAGCCCTAACAAACTTAACCGTGGGCATTAGTTGCATCCATGGTGATGTAAAAAACTACCCCACTGCCTGGGTCACCCTTGCCACGCCAGTAGGAACCAAAAGACATCAAGTGGCAGTCCTAAAGTCTATGGGACATGACGTAATATTAGGGAGAGACTTTCCCTTATTTTGGGACTTGTGGAGCCTTAATAAGGGCATGACACTCTAGTTGAGGACGGTGCCGTGGGGCTAGCCCGAGCCATTGCAGCAAGATGAAGGGGGGCCCATCTCAGAGGAAACTCCCAGTTCTGTAGACTCTCCTCTGGCTGTATATGCAGGCGAGGCAGATGAGCTAGAGGAAGCTATAGAAATGCCAGGTCTTGAGGTGGCCCGTGGTAAATTCGGGACCGCTCAGCACCAAGATCCTACTCTGGCAAGTGCATGGGAAAATGTAAAGGTCTCTGAGGGAAGACCATTGTACCCAAGGGCTCAAAATGAGTTCCCACATGTGGCGGTGCAACAGGATATGCTGTATCACATAGACAAAGTACGAGGAGTGGTGGTAGAGCAACTAGTGGTGCCCAAATCCTTCCACAAGGTAGTTTTGGAACTGGCCCATAAACATCCCTTGGGGGGACACCTGGCAGGAGAAAAAACAAAACACCGTATTCTACAACGTTTCTTTTGGCCGGGACTAGCGGGAGACGTGACCCAGTATTGTCAGTTCTGTCCTACGTGTCAATTGACCGCACCTATGTCACATTTTAGAAGCCCCCTTGTGCCCTTACCAATAATAGAGGTGCCCTTCGAGAGGATAGCAATGGATATAGTTGGTCCACTAGTTAAATCTGCCAGGGGTCATCAGTACATTTTGGTAGTACTAGATTATGCCACTCGTTACCCTGAAGCAGTACCCCTGCGAAATGCCAATGCGAAAGCAATTTCAAAGGAGCTTGTTAATATGTTTTCTCGCACCGGCATTCCGAAGGAAATACTAACGGATCAGGGGACCCCCTTTATGTCTCGTATAATTAAAGACTTATGTAAACTACTAAAAATCTCCCACTTGCGTACTTCAGTATATCACCCTCAGACTGATGGATTGGTGGAGCGATTTAATAAAACCCTGAAGGGAATGTTGAAAAGGGTGGTAGATAAGGACGGGAGGGATTGGGAAGCTCTCCTACCATATCTCCTGTTCGCTATACGTGAAGTACCCCAATCCTCCACAGGCTTTTCGCCTTTTGAGTTAGTGTATGGGCGATGTCCTAGAGGCCTGTTAGATATTGCTAAAGAGACTTGGGAACAAGAGGTGACTCCTTATCATAGTGTAATTGAACACGTAATGCTTATGCAAGATAGAATTGAGGCAGTCATGCCAATAGTTAAGGAATGTTTGGAATGTGCCCAAAGCACGGTATACAACCGAGCGGCTAGAACACGAGTCTTTCAACCCGGAGACAGGGTGTTAGTATTAGTACCTACTGTAGAAAATAAATTTCTTGCGAAGTGGCAGGGCCCATACGAGGTGTTGGAGAGAGTAGGTGAAGTGAATTATAAGATACATCAACCAGACAAGAGAAAAACCGAGCAAATCTACCACATAAACTTGCTTAAGGCCTGGCGGGACAGGGAGAGTCTAATGGCAGGAGCTGCCCTTGGTGATGGACCTCGAAGAGCACCACCATCTTTGGTAAATGTCCCCCAGGTAACACTGCCAGAAGTGGGTATTGCCAAGACACTGTCCGAAAGTCAAAAACGAGAGACCAAGGAATTCATACTGAAAAACGCAGAGGTTTTCTCAGAACTTCCTGGCCGTACTCACTTAATTAAACATGACATTGTTACTGATCCACAGGCGCGGGTACGGCTAAAACCATATCGAATTCCGGAGGCTCGGAGACAAGCCATTGCCCAAGAAGTTGAGAAAATGTTAGAGCTTGGAGTCATTGAGGAGTCCCGGAGTGGTTGGGCTAGCCCAATCGTGTTGGTGCCCAAGCCCGATGGGACTATTCGATTTTGTAATGATTTTCGGAAACTAAATGAGGTATCGAAATTTGATGCCTACCCGATGCCGAGGGTTGACGAACTTATAGAGAGACTGGGTTCGGCCAGGTACATATCCACTATTGACTTAACAAAAGGTTATTGGCAGATTCCCCTCACGGATTCAGCCAAAGAAAAAACTGCCTTTGTCACGCCCCAGGGACTGTTCCAGTACCGTGATATGCCATTTGGATTGCATGGTGCCGCAGCCACCTTCCAACGTCTAATGGATATTGTCCTAAAACCCCATGTCCAGTATGCGTCCGCATACTTGGACGATATCATTGTCTTTAGTGATGACTGGGACACACATTTACCAAAAGTACAAGCTGTTTTAGACTCGGTAAAAACTGCTGGGTTGACTGCCAATCCCAAGAAATGTACCTTGGGATTGGAAGAGGCTCGCTATCTGGGATATAGCATAGGGCGAGGAGTGGTAAAGCCACAGACCAATAAGGTGGACGCTATTCGGAATTGGCCACGACCGGTCACCAAAAAACAAGTTGGAGCTTTTTTAGGGATCGTCGGTTATTATAGGTGATTCATTAAACATTTTGCCACCATCGCGGCCCCTCTCACAGATCTTACCAAGGGGTCAAAATCTATCACAATAAAGTGGAACGCAGAAGCAGAGGAGGCCTTTCGACATTTGAAAATGGTCCTCTGTGACCAACCAGTGTTGGTTGCCCCTGACTTTAAAAGGGAGTTTATTGTCCAAACGGACGCCTCTGGTGTTGGCCTCGGTGCAGTGGTGTCACAGGAAGTGAATGGCGAAGAACACCCAGTGGGCTATCTAAGCAGAAAGCTTACGAGGGCAGAAAAGAATTACAGTGTGGTTGAGCGGGAAGCCCTGGCTGTAAAATGGGCCCTATACACCTTACGCTATTATTTGCTAGGTCGCCAATTTAGGCTAGTGACGGACCATTAACCCCTAACTTGGATGGCCAGGGCAAAAGAGGGCAATGCGAGGGTGACACGCTGGTTCTTAGCATTGCAACCTTTTAAATTTTCCGTTGAGCACAGGGCAGGAGCAGCACACGGGAATGCAGATGCGTTGTCTAGAACGCACTGCTTAGTGACTCGTCGTGTCTGACCCTACGGGCTCGAACAGAGGAAGGGGGTGTGTGAGGTACCAAGGGGAGAAGTACTAGAAAACAGATATGTTTCTCCCCGTTTCATTTCATATGTCTCCCAGTATTGATTGTGAAGCTGTTTATTTCACTGTAATCCAGTCCTGCTTTCTTTAGTGATCAGCGTGGAAAGGACTAGTGCTTCCCCTCCACACATGCAGTCCAGGTTTTGGTCTCCTGACTGCTTCAGCTGATAATCAGGAGCTGCTGGGATCTCACTCTCTCATCTGCTGGTCTGGGAGCTGACACAGAAAGACTGCATGAACTTCTTTATTGTTGTGTAGGTTTATTTTGTAGTTAGAACCTTGTTGTTAGTTAGCGGCCAGACGGCCTTAGACATTTTATTTCATGTTTTGTATGACAAATGTGCACAATAAATACGCCTGGCACATGTCTGTGTGGAACTCACCAGCCTGCTATTGTCCATTGTGACTCCATAGCCACCTGCTTGGGCCAAAGCAAAGATCCCTGCTGAGCTATATTCCCACAGCATGTAGTATGTATGTTGTATGTATGTAGTATGTTGTATGTATGTAGTATGTATGTTGTATGCATGAAGTATGTAGGTGTATGTTTGTAGTATGTTGTATGTACTATGTAGTATTTTTTTTTACATTCAACACATTAGCCGGATGATGGGACTGCTACTGTCCCATCATTGGCTAATGTGTCAATCACTGCCATTGTAGCAGGCATAGCTCGATGGGACTTGTAGTCCCATCGGACGATGCCTGCACACAAATACAAATACCCCCGGCAGGCTGCACAGACCCCTGAGAGGCCCGTACAGACCCCCAGCAGGCCACACAGACCCCCGGCACACTGCACAGACCCCCGAGAGGCCCGTACAGATGCCCGGCAGGCCGCACAGACTCCCGAGAGGCCCGTACAGACCCCCGGTAAGCCGCACAGACCCCCGGCAGGCCGCATAGACCCCCGAGAGGCCTGTACAGACCCCTGGCAGGCCGCACAGATCCCCAGCAGGCTGCACAGACCCCCGAGAGGCCCGTACAGACCCCCAGCAGGCCCGCACAGACGCCCAACGCTCCCACACAGACACAGTCTCCGCCCACACTCTTCCCCCCCACCGGAACAGGATGTACAAGGAAAGAAAGGGCTTATTTTCATTCCAATATTTGTGTCCCATTAACTTGCATTGGTTTCCGGTATCGGTATCGGCAATATCCGATGTTTTTTGGATATCGGCCGATACAATCCGAATTGTGAATGGTTCACAACAGATGCAGGGCTAGAGGCATCTTCACATGCACGGTGTATTGGGGATTGGCTTCTATGCAAAACAGTGGAAGAAGCAGTGGTGTGACCTGCAGGCAGTGGTCCTGGAGCCTGGGGGTTGGTCCACAAAGTTGGGTGCTTTGCTGCCATGTGCCTGATCATGCTGGTGGTGGTCAGGCTGGTTGTTTTGCTACCCCTGCTGATGCGTGCATGGCAGGTGCTGCAAATGGCCTGTTTGGGGTTATCGGCAGAGTCTTTAAAAAATAACCAGACTCGGGAAGATCTAACAGTTGGAATGGCAACTTCCCTCATGTTGGTGTTACGGGAAACAGATGCACGCCTTCTGTCTGTGGCCACCACAATGCTTCTTCCTGCCTGTTGGGGTGATATGCCTCCTTCCCCATGTGTGCTGCTGCCCTCACTCTGCATGTCCTCCTGCCAGGTTGGGTCAGTCTCTGTCATCCACCACCTCGTCTTCCACATCCGCACCCTACTCCTCCTCCTGACTTTCTGGCAATTGTGTCTCATTATCATCCACCTCTTCTGACACTTTCCCACCATCACCTTCATGTGACCGGGGCTGGTCAAAGCTTGGGGCATCTCTACATGCGATCTTATCTGGCCCCACTTCAAGTTGACTGGCCGAGAGTTCTGAATCTTGAAATGGAAAACTGAACAGCTCTTCAGAGTGTCCAAGTGTGGGACCAGTTGTCCCAGGGCACTCGGCATGGTGGGAGGAAGGAGGATCAGGGTGAGGAATATCTGGGCCACACTCACGGCTACTCAAACTTGACAGTGTGGAAGACATGGTGGTGGTGGCTAAGTGACTGGAAGCATTATCCGCTATCCAATCAATAACCGTTCCACACTGCTCTGGCTTAAATAGTGGTGTGCTGTGGTCCCCTAGAAACTGGGACAGGAAGGTCGAGCGAGAAGATATGGGTCTTTGTTGTTGACCACTTTCACCTTGGCCACGGCCTCGTCCTCTGCATGCACCATCATCATCACATCCACTTCCCCGTTTCTTGCCCCTTGCCTTGCCTATTTTAAATGGACTACTGCACTATTTCCAATGCTCAACACAAATATATTTATTAGTAGCAAAATAATATCTGATCAGTAAGTCTGCAAATCTATGATTTTTAAAACCCAAACACCAGGCAGGCCTTAGACTGATATAACAGACTGTATTCAATTTTTGAGGGCTTTTTTGTGAAGTAAATTTATGCAAAATAGTGCTGTATTTAAGTAGAGAAACAGACAGCAAAAAAAGGAGTACACTGGCCTACAATGACCAATCTTGGAGCACGCAGATATATGAGGGCTGTCACGGAAATACCACACTGGTAAATATGTGGTCTTTTTATATTTTTGGAAGCTAAATAGTGCTGTATAGAATTACAGTAACAGACAGCAAAAAAAATGGTCCACTGGCCTACCATGACCAAACTTGGAGCATGCAGATATATGATGGCTGTCACGGAAATACCACACTGGCAAATATGTGGTCTTTTTATATTTTTTTTTAAGCTAAATAGTGCTGTATAGAATTAGAGCAACATGAGAGCTGTCACAGAAATACCACACTGGCAAATATGTGGCCTTTTTATATTTTTATATTTTTTGAAGCTAAATAGTGCTGTATAGAATTAGAGTAACAGACAGCAAAAAAAATGGTCCACCAGCCTACAATGACCAAACTTGGAGCACGCAGATATATGAGGGCTGTCACGGAAATACCACACTGGCAAATATGTGGCCTTCTTATATTTTTTGAAGCTAAATAGTGCTGTATAGAATTAGATTAACAGACAGCAAAAAAGTGGTAGACCGGCCTACAATGACCAAACTTGGAGCACACAGATGACTAATAGACTAATCTATTCAGCGTCTGCAAGGTCGGGTTGGATGAGGGTTCGTTCAGCCCCAGTGTCATTGAGGCCTTTAGCGACATGGCCCCCTACAGTCAAGTGCTGCACGCTGTCATACACCCTTCCAACCACCCCACCCACCAAAAGAACTGCTGCATTAGGCCCTGGTGGCTTGGCTGGGGGGTTCTTCTGCTTCTCTGGACAGTGGGCGCTGATATAACCAGTCTGTTTGCAGGAAAAACACTGGCGAAGGTCTGTGGTAGGTCTGATGTTTATGGCAACGGGGACAGGGCGTCCTGTGAGTCAGCTGGCAGGGGTACTGGCGTTGGTTGCAGGCTTACCCCCAATCCAGTTGGTGGTGACTGGCTTCCGCACTTCCGATTTACAGTTATCCTCATAGACATCGACAATCTGCGCTGCTTTATCTGCGTCTTTGGGCTGTCGGTCCATCATGAACTGTCGCACTTCAGCTGGGCACAGATGTAGAAATTGGTCTTTGATCATCAGTTCTCCCAGCTGCTCAAAGGTGGTCACTGACAGTCGTTGGATCCACTGGTTAAAATGGGTCCTGAGGCCATGCACCTCATCGCTATAACTGTCATGTGGGCCACGTTGGAGATTCCGGAACTTTTTACGGTAAACCTCAGGAGCTGGCTCGTACTTCTTTATCAGGGTCTGCTTGATGGCTTCACAGTCTTCATCTTGTTCTGGCGGGAGAGCAGCAAACACCTCCAGAGCTTTGCCTTTTAGCTCTGGGGTCAGGTATCGGGCCCATTGGTTCCCAGGCAGCCAGGACTGTCTGCAGGCTTTCTGCCGGCAGAAAAGTGTCCAAGTCCCCATCCTTTTCCATCACCGGAAATTGCTCTGGCCGGGGTTTAGGGATCTGAGTGCTGTTGGGCTCGTCACTGGACTGGGATGACCTCGGCCCCTGAAGTCGGGCTAACTCCAGCTGGTACTCCTGCTCTGCTTGCCATTCGGCTCTCTCCACCTCCCACTGGGTTCTCTCCGCCTCCCCTTGGGCCTCCGCTTTTACTTAGTATTGCTGAATCAGCCTCAGACATCCATCACGGTCATTGGAGGGGAGTTGTTCCAAGGTCATCGGCAGGTGGTGGTCCAATCCGCTCTGGTAGCAAGTAGGGCCGGCATTCAGTGGTTGGAACTCGGCTGCAGCCCCACCTGCAATGGGGCTGGGTTTTGCGTCCACTGTGCTCTGAGAGTGGTCTTGAGCTGCTTTCCATTGCACCAGATCAGCGACCAGTTGGTCTTTGTTTTTGCCTGCAAAGTTAATCTGCTTCGACATGCACAAGACAGTAAGAGTGTCCTTGGTCTCCTTATTATAAAAGGTTTCTCCCAGCATAGCCATGGTTGCCAAATAAAAGATAGGACAGAAAAACAAAGAGAAGGGTAGGGGGTAATTGCTATACACACTATTGTCTCAGGACTAGTAAACACTGAGTTCGTTCTCCAAAACTTTTTTGCGCAGAGTCCTCACAAGAACTGTGCAAGTTTTTAGTGAGAGGAATGATTGCTCAAACCAGATCACTAATGCCCTATGATCCCACCGCACTGCCACCAATGTCACGTCACACAGGGAGGATATTTTTTATCATCCCCACCACTCACTCTAATATGTCAAGAACCGGGGTTGTTTGGTTGCCCAGTTCTTTTCTGAAGGGGATTTATCTATATCCCACTTGCCTGTTCCGATTTGGAACTTGCAGCTCTCTGGCGCCCCCTTACCCTCAGGTCAGACAGGGTACTGCACCTAGGATAATTAGTCGCAAAGAAAGGTTGCCTTATTTTGTACTCGCTAATGGGCACACTGCAGAGAAGGCGATATAACTACTCCAGCTCAGGCGGGAACAATAATTTTCAACACCGTCTGTCGCTACCAGGTTTCCCAAACACGCAGGACAAATCAGCTGCCACCAGCTCCAATTTGTTACTTAATAACGGGTCCCAAGCCAACCCAAATTAGTAGTGTGATCCACTTCAGAGGACATGACAGTACGTTATAGAGCAAGGAGAAGTGAAGCTAGTAATTTTATATATTTTACTCCAAAAAGGTAGGCAGTGTTTACAAAAGTATAAAAAGATATTATAAAAGTAGACAAGTATCGTATGTACAAATAATTACAAATAAAAAGGGATTAACAGAAAAAAAATCGACTTATGGTTCTTCCATATCATGGCTGACCATGTGGCTTGGGGGAAGGGCATATATCCCAGTGCATGACAGAGGCGACTCTCAGCTAGACGCAGGACAAAAAGACTCGTGAAGACTGATGTCTCACTCACTTATCTCCGTGCCCAAAACCAAGGCACTCCCCCTGTGGTGACCTCACTCAGAGGCTGAATACTCCCCTTTCTTAACATTATGAAAAGCCATTTTTACACCTATCTTGGCATAAACACGAGGTAGATATATGACCCGCTTAAACTGTAATACGTCTCTTAGTCCCTGCGAGGCACTGCACTCAGAAAATGCACTGGCTTGTAGCCCTATTGTCGCACATACAAAATATATAACTTTCATATCTCTGTCACTAATTGGGGTTGAGTTATGCCTTATTATTACGTTTCTGCAGGGACAAAAGAGCACATGGTACTATGGCTGCCTTTCCCAGCTTAAAGCCATAAACTACTCAGTGGGGGACAGCAGCACCTTGGTATCAAGTGTGTAGTGAGAACACAGTTTCCTATGCAGCTGAAGAGGGGAGGTCAGAGAGCCCACAGCGTGTGTCTGCCATAGGGATTTGTGTTTTGTATCAGCGAATGCAGTGGGGGAGAAAAGAAGGGAGGGTCGAATCTGCAGCGTGTGTCTGGAACCATGGCATCTTCTGAAAAATTACTCTGAACATGGCAGTTTTTAGATTATCATGACACTTGGTTTTGGGCACAGAGACAAGTGAGTGAGACATCAGCCTTCACTAGTCTTTTGTCCCGGGTCTAGCTGAGAGTCGCATCTGTCATGCACAGGGATATATGCTCTTCTCTTGAGCTGCATTGTCAGCCATGATATGAAATAGCTGTAAGTCGATTTTCTTCTGTTAATCCCTTTTTATTTGCAATTGTTTGTACATACGATACTTGTCTACTTTTATATCTTTTTATACTTTTGTAAACACTGCCTACCTTTTTGCAGTAAAATATATAAAATTACTAGCTTTGTTTCTCCTTGATCTATAACAAACTGTAATGTTCTCTGAAGTGAATTACGCTACTAATTTGGGTTGGCTCCAAACCCGTTATTAATTAAGAAATCGGAGCTGGTGGCAGCTGATTTGTCCTGTGCATTTGGGAAACCTGGTAGCGACGGATGGCGTTGATAATTATTGTTCCCGCCTGAGTGGGAGTAGTTAGATTGCCCTCGCTGCAATGTGCTCTTCTTGACATATTCGTGTGAGCTGTGGGGATGATAAAGATGCCCTCCCTGTGATCCGTGACACTTTTAATTGAAAAAATGGCACAGACTCCTTTAATAATCACAAATAAACCATACTTATGACCTCGCCTAATTTCACCGAAGCCCTCAATCTCCTGTAATAAAAGTAAAATAAAAAAACAACAATATACCATACCTGTCCGTCGTTCTTTCCCACACTGTTATCCATGTCTGGGGCTAAATAGTTTTCAACCTGGACGGTGCCAAGATGCATCCGTTCAGGCTGAGAACCACTGGTGAAGGAGATGCTGCGAGCGCAGCATCATTGACTAGCGGTGACATCATCGAGGTCGGGTTGAACTATGGTGACCTCAGGACCATGGGAAAATGTCAGTGATGATGTAACCGACTATTAATAATACCGCGCTCGCAGCAGCTCATTCACCAGTGGTTCTCAGCCTGGACGGTCGCATCTTGGCACCGTCCAGGTTGAAAACTATTTAGCCCCCAGACATGGATTATGGCGTGGGACAGAACGACGGACAGGTATGGTATATTGTTGATTTTTTATTTTATTTTTATTACAGGAGATCAAGGGCTTCAGTGGAATTAGGTGAGGTCGTAACTATGGTTTAATTGAGATTATTAATGGAGTTTGTGTCATTTTTTCAATTAAAGGATTTTATTCTGTCTGTGTCTTTACTTAACATACAACTATGGGATTAGTAATGAAAAAGGTGTCTTATACACCGTGTTCCAAATTATTATGCAAATGATACTTTTCTCGGATTTTCCTAAATGGTCGGTGCAAATGACAGTCAGTCTAATAAAAGTCATCACCCATTAGATTATACATCAAATTTTATTTAAGAAACCTCCCAATGATAACAGTATAATCTCAAAAATGAATAAAAACTCAAAATGCACTGTTTCAAATTATTAGGCACAGTAGAATTTCGAAACATTTGATATGTTTTAAAGAACTGAAAATGCTCGTTTGTGGAATTTTCAGTATTAGGAGCTTACATTCACTGAAAAAAAAGCTATTTAACGCCAAAACATCCTAACAGGCCACGTTACATGTTAACATAGGAACCTTTCTTTGATGTCACCTTAGAAATTCTTGCATCCATTGAACTTGTGAGTTTTTGGAGAGTTTCTGCTTGTATTTCTTTGCATGAAGTCAGAATAGCCTCCCAGAGCTGCTGTTTTTATGTGAACTGCCTCCCACCCACATAGATCTTTTACTTGATGATACTCCAAAGGTTATCTATAGGGTTGAGGTCAGGGGAAGATGGTGGCTACACCATCTCCTTTTATGCCCATAGCAGCCAATGACTCAGAGGTATTCTTTGCAGCATGAGATGGTGTATTGTCATGCATGAAGATGATTTTGCTCCTGAAGGCACGTTTCTGCTTTTTATACCATGGAAGAAAGCTGTCAGTCAGAAACTCTACATACTTTACAGAGGTCATTTTCACACCTTCAGGTACTTTAAAGGGCCCTACCAGCTGTTTCCCCATGATTCCAGCCCAAAACATGACTCCTCCACCTCCTTTGCCGACGTCGCAGCCTTGTTGGGACATGGTGGCCATCCACCAACCATCCACTACTCCATCCATCTGGACCATCCAGGGTTGCTCAACACTCATCAGTAAACAAGACTATTTGGAAATTAGTCTTCATGTATGTCTGGGCCCACTGCAACTGTTTCTGCTTGTGAACACTGTTTAGGGGTGACCAAATAGTAGGTTTATGCACCACAGCAAGCCTTTGAAGGATCCGCCTTGAGGTTTGAGGGACTCCAGAAGCACCAGCAGCTTCAAGTAACTGTTTGTTGCTTTGTAATGGTATTTTGGCAGCTTCTCTTGTTAGAATCTGTTTTGTTTTCACCATTCGCCATCTTGTTGTTGTTTTCTGGATGCTAGTCTTTTTCCCCTGGTGCTGGGTTGTCTTAGGTCAGGTGAATGTATCACCCTTTATTACCCAGCACCTGCCTCCCATTCCTTGCTGGACAACAGTGTTAATCTGATAGAGTTCTGGCTAGGTGCTTTAACAGCTTTCTGTGTTTGATATTGTGCAGTTCTGGGATCTCTGGTTCTGCTATCTTTTGTTTGTTTTCAGCTTGCTTCTGCAGCCTTCTCTGTGTTTCCTATTAGGAAACCTGTTTTTTATACCCAGTCCTTAGATCTTTCAGGGACCTCCTTCCCTTTATCTATAGGTGTTCACTGAGTTTAAACCAGGATCGCCAGTGGTTCTATTTGCAAGGAATACTCCATCGTAGGGTATCAGCCTAGTCTTAGTGCAGGGTCAGCTTAAGGTAGGATTACCTGAGTTTTTTTCTGGTAAATGGCAGGAATTTTTTACATTTAAAAATGCATGTTTACTATATTTTCGGCTTAGACCCAGATCCTCAGGGAGTGAATTACAGCGTGTGGGGATTATTATGTCTTTATTGCAGTTTAGTGAACCCCAAATCTGGGCGTTTTCATTATATCCTGAAGATCCTTGTTTGACATTAGTAGAAGCATTTTTTTCTGCTATGGGGTTGTTATATGATGATCCTGATCGGGTCACATCAGCTGAGGCAGAGCTCAGAAGGCTTAAACAGGGCTCTGTGGATGCTGAGAGGTATTGCACTCTATTCAGACGATGGTCCGGAGAGGTCAGGTGGAATGACCCAGCACTCAAGAGTCAGTTTTTAGCAGGTTTGAGTGAAAGAGATAAAGATTTGCTCATTGCATATCCTGCACCTGATACTTTGGAAACTGCCATGCAGTTAGCTATCTGTGTGGATAGAAGATTAAGAGACAGGCGAAGTGAAGAGAAGACTCTTATAATGTTGGACCCAGTCTCTCAGGATAGCCACGTTGACAGCGGGGAACCGATGCAACTTGGGGCAATATCCTCTCGTTCCCAGGAGAGGGAGAAGAGGTTCGCTGAAGGGCTATGCTTGTATTGTGGTAAGGCTGACCATTTTATTAAGAAATGTGAGGTTCGCATAAGGAAAGAAAAAAAAAAAGGTCAGTAGGAGTAACACTCCAGTTCGTATTGCGTTTTTACGGTCAGCAGGAGTTTTTTTTCCGGTAATACATCATGGTCATTCCATTGATTCTCAGGTAATGGTGGATTGTGGTTCTGCACTTAATTTGATTGATCAACAATTCCTAGACAAATATAAGTTTGATTCTGAACCATTGTCATCTCGCATTCCTGTTTTGGCTATTGATAACACTCCTCTGGAACATGGGTGTATTTCTCGAAAGGTTACCGGGTTCCCACTTATTGTGAATATGGAACATCAGGAGTGTATAAACTTGTTTGTTCTTGCTAAATTACCTTGCCCAGTCGTTCTGGGTTTACCCTGGTTAAAAATGCACAATCCTTTACTGGACTGGTAGTCTAGTACTATAAGGTCCTGGGGTCAGGGGTGTTATGGTAATTGTTGTAATGCTCACATTGCTGCTGGTGTGAAGAAGGAGCTACCTGAAGCCATTCTGGATTTCTGGAGGGTATTTTCGAAGGTGGAGTCGCTAGCTCTACCACCCGATAGAGATTACGACTGCGCTATTGAGTTCGTTCCAGGTGCCACACTTCCCTAAAGTCGTTTATTTAATCTGACCATTCCCGAGAGGGAGGCCTTAAAAGAATTCCTACAGACTAGTTTAGCTGCAGGTCAAATAAGACCCTCTAAATCCCCTGTGGCTTTAGGCTGATTTGTTTATACTATTAAACGGAGCGAAGTGGTTCTCTAAGATTGACCTTCATGGGGCATATAATTTGCTGCGGGTGAAGTTGGGTGATGAATGGAAGACAGCCTTTAACCCCTTAATCCCATATGACGTACTATCCTGTCGAAGTGACCTGGGACTTAATTCCCAGTGACGGGATAGTACGTTATATGCAATCGGCCACACTCACGGGGGGGAGAGCGGCCGGGTGTCAGCTGACTATCGCAGCTGATATCCGGCACTATGTGCCAGGAGCGGTCACGGACCGTCCCCGGCACACGCGCTCAAACATGATTGCAGCGTTCCGGGGGCATAGGGAAGCAACACGCAGATTGGGGGCTCCCTTCGGGCTTCCCTGAGACCCTCGGTACAAGGCGATGTGCTCACGTTGTACCGAGCGTCTCCTCCCTGCAGGCCCCGGATCCAAAATGGCCGCGGGGCTACTTTCGAGTCCTGCAGGGAAGTGGCTTGCAAGCACCTGCTCAGAGCAGGTGCCGGGAAGCCTCTCTGAAGTGAACGTCAGATCGCTGATCTGACACAGTGCACTGCAAAGTGTCAGATCAGCAATCTGTCACTATATAGTGATGTCCCCCCTGGGACAATGTGCTAATGTAAAAAAAAAAATATTTAGATGTGTAAAAAAATATATATTGTTCCCATAAATACATTTATCTAAATTAAAAAAAAAACAATAAAAGTACACATATTTAGTATCGCCGTGTTCGTAACGACCCGACCTATAAAACTGTCCCACTAGTTAACCCCTTCAGTGAACACCGTGTAAAAAAAGAAAAAAAAAAAAACAACGCTTTATTATCATACCGCCGAGCAAAAAGTAAAATAACACACGATCAAACAGACGGATATAAATAACCATGGTACTGCTAAAAACGTCATCTTGTCCCGCAAAAAACAAGCTGAAATGAAGCATCATCAGCGAAAAAATAAATAAGTTCTAGTCCTCAGAATAAAGCGATGCAAAATAATTATTTTTTCTATAAAATAGTTTTTATCGTATAAAAGCGCCAAAACATAAAAAGATGATCTAAATGAGGTATCGTTGTAATCGTACACGGTGGCGCAGTGGTTAGCACAGCAGCCTTGCAGCGCTGGAGTCCTGGGTTCTAATCCCACCTTGGACAACATCTGCAAACAGTTTGTATGTTCTCTCCGTGTTTGCGTGGGTTTCCTCCCACATTCCAAAGACATACTGATATGGAATTTAGATTGTGAGCCCCATCGGGGACAGCGATGATAATGTGTACAAACTGTAAAGCGCTGCGTAATATGTTAGAACTATATAAAAATAAAGATTATTATTATTAATCGTACTGACCCGAAGAATAAAACTGCTTTATCACTTTTACCAAACATGGAACAGTATAAATGCCCTCCACAAAAGAAATTCATGAATAGCTGGTTTTTGGTCATTCTGCCTCACAAAAATCGGAATAAAAAGCGATCAAAAAATGTCACGTGCCCGAAAATGTTACCAATAAAAACCTCAACTCGTCCCGGAAAAAACAAGACCTCACATGACTCTGTGGACCAAAATATGGAAAAATTATAGCTCTCAAAATGTTTAGACGCAAAAACTATTTTTTGCAATAAAAAGCATCTTTTCGTGTGTGATGGCTGCCAATCATAAAAATCCGCTAAAAAAAACGCTATAAAAGTAAATCAAACCCCCGTTTATCACCCCCTTAGTTAGGGAAAAATAATACAATTTAAAAAATGTATTTATTTCCATTTTCCCATTAGGGTTAGGGTTAGGATTAGGGCTAGGGTTAGGGTTGGGGTTATGGTTGGGGCTAGGGTTAGGGCTACAGTTAGGGTTGGGGCTAGGGTTAGGGCTACGGTTAAGGTTGGGGCTAAAGTTAGGGTTAGGGCTGGGGCTAAAGTTAGGGTTAGGGTTGTGTTGGAGTTAGGGGTGTGGTTGGGGTTAGGGGTGTGGTTGGGATTAGGGTTAGGGGTGTGTTGGGGTTAGGGTTTCACTTACAATTGGGGGTTCCACAGTTTAGGCACATCAGGGCTCTCCAAACGCGACGTGGCGTTTGATTCCAGCCAATTCTGCGATTAAAAAGTTAAACAGTGCTTCTTTCCTTCCGAGCTCTCCCGTGCACCCAAACAGGGGTTTACCCCAACAAATGGGGTATCGGCGTACTCAGGACAAATTGGACAACAACTTGTGGGGTCCAATTTCTCTTGTTACCCTTGGGAAAATACAAAACTGGGGGCTAAAAAACAACATTTTTGTAGAACAAAAAGATTTTTTATTTTCACAACTCTGCGTTATAAACTGTCGTGAAACACTTGAGGGTTTAAAGTTCTCACAACACATCTAGATAAGTACCTTGGGGGGGCTAGTTTCCAATATGGGGTCACTTGTGGGGGGTTTCTACTGTTTAGGTACATCAGAGGCTCTGCAAATGCAACGTGATGCCTGCAGACTAATCCATCTAAGTCTGCATTGCAAATGGCGCTCCTTCCCTTTCGAGCTCTGCCATGCGCCCAAACAATGGTTCCCCGCCACATATAAGGTGTTATGATCCGGTGGTAGGATCTCAAAACTGACCTGATACATATAACCAGAATGTTAGGACAAGTTCTGGGGATGTGGAAGCTATACTGACCGCAATCCTGATCCTATCCAACACAATAAAGGCAGCCGTGGAGCGTTACCTAAAAACCTAGATGCCTCTTCACAGCCTGAGAAACTGACTGCCCCTAGAGAGAAAGCAAAGACCTCACTTGCCTCAGAGAAATAACCCCAAAGTTATAGACAGCCCCCCACAAATAATAACGGTGAGTTAAGGGGAAAATACAAACGTAGAAATGAAACAGGTTTAGCAAATGAGGCCCGCTAACACTAGATAGACAGAAAATAGATAGGAATCTGTGTGGTCAGTACAAAAACTATCAAAAATAAACCACGCAGAGAATACAAGAACCCCCACACCGACTCACGATGTGAGGGGCGCACTCTGCACTCCAGAACTAACCAGCAAGCAAAAAAATCACATAAAAGCAAGCTGGACTGAACTCATCATATACTGAGAAACGTTTTCAAGGAAATAATGAGCAAAATGAACAAGCAAACTGAGCTTCTCCAGCAGGAGACTGGTCACAAGGAATATTCAGGAGAGCTCAGAATCAGGACTGAATACACCGACAGCAGGCAACAAATGAAGGTCCAGGTGAGTTAAATAGGCCCAGCATAGAAGGAAATGAAGCAGCTGAGCCCAGCCATATCGCTAAAGGCCACCAGAGGGAGCCCAAGAACAAACTCACACAGTACCACTCATGACCACAGGAGGGAGCCCGAGAACGGAATTCACAACAATAAGGTATCCGCGTACTCAGGGCAAATTGGACAACTTTTGGGGTCCAATTTCTCCTGTTACCCTTGGGAAAATACAAAACTTGGGGCTTAAATATAATTTTTGTGGTAAAAAGTTCCTTAGGGGGTCTACTTTCCAAAATGGTGTCACTTGTGGGGGGGTTTCATTGTTTAGGCACATCAGTGGCTCTCCAAACGCAACATGACGTCCCATCTCAATTTCAGTCAATTTTGAATTGAAAAGTCAAACGGCGCTCCTTCCCTTCTGAGCTCTACCATGCGCCCAAACAGTGGTTTACCCCCACATATGGGGTATCAGCGTACTCAGAACAAATTGCACAACAACTTATGGGGTCCAATTTCTGCTCTTACCCTTGGGAAAATAAAAAATTGGGGGCAAAAAATCATTTTTGTGAAAAAATATTTTTTATTTTTACGGCTCTGCACATATGGGGTATCAGCGTACTCGGGACAAATTGTGCAACAACTTTTGGGGTCCATTTTCTCCTGTTACCTATGGTAAAATAAAACAAATTGGAGCTGAAGTAAATTTTTTGTGAAAAAAAAGTTAAATGTTCATTTTTTTTAAACATTCCAAAAATTCCCGTGAAACACCTGAAGGGTTAATAACTTCTTGAATGTGGTTTTGAGCACCTTGAGATGTGCAGTTTTTAGAATGGTGTCACACTTGGTTATTTTCTATCATACAGACCCCTCAAAATGACTTCAAATGTGATGTGGTCCCTAAAAAAAATGGTGTAAAAATGAGAAATTGCTGGTCAACTTTTAACTCTTATAACTCTCTAACAAAAAAAATGTTGGTTCCAAAATTGTGTTGATGTAAAGTAGACATGTGGGAAATGTTACTTATTAAGTATTTTGTGTGACATATCTCTGTGATTTAAGGGCATAAAAATTCAAAGTTGGAAAATTGCGAAATTTTCCAAATTTTTGCCAAATTTCCGTTTTTTCACAAATAAACGCAGGTAATATCAAAGAAATTTTACGACTATCATGAAGCCCAATATGTCATGAGAAAACTGTCACAATCACCGGGATCCGTTGAAGAGTTCCAGAGTTATAACCTCATAAAGAGACAGTGGTCAGAATTGTAAAAATTGGCCCGGTCATTAACGTGCAAACCACCCTTGGGGCTTAAGGGGTTAATACCCCGGAAGGTCATTTTGAGTGTCTGGTGATGCCTTTCGGCCTTACTAATGTGCCTGCGTTTTTTCAAAATTTCATTAATGACATTCTGAAGTCGCTGATCGGTAGGAGTGTTATTGTTTATTTGGATGATATTTTGATCTATTCACCTGATCTGCAGTCGCATTGGCACAGAGTCCGTGAAGTTCTACAGATTTTGAGCGAACTCACTCTATGCTAAATTGGAGAAGTGCAAGTTTGAGGTACAGAAAATGAGTTTTTTTGTACCTTGTCTCCAGTGATGGATTTGAGATGGACCCGGTGAAGGTTCAGGCAGTGCTGGAGTGGCCTAGGCCTGAATGTTTGAAGTCGGTTCAGAGATTTTTGGGGTTTGCCAATTATTACAGAAAATTCATAAACAATTTTTCTGTGATCGATAAACATATAACTGATCTCACCAACAAGGGTTCTAATACTGTCCAATGGTCCTCTGAGGCTGTTAAGGCTTTTGTGAATCTCAAGGAGAGGTTTAGCTCTGCTCCTGTTTTGATCCAGATGGATGAGACCAAGCCATTTCTAGTAGAGGTTGATGCCTCTTCAGTAGGGGTGGGGGCAGTTCTGTCCCAGGAAGGAGAGGGACAGAACTGCCCCCTGAACTGAACAGAACAGAACTGAGAGAGTGCATCCCTGTGCTTTCTTTTCTAAAATTTTTTCGGAGACTGAGCTCAACTACCATGTTGGGAACAGAGAGTTGCTGGCTATTAAACTCACGTTTGAGCATTGGTGACATTTTTTGGAGGGGGCTAGACATCCGATACAGGTTTTTACTGATCATAAGAATCTGATATATCTAGATGCTGCTAAACGTTTGAATGCCCGTCAAGCTAGGTGGGCACTGTTTTTTGCCCGGTTTCATTTCTCCGTCACATATATCCCTGGGACAAAGAATGTTAAAGCGGATGCTTTGTATCTTAGTTTCTCTCCAACAGTTAATACTGAGAAGGAGGAATGTATTTTGCAGAGAGGGGTGGTGGTGGCAGCATTGGGTTCTGAGTTGGAGAGTAGCATCCTAGAGGCCCAGAATGCTGCAACTAACACTTTGTATGGTAAATTATGTGTGCCTAGAGCCTTGCGGAGAGCTTTGTTTGCTGAATGTCATGAGTTTTGGTTGGCGGTTCATCCAGGGATTTTGGAAACTAGAAAGTCGATTGGTTGAAGTTTCTGGTGGCCAGGTGTTGTGAATTTGGATTCTGGGCTCCCCCGGTGGCTACTGGTGGAATTGAACTGGTGTCTTCATCTTCTCTGTTCACCTGTTCCCATCAAGATGTGGGAGTCGCTATATAACCTTGCTGCTCTGTTAGTTGCTTGCCGGTCAACAATGTTATCAGAAGCCTCTCTGTGCTTGTTCCTGCTCCTAGACAACTACTAGATAAGTGGACTCTTGTCCATGTTTGTTTTTGCATTTTTGTTCCAGTTCACAGCTGTAGTTTCGTTACTGTGTCTGGAAAGCTCTTGTGAACAGGAATTGCCACTCTGGTGTTATGAGTTAATGCCAGAGTTTTAAAGTAATTTCTGGATGGTGTTTTGATAGGGTTTTCAGCTGACCATGAAAGTGTCCTTTCTGTCTTCTGCTATGTAGTAAGTGGACCTCAAATTTGCTAAACCTATTTTCATACTACGTTTGTTATTTCATCTTAATTCACCGCCAATACATGTGGGGGGCCTCTGTCTCCTTTCGGGGTATTTCTCTAGAGGTGAGCTAGGACTAATATTTTCCTCTGCTAGCATTATTTAGTCCTCCGGCTGGTGCTGGGCATCTAGAATCAACGTAGGCATGCTACCCGGCCACTGCTAGTTGTGCGTTAGGTTTAGTTCATGGTCAGCTCAGTTCCCATCTTCCAAGAGCTAGTTCCTTTATATGCTGATGCTATGATCTCTTGCCATTGAGATCATGACAGTTTGACCGGCCCACTAAAGGGTTAAAATCCTTGGCTGAGAAAGGAGAGAAATAAGTAGTCTGCTGAAATTTTTATTTTTTTTTCTCTCCTTCTAATCTTTGAATGGTTCTGTGTCCACCTGTTTGTAATGGATCTTCAGAGTGTAACTGCAGGTTTGAATAATCTCGCCACGAAGGTACAAAATTTGCAAGATTTTGTTTGTCATGCACCTGTATCTGAGCCGAGAATTCCTTTGCCGGAATTTTTCTCGGGGAATAGATCTGGGTTTCAGAATTTTCGAAATAATTGCAAATTATTTTTGTCCCTGAAATCTCGCTCTGCCGGAGACCCTGCACAGCAGGTCAGGATTGTGATTTCCTTACTCCGGGGCGACCCTCAAGACTGGGCTTTTTCATTGACACCAGGGGATCCTGCGTTGCTCAATGTGGATGCGTTTTTTCTGGCCTTGGGGTTGCTTTATGACGAACCTCATTTGGAGCTTCAGGCAGAAAAAACTTTGATGTCCCTATCTCAGGGGCAAGATGAAGCGGAAATTTACTGCCAAAGATTCCGTAAATGGTCTGTGCTTACTCAGTGGAATGAGTGCGCCCTGGCGGCGACTTTCAGAGAGGGTCTCTCTGATGCCATTAAGGATGTTATGGTGGGGTTCCCTGTGCCTGCGGGTCTGAATGAGTCCATGACAATGGCTATTCAGATCGATAGGCGTTTGCGGGAGCGCAAACCAGTGCACCATCTGGCGGTGTCCACTGAGAAATCGCCAGAGAGTATGCAGTGTGATAGAATTCTGTCCCGAAGCGAGCGGCAGAATTTTAGACGGAAAAATGGGTTGTGTTTCTATTGTGGTGATTCTACTCATGTTATATCAGCATGCTCTAAGCGCACTAAAAAGTTTGGTAAATCTGTTTCCATTTGCACCTTACCGTCTAAGTTTATTCTATCTGTGACCCTGATTTGCTCTTTGTCATCTATTACCACGGACGCCTATGTCGACTCTGGCGCCGCGTTGAGTCTTATGGATTGGTCCTTTGCCAAACGCTGTGGGTATGATTTAGAGCCTTTGGAGACTCCTATTCCTCTGAAGGGGATTGACTCCACCCCATTGGCTAATAATAAACCACAATACTGGACACAAGTAACTATGCGTATTAATCCGGATCACCAGGAGATTATTCGCTTTCTGGTGCTGTGTAATCTACATGATGATTTGGTGCTAGGATTGCCTTGGCTGCAATCTCACAACCCAGTCCTCGACTGGAGAGCTATGTCTGTGTTGAGCTGGGGATGTAAGGGGGCTCATGGGGATGTACCTGTGGTTTCCATTTCATCATCTATTCCCTCTGAAATTCCTGAGTTCCTGTCTGACTATCGTGACGTCTTTGAAGAATCCAAGCTTGGTTCGTTACCTCCGCACCGAGAGTGCGATTGTGCCATAGATTTAATCCCGGGTAGTAAATACCCAAAGGGTCGTTTATTTAATCTGTCTGTGCCTGAACATGCTGCTATGCGAGAATATATAAAGGAGTCCTTGGAAAAGGGACATATTCGTCCATCGTCATCTCCCTTAGGAGCCGGTTTTTTCGTTGTGTCAAAAAAAGACGGCTCTTTGAGACCATGTATTGATTATCGGCTTTTGAATAAAATCACTGTTAAATATCAATACCCATTGCCGTTGCTGACTGATTTGTTTGCTCGCATAAAGGGGGCCAAGTGGTTCTCTAAGATTGACCTTCGTGGGGCGTATAATTTGGTGCGAATCAGGCAGGGGGATGAGTGGAAAACCGCATTTAATACGCCCGAGGGCCATTTTGAGTATTTAGTGATGCCTTTTGGTCTTTCAAATGCTCCGTCAGTTTTCCAGTCCTTTATGCATGATATTTTTCGCGATTATTTGGATAGATTTATGATTGTGTATCTGGATGATATTCTGATTTTTTCGGATGACTGGGACTCTCATGTCCAGCAAGTCAAGAGGGTTTTTCAGGTTTTGCGGTCTAATTCTTTGTGTGTGAAGGGTTCTAAGTGTGTTTTTGGGGTACAGAGGATTTCCTTTTTGGGATATATTTTTTCCCCCTCTTCCATTGAAATGGATCCTGTCAAGGTACAAGCTATTTGTGATTGGACGCAGCCCTCTTCTCTTAAGAGTCTTCAGAAATTTTTGGGCTTTGCTAACTTTTATCGTCGATTTATTGCTGGTTTTTCGGATATTGCTAAGCCATTGACCGATTTGACTAAGAAGGGTGCTGATGTTGCCGATTGGTCCCCTGATGCTGTGGAGGCCTTTCGGGAGCTCAAGCGCCGTTTTTCCTCTGCCCCTGTGTTGCGTCAGCCTGATGTTGCTCTACCTTTTCAGGTTGAGGTTGACGCTTCTGAGATCGGAGCTGGGGCAGTGTTGTCGCAGAAAAGTTCTGACTGCTCCGTGATGAGGCCTTGTGCCTTCTTTTCCCGTAAATTTTCGCCCGCTGAGCGGAATTATGATGTTGGGAATCGGGAGCTTTTGGCCATGAAGTGGGCTTTTGAGGAGTGGCGCCATTGGCTTGAGGGGGCCAGACATCAGGTGGTGGTATTGACTGACCACAAAAATTTGATTTATCTTGAGACCGCCAGGCGCCTGAATCCTAGACAGGAGCGCTGGTCATTATTTTTCTCTCGGTTTAATTTTGTGGTGTCATACCTACCGGGTTCTAAGAATGTTAAGGCGGATGCCCTTTCTAGGAGTTTTGAGCCTGACTCCCCTGGTAACTCTGAGCCCACAGGTATCCTTAAGGATGGAGTGGTATTGTCAGCCGTTTCTCCAGACCTGCGGCGGGCCTTGCAGGAGTTTCAGGCGGATAGACCTGATCGTTGCCCACCTGATAAACTATTTGTTCCTGATGATTGGACCAGTAGAGTCATCTCTGAGGTTCATTCTTCTGCGTTGGCAGGTCATCCTGGCATTTTTGGTACCAGGGATTTGGTGGCAAGGTCCTTCTGGTGGCCTTCCCTGTCACGAGATGTGCGAGGCTTTGTGCAGTCTTGTGACGTTTGTGCTCGGGCCAAGCCTTGTTGTTCTCGGGCTAGTGGATTGTTATTGCCCTTGCCTATTCCTAAGAGGCCTTGGACGCACATCTCGATGGATTTTATTTCAGATCTGCCTGTTTCTCAGAAGATGTCTGTCATCTGGGTGGCGTGTGACCGTTTCTCTAAGATGGTCCATTTGGTTCCTCTGCCCAAGTTGCCTTCTTCTTCCGAGTTGGTTCCTCTGTTTTTTCAAAATGTTGTTCGTTTGCATGGTATTCCTGAGAATATCGTTTCTGACAGAGGGACCCAATTCGTGTCTAGATTTTGGCGGGCATTCTGTGCTAGGATGGGCATAGATTTATCTTTTTCGTCCGCTTTCCATCCTCAGACGAATGGCCAGACCGAGCGGATTAATCAGACCCTGGAGACATATCTGAGGTGTTTTGTGTCTGCTGACCAGGATGATTGGGTTGCTTTTTTGCCATTGGCGGAGTTCGCTCTCAATAATCGGGCCAGCTCTGCCACTTTGGTGTCCCCGTTTTTCTGTAATTCGGGGTTTCATCCTCGATTTTCCTCTGGTCAGGTGGAATCTTCGGATTGTCCTGGAGTGGATGCTGTGGTGGAGAGATTGCATCAGATCTGGGGGCAGGTGGTGGACAATTTGAGGTTGTCCCAGGAGAAGACTCAGCTTTTTGCCAACCGCCACCGTCGTGTTGGTCCTCGGCTTTGTGTTGGGGATTTGGTGTGGTTGTCTTCTCGTTTTGTCCCTATGAGGGTCTCTTCTCCTAAGTTTAAGCCTCGGTTCATCGGCCCGTATAAGATATTGGAGATTCTTAACCCTGTTTCCTTCCGTTTGGACCTCCCTGCATCCTTTTCTATTCATAACGTTTTTCATCGGTCATTATTGCGCAGGTATGAGGTACCGGTTGTGCCTTCCGTTGAGCCTCCTGCTCCGGTGTTGGTTGAGGGTGAGTTGGAGTACGTTGTGGAGAAAATCTTAGACTCTCGTGTTTCCAGACGGAGACTCCAGTATCTGGTCAAGTGGAAGGGATACGGCCAGGAGGATAATTCTTGGGTGAATGCATCTGATGTTCATGCCTCTGATCTGGTTCGTGCCTTTCATAGGGCCCATCCTGATCGCCCTGGTGGTTCTGGTGAGGGTTCGGTGCCCCCTCCTTGAGGGGGGGGTACTGTTGTGAATTTGGATTCTGGGCTCCCCCGGTGGCTACTGGTGGAATTGAACTGGTGTCTTCATCTTCTCTGTTCACCTGTTCCCATCAAGATGTGGGAGTCGCTATATAACCTTGCTGCTCTGTTAGTTGCTTGCCGGTCAACAATGTTATCAGAAGCCTCTCTGTGCTTGTTCCTGCTCCTAGACAACTACTAGATAAGTGGACTCTTGTCCATGTTTGTTTTTGCATTTTTGTTCCAGTTCACAGCTGTAGTTTCGTTACTGTGTCTGGAAAGCTCTTGTGAACAGGAATTGCCACTCTGGTGTTATGAGTTAATGCCAGAGTTTTAAAGTAATTTCTGGATGGTGTTTTGATAGGGTTTTCAGCTGACCATGAAAGTGTCCTTTCTGTCTTCTGCTATGTAGTAAGTGGACCTCAAATTTGCTAAACCTATTTTCATACTACGTTTGTTATTTCATCTTAATTCACCGCCAATACATGTGGGGGGCCTCTGTCTCCTTTCGGGGTATTTCTCTAGAGGTGAGCTAGGACTAATATTTTCCTCTGCTAGCATTATTTAGTCCTCCGGCTGGTGCTGGGCATCTAGAATCAACGTAGGCATGCTACCCGGCCACTGCTAGTTGTGCGTTAGGTTTAGTTCATGGTCAGCTCAGTTCCCATCTTCCAAGAGCTAGTTCCTTTATATGCTGATGCTATGATCTCTTGCCATTGAGATCATGACAGCCAGGGTGGCAAAGAGAAATCATCAAGTGAGTGCGTCAGTGTACGGTGTGCACTAGGTCAAAAGCCTCATATGCCCCAGCTGCAGGGTTGCTGTGCCCTTTGGAGGTTCCTAGTTTTCCATGGTCACATGTTGCTATGGATTTTATCACCGATCTGCCGGTCTGAGGGTTTTTCTGTCATCTGAGTTGTTGTGGACGGGTTTAGTAAGATGTGTCAACTGGTACCGTTCAATAAATTACCCTTCGCCAAGACTCTAGCTAAGGCATTTGTGAAAGAGATTGTCAGGCTCCATGGGGTTCCCAATGTTTCCGATAGAGGACCACAGTTTGTGGCTCACTTTTGGCTTGGTTTTTGTGACAGATTAAAGGTTCATTTGTCATTTTTGTCAGGTTATCATCCGGAATCCAATGGACAGACCAAAAGGAAGAACCAGGATGTCGAGCAGTTTTTGAGATGTTTTGTAGCAGACAATCAGGAGATGTGGTCAGAATATCTACCACTAGCTGAGTTTGCTCTTAATAATCATATGTCGTCCTCGGCTGGGTGTTCTCCTTTTTTTTGCTGTACAAGGAGGCATCCATCTTTCGGTCCCTTTTCAAAAGATTGGGGCAGCGGTGCCTGAGGAGGAGAGTTTTTCTGGAAATTTGGACAGGGTTTGGACCAATGTACACCATACCAAAGTTGCAATGAAGGACAGCATCAAATCCGGGTGAAGTATCCAAAAATGAAGTTCCTTTATTATGCCATATAAAATGTGACATTTCGACCAAATAGGTCTTTTTCAAGCATACAAAACATCAATAATGGCAGACTTATATAGGAAGTGGATTCACAACAACCAATCCCCACATAAGGCACGCCCATATATTAAAAATATTACAGAAACACCACATAAATACACCTATACAAAAATCTTATATACATAACACATATCATAACCTATACATTTAATTCTTTCAAAATACTCAGATTTCTTGTACAAACTGGGACGGATCATATACACAATATTGTACCTATGGTAATTGTCAGCCAATCTCTGTGATCGAATTATACAACATATCTGTACCTGACAAATGAGGTTTCACATATTATCTCAAAACCCCACATGTTCAATTCACACCAATCAGTGTCGTATATACATCCTCCAATCAAAATACCTTAATCATGGAACCACAAACACTTCCGTGTGCCTATCACATAGAACATCCCATGCTGTGTTTGTAAACAATCAGCATGTCCAATAGATGAGTAGCCAAGCCGTTACATCAAAGGGCGCAGATGTTCAACCTCGAGTAAAAATGTAGAATACTCACAGTCCTGTCTGCTATAGAGAGGAGGCGTCTCATCCCAAATGCCTGGGCACGCAGGCGCACAAGAAACTCCAGCACGCCGTCACATGAAGGCGCCAGCCGGAGAACAATACACGCCCATATCCAGATGCTCAGTGTCCGGGCACGCAAGCGCACATGAATCCCCAGCACACCGTAATGCGCAGGCGCCGGCTGGAGAGCAATACACGCCCATGTCCCACGCGCAGCCACATCAGGTGTCACAATTGCGCATGTGCATGGACGTCCAAGATCCTTACAATATCGCATTTAAGCAAACCTTCTTTATAGACCATTGAGTCCAAAAATTGAACCCTTTCAGTGGAATATGTCATGGTGAAGTCCAACTCTGTATAGATAGCATTTAACTCTTCATGGAATTCACGGAGTTTATTCTCACCACCGTCCCAAATCACAAAAATGTCGTCAATGTAGCGCCACCAGGCCCGGACATGGGGCCAAAACCTAGAACCGTACACGTGCCGGTCCTCGAGTACCGCCATGTAGATGTTAGCATACGTAGGGGCCACATTGGACCCCATGGCGGTACCCCTCTGCTGCAAGTAATAATCATCCCCAAAGAGGAAATAATTCCTCCTGAGGATGAATTCAAGCAGCATGAGGACCAGCCGTGCATAGTCCTGTCCCATGTCCGAGCCCAATAGCACCACATCAACAGCCTCCAAACCCCTAGTGTGCTCAATTGACGTGTATAGAGACACAACGTCAAATGATACTAACAAAGTATCAGAAGTCACCGTTATGCACTCAATTTTGTCCAGAAAATCATTGGTGTCCTTGATATAGGACCGAGCTGACATAGCAAATTTACGAAGCACTTTATCAAGGAAAATGGCCACTTTATTGAAGATGGAGCCCCTTCCGGACACAATAGGGCGTCCCGGAGGATTCAAAAGGTCCTTGTGTATTTTAGGCAAAACATACAACAAAGGTTTAACTGGACAATCAACTATAAGGAATTCCGAAAGCTTCGAGTCGATGAGGCCCTCAATCAAGGCATCACCGACTAGAAGCTGTAATTCTCTTTGAAAGCGGTTTGTGGGATCACTGGACAATTTGCAGTACACCTCTTCATCAGCCAATTGGCAAAGTACCTCAGCCTTATGCTTATCACTGTCCATCACAACCACCGCCCCGCCTTTATCGGCAGACTTTATAGTAATAGCAGTATTCCTAGATAGATCATCTACTGCCTTCTTTTCCTCAGTTGTCAAATTATGCTGATCATGACTATTGAACTTCTTTCTTAATATTTCAAAATCTCTCTCCACCAATTGCACATAGGCCTCCACAAAATGGTTTCTAATGGGGGGTTGAAAATTACTCTTATTATATAGACCTACCCCCTGAAGAGAAAAATTTGTCACAGTATCACTACTTGGATTCAGATTATCCTCTTTTTTTATCTGAAAAGAAAGAAGTCAGACGACATCTCCTAAAGAAGGTAAAAGATCAGTCTCCAATTCAAACCAATCTGGTAGATTGGTTGGGCAAAATGACAATCCTTTCTCCAATACTCTCATTTCAAATTCAGTCAATACAGTAGATGATATATTTACCACCAATGTTCTATCCATTAGTTGTTGTTCCTCCGTTTCTCCTCCTTTTAGGATAAGATTAATATAAAAGTGATGTAAAATGATTTAGCCTTTATATTGAGCTGGTATTACTATATGGTTAAAAAGTGTATGGGAGCTTTGCTTCGCTATTAAAATATGTGCTAAATATGGTGGCCCTGTATTTTGATTAGTGTGTGGTGGTGACACACGGATGGGTGTTCACTGTCCTTGGCCACCATTTTGGCTATCTACATTGGTATATACAGATGGGCGTTTTACTGTCTTCTGCCCATATATTTGCTATTTGCGTATGTACTAGATATGGTGATCTATATTTATTTCTATTGGGTGGACTGCGCTATGAGGCTTAGACGTACAGGTGGGCGTTCACTGTTTTTTGCCACTGTATTGCCGATACATGATTGGGCAAACACATTCTGTTGCGCTTGCGCAATTGTTAGCTTAAATGCGATATTGTAAGGATCTTGGACGTCCATGCACATGCGCAATTGCGACACCTGACGCGGCTGCGCGTGGGACATGGGCGTGTACTGCTCTCCGGCCAGCGCCTGCGCATTACAGTGTGCTGGGGATTCATGTGCGCTTGCGTGCCCGGACACTGAGCGTCTGGATATGGGCGTGTATTGTTCTCCGGCTGGCGCCTTCATGTGACGGCGTGACGGAGTTTCTTGTGCGCCTGCGTGCCCGGGCATTTGGGATGAGACGCCTCCTCTCTGTAGCAGACAGGACTGTGAGTATTCTACATTTTTACTGGAGGTTGAACATGTGCGCCCTTTGACGTAACGGCTTGGCTACTCATCTATTGGACATGCGGATTGTTTACAAACACAGCATGGGATGTTCTATGTGATAGGCACACAGAAGTGTTTGTGGTTCCATGATTAAGGTATTTTGATTGGAGGATGTATATACGACACTGATTGGTGTGAATTGAACATGTGGGGTTTTGAGATGATATGTGAAACCTCATTTGTCAGGTACAGATATGTTGTATAATTCGATCACAGAGATTGGCTGACAATTACCATAGGTACAATATTGTGCATATGATCCGTCCCAGTTTGTACAAGAAATCTGAGTATTTTTGAAGAATTAAATGTATAGGTTATGATATGTGTTATGTATTTAATAAGATTTTTGTATAGGTGTATTTATGTGGTGTTTCTGTAATATTTTTAATATATGGGCGTGCCTTATGTGGGGATTGGTTGTTGTGAATCCACTTCCTATATAAATCCGCCATTATTGATGTTTTGTATGCTTGAAAAAGACCTATTTGGTCGAAACGTCGCATTTTATATGGCATAATAAAGGAACTTCTTTTTTGGATACTTCACCCAGATTTGATGCTGTCCTTCATTGCAACTTTGGTATGTACACTTTCCACGCGGTCCAGTGGAGTTAGGACTTGCATCACCATATCTGATGTGCTGTTAGCATTCTTTAAAGTTTTGGACAATGTACACCATAATCTGAAAGAGGCAAATAGGAGGTCAAATAAATATTTTGAAGAAAAGAAGGGAGGTGTTGTTTGAAGTTGGGGACATGGTCTGGTTGTCCTCCAGGAATTTGCATTTGAAGATCCCTTCTAAAAAACTGGGGCCTAAGTTTATAGGACCCTTCAAAGTGGTTCAGGTGGTCAACTTGGCAGCGGTGAGATTAGACATCCCCTTGTCCTGGAGAATTATTTCAGTTTTTCATGTATCTTTACTGAAGAAAGTTGACACACCAGATAAGGAGCCTATGCCGACTGTTCCTCCAGTTGATGAGGACGGCGAGTTTGAGATTTCACGCATTTTAGATTCCAGGTGGAAAAGAGGAAGTTTGAAGTATCTCGTGTCCTGGAAGGTTTTCGGTCCCGAGGATAGTTCCTGGGTGAAAGCTGAGGACATCTCAGCCTCAAGGATGATTAAGGCTTTTCACAGTAGATTTCCGAATAAGGGTCGGCCAAGAGGATCTTGAGGATCCTCGTAAAAGGAGAGGTACTGTTAGAATCTGTTTGGTTTTAACCATCCGCCATCTTGTTGTGGTTTTCTGGCTGCTGGTCTTTTTCCCCTGGTGCTGGGTTGTCTTAGATCAGGTGATTGTATCACCCTTTATTACCCAGCACCTGCCTCCCAGTCCTTGCTGGACAACAGTGTTAATCCGCTAGAGTTCTGGCTAGGTGCTTTGACACCTTTCTGTTTGATATTGTGCAGTTCTGGGATCTCTGGTTCTGCTATCTTTTGTTTCTGTTTTCAGTTTGTTTCTGCAGCCTTCTCTGTGTTTCCTATTAGGAGGTGACCTGTTTTTTATATCCAGTCCTTAGATCTTTTAGGGACCTCCTTCCCCTTATCTATAGGTCTTCGCTGAGTTTAAACTAGGATCGTCGGTGGGTCTATTCACAAGGAATGGGTCGCCCACTCCATTGTAGGGTATCAGCCAAGTCTTAATGCAGGGTCAGCTTTCCCAGTTCTGTGCTGCAGTTCCGTAACAGCTCTCTTATTCCAATGAATTTGTCTGGCAGAAACCTTCCTCATTATGCCTTTATCTGCATGAACTCTGTCTGTGCTCTGTTTCAGTCACAAATCTCTTCACAGTATGATGTATGATGACCACTTTTAAGTTCTCGTGAATTATCTAATGTTTTCATACTTTGTCCAAGGCATTGCACTATTTAACGCTTTTCAGCAGCTGAGAGATCCTTTTCAGTTCCCATATTGCTTGAAACCTGTGGCCTGCTTAATAACGTGGAACATCATTTTTAAGTAGTTTTACTTTAATTAGAATCACCTGGAAAACTAATTTTCACATGTGTTTATGATTGATTTCAGTGATCCATTGAGCCCTGGGACACAATACCATCCATGAGTTTATTTGAAAAACAAAACAATTCAATCTTTATGACATTTATATCCAATTTGCATAATAATTTGGAACACGGTGTAGACACCTCTCCATTACTAAGCCGTGGACTTGACGTCACCTGACAATACAAAGGTGACATCAACCCAACTATTACCACTGCTACAGGGCCCACTTGGGAAGAGCCGAGCAAAGCGCCAGAATTGGCACATCTAATAGATGTGCCTTTTCTGGACAGCTGCGGGCTGCTGTTTTTAGGCTGGAGAGGGTCTATATCAATGGCCCTTTACCAGACTGAGAATACCAGCCCCCAGTTGTGAGCTTTAACAAGGCTGGTTGTCAAAAATGGGGGGGACCCATGCTGTTTTTTTAAATTATTTAAATAATTAAAAAAACAGCGTGGGGACCCCTCTATTGATAACCAACCTTGGTAAAGCTGACAGCTGAGCATGCAGCCCCCAGCTGTGAGTTTTGCTTGGTTGGTTCAAGAAAATAGGGGGGAACACATGCCATGTTTTTCATTCATTTATTTTGTTATATCGCAGGCAGCACCTGAGGAATACCCCAATCATCCGCTCCTACTGTCACTGTTATTAGCGGAAGCAGGTGTCAGATGTTGGGAGCAAGAGTTCCAAAAGCCCCCACCTGCTGTCATCATTCTGACTTTAATATAACTCTCATCATTCTCTGCTCGTGCCGATCGCCGGCAGAGGAAAGAATGATGTAAGTGTCTTTAGCACCTGCCACCGGGGAACAGCGCTAAATGTAGCACCTCTTCCCTGGCGGCCGCCCGTGTGGTACTGATGCGACACACGGTTGTCACACGTGTGCCGCAAGTATTACACACACAGATACGGATATGGATATCTCCGGCACCAGAAACATCAGGATGTGTGAAATCGGCCTTATGCTATAGCCATGTTTATTGTTCTTATTACAGCCACACAACATGCGGAGCAGGGATCCAAGCACCAGCATTACCCGACTGATACTCTAGTAATGAGCACACTCACTCATCATTCATTTTTGTCGCAGTCTCACTTCAAACAATCTGATTTTACTATACAATATGCTTTCCTTAAATATTTTTGTCTGCGTATGTGTGTGGTGCTTATAGTAACTCTGTAAGAGTAATGCCTGCAACACATATTTAACCCCTTCATGACCTAGGACATACTGTTACGTTCAAGGTTGTGTCCCTGACTTTAATCCGGGCTCCTGCGCTGAGCCCACATCTTTCCCCAACATGTCGGCTGTATTTGAGGGTAACAGATGCGGGTGCGGGTGGCCGCAGCTGTTAACTAGTTAAATGTTGCTGTCAATCTCTGATAGTGGCATTTAACACGCACCGCCAACTCACCAGCACTTACGGCTTGTGATCGGCGCTCCTTTGACATCATCGTGGAGCATTGATTGGTTTCCATGACACTCGAGGGTTAGATGATTACCCCCAACATGGTTATGTAGTAACTCCTGTGAATGCTGGCGAGATTCCAGTGTTAACAGGAGATGACAACCTGTGCTGGATGTATCAGAGCTGAAGCACTGTTATGAGTGGCACAACCGATTGGATGATTGCAGCTTCAAGTCCCCTAAAGAGAGTATTGAAGCAAGTAAAAAAAAAAGTGATTAAAAATATGAAAAAAAATCTACCCCAAAATGGTATCAATAAAAACATCAGATCAGGACGAGAAAAATAAGCCTTCACCCAGTCCTGTATTCTATCCATATGTTATGGGTCTCGGAAAATGGCAACAAAACTGAAAAACATTTTGAGGACAAAAGTTATGATTTTTTTTTCACCACTGAAATGAAAAAAACAAAACCAAAACAACTATGCATGTTTGGTACCTATGGACTCTTACTGACCAGAGGAATCCTATTATCAGGTCAGTATAACTGTACAGTGTACATGGTGAATAAAATACCCCAAAACCATTGTGGAACTCGTCCTGCAAAAAATAAGCCCTCACATGGTGATGAGACCGGAAAAATAAAAGCTTATGCCCTGGGAAGAAGGGAGCAAAAACCGGAAATGAAATACAGAAATTCGCCGGAGGGTGAAGGGGTTAAATATTTATTTCTAAGAATGATAACCTTACACAGTGCCAGCACATATCACAGCACTGCTTAAGTCACAAGGGATAGATACAAATAACATCAGAGATTAGAAAGTAACACAGGTCAACAGTACAAATAAGGAGCGAGAGCCGTGTGCACAAGAGCTGACAATCTAAGGAAATAGCAATGATAAAAAAGCTGGCCTCATACTTCACTAGATACCTGTACCGATGCATATCGGGGCCCTTACTGTAAAGTCAGGAGCCCAGAATGAGGACAGTGTGAAGCCTGACTGCCCATCACTAGCGGTCACCTCTCAGTAGCAGCTGCTCGGGTCTCCCCAGAGTACGGCAGCTCGGGGGTCACTCCTCAGTATTGGCAGCTGGGGGTCTCCACCCCGGTACCAGCAGCTCGGGGTCTCCCCCCAGTACTGGCTTCTTGGGGGTCGCACCTCAGGATGGGCAGCTCAGGGTCTCTTATCAGTACCAGCTGCTCGGGTCTCCCCTCAGTACCAGCAGCTCGGGGTCTCCCCCCAGTACTGGCTGCTCAGGGTCGCTCCTCAGGATCGGCTGCTCGGGGGTTGCTCCTCAGTACCGGCAGCTTGGGGTCACTGCTCAGTACCTGCTGCTTGGGGTCTCCCATCAGTATCGCAGCTCGGGGTCGCCCCTCAGTACCAGCAGCTCGGGTCTTTCCTCACTACCGGCTGCTTGCTGTATCCCATCAGTATCGCAGATCAGGGTCGCTCCTCAGTATCGGCTGCTCTGGGGTCACTCCTCAGTACCAGCAGTTTGGGGTCTTCCAAAAGTATCGCAGCTCGGGGTCTCCCTCCAGTACCGGCTGCTCGAGGGTCACTCCTCAGGATCGGCAGCTCGGGGTCTCTTCTCAGTACCAGCTGCTCGGGTCTCCTCTCAGTACCAGTAGCTCAGGGGTCACTCCTCAGTACTGGCAGCTCGGGGTCTCCCCCAGTACCGGCTGCTAGTGGGTCGCTCCTCAGTACCAGCTGCTCGGGTCTCTCTTCAGTACTGGCAGCTCGGGGGTCGCTCCTCAGTACCGGCAGCCCGGGGTCTCCCCCCAGTACCGGCTGCTTGGGTCTCCCCTTAGTATCGGATGCTCGGGGGTTGCTCCTCAGTATCGGCAGCTCGGGGTCGCTCCTCAGTACCGGCTGCTTGGAGTCTCTCTCCTCAATACTGGCTGCTAGTGGGTCGCTCCTCAGTACCAGATGGTCGGGTCTCTCTTTAGTGCCGGCAGCTCGGGGGTCGCTCCTCAGTACCGGCAGCTCGGGGTCTCCCCCCAGTACCGGCTGCTCGGGTCTCCCCTTAGTATCGGATGCTCGGGGGTTGCTCCTCAGTATCGGCAGCTCGGGGTTGCTCCTCAGTACCGGCTGTTCGGGGTTTCTCCTCAGCATCGGCTGCTCGGGGTTTCTCCTCAGCACCGGCTGCTCGGGGTTTCTCTTCAATACCGGCAGCTCGGGGTCACTACTGGCTGCTAGTGGGTCGCTCCTCAGTACCGGCTGCTTGGGATCTCTCCCCGATACCGGCAGCTCGGGTTATCCCTAGCACGCTCGAGTGGTCTCCTAGTATTTATGACTGCTCGGAGATTTAGTTTTCATCGCCTCAGCTGAATGATTTAAAGCTACTAGCCAGCTTGATTACATGTGGGGATTCCCTAACAACCAGGCAACCCCCACATGTAATCAGCCTGGCTAGTAGCTGTAAATAATTCAGCTGGGGCGATGAAAACTAAATCTCCGGGCAGTTACAAATACTAACAGAAAACCCGAGCAACGAGTACACTCGCTCATCACTATTGCCTACCAGTGGGTCGCTCCTCAGTACCGGCAGCTCGGGGTCTCTCCTCAATACCGGCTACTCGGGGTCACTACTGGCTACTAGTGGGTCTCTCCTCAGTACCGGCTGCTCGCGGTCACTCCTCAGTACCCGCTGCTCGGGGTCTCTCCTCAATACTGACAGCTAGTGGGTCACTCCTCAGTACCGGCTGCTTGGGGTCTCTCCTCAATACTAAGAGCTAGTGGGTCACTACTCAGTATCGGCTGCTCGGGGTCTCTCAATACTGACTGCTAGTGGGTCACTCCTCAGTATCGGCTGCTCTTGGTCTCTCCTCAATACAGACTCCTAGTGGGTCACTCCTCAGTACCGGCTGCTCGGGGTTTCTCCTCAATACTAAAAGCTAGTGGGTCACTCCTCAGTACCGGCTGCTCGGGTCTCTCCTCAATACTGACTTCTAGTGGGTCTCTCCTCAGTACCGGCTGCTCGGGTCTCTCCTCAATACTGACTGCTAGTGGGTCGCTCCTCAGTACCGGCTGCTCGGGGTCTCTCCTCAGTACCGGCTGCTCGGGGTCACTACTGGCAACTAGTGGGTCACTCCTCAATACTGGCTGCTAGTGGGTCACTCCTCAGTACGGCTGCTCGGGGTAACTCCTCAGTACCGGCTGCTCGGGGTCACTACTGGCTGCTAGTGGGTCTCTCCTCAGTACCGGCTGCTCGGGGTCACTACTGGCTGCTAGTGGGTCTCTCCTCAGTAACGGCTGCACGGAGTCACTACTGGCTGCTAGTGGGTCTCTCCTCAGAACTGGCTGCTCAGGGTCACTACTGGCTGCTAGTGGGTCTCTCTTCAGTACCGGCTGCTCGGAGTCTCTCCGCAGTACTGGCTGCTAGTAGGTCTCTCCTCAGTACCGGCTGCTCAGGGTCACTACTGGCTGCTAGTGGGTCTTTCCTCAGTACCGGCTGCTCGGGGTCACTACTGGTTGCTAGTGGGTCACTCCTCAGTACCCGCTGCTCGGGGTCTGTCCTCAGTGTCGGCTGCTCGGGGTCACTACTGGTTGCTAGTTGGTCACTCCTCAGTACCCGCTGCTCGGGGTCTCTCCTCAGTACCGGCTGCTCGGGGTCTCTCCTCAGTACTGGCTGCTCGGGGTCTCTCCTCAGTACCGACTGCTCAGGGTCTCTCCTCAGTACCGGCTGCTCAAGGTCACTACTGGCTGCTAGTGTGTCACTCTTAAGTACCGGCTGCTTGGGGTCTCTCCTCAGTACCAGCTGCTCAGGGTCTCTCCACAGTACCGGCTGCTCGGGGTCACTACTGGCTGCTAGTGGGTCACTCCTCAGTACTGGCTGCTCGGGGTCACTCCTCAGTACCGGCTGCTCGGGGTCTCTCCTCAGTACCAGCTGCTCGGGGTCACTCCTCAATACTGACTGCTAGTGGGTCACTCCTCAGTACCGGCTGCTCGGGTCTCTCCTCATACTGACTGCTAGTGGGTCACTCCTCAGTACCAGCTGCTCTGGTCTTTCCTCAATACTGACTGCTAGTGGGTCACTCCTCAGTACCGGCTGCTCGGGGTCTCTCCTCAATACTAAAAGCTAGTGAGTCTGTCTTCAGTACCGGCTGCTTGGGGTCTGTCTTCAGTACCGGCCGTTTGGGGTCTCTCCTCAGTACCGGCAGCTCGGGGTCTCTCCTCAGTACCGGCAGTTCGGGATCACTACTGGCTGCTAGTGGGTCACTCCTCAGTACCGGCTGCTCAGGGTCTGTTATGGACCTGGTGGTTAGGAGCACCCGGAATGACCTGATGAGTAATCTCAAAATCGGGACTAGCTCTGGGGAAGTCGGAACTCTGCTGACCGCAAACCCTACTCCTATCACACACACTAGAAATAGCAGTGGAGCGTACCTAACTCTCCCTAGACGCCTCTTCACAGCCTAAGAGCTAACTACACCTAAAGATAGAAATAGAAGCCTTACCTTGCCTCAGAGAAGTTCCCCAAAGGTAAAGGCAGACCACCACATATATTGACTGTGAGTTAAGAGGAAAGTCACAAACACAGGAATGAAACAGGTTTTAGCAAAGGAGGCCAGATTTCACTAAATAGTCAGAGGATAGAAAAGGGAACTATGCGGTCAGCACAAAAGACTACAAAAAACCACGCAGAGTAAGCAAAAAGACTCCCCACACCGACTCACGGTGTGGAGGTGCCACTCTGCACCCCCAGAGCTTCCAGCTAGCAAAGGAATATCATGATAGCAAGCTGGACTAGAAATTAGCAGTACTAAGAAATATATTCAGGAAGCAGTAACAACAAATGAACTAGCAAAGACTTAGCTTCTGCTGGAGTAGACAGGTCCTCAGAGAAGTCCAAGAGAGATCTGAACCAATACTGAAACATTGACAGCTGGCATGAAGTAACGATCTGAGTGGAGTTAAATAGGGAAGCCAGCATAGCAATAAACGAGAGCAGCTGATAAAACCAACCTCAGTGACCAGCAGTTCCGCTCGAAGCCACCAGAGGGAGTCCAAGAGCAGAACTAACCAAAGTACCATTCATGACCACAGGAGGGAGTCCGAGAACGGAATTCACAACAGGGTCTCTCCTCAATACTAAAAGCTAGTGGGTCACTCCTCAGTACTGGCTGCTCGGGTCTCTCCTCAATACTGACTTCTAGTGGGTCTCTCCTCAATACCGGCTGCTCGGGTCTCTCCTCAATACTGACTGCTAGTGGGTCGCTCCTCAGTACCGGCTGCTCGGGGTCTCTCCTCAGTACCGGCTGCTCGGGGTCACTACTGGCATCTAGTGGGTCACTCCTCAATACTGGCTGCTAGTGGGTCACTCCTCAGTACGGCTGCTCGGGGTCACTCCTCAGTACCGGCTGCTCGGGGTCACTACTGGCTGCTAGTGGGTCTCTCCTCAGTACCGGCTGCTCGGGGTCACTACTGGCTGCTAGTGGGTCTCTCCTCAGTACCGGCTGCACGGAGTCACTACTGGCTGCTAGTGGGTCTCTCCTCAGAACTGGCTGCTCAGGGTCACTACTGGCTGCTAGTGGGTCTCTCTTCAGTACCGGCTGCTCGGAGTCTCTCCTCAGTACTGGCTGCTAGTAGGTCTCTCCTCAGTACCGGCTGCTCAGGGTCACTACTGGCTGCTAGTGGGTCTTTCCTCAGTACCGGCTGCTCGGGGTCACTACTGGTTGCTAGTGGGTCACTCCTCAGTACCCGCTGCTCGGGGTCTGTCCTCAGTGTCGGCTGCTCGGGGTCACTACTGGTTGCTAGTTGGTCACTCCTCAGTACCCGCTGCTCGGGGTCTCTCCTCAGTACCGGCTGCTCGGGGACACTACTGGCTGCTAGTGGGTCTCTCCTCAGTACCGGCTGCTCGGGATCACTACTGGCTGCTAGTGGGTCTCTCCTCAGTACCGGCTGCTTGGGGTCAGTACTAGCTGTTAGTGGGTCACTCCTCAGTACCTGCTGCTCAGGTCTCTCCTCAATACTGACTGCTAGTGGGTCACTCCTCACCACCGGCTCCTCGGGGTCACTACTGGTTGCTAGTGGGTCACTCAGTACCTGCTGCTCGGGGTCTGTTCTCAGTATCGGCTGCTCAGGGTCACTACTGGTTGCTAGTGGGTCTCTCCTCAGTACCTGCTGCTCGGGTTTGCTCCTCAGTATCGGCTGCTTGGGGTCACTACTGGCTGCTAGTGGGTCTCTCCTCAGTACCGGCTGCTCGGGGACTCTCTTCAGTACCGGCTGCTCGGGGTCTCTCCTCAATACTGACTGCTAGTGGGTCTCTCCTCAGCACGGCTGCTCGGGGTCTCTCCTCAGTACCGGCTGCTCGGGGACTCTCTTCAGTACCGGCTGCTCGGGTCTCTCCTCAATACTGACTTCTAGTGGGTCACTCCTCAGTACCGGCTGCTCGGGGTCTCTCCTCAGTACCGGCTGCTCGGGTCTCTCCTCAATACTGACTTCTAGTGGGTCACTCCTCAGTACCGGCTGCTCGGGGTCTCTCCTCAGTACCGGCTGCTCGGGGTCTCTCCTCAGTACCGGCTGTTCGGGGTCTTTACACAGTACCGGCTGAGCGGCTCCTACATTCTCAGAGGAAGTGATGCTGAGTCGGAGCTGACAGTCTCCGCCAATCACCGTGCGGTGCAGGGTGTGTTCTACTCACCGTTACCACAGCCGGAAAGATGCTCTGCGTGCTGCCATCCTCCCCAGACAGTCTCGGACCGGCCAGCCCAGCTGCCTCCTACACACGGTGACCGCGCTGCTCCTGGTACGTACATGGCGGCAGGTCGGCTCCTTACTGGGTCTGTGATCCGGGCATCGTGTAGCCCCCGCTATCCTGACTGCGGGGTCTTATCCATGTCCACAGGGGGTTTGATGAATCACTGCCTGTTCAGGCTGACACCAGAGACAACTGCTCCATGTGCTGCGGGGACACAGACGGCTGCATCAGCCTCAGGCTACAGAGAGCACGAGTAACTGCAGTGACAGCACCGAGCCGGGGGTCTTGGTGGGGGCAGCAGGGGATCCTGGTGGGGACAGCAGGGAGCGTCCAGTCAGCACCGAGCTGGGGGTCCTGGTGGGGGCAGCAGGGGGCGTCCAGTCAGCACTGAGCTGGGGGTACTGGTGGGGGCAGCATGGAGCGTCCAGTCAGCACCGAGCTGGGGCCCTGGTGGGGGCAGCAGGGGGCGTCCAGTCAGCACTGAGCTGGGGGTACTGGTGGGGGCAGCATGGAGCGTCCAGTCAGCACCGAGCTGGGGCCCTGGTGGGGGCAGCAGGGGATCCTGGTGGGGGCAGCAGGGGATCCTGGTGGGGGCAGCAGGGGGCGTCCAGTCAGCACCGAGCTTGGGGTCCTGGTGGGGGCAGCAGGGGGCGTCCAGTCAACACCGAGCTGGGGGTACTGGTGGGGGCAGCAGGGGGCGTCCAGTCAGCACCGAGCTGGGGGTCCTGGTGGGGGCAGCAGGGGGCGTCCAGTCAGCACCGAGCTGGGGGTCCTGGTGGGGGCAGCAGGGGGCGTCTAGTCAGCACTGAGCTGGGGGTCCTGGTGGGGGCAGCAGGGGGCGTCCTGTCAGCACTGAGCTGGGGGTACTGGTGGGGGCAGCAGGGGGCGTCCAGTCAGCACTGAGCTGGGGGTACTGGTGGGGGCAGCAGGGGGCGTCCAGTCAGAACTGAGCTGGGGGTCCTGGTGGGTGCAGCATGGGGCGTCCAGTCAGCACTGAGCTGGGGGTCCTGGTGGGGGCAGCAGGGGGCGTCTAGTCAGCACTGAGCTGGGGGTCCTGGTGGGGGCAGCAGGGGGCATCCAGTCAGCACCGAGCTTGGGGTCCTGGTGGGGGCAGCATGGGGCGTCCAGTCAGCACCGAGCTGGGGGTCCTGGTGGGGGCAGCAGGGGGCGTCTAGTCAGCACTGAGCTGGGGGTCCTGGTGGGGGCAGCAGGGGGCGTCCAGTCAGCACTGAGCTGGGGGTACTGGTGGGGGCAGCAGGGGGCGTCCAGTCAGCACTGAGCTGGGGGTCCTGGTGGGGGCAGCAGGGGGCGTCCAGTCAGCACTGAGCTGGGGGTCCTGGTGGGGGCAGCAGGGGGCGTCCAGTCAGCACCGAGCGGGGGGTACTGGTGGGGGCAGCAGGGGGCGTCCAGTCAGCACCGAGCTTGGGGTCCTGGTGGGGGCAGCAGGGGGCGTCCAGTCAGCACTGAGCTGGGGGTCCTGGTGGGGGCAGCAGGGGGCATCCAGTCAGCACCGAGCTGGGGGTCCTGGTGGGGACAGCAGGGGGCGTCCAGTCAGCACCGAGCTTGGGGTCCTGGTGGGGGCAGCATGGGGCGTCCAGTCAGCACCGAGCTGGGGGTCCTGGTGGGGGCAGCAGGGGGCGTCTAGTCAGCACTGAGCTGGGGGTCCTGGTGGGGGCAGCAGGGGGCGTCCAGTCAGCACTGAGCTGGGGGTACTGGTGGGGGCAGCAGGGGGCGTCCAGTCAGCACTGAGCTGGGGGTACTGGTGGGGGCAGCAGGGGGCGTCCAGTCAGAACTGAGCTGGGGGTCCTGGTGGGGGCAGCATGGGGCGTCCAGTCAGCACTGAGCTGGGGGTCCTGGTGGGGGCAGCAGGGGGCGTCTAGTCAGCACTGAGCTGGGGGTCCTGGTGGGGGCAGCAGGGGGCGTCCAGTCAGCACCGAGCGGGGAGTACTGGTGGGGGCAGCAGGGGGCGTCTAGTCAGCACTGAGCTGGGGGTCCTGGTGGGGGCAGCAGGGGGCATCCAGTCAGCACTGAGCTGGGGGTCCTGGTGGGGGCAGCAGGGGGCGTCCAGTCAGCACCGAGCTTTGGGTCCTGGTGGGGGCAGCATGGGGCGTCCAGTCAGCACCGAGCTGGGGGTCCTGGTGGGGGCAGCAGGGGGCGTCTAGTCAGCACTGAGCTGGGGGTCCTGGTGGGGGCAGCAGGGGGCGTCCAGTCAGCAGTGAGCTGGGGGTACTGGTGGGGGCAGCAGGGGGCGTCCAGTCAGCACTGAGCTGGGGGTACTGGTGGGGGCAGCAGGGGGCGTCCAGTCAGAACTGAGCTGGGGGTCCTGGTGGGGGCAGCATGGAGCATCCAGTCAGCACTGAGCTGGGGTTCCTGGTGGGGGCAGCATGGGGCGTCCAGTCAGCACTGAGCTGGGGGTCCTGGTGGGGGCAGCAGGGGGCGTCTAGTCAGCACTGAGCTGGGGGTCCTGGTGGGGGCAGCAGGGGGCGTCCAGTCAGCACCGAGCGGGTGGTACTGGTGGGGGCAGCAGGGGGCGTCCAGTCAGCACCGAGCTTGGGGTCCTGGTGGGGGCAGCAGGGGGCGTCCAGTCAGCACCGAGCTTGGGGTCCTGGTGGGGGCAGCAGGGGGCGTCCAGTCAGCACCGAGCTTGGGGTCCTGGTGGGGGCAGCAGGGGGCATCCAGTCAGCACCGAGCTTGGGGTCCTGGTGGGGGCAGCATGGGGCGTCCAGTCAGCACTGAGCTGGGGGTACTGGTGGGGGCAGCATGGAGCGTCCAGTCAGCACTGAGCTGGGGGTACTGGTGGGGGCAGCAGGGGGCGTCCAGTCAGCACTGAGCTGGGGGTCCTGGTGGGGGCAGCATGGAGCGTCCAGTCAGCACCGAGCTGGGGGTACTGGTGGGGGCAGTATGGAGCGTCCAGTCAGCACCGAGCTGGGGGTACTGGTGGGGGCAGCAGGGGTGTCCAGTCAGCACTGAGCTGGGGGTCCTGGTGGGGGCAGCAGGGGGCGTCCAGTCAGCACTGAGCTGGGGGGTCCTGGTGGGGGCAGCAGGGGGCGTCCAGTCAGCACCGAGCTGGGGGTCCTGATGGGGGCAGCAGGGGGCGTCCAGTCAGCACCGAACTGGGGGTCCTGGTGGGGGCAGCAGGGGGCGACGAGTGAGCACTGAGCTGGGGGTACTGGTGGGGGCAGCAGGGGGCGTCCAGTCAGAACTGAGCTGGGGGTCCTGGTGGGGGCAGGATGGAGCGTCCAGTCAGCACTGAGCTGGGGGTCCTGGTGGGGGCAGCAGGGGCGTCCAGTCAGCACCGAGCTTGGGGTCCTGGTGGGGCAGCAGGGGGCATCCAGTCAGCACTTAGCTGGGGGTCCTGGTGGGGGCTGCATGGAGCGTCCAGTCAGCACCGAGCTGGGGGTACTGGTGGGGGCAGCATGGAGCATCAAGTTAGCACCGAGCTGGGGGTACTGGTGGGGGCAGCAGGGGGCGTCCAGTCAGCACTGAGCTGGGGGTCCTGGTGGGGCAGCAGGGGGCATCCAGTCAGCACTTAGCTGGGGGTCCTGGTGGGGGCTGCATGAAGCGTCCAGTCAGCACTGAGCTGGGGGTACTGGTGGGGGCAGCAGGGAGCGTCCAGTCAGCACCGAGCTGGGGGTACTGGTGGGGGCAGCAGGGGGCGTCCAGTCAGCACTGAGCTGGGGGTCCTGGTGGGGGCAGCAGGGGCCGTCCAGTCAGCACCGAGCTTGGGGTCCTGGTTGGGGCAGCAGGGGGCGTCTAGTCAGCACTGAGCTGGGGGTCCTGGTGGGGGCACCAGGGGGCGTTCAGTCAGCACTGAGCTGGGGGTCCTGGTGGGGGCAGCAGGGGGCGTCCAGTCAGCACCGAGCTAGGGGTACTGGTGGGGGCAGCAGGGGGCGTCCAGTCAGCACTGAGCTGGGGGTCCTGGTGGGGGCAGCCGGGGGCGTCCAGTCAGCACCGAGCTGGGGGTCCTGGTGGGGGCAGCAGGGGGTGACCAGTGAGCACTGAGCTGGGGGTACTGGTGGGGGCAGCAGGGGGCGTCCAGTCAGCACTGAGCTGGGGGTCCTGGTGGGGGCAGCCGGGGGCGTCCAATCAGCACTGAGCTGGGGGTCCTGGTGGGGGCAGCCGGGGGTGTCCAGTCAGCACCGAGCTGGGGGTCCTGGTGGGGGCAGCAGGGGGTGACCAGTGAGCACTGAGCTGGGGGTACTGGTGGGGTCAGCATGTAGCGTTCAGTCAGCACCGAGCTGGGAGTCCTGGTGGGGGCAGCAGGGGGCGTCCAGTCATCACTGAGCTGGGGGTCCTGGTGGGGGCAGCAGGGGGCGTCCAGTCAGCACTGAGCTGGGGGTCCTGGTGGGGGCAGCAGGGGGCGTCCAGTCAGCACTGAGCTGGGGGTACTGGTGGCGGTAGCAGGGAGTAGTCAGGGAGTTTCCAAGTGAGGAATTACTGAATTGCTGCCTGTATTTTATTAATAATTTGCATTTGTTTTTATATAACTTTTCTGTCTGGTGCAATCCCCATTAGGAAATGTGCTCCACTATTGTTATTGCCATCCAGTGTACATCTTGCCACATGTATGCAATACTTGAGCAGCCGGTCGAGGGTGCATACTGCTGTGCGAGATGTGAGCACGTTGAGCATTTGTAAGCCCAGACCCCAATAAGTTTGCTAAGTTGGCAGATGAGGGGGGTGCCAGTACAGGGGTAGCACTGCTGCAGCCAGGCATGTCCTCTGAAAGCCGGAGGAGTGACTGCTCCAGTAAGGAGGGAAATAGGAGAGCAGGGCAGGGCAGACAGGTGCTGGTAGTGGGGGACTCAATTATTAGGGGAACAGATAGGGCAATCTGTCACAGACAGGGATCGTTGAACGGTGTGCTGCCTTCCTGGCGCTCGAGTCCGACACATCGCTGATCGGGGTGACAGATTACTGGGAGGGGCTGGTGAGGACCCAGCGGTTATGGTGCACATTGGCACAAATGGCAAAGTTAGAGGTAGGTGGAAGGTCCTTAAAGATGATTTCAGGGAATTAGGCTGCAAGCTGAAAGCAAGGACCTCCAACGTGGTATTTTCCGAAATACTGCCTGTACCACGTGCCATGCCAGAGAGGCAACGGGAGATTAGGGAGGTTAATAAGTGGCTCAAGAATTGGTGTAGGAAGGAGAGGTTTGGGTTCCTGCAGAACTGGGCCGACTTCTCAGTTGGCTACAGGTTCTACGCTAGGGACGGGCTGCATCTCAATGGGGAAGGTGCAGCTGTGCTGGGGGAGAAAATGGCTAGAAGGTTGGAGGAGTGTTTAAACTAGGGATTGGGGGGAGGGTATTCATTTTATAGGAGGGGAAGATAGTGCAGATAGACACCTGGGCACATATAAGGAAGTTGGGGGTGGCGGTGGCATGGGGTGTGGGGTTAGATCAATTAATAATTTAAGAAAGAATAGAGGTGCAGAGAGATACATAAAGTGCATGTATACTAATGCCAGAAGCCTCGCCAACAAAATGGAGGAATTAGAATTAATGGTGTGGAGCATAATTATGACATGGCGGGGATATCTGAGACATGGCTGGATGAGAGCCATGACTGGGCTGTTAACTTACAGGGCTATAGTCTGTTCAGAAATGACTGAACGGATAAGCGAGGGGGAGGGGTGTGTCTATATGTAAAATCATCCTTAAAACCCATCCTGCGGGATAATATAGGTGAATCTAATGAAAATGTAGAGTCCCTGTGGGTGGAGATAAGGGGAGGGGGAAAAATAATAAATTACTGATAGGGGTTTGTTATAAGTCTCCAAAAATAATGGAAGCAACAGAGAATATCCTCATAAAGCAAATAGATGAAGCTGTGACTCAAGGAGAAGTCATTATTATGGGGGACTTCAACTACCCTGAAATAGATTGGGGAACAGAAACCTGCAGTTCCAGCAAAGGTAATCGGTTTTTGACAACTATGAGAGACAATTACTTTTCACAACTGGTTCAGGACCCAACAAGAAGGTGGCACTGCTAGACCGAATATTAACCAACAGGCCAGACCGCATCTACTATATAATTGTTTAAGGGTCACTTCCGTCTGTCCTTCTGTCTGTCTGTCAGTCACGGTTATTCATTCGCTGCCTGTCATGGCTATCATGGCTGCCGCGACCAATCAGCGAAGGGCACAGTCCAATTAGTCCCTCCCTACTCCCCTGCAGTCAGTGCCGAACGGCCGCTCCATACTCCCCGCAGTCACGGCTCACACAGGGTTAATGCCAGCGGTAACGGACCGCGTTATGCCGCGGGCAACTCACTCCGTTACCGCCGCTATTAACCCTGTGTGACCAAGTTTTTACTATTTATCAATAGTAAAAGGATCTAATGTTAAAAATAATTAAAAAAAAATAAAAAATCATTATATACTCACCTTCCGCTGCCTTTCCCGCTCCTCGCCACCCTCCGGTAACCGCTCTGTGCAAGCGGCAGGTTCCGGTACCAAGGATCGTATAGCAGAAGGACCTGCCATGACGTCACGGTCATGTGACCGCGACTTCGTCACAGGCCCTGCGCGAGCAGGACCTGCCATGACGTCACGGTCATGTGACCGTGACTTCATCACACCCTGGGACCAGAAGCTGCCGCCTGTACTGCGCACAGGCGAGAGAACTACAAGTATGGTGAGTATGTTAGAACTGCAAGGGGCCCTCGGATCGGAAGGTGAGTATTTTTATTTTTTAACCTGTGACATACGTGGCTGGGCAATCTACTACGTAGCTTGGTGGGAGCAGCAGGGGGCGTCATCAGCATCGAGCTGGGGGTCTTGGTAGGGGCACAGGGAGCGTCCTGCCAGCACTGAGCTGGGGTCCTGGTGGGGCAGCAGGGAGTGTCCAGCCAGCACCAAGCTTGGGGTCATGGTGGGGACAGCTGGGAGCATCCAGCCAGCACCAAGCTGTGGATCCTGGTGGGGGGTAGCAGGGGTTCTTGGTGGGAGCAGCAGGGGGCGTCACCAGCATCAAGCTGGGGGTCTTGGTAGGGGCACAGACAGTGTCCTGCCAGCACCGAGCTGGGGGTCCTGGTGGGGCAGCAGGGAGTGTGTAGCCATGACCAAGCAGGGGGTTCTGGTAGAGGCAGCAGGGAGTATCCAGCCAGCACTGAGCTGGGGGTCCTGATGGGGGCAGCAGGTTATCCTAGTAGGGGCAGCAGGGAGCATCTTGCCAGCACCGAGCTTGGGGGTATTGGTGGGGGCAGCAGGGGGCATCCTGCCTTCACTGAGCTGGGGGTCTTGGTGGGGGCAGCAGGGGACATCCAGTCAGCACTAAGCTGGGGGTCCTTGTGGGGGCAGCAGGGGGTCTTGGTGGGAGCAACAGGGGGCATCCAGTCAGGAGCGAACTGGGGGTCTTGGTGGGGACAGCAGGGAGTGTCCAGCCAGCACCAAGCTGGGGGTCCTGGTTGGGGCAAAAGTGGGTGTCTAGCCAGCACCGAGCTGGGGGTCCTGATTAGGGCAACAGAGCTCCTGCAGCTGCCACTGAGCTCATTACTGGTCCCGAGTGTGAGCCTCCCTCAGCTGTCACTGAGCTCATTACTGGTCCGGAGTGTGAGCCTCCTGCAGCCATCACTGAGCTCATTACTGGTCCAGAGTGTGAGCCTCCTTCAGCTGTCACTGAGCTCATTACTTGTCTGGAGTGTGACCCTCCTGCAGCCGCCACTGAGCTCATTACTGGTCTAGAGTGTGAGCCTCCTGCCGCAGTCACTGAGGTCATTACTTGTCCGGAGTGTAAGCCTTCTGAAGCTGTCACTGAGCTCATTACTGGTCCGGAGTGTGTGCCTCCTGTAGCCGTCACTGAGCTCATTAGTGGTCCGGAGTGTGAGCTTCCTGCAGCCACAACTGAGGTCATTACTGGTCCGGAATGTGACCCTCCTGCAGCCACCACTGAGCTCATTACTGGTCTAGAGTGTGAGCCTCCTGCCGCAGTCACTGAGGTCATTACTTGTCCGGAGTGTGAGCCTTCTGACGCCATCACTGAGCTCATTACTGGTCCGGAGTGTGTGCCTCCTGCAGCCGTCACTGAGCTCATTACTTGTCTGGAGTGTGAGCCTCCTGCAGCCGTCACTGAGGTCATTACTGGTCCAGAGTGTGAGCCTCCTGCATCTGTCACCGAGCTCATTACTGGTCTAGAATGTGAGCCTCCTGCAGCAGTCACTGAGCTCATTACTGGTCTCGAGTGTGAGCTTCTACAGCTGTCACTGACGTCATTACTGGTCCGGAATGTGAGCCTCCTGCAGCCGTCACTGAGCTCATTACTGGTCTGGAGTGTGAGCCTCCTGCAGCAGTCACTGAGCTCATTACTGGCCTGGAGTGTGAGCCTCCTGCAGCCGTCACTGAGGTCATTACTGGTCCGGAATGTGAGCCTCCTGCAGCCGTCACTGAGGTCATTACTGGTCCGGAATGTGAGCCTCCTGCAGCCGTCACTGAGGTCATTACTGGTCCGGAATGTGAGCCTCCTGCAGCCGTCACTGAGGTCATTACTGGTCCGGAATGTGAGCCTCCTGCAGCCGTCACTGAGGTCATTACTGGTCCAGAGTGTGAGCCTCCTGCATCTGTCACCGAGCTCATTACTGGTCTAGAATGTGAGCCTCCTGCAGTAGTCACTGAGCTCATTACTGGTCTCGAGTGTGAGCTTCTACAGCTGTCACTGACGTCATTACTGGTCTGGAGTGTGAGCCTCCTGCAGCAGTCACTGAGCTCATTACTGGCCTGGAGTGTGAGCCTCCTGCAGCCGTCACTGAGGTCATTACTGGTCCGGAATGTGAGCCTCCTGCAGCCGTCACTGAGGTCATTACTGGTCCGGAATGTGAGCCTCCTGCAGCCGTCACTGAGGTCATTACTGGTCCGGAATGTGAGCCTCCTGCAGCCGTCACTGAGGTCATTACTGGTCCGGAATGTGAGCCTCCTGCAGCCGTCACTGAGGTCATTACTGGTCCGGAATGTGAGCCTCCTGCAGCCGTCACTGAGGTCATTACTGGTCCGGAATGTGAGCCTCCTGCAGCCGTCACTGAGGTCATTACTGGTCCGCAGTGTGAGTCTCCTGCAGCTGTCACTGAGTTCATTACCGAGGAAGGTCCTGCCACTGATTGTGCAAATCATCAGTATCAGCTGCCAACCAATCATGCTCCATGGAGACCAGTCCGGATTAACCCCACATCTGCAGGATAATAGCATTTTTCTAATTACAGGTTCCCTTTTAATGTTTTTTTTTTATCTGAATAGATGTTCCTTTCACCAAAAAATGTAATTTGAGTTAGCTCTGCATACAAAGAAATGTGGGTGAACTTAGCAGACAATGAATATGGGCCCCTGTGGTGAACTTAGGAGACAATGAATGTGGCCTCTGGGGTGTACTTATTATATAATTTATCATTATAGAGCAAATACAATAAATCCAGCAGTGTGTCCTCTAGTTTGTGTGTCCTCCATGTACAGGTGCATCTCACAAAATTAGAATATCATCAAAAAGTTAATTTATTTCAGTTCTGCCATGCAAAAAGTGAAACTCCTATATTATAGAGTCATTACAAGCAGTGATCTATTTCAAGTGTTTATTTCTGTTAATGTTGATGATTGTGGCCTACAGCCAATGAAAACCCAAAAGTCATTTTCTTAGTAAATTATAATACTTTGACAACAGCTTTAAAACTGATTTTGATCTCCGAAATGTTGGCCTACTGAAATGTATGTTCAGTAATTGCACTCAATGCTTGGTTGGGACTTTTTTTGCATCAATTACTGCATCAATGCGGCGTGGCATAGAGGCACTCAGCCTGTGGCGCTGCTGAGGTGTTATGGAAGCCCAGGTTGCTTTGATAGCAGGCTTCAGGTCGTCTACATTGTTGGGTCTGGTGTCTCTCATCTTCCTCTAGATTCTCTATGGGGTTAAGGTCAGGTAAGTTTGCTGGCCAATTAATTACAGTGATACTGTTGTTTTTAAACCAGGTATTAGTACTTTTGGCAGTGTGAACAGGTGCCATGTTCTGCTGGAGAATTACATTTCCATCTCCAAAAAGCTTGTCGGCAGAAGGAAGCACAAAGTCATCTAAAATTTCCTGGTAGAAGGCTGCGCTGACTTTGTTCTTAATAAAACGTAGTGTACCTACACCAGCAGATGACATGGCTCCCGAAACTGGCGTTGATTGTGGATACTTCAAACTAGACCTTGGAAATCAAGGTCCCAGAGTCTGGAGGAAGAGTGGAGAAGCATACAATCCAAGCTGCTTGATGTCTAGTGTGAAGTTTCCACAATCTGTTTTGGTTTGGGGAGCCATTTCATCTGCTGGTGTGGGTACACTGTGTTTTATCAAGACCAAAGTCAGCGCAGGCGTCTACCAGGAAATTTTAGATCACTTTGTGCTCCCTTCTGCCGACAAGCTTTTTGGAAATGGAAATTTCATTTGGGACTTGGCACCCGTCCACACTGCCAAAAGTACTAATACCTGGTTTAAAAACAACAGTATCACTGTGCTTAATTGTCCAGCAAACTCGTGTAACCTTAACCCCTTAGAGAATCTATGGGGTATTGTAAAGAAGAAAATGAGACACCAGACGCCACAATGCAGACGATCTGAAGGCTGCTATCAAAGCAACCTGGGCTTCCATAACACCTCAGCAGTGCCACAGGCTGATCGCCACCATGATACTGCATTGATGCAGTAACTGATGCACAAGGAGCCCCGACCAAGTATTGAGTGCATTTACTGAACATACATTTCAGTAGTCCAACATTTCGGATTTTAAAATAATTTTTTCAAGCTGGTGTTATACAGTATTCTAATTTATGGAGATAATGACTTTTGGGTTTTCATTGGCTGTAAGCCATAATCATCAACATTAACAGGAATAAACACTTAAAATAGATCACTGTTTGTAATGACTATAATACGAGTTTCACTTTTTGTATTGAAGAACTGAAATAAATTAACTTTTTGTGATATTCTAATTTTCTGAGATTCACCTGTAGCTACCATGTGTCCTCTATGTATCTATACCGTCACCATGTCCATCATGGTGCAGTAAATGTTTTACTGGCACACTTCTAGTATATGGCTTTTGTGTTAATAATTTTACCTGTTATTTTTGCAGGACTCCATAGGATAAAGTTACACTTCCTAAATAGAAGATGATCCCCGGAGCTTTCCTACTCTGACAGTCTCCCTTCAAAAATATTATCACCTTCTAAAAGGAAGCAAAATGGAAGGTGGAGATGCTCCAAGATGGGACGGATGGAGTAGTAGTTACTTTGCCGGAGCAACCTCAAGCTTTCTCTCCACTGTTCTAACATTTCCCATCTATAAGACAATTTTTCGACAGCAGCTTCACACATTGACTATCCGAGCTGCCGCACATCAGTTGACCAGAGAAGGTGGTAAACATCTTTATCGTGGACTGGCACCACCTCTCATGGCAAAAACAATTCAAGGGACTTTGCTTTTTGGAACCCAAGGAAGCCTCCAATATTTTTTCTCCAGAGGAGGTACCCCAGGTGCCAAATCTCGTGCCTTTTCTGGGTGCTTAGCTGGGGCAATAGAAGCCGTTTTGTTAGTACCATTTGAAAGAATTCAGAACATTCTGCAGGACAGTCGTAATAACGTAACATTTCCTAACACACGTGCAATTGTGCAAGAGTTTCAGACCTACAATAAACGACAATGGCTAACATGTGCAATGTACAGAGGATTCTCCATAATACTGGTCAGGAACATGATGGGAAGTGCCATCTTCCTTTCCTGTAAAGAGCCATTGAGAGACTTATTGACTTATCCAGGTCTTCCTGTCTGGGCCCCTTCTCTGGGCTCTGGGGCAGTCAATGGTGCCTTCACCTCACTAGCACTTTATCCATTAAGTGTTATAATAGCAAATATGCAGGCAGAAGTAGGAAAGGACCTGCCTCATTTACGGAACGTAACCCTAAGAGTATGGAATAAGTGTGGAGGACGAGTCTCACTGCTATACCGTGGGGCATCTCTCATTATCCTGCGATCTTGCATTACCTGGGGAGTCACAAACTCTATTCATGATACCTTGAGTAGAAAAGTTCTATAAAACTGGTCCTCTGGCTCTAAGGACAGCATGTAAGAACTTGAGGTCCCTACTCATAGTAAGAAACAGCGCAGGGAAATATATCACATGGCTACTGGGAGCTGAGAAGATAAGCTGGACAAGTCTCTTGTCTTCTTCAGGAGCATGGCCCCAGAACCTGTATATAGTGTGAATAGCAACCTGCGGTTCTTTGGGGTAGTATTCCCCTCCTGAGCCCACCAGTCGTAAACTGTGTCCAGTGTATTCTTTCTTTGCTCCCAGTGCTCAAATGGCACAACACTTTTTTTGTGCCATTTTGTTCTTGGGTTTACAGATACAGTGGCATGTATAAGTTTGGGCACCCCTGATCAAAATTACTGTTACTGTGAACACTTAAGCAAGTTGAAGATGAAATTATCTCTAAAAGGCCTAAAGTTACATGTGACACATTTCCTTTGTTTTTTTTTTAGGCAAAACAGAAATATTTATATATTTTACATTTTAAAAATTAGAAAAAGGAAATTGGTCAGTGCACAAGTTTGGGCACCCTGCTTGGTTAATACTTAGTGGTACCCCCTTTTTGCAAGTATCACAGCTTGTCATCGCTTTTTTCAATGAGACAAAAGTTTTTCAGTTCTTGTTTGAGGGATTTTCATCCATTCTTCCTCAGATAATTCTTCCGGTTCTGTGAGATTCCTGGTAGTCTTGCATACTCTGCTATATTGAGGTCTAGTCACAGATTTTCAATTATGATCACATCAGGGGACTGTGATGCCCATTGTAAAACTTTCAGCTTGCACCTTTTGAGGTTGTCTATTCTGGATTGTGACTTGTGTTTAGGATCATTATCCATTTGTTGAAGCCATCCTCTTTGCACCTTCATTTTTTTTTACAGATGGTGTTTGCATCAAGAACTTGTTGAAATTCATTTAATTGAATCCATTCTTCCCTCCATTCTTCCCTCTACCCGTGAAATGTTCCTTGTGCCATTGGCTGCAAGACAACCCCAAAGCATGCTTAATGGTTGGTGAGACGTTCTTTTCCTGAAATTCGCTGCGCTATTTTCTCCGCACATACCTTTGATCACTGTGGCCAAAGAGTTTTATTTTAACCTCATCGGTCCTCAGGACTTGTTTTTAAAATGCATCAGGCTTGTTTATATTTTCTTTTGCTTCTGTTGCTAAATTTTATGGTTAGGACACAGGCGAGGTTTTCTTCTGATGACTTTTCCACCAAGACCATATTTGTGCAGATGTATCTGAACAGTAGAACAATGTACCACAACTTCAGACTCTGTTAAATCTTTCTGAAGGTCTTTTGACGTCAATCGGGGTTCTCATTCTAGCAATCCTACGAACAGCTCTCATTGAAATTTTGCTTGGTCTTCCAGACCTTATCTTGACCTCCACTGTTCCTGGTAACTGCCATTACTTAATTACATTTAAAACTGAGAAAAGGGCAACTTGAAAATGCTTTATCTTCTTATAGCCTTCTCTAACTTTGTCGGCCTCCACAATTTTCATTTTCAGAGTGCTAGGTGGCTGCTTAGAAGAACACATGGTTGCTGATTTTTGACACAAGGTTAGAGGAAGCTGAGTTTTTATAAAGCTGGGAAATCTGCATTACCTGTTTTTTCCTAATGATGATGGTGAACAAGCCATGACCCTAGCAGGCTAATTAAGGTCTAAAACCTTGGTTAAAGTTATCTGAGCACACAAGTCTCCAAGGGTGCCCGAACTTTTGCATCAGCCTATTTTTCTCTTTATATTTTAAAAATATTAAAGATAAAAATACAGCTCTGTCAAAAATTGAGAGACCATTGCAACATGTTCATTTTCAGATTTTCTCTTTATAGGTATATTTTTTGAGTAAAATGTAAATTGTTCTTTTAGTCTATAAACTTCTTCGAATTTTGTTGTTTTTTTTTTGCCAAAGAAAAATGGTAAAAAAACAAACCAAAAAAAGTGCTTTCAGACCTCAAATAATGCAAAGAAAACAAGTTCTTGATAATTTAGAAACGACAATACTAATGTTTTAACTCGGGAAGAGTTCAGAAATCAATATTGTGTGGAATAACCATAATTTTTAATCACAGTTTTCATGAGTGTATATATATATATATATATATATACTCATGAAAACTGTGATTAATATAATATTAATATAATATAGGACAGGATATAGGATATATTAATATAATATAGGACAGAGCAAAGGTTTGGACACACCTCATTTAAAGATTTTTCTGTATTTTCATGACTATGAAAATTGTAAATCACACTGAAGGCAAAAAAACTATGAATTAACACATGTGAAATTATATACTTAACAAAAAGTGTGAAGCAACTGAAAATATGTCTTATATTCTAGGTTCTTCAAAGTAGCCACCTTTTGCTTTGATGACTGCTTTGAACACTCTTGGCATTCTCTTGATGAGCTTCAAGAGGTAGTCACCGGAAATGGTTTTCACTTCACAGGTGTGCCCTGTCCGGTTTAAAAAGTGGGATGTCTTGCCTTATAAATGGGGTTGGGACCATCAGTTGTGATGAGCAGAAGTCTGGTGGATGCACAGCTGATAGTCCTAATGAATAGACTGTTAGAATTTGTATTATGGCAAAAAAAAGCAGCTAATAAAGAAAAACGAGTGGCCATCATTACTTTAAGAAATTAAGGTCAGTCAGTCCGAAAAATTGGGAAAACTTTGAAAGTGTCCCCAAGTGCAGTTGCAAAAACCATCAAGCGCTACAAAGAAACTGGCTCACATGAGGACCAACCCAGAAAAGGAAGACCGAGAGTCAACTCTGCTTCTGAGGATAAGTTTATCTGAGTCACCAGCCTCAGAAATTGCAGGTTAACAGCAGCTCAGATTAGAGACCAGGTCAATGCCACATAGAGTTCTAGCAGCAGACATATCTCTACAACAACTGTTAAGAGGAGACTTTGTGCAGCAGGCCTTCATGGTAAAATAGCTGCTAGGAAACCACTGCTAAGGACAGGCAACAAGCAGAAGAGACTTGTTTTGGCTAAAGAACACAAGGAATGGACATTAGACCAGTGGAAATATGTGCTTTGGTCTGATGAATCCAAATTTGAGCTCTTTGGTTCCAACCACCGTGTCTTTGTGCGACGCAGGAAAGGTGAACGGATGGACTCTACATGCCTGATTCCCACCGTGAAGCGTGGAGGAGGAGGTGTGATGGTGTGGGGGTGCTTTGCTGGTGACACTGTTGGGGATTTATTCAAAATTGAAGGCATACTGGACCGGCATGGTTCATCTTGCAGCGGCATGCTATTCTATCCGGTTTGCGTTTAGTTGGACCATCATTTATTTTTCAACAGGACAATTACCCCAAACATACCTCCAGGTTGTATAAGGGCTATTTGACCAAGAAGGAGACTGATGGGGTGCTACGCCTGATGACCTGGACTCCACTCACCAGACCTGAACCCAATTGAGATGGTTTGGGGTGAGCTAGACCGCAGAGTGAAGGCAAAAGGGCCAACAAGTGCTAAGCATCTCTGGGAACTCCGTCAAGATTGTTGGAAGACCATTTCTGGTGACTCCTCTTGAAGCTCATCAAGAGAATGCCAAGAGTGTGCAACAGGAAAGATATATATCTTGGTACCATGTTAGCCAGTAGATAGAAAAATATTTAGAATTAAGAGTCCTCAGTGGTTGATACCTTTTTAATGGCTAACTGAAAAGATGGTAACAAACTGCAAGCTTTCAAGACTGCTATGGTCTTTCATCAGGCATAACTCATGGTGCTTCCTGTCACCTGTCTTATCCATGTTTTTTTTTTTTTTTATGTATTGTGCATAAATATGTGATTCTCCAGAATTTCTTTTAGTCTATGCCTGATGAAGAGACCTGAGTAGTCTCGAAAGCTTGCAGTTTGTTACCATCTTTTCAGTTAGCCATTAAAAGGTATCAATCACTGAGGACTCTCAATTCTAAATATTTTTCTAAGAGTGTGCAAAGCAGTCATCAAAGCAAAAGGTGGCTACTTTGAAGAACCTAGAATATAAGACATTTTCAGTTGTTTCACACTTTTTTGTTAAGTATATAATTCTACATGTGTTAATTCATAGTTTTAATGCCTTCAGTATGAATTTGCAATTTTCATAGTCATGAAAATACAGAAAAATCTTTAAATGAGAAGGTGTGTCCAAACTTTTGCTCTGTACTGTGTGTGTATATATGTGTAATATATGTGTGTGTGTGTGTGTATATATATATATATATATATATGTATGTCAATCCTCCCCATCCATCTCACCTCCTCCTCAGAACTGTTCCTTAACATACAATCCTCTGTCTCAAAGCACAGGCAGCCCCCTCACGCCCTCTCCTGCTCCCACCTGCTAACACTATCTCTGCTCCTTCTCACTGCTGGTGATATCTCTCCAAATCCTGGTCCTCCTCACCATATTCCCACAGTCATTTCTACCTCCCACCCACGCTCCATCACAAACTTCCGTAACCTCTCTAACCTTATACCCATTCACCCAGCCTCCGCTTCCCCAGTCCCACTAACAGGAGCTCTGTGGAACGCTCGCTCTGTCTCTAACAAGCTTTCCTACATCCATGATCTTTTTCTTACTACCAAACTTTCCTTCCTCGCCATCACCGAAACCTGGCTCACCCCTTCTGACACAGCCTCTCCTGCTGCATTCTCTTATGGTGGCTTCCACCTTTCTCACACACCCCGCCCCAGCAGCAAGCATGGCAGAGGAGTTGGTTTTCTCCTGTCAGATGACTGCTCCTTTACCCCAATCCCACTGCCACCCTCTGTTACCCTCCCTTGCTTTGAGGTGCACTCTGTGCGCATCTACTCCCCCTCCAACCTCCAACTGGCTGTCATTTACCGCCCCCCAGGGCCAGCCACCATCTTCTTTGACCACTTCACCACCTGGCTACTTCATTTCCTTTCTGCGGACATCCCCACTATCATCATGGGCGATTTCAACATCCCCATTGACACTTCCCTCTCAGCTGCCACTAAACTTCTATCTCTCACTTCCTCCTTCGGCCTCACTCAATGGTCTTCTGCAGCCACTCACAAAGATGGTCACACACTGGACCTCATCTTCACCCGCCTCTGCTCCCTATCTAACCTCTCTAACTCACCTCTTCCTCTCTCTGACCACAACCTTCTCACATTCTCATCTCTCTCCACTCCATGTCTAGAGTCCCCACCCCACAAACTTTCACACCCTCGCAGAAATATTAAACATCTTGACCTACATTCATTCTCTGAATCCCTCCTCCCTCTCACAGACATAAGTTCCATACACAATGCGGATGACGCTGCCGCTCTATATAACACCACAATAGCTGTAGCTTTGGAATCTGCTGCCCCACTTACACATACCAAAGCTCGCAAAATCAACAGACAGCCCTGGCACACCAGCCTGACCAAAGAACTGAGGCGAGCTTCCAGGGCTGCTGAACGCAGATGGAAAAGATCCCACTCCAACGACCACTTCATCGCATTCAAACAGTCCCTCACTACTTTCAAGACCACACTTGCCACAGCTAAACAAACCTACTTCTCATCTCTCATATCCTCCCTGTCTCACAACCCTAAACAGTTATTCAACACCTTCAATTCTCTCCTCCGTCCCCCAGCACCTCCTCCCTCCCTACTTATCTCTGCTGAAGACTTTGCCTCATTCTTCAAGCAGAAGATTGATAACATCACAGACAGTTTTGGTCAACAACCCCCAGAGCCCTTCCTCCCAACTTCCCTACCCTCCACCTCCAAAACCAACTTCCCCACCATTACAGAAGATCAACTCGCCACTCTACTCTCAAGATCGCATCTCACCACCTGTGCGCTTGACCCGCTCCCATCCCACCTCATCCCAAACCTCACCACAATCTTCATCCCAACCCTAACCCATCTCTTCAACCTATCACTAACAACTGGTGTTTTCCCCTCAAGCTTTAAACATGCCTCCATCACACCTATCCTCAAAATCCCTCTCTTGACCCATCCTCTGTATCTAGCTATCGCCCTATATCACTTCTCCCCTATGCCTCAAAACTACTGGAACAACACATCTACCTTGAACTGTCCTCCCATCTCTCTTCTTGCTCCCTCTTTGACCACTTACAATCTGGCTTCCGGTCACACCACTCCACTGAAACTGCCCTAACTAAGGTCACCAACGACCTCTTAACCGCCAAGAGCAAGCGACACAACTCTGTTCTCCTCCTCCTCGACCTGTCGGCTGCCTTTGACACAGTGGACCATTCCCTATTATTACAGACCCTCTCATCCCTTGGCATCACAGACTTGGCCCTATCCTGGATCTCATCATACCTAACAGACCAGACATTCAGCGTCTCCCACTCACACACCACCTCCTCACCTCACCCCCTATCTGTCGGAGTCCCACAAGGTTCAGTCCTTGGGCCCCTGCTCCTCTCCATTTACACCTTTGGCCTGGGACAGCTCATAGAATCTCATGGCTTTCAGTATCACCTCTATGCTGATGACACACAGATCTACATCTCTGGACCAGATATCACCTCCCTACTAACCAGAATCCCTCAATGTCTGTCCACTATTTCATCCTTCTTCTCCGCTATATTTCTGAAACTTAACATGGACAAAACAGAATTCATCATCTTTCCCCCATCTCACGTGACCCCCCCAACAAACCTATCCATTACAGTAAATGGCTGCCCACTCTCCCCAGTCCCACAAGCTCGCTGCCTCGGGGTTATCCTTAACGCTGATCTCTCCTTCAAACCACATATCCAAGCCCTTTCCACTTCCTGCCGACTTCAACTCAAAAATATTGCACGAATCCGTTCATTCCTCAACCAAGAATCTGCAAAAACCCTAGTCCATGCCCTCATCATCTCTCGCCTTGACTACTGCAACCTCCTGCTCTGTGGCCTCCCCTCAAACACTCTCGCACCCCTCCAATCTATTCTAAACTCTGCTGCCCGACTAATCCACCTGTCCCCCCGCTATTCTCCGGCCTCTCCCCTCTGTCAATCCCTTCACTGGCTCCCCATTGCCCAGAGACTCCAGTACAAAACCCTAACCATGACGTACAAAGCCATCCACAACCTGTCTCCTCCTTACATCTGTGACCTCATCTCCCGGTACTTTCCTACACGCAACCTCCGATCCTCACAAGATCTCCTTCTCTACTCCCCTCTTATCTCCTCTTCCCACAATCGTATACAAGATTTCTCTCGCGTATCACCCCTACTCTGGAACCCTCTACCACAACACATCAGACTCTCGCCCACCATCGAAACCTTCAAAAAGAATCTGAAGACCCACCTCTTCTGACAAGCCTACAACCTGCAGTAACCACCGATCAACCAACCGCTGCACGATCAGCTCTATCCTCACCTACTGTATTCTCACCCATCCCTTGTAGATTGTGAGCCTTCGCGGGCAGGGTCCTCTCTCCTACTGTACCAGTTATGACTTGTATTGTTCAAGATTATTGTACTTGTTTTTATTATGTATACCCCTCCTCACTTGTAAAGCGCCATGGAATAAATGGCGCTATAACAATAAATAATAATAATGTGTGTATATATATATATATATATATATATATATATATAATATGTTTCTTTTTTTTTCGTATTGAGGCAAAGGAAATGTGACATCTTTAACTTTAGGCCATTGAGATCATTTTTTCATTTTCAACATGCTTAAGGGGAACCTGTCACCAGGAATAGTGATGTTAACCTGCAGATGTGAGGTTAACCTACAGATATAGGGTTGATCTGCAGGTTAACAGCGTTATGCTGCCCAGCGCCTATTCTCCCCACCAGCGTTCGGTGTTCAGTCATGGGGGGCGCCAGCGCTGGTTCAATCATGCAGTGCAGCCACTGTAAACACCCCCTCCTGACAGCTGGCCTCAATGTACAACAAGTGTCAGTCAGGGCTGGGGGCGGTTAGAGCGGCTCCTCTGTATACTCAAAGCAGTGACTGAACCTCCATGACTGAATACTGAATGTTGGTGGGGAGAATTAAAGATAACTTTCTCCCCACTGCACTTGGCTGTGTGGTTAACCCCATATCATATTTGCAGGTTCACCCCATGTGTGCAGGTTACCAGCGTTATTCCTTGTAACCGGTTCCTTTAAACTGTTCACAGTAACAGTAGTGTGGACCAAGGGTGCCCAGACTTTTACATGCCTCTGTAATTTGCTGCCCTTCCGTAAGATCTGACTTGGTAACCGATGACCCTGTCTGTGCAGTGCTCCAGAATATGATGGTGCTGTATAATAAATGTTAGCAATGTTTCCTGTAATCCATGTGTCCTCTGTGTCTGTCTGCCCACATGTCCATCAATATGAATATTGTTACACCATACTAGATGTTACTGTCTACACTGTGCAGATTTTACCAATTCACTCCAGGAGCAAATCGTACATTTCAGTTTCAATCAAATTGTCAAATAAATGACAGTAAAGCCCCAATCTGCTCTGGAGCTGGAATGTATGGCGCCATCAAGTATGTCTATAATGTACAATAAACTCGTAATCTTCAGGTTTTGTGAGACACCGATTGTTATTATTAATCCCTACACTTAGGCTAGGTTCTCATTGCGTTATAGTGAGAGCGCTAACGGACAGCGTTGCACGGCGAAATTAACGCCGTGCAACGTGTCCGTTAGCTCTCCCATTGCCAGCTATGTTAAAGCGCATTGCTAGCGCGTGCCTTTTTCGGCACGCGCTAGCGATGTGCCGTTCCTTTGTGGCGTGCCTCGGACGCTGCAAGCAGCGTCCGCGGCGCGCCCAAGGTCCGTTCCCCCGCTCTCGCAGATCGGGGATCTGCGCTAGCGGGGACTTTTAACGTGACCCCGAAAAAGACATTGCGTTAGCGCAATCCGCTAGCGCTTAGTGCTAAACGGATTGCCCTAACGCAATGAGAACCTAGCCTTAGAGAAATAGATTCATATACAGATAACAGATATACAAAATAGATAGATGCAGAAATAAAGGTGCAGCAGAGGCAAGAAATATCTGGCAGGTGAAAAGCTTCCGGGCCATGCCAAACCTCAACTTATATTCAAAAAGATGAAGGCAGCCCTGCAACATCCAATCTGTAGGGTATGTGACCACGTTCAGGAATTGGCAGCGCTGCATCGTCCAATCTTTGGGGTATGTGACCATGTTCAGGAATTGGCAGCGCTGCAACGTCCAATCTTTGGGGTATGTGACCACATTCAGGAATTGCCAATGCTGCAGCGTCCAATTTTTGGGGTATGTGACCACGATCAGGAATTGGCAGCGCTGCAATGTCCAATTTTAGGGGTATTATTATTATAGCGCCATTTATTCCATAGCGCTTTACATGTGAGAAGGGGTATACATAATAAAAAATAAGTACAATAATCTTAATACAAGTCACGACTGGTATATGAGAAGAGAGGACCCTGCCCGAGTGGGCTCACAATCTACAAGGGATGGGTGAGGATGCAGTAGGTGAGGGTCGAGCTGGATGTGCAGCAGTTTCGTCTATCGGTGGTTACTGCAGGTTGTAGGCTTGTCGGAAGAGGTAGGTCTTCAGGTTCTTTTTGAAGGTCTTTATGGTAGGCGAGAATCTGATGTGTTGGTGAAAAGAGTTCCAGAGTAGGGGGGATGCGCGAGAGAAATCTTGTATGCGATTGTGGGAAGGGGAGATAAGAGGGGAATATAGAAGAAGATCTTGTGAGGATCGGAGGTTGCGTGCAGGTAAGTACCGGGAGATGAGGTCACAGATGTAAGGAGGAGACAGGTTGTGGATGGCTTTGTATGCCATGGTTAGGGTTTTGAACTGGAGTCTTTCTATAATGGGGAGCCAGTGCAGGGATTGGCAGAGGGGAGAGGCTGGGGAGTAGCAGGGGGACAGGTGGATTAATTGGGCGGCAGCGTTTAGAATAGATTGGAGGGGTGTGAGAGTTTTAGAGGGGAGATCACAGGGCAGGAGGTTGCAGTAGTCAGGGTGGGAGATGATGAGGGCATGGGCTAGGGTTTTTGCAGATTCTTGGTTGAGGAATGTATGGATCCGGGAAATATTTTTGAGTTGAAGTGGAAGGGGCTTGGATATGTGGTTTGAAGGAGAGATCAGTGTCAAGGATTACACCGAGGCAGCGAGCTTATGGGACTGGGGAGAGTGGGCAGCCAATTACTTTAACCCCTTCCCGATCTGTGACACAGCATAAGCATCATGAAAGTCGGTGCCAATCCGACCTGTGACGCATATGCTGTGTCACAGAATGATCGCGCTCCAGCGGGTCGAGTGACTGGGGTCACTGAAAGGTCACCGACCCGCAGGTACCGGAGGACTTGTACTTCACCCCAGGGGGGTGGCTTTGCCCCCCCGTGGCTATCATCACTCTGGCTGTTGAAAGTGAAACAGCCAATCAGAGCAATTGTAATATTTCACCAATGTAACTTGGTGAAATATTACAATCCAGCCATGGCCGATGCTGCAATATCATCGGCCATGGCTGGAGACCGCGATCTGCCCCTGCCACCTACTGATGGCAGCGTTCTGCCGCCGTTGTCAGGCTTTCCTCCCATCCTGTCCTCCACTACCCTCTCTACTCTGTCCTGTCCTCCACTCCACTGTCCTCCACTCCCCCCGTGGCCTGATCCCACCCCCCGGTACCTCTAGAGTCTCAATGTCCCTCCCGGTGTCCATCTGTCTTCCTCCATGGGCTCCGCGATCTTCCAAAATGGCGGGCGCACTGCGGCAGCCGAATCTGCTGGCCGGCAGATTCATTCGTTCATTCCAGGTACGTTTTGATCACTGATCGGTTCTATCACAGTGATCAAAACAAAAAAAATAGGAAATAAACCCCCCTTTATCACCGCTATAGGTAGGGAAAATAATGAAATAAAGAAAATATATTTATTTTTCCACTAGGGTTAGGGTTGGAATTAGGGTTAGGGGTGTTTTGGGGTTAGGGTTGGGATTAGGGTTAGAGTTGGGATTAGGGTTAGGGGTCTGTTGGGGTTAGTGTTGGAGTTAGAATTGAGGGGTTTCCACTGTTTAGGCACATCAGGGGCTCTCCAAACGTGACATGGCGCCACCATTGATTCCAACCAATTTTGCGCTTAAAAAGTCAAATGGTGCTCCCTCTATTCCGAGCCCCGACGTGTGCCCAAACAGGGGTTAACTCCAACACATGGGGCATCAGCGTACTCAGGAAAAATTGCACAACAACTTTAGTGGTCTAATTTCTCCTGCTACCCTTTGGGAAATAATAAAAACTTATGGGCTAAAAAATTATTTTTGTGGGAAAAAAAATGATTTTTTATTTTCACGGCTCTGCGCAATAAAATTCTGTGAAGCACTTGGGGGTTCAAAGTGCTCACCACACATCTAGATAAGTTTCTTTGGGGGTCTAGTTTCCATCACAGCCTGCATTTCAAAACGTCACTACTTCCCTTTCGAGCCCCGACGTGTGCCCAAACAGTGATTCCCCCCACTAGCCTACTCAGGACAAACCGGACAAAAACTTTTGGGGTCCAATTTCTCCTGTTACCCTTCTGAAAATAAAAAAATTGCGATCTAATAAAAATTTGAGGAAATTTTTTTATTATTATTTTCACGGCTCTGCGTTATATACTTCTGTGAAGCACTTAGGGGTTTAAAGTGCTCACCACACATCTAGAGAAGTTCCTTGGGAGGTCTAGTTTCCAAAATGGGGTCACTTGTGGGGGAGCTCCAATGTTTAGGCACACAGGGGCTCTCCAAACACAACATGGTGTCCACTAACGATTGGAGCTACTTTTCCATTCAAAAGGTCAAATGGTGCTCCTTCCTTTCCAAGCCCTGCCGTGCACCCAAACAGTGTTTTACCCCCCCATATGAGGTGACAGTGTACTCAGGAGAAATTGCCCAAGAAATTTTAGGATCCATTTTATCCTGTTGCCCATGTGAAAATTAAAAAAATTAAGGCTAAAAGAAAATTTTTGTGAAAAAAAAGTACTTTTTCATTTTTACGGATCAATTTTTGAAGCACCCGGGGGTTCAAAGTACTCACTATGCATCTAGATAAGTTCCTTGGGGAGTTTAGTTTCCAAAATGGGGTCACTTGTCTGGGAGCTCCAATGTTTAGGCACACAGGGGCTCTCTAAACGCGACATGGTGTCTGCTAACGATTGGAGTTAATTTTTCATTCAAAAAGTCAAATGATGCTACTTCCCTTCCGAGCCCTGCCGTGCGCCCAAACAGTGGTTTACCCCCACATGTGGGGTATCAGCGTACTCAGGACAAATTGGACAACAACTTTTTGGGCCCACTTTCTCCTTTTACCCTTGGGGAAAAAAAAAATTGCTAAAAGATCATTTTTGTGTCTAAAAAGTTAAATGTTCATTTTTTCCTTCCATTTTGCTTCTGCTGCTGTGAAACACCTGAAGGGTTAATAAACTTCTTGAATGTGGTTTTGAGCACCTTGAGGGGTGCAGTTTTTAGAATGGTGTCATTTTTGGGTATTTTCAGCCATATAGACCCCTCAAACTGACTTCAAATGTGAGGTGGTCCCTAAAAAAAGGTTTTGTAAATTTTGTTGAAAAAATGAGAAATCGCTGGTCAACTTTTAACCCCTACAACTCCCTAACAAAAAAAATTGTTTCCAAATTTGTGCTGATGTACAGTAGACATGTGGGAAATGTTATTTATTAACTTTTTTTGTCACATAACTCTTTAACAGAATAAAAATTCAAAATTTGAAATTTGCGCAATTTTCTAAATTTTTGCCAAATTTCCAATTTTTTCACAGATAAAAGCAAAAATTATCGACCTAAATAAATTTACCACTAGCATGAACTCCATTATGTCACGAAAAAAACAATCTCAGAATCGCTAGGATCCGTTGAAGCATTCCTGAGTTATTACCTCATAAAGGGACACTGGTCAGAATTGCAAAAAATGGCCAGGTCAATAAGGTCAAAATAGGCTGGGTCATGAAGGGGTTAATCGATACGTCTGTTGGGGGAGTCAAGTGAGATGGGGGAGAGATGATGAATTCTGCTTTGTCCATGTTAAGTTTTAGAAGTCTAGCGGAGAAGAAGGATGAAATAGCAGACAGACATTGTGGGATTCTGGTTAGTAGGGTGGTTATATCTGGTCCAGAGATATAGATCTGTGTGTCGTCGGCATTAGTAATGAGCGAACATGCTCGCCACTACTCGTTACCTGCTCGAGTATCACTATGCTTGTTCTAATCGTTGAGCATAGAGCATTTCCAGGGTTACTCTGCGGGAAGTGAGGTCTCCACCCAGCATTTTTGGCGGACTTTAGAGACCCAATCACGCTGCAGGGATTGTCTGCCAGGCTATGAAACACTGTAGCCATCTTTGTTGTGGTCGTGCAGTGATTGGCTTGGCTGCACAGCATCATCCCGATTATGAGACCTGGCACCGCCTGTAATATGCATTAATTAAATCTTGTACCTTGTCTCTTTAAGAAAGATGAGATGTAGAGAATTGTGGGTAGTTACAGAGAGGAGGGGGAGAAGTTACTTTCACTTTGTCATGCATGCAGAGACAAGCTTATGCAACGTGCTAAAGAGAAATAAAGATAATGAAGATTTACTAGTGTGGATTACTTACAAAGTGTGGACATTACAACTGGCGACGAGGATGGGATGAAAATCTTCTGCTGCAGTGAGTACTAATCCCTATTTTACTGATCCACACGGCTGCACCACTGAAAAACTTCATCATGGCTGAATACTTACACAGTTTCCCACAGTTTGATATGACTGATGTCACTAATCTCTCCCATAACTGGAGAAAATGGTTGAGCAGATTTGAGAACTTTCTAGAAGCCATAGATATAAAAGAGGAGAAAAGAAAGAAAGCATTACTTTTACATTGTGCAGGCACAGGAGTCTATGATATCTTCTGCACATTACCTGCATCTGAGACAGATACATACAGCGATTGCAGCAAAGCTCTCACTGATTACTTCAATCCCAAACAAAACATCAGATATGAGAGATACAAATTCAGAATTGCTAAGCAGCTTCCCGAAGAATCCATAGACACCTATGTCACACGACTGAGGGAGCTAGCACATGGATGTGCATTCACAGATATAGATGATGAAATCCTAACTCAGGTAATCGTCACCTGCTCATCTAACAAAATAAGGCGCAAAGCTCTGCAGCAAGATCTCTCTTTACATGAATTACTCAAAATAGCCCGTGCTACGGAAATAGCAGATCATCAGGCTACTACAATGGAAAATGGGGAAAAGTCACAGGTACATAATCTCGTGCATAAAAATACAAAAGACAAGCAAACCCCGAAACAGAAAAAATGCTATAGATGTGGACAGGAGTTCCCTCACCGCCTGGACAGATGTCCAGCTATAGGACAGACATGCAATAAGTGTGGAAAAGGGAACCATTTGGCAGCTGTCTGCAGATCAGCACAATACAAGCCTTCTCTGCCTATGACACGGCCTGCAGATGTAAAAATGGTAAATCAGGATACAGAAGAAGCATCTGGAGCAGAAAACTATGTGTTCACCACCTCTGCCACTGGCTCTGTACAGTCCCCCTGTATCACACTCCCAATCTGCGACACCAATATCACGTTTACAATAGATACGGGAGCGTCAGTGGACATCATAGACAGCACTACCTATGAGCAATTGAAGACAAAGCCAGTTTTGCAGCAAATACATACTAAAATCTTCCCATATGGATCTAAAATACCTCTAACTACCAGAGGGCAGTTTGATGTTGAACTGAGCTATAAAGACAATAAGCAGAAAACTACTTTTCATGCGTTACAAGGATCAGGAGGCTGTCTTCTCAGCTATCACACTGCCTTGAAGCTAGGTCTCATCCAAATTATCCATACCATAACTGATCCTGCGGACATGGATATACAAACCATGGTGAATAATTTTCCCTCCCTATTTAGTGGCTTGGGGAAACTAAAAGACTCTCAAGTACATCTTCATGTGGACGATAGTGTTCGCCCAGTGGCCCAGTCACATAGGCGCATTCCATTTCACCTGAGAAGTAAAGTAGAAAAAGAACTCCAATTCCTCATGGACGAGGACGTTATCGAAACCGTTACTGGGCCCACTCCCTGGGTCTCACCACTGGTGGTAGTTCCTAAACCAAAGGCTCCTGACCAGGTGAGATTGTGTGTTGACATGCGCCTACCCAACACTGCCATTCAGAGAGAAAGACATATCTCACCCACAATTGATGACATCATTCATGTGTTAAATGGAGCGACCGTCTTTTCAAAACTCGATCTCAATAAGGGCTATCACCAGTTAGAGCTGAGTCCAGAATCCAGATATTTGACAACATTTTCCACACATGTGGGCCTCAGAAGATATAAAAGATTGACTTTTGGGATCTGCTCTGCAGTGGAAATTTTTCAGGATGCAATAAGGGGCGTTATTCAGAACATTCCAAATGCCTTTAATTACAGTGATGACATACTGGTGTTTGGCAAAACTCAAGCTGAACACAATCGTGCTCTATATGCCGTCTTTGAATGCCTCCTCTCTGCTGGACTCACCTTAAACAAGGAAAAATGTGAATTTGATAAAGATTCATTAGAGTTTTACGGTCATATTTTTTCGGCAAAAGGGGTACAACCTGATCCCAAGAAAGTGGAATCCATTAAATCAGCCTCAATTCCACAAGATGCCAGTGAAGTACGCTCGTTTCTTGGAATGGCCAGTTATTGTGCTAGATACATTCCAAACTTCTCAACAATTAACAGTCCATTAAGGGAACTTACAAAACAGAGTTGTGTTTTTCAATGGTCTCCAGACTGTCAAATTGCATTTGAAACAATTAAAACTGAACTTTGCTCAACAACCACAATGGCCTATTTTGATCCAGCTCTCCAAACTGAGCTAATTGTGGATGCCAGTCCCGTGGGGCTGGGTGCCATCTTAGCACAATATAAAGATAACAATCAAAATCCTCAGATTATTTCTTATGCAAGTAAAAGCTTAACAAGCACGGAACGGAAATATTCACAACCTGAAAAAGAAAGCTTGGCAGTTGTCTGGGGATGCGAACATTTTCACTTATTTCTGTATGGAGCTCCCTTCACTGTTGTCACAGATCATCAAGCACTCCTTACGATCTTTGGAAATCCCAGAGCTAAAATGCCTGCACGCATAGAACGGTGGGGTCTACGTCTACAGGACTACAACTACAAAATTGTCCACAAGCCTGGAAAATTCAGCAATCCCGCTGACTATCTGTCAAGACATCCGATGACTGATGATCTACCTGAGCATTCCGCCATTGAAGAATACATATGCTTCATTACAGCCCATGCAGTACCAAAAGCTCTTTCCATTGATCACTTTGTGAACGCCACAACAAGTGACAAGACACTACGTGCTTTAATACAAATCATCCGAAATCGAAGGTGGCATGAAATTCAAAGAGAAAAATTTCCCGATCCTGAGATTGATCTGACAGAATTAAAACTATTCTCAAGTGTACAGTATGAACTATCTGTCACTGAGGAATGCCTCATCCTTCGAGGTACCAAATTGGTTGTACCTAAGACTCTGCGCAGCTTAGTAATACAGATAGCGCATGAAGGTCATCTGGGAATTGTTGGCACAAAGAAATTACTCAGAGAAAAAGTGTGGTTCCCAAACATGGATCAATTGGTGGAAGAGAAGGTTAAACACTGTTCCACCTGCCAAGTTATCACTCCATCATCACAGCTGGAGCCTTTACAAATGTCACCTCTACCCACTGCTGTCTGGGAGGAGGTGGCAGTCGATATATATGGACCGTTACCAAATGGCCAATACATTCTAGTAACAATTGACGAATATTCCAGATACCCTGTCATTTCTTTTATCTCTTCAACATCTGCTACTAGTGTGATACCAGAACTGGATAACATATTTTCAGCATATGGCATTCCAAGAGTGGTCAAAACGGACAATGGACCTCCATTCAATGGACACGTGTTCACACAATTTGCTGAATACTTGGGGTTCAGTCACAGAAAAATCACACCGTGCTGGCCGCAAGCAAATGGAATAGTCGAACGCTTCATGCGCACCATGGGGAAACGAATCAAGGCAGCTAGCCTGGAGCACACCCCACTGAAACAGTCATTGTACAAATTGATGCGCAATTACCGCAATACACCACATTCTACTACCAATGCTGCTCCAGCGCATCTAATGTTTGGCAGAACTCTGCATATACGAATCCCTGACGTAGTCAGTCGTCCTGTACCAAGTGACTCCTCTGTGCGCTTAGCAGACTCTTCCAACAAACAAACCATGAAACACTATGCAGACAGAAGGCGAAGGGCACAGCCAAATGCTATCAAAAGAGGTGACGTCGTTGTGGTGCGTCAGAGACCAACCAACAAGACTTCAGCTGCATATTGTCCCGCAAAATATAACATTATTGACAAGAAAGGCAGCATGGTCACGGCTGAGAGGGATGGACACTTTATAACTCGAAACTCTTCACATTTCAAAATTATTCCTCAAAATAATGACAATGGACATTCTCTGGGGGAAGATTCGGCACTCAACAGTGGAGAGAATCACCAGGAGGCAACAAGTTCTTCATTAATGGACACCATCGCTGAGCCCAGACGTTATCCATCAAGAGAGAGAAGGGCTCCATCCAGACTTATTGAAGAAGCGTGACTTCTTTTCTTTAACAGGGCAAAATGGACATACGTTTTCTTGGACATTTTTCTTGTTGCATCATTAGTTCATGTTATTTTATTTTAGTTTTATTCGTTTAAAAAAAAAAAAAAAAAAAAGGGGATGTTGTAATATGCATTAATTAAATCTTGTACCTTGTCTCTTTAAGAAAGATGAGATGTAGAGAATTGTGGGTAGTTACAGAGAGGAGGGGGAGAAGTTACTTTCACTTTGTCATGCATGCAGAGACAAGCTTATGCAACGTGCTAAAGAGAAATAAAGATAATGAAGATTTACTAGTGTGGATTACTTACAAAGTGTGGACATTACACCGCCCTGCTCGCCGCATTTAGCTCTGGACTCAGCAAGAGTAGGGAGAGCTTCTGCAGAGATAGGGTCAGAATCGTGGTTTTTATAGTTAGTGTAGGTCTGCAACTGTTAAATCCACAACTTCTGAGAAACCAACAGTCCTTTTTAGGGCTAATTCGTGGGTCCCCATATTGGAGCGCTAGGTAAGCAGGGCCTGGCATATCCACATCAGTGCAAGGCCTGCAGGCACTGTATGTGCGTACATAGTTTCCACTGCATCCCTCCCAAAGCTCCATAACTGTCTGCTGCTGCTGCAGCTTCTTTACTGTATACCTAGTTGCAATTTTTTTCTTCCAAAAATTCACCCACCCCAAAAAAAATATACAGTCTGTTCTGTCAGAACGAGACCTGTTTAAAAATCCTAGTTTGTCAGGCATACATAGCATAGTTGTGTGTGCTAGCCTTGTGCCACGTTTTTTTTTTTTAGGTTTTAAATTCACCAAAAACGAACTCATATATCTGCGCTCTCCAAGTTTGGGCATTGTAGGCCGGTTTCCAACTTTTTTTCCTGTCTGTTACTCAACTAATATACAGCACACATTTGCATTAAAATAAAAATACAGGCCACATATTTGGCAGTGTGGTTTCTCCGTGACAGGCCTTATATATCTTTGTGCTCAAAGTTTGGGCATTGTAGGCCGGTGTACCACTTTTTTTGCTGTCTGCTAGTCTAATTATGTACAGCACTATTTAGCATAAAAAAAATAAAAAGGCGACATATTTGCCAGTGTGGTATTTCTGTGACAGCCCTCATATATCTGCGTGCTCCAAGTTTGGGCATTGTAGGCCGGGTTACCCATTTTTTTTGCTGTCTGATACTCTAATTATATACAGCACTATTTAACTTCCAAAAATATAAAAAGGGCACGTATTTGCCAGTGTGGTACTTCCGTGACAGCCCTCGTATATCTGCGTGCTCCAAGTTTTGGCATTGAAGGCCATTGGACCACTTTTTTTGCTGTCTCTTACTCTAATTATATACAGCACTATTTAGCATAAAAAAATATAAAAAGGCCACATTTTTGCAAGTGTGTTATCGCTGTCAGACATCTGACGTATTTGTGGCTAGAGTTGAGCGACTTTTACTTTTTTAGGATCAAAAGTCGGGTCGGGTGAAATCGGCCGATTATTGCGAAAAGTCGGGGGTCGACCGAAACATGAAACTCAATGCAAGTCAATGGGGAAGCAAAGTCGGCATTGAGTGGAGGACAGGAAAACACCTACAGTGCCCATTTTAATGCCAAAAACATCAATTCTTGTTACTTAAGATTGTCAATCTTAATTTACCTTATAATAATAGTTAGGCATTTAAAATTGGGGATCATTTGGCTAAAGCTGTGGGGGGGGGGGGGGTTAGGGCTGGCTCAAGTTTTTCGTGGGCCCAGGAAACGCAGACTACGTCACGGCGGTGGAGCAGAGAGAGGTAAGTATTTCAACCGTGCTGTGTGATCCTGAGCAAGCAGGGGGGCCCACTCATTCGCATTGGCACTGGCACAGGGCCCCTCAAAGTATGGTGGTGTTTGACGGCGGGGGCGTCTCCCACCAGCAGAGACACTTTTGGGTACTATGAGGGGCCCTGTGCCAGTGACGTCACCAACGAGTATGCCCTCCCCACCTGATGAAGGAACCTGCACTTTCACCTGCACCTTCCTCTTTGTCCCCGTGTAAGGTGGTATAGTATGCGGGAAGGGGAACCAGACTTTCAGCAGAGTCAGATACTGGCTGTGTGGAGTGCAAGGGGAATGTAGTGGTCTGGGTCAATGTACCAGCAGACTCATCTAGCAGTGGCTGGGCAATGAGCAGGATGAGGAGGAATCACAGATATAGGCCCAAAGAATAAAGTAGGCTAAATGCAGTTCAAAATTGTTAACAGGACTAAACAGGCGGCATTGCTTTGTTCAGTGGAGGACAACTGTAATGAGTGGCAGACACAGTTAGTAGGCCCAAATAATAAAGTGGGCCAAATAAAGTTCAAAATTGGTAACAGGAGTAATCAGGCGGCACTGCTTTGTTCAGTGGAGGAGAGCAACAAGCAGCGGCAGACACCGTTAGTAGGCCCAACCAAACAAGAAGGCCAAATGCAGTTTCATATTCTAAATACAGGCCGAAAGCCTGAAGATTGAAGCTCAGCTTTGATCAGTGGAGGAGAACACCAAGGAACGGCAGACACCATTAGTAGGGCCCAACCAAACTAGTAGGCCAAATGCAGTTTCATATTCTAAATACAGGCCGAAAGCCTGAAGATTGACGCTCAGCTTTGATCAGTGGAGGAGAACACAAAGGAGCGGCAGACACTGTTAGTAGGGCCCAACCAAACTAGTAGGCCAAATGCAGTTTCATATTCTAAATACAGGCCGAAAGCTTGAAGATTGAAGCTCAGCTTTTATCAGTGGAGGAGAACACCAAGGAGCGGCAGACACCGTAAGTACGCCCAACCAAATTAGTAGGCCAAATGCAGTTTCATATTCGTATAAAAACAAGTGTGGGATTGCACTTTTTTTGCAATTTCACCGCACTTGGAATTTTTTTCCCGTTTTCTAGTAAAAGACATGGTAAAACCAATGGAGTCGTTCAAAAGTACAACTCGTCCCGCAAAAAATAAGCCCTCACATGACCATATTAACGGAAAAATAAAAAAGTTATGGCTCTGGGAAGGAGGGAAGTGAAAAACGAAAACGCAAAAACGAAAAAGGGCCGCGACTTGAAGGGGTTAAAGAACTGAAAATGCTCATTTGTGGAATTTGCAGCATTAGGAGGTCACATTCACTGAACAAAAAAAGCTATTTAACTCCAAACCTACTAACAGGCCAAGTTACATGTTAACATAGGAGCCCTTCATTGATATCACCTTCACAATTCTTGCATCCATTGAACTTGTGAGTTTATGGAGAGTTTCTGCTTGTATTTCTTTGCATGAAGTCAGAATAGCCTCCCAGAGCTGCTGTTTTGATGTGAACTGCCTCCTACCCTCATAGATCTTTTGTTTGATGATACTCCAAAGGTTCTCTATAGGGTTGAGGTCAAGGGAAGATGGTGGCCACACCATGTGTATATCTCCTTTTATGCCCATAGCAGCCAATTACTCAGAGGTGTTCATTGTCATGCATGAAGATGATTTTGTTCCTGAAGGCACGTTTCTGCTTTTTAGACCATGGAAGAAAGTTGTCAGTCAGAAACTCTATTTACATTGCTGAGGTCTTTTTCACACCTTCAGGAACCTTAAAGGGCCCTACCAGCTGGTTCCCCATGATTCCAGCCCAAAACTTGACTCCTTCACCTCCTTGCTGGCGTCGCAGCCTTGATGGGACATGGTGGCCATCCACCAACCATCCACTACTCTATCCATCTGGACCGTCCAGGGTTGCTCGACACTCATCAGTATACAAGACTGTTTGAAAATTAGTCTTTATGTATGTCTGAGCCCACTGCAACCGTTTCTGCGTGTGAACACTGTTTAGGAGTGGCCAAATAGTAGGTTTATGCACCACAGCAAGCCTTTGAAGGATCCTACACCTTGAGGTTCCAGGGACTCCAGACGCACCAGCAGCTTCAAATAACTGTTTGCTTCTTTGTAATGGTATTTTGGCAGCTGCTCTCTTAATCCAATGAATTTGTCTGGCAGAAAACTTCCTCATTATGCCTTTATTTGCATGAACTCTGTCTGTGCTCTGTTTCAGTCACAAATCTCATCACAGTATGATGATCACTCTTAAGTTTTCGTGAAATATCTAATTTTTTCATACCTTGTCCAAGGCATTGCACTATTTAACGCTTTTCAGCAGCAGAGAGATCATTTATATTTCCTATATTGCTTGAAACCTGTGACCTGCATAATGTGGAACATCATTTTGAGTAGTTTTCCTTTAATTAGAATCACCTGGAAAACTATTTATCACATGTGTTTAAGATTGATTTCAGTGATTCATTGAGCCCTGAGACACAATACCATCCACGAGTTTATTTGAAAAACAAAACAATTAAATCTTTATAACACTTAAATCCAATTTGCATAATAATTTGGAACACAGTGTAGTAGGCCAAATGCAGTTTCATATTCTAAATACAGGCCGAAAGCCTGAAGATTGAAGCTCAGCTTTGATCAGTGGAGGAGAACACCAAGGAACGGCAGACACCATTAGTAGGGCCCAACCAAACTAGTAGGCCAAATGCAGTTTCATATTCTAAATACTGAAGCCTGAAGATTGAAGCTCAGCTTTGATCAGTGGAGGAGAACACCAAGGAGCGGCAGACACCGTTAGTAGGGCCCAACCAAACTAGTAGGCCAAATGCAGTTTCATATTCTAAATACAGGCCGAAAGCCTGAAGATTGAAGCTCAGCTTTGTTCAGTGGAGGACAGCTGTAATGACTCGAGTGGCGCAGACAGACACAGGTAGTAGGCCTAAAATAAAAAAGTAGGCTAAATTCAGTTCAAAATTGGTAACTGGAGTAAAGTGGTGTCATTGCTTTGTTCAGCGGAGGACAGCTGTAATGAGGGGCAGACACAGTTTGTAGGCCCAAAAAAGTAAGTAGGCTTAATCCAGTTCAAAACTGGTAACAGGAGTGAACGGGCGACATTGCTTTGATCAGTGGAGGACAGCTGTAATGTGCAGCGCAGACAGACAGAGGTAGTAGGCCTACAATAAAAAAGTTGGCTAAATGCAGTTCAAAACAGGTAACAGGAGTGAACTGGCAGCATTGCCTTGTTTGGTGGAGGACAACTGGAAGAAGTGGCTGACAGTTGGCCAAAATAGTAAAGTTCAGTGGAGGAGAGCAACAAGCAGCGGCAGACACCGTTAGTAGGCCTAATAGTAAATAGTAATAGTAAAATAGTAAAGGGGGCTAAATATCTTCAAAAAAAATGTTCCTAAATAAACAGGTGGCAAAGCTAGGTACAGGGGTGGGTTCCTCTGCTGAGTAGCAGACTGGTAGTTCGCGCACAGTATTCACAGGCCTAAATGGAGGGCAGGGCCCCTGTATATTTTTACTATCATCTATCCACCACCGCCAGAGACACTTCATTGTACTATGAGGGACCCTGTGCCAGTGCCGTCGCCCAAAAGTGGGCACACCCACCTGTCCAGGCAAACGGTACTTGCACAGGTGCTTGCGCCAAGTGGTGACCAAGGCCCCGTGGGGGGAGTTAGCCCATTTAGGGAGGTGTAAAAATGGCCTATGGTGGACATTCAGCAGCTGCAAAAGGAGGAATTGGAGCAGTCAGTAAGAGGAGGTCAAAAGCAAGACCTTTTTACAGGAAAGCTACGTGTCAGCAGGGGAAGGTGGGGCAAAATAATATGAAATTCATGATTGGTTCATTTTAATGAAGGTTAGATCATCAACATTTTGGGTAGCCAGACGAGTCCTTTTTTCGGTCAGTATTGAACCAGCAGCACAGAATGCTCTTTCTGATAGCACACTAGCAGCTGGGCAAGCGAGCTCCTGTAATGCATATTCTGCCAATTCAGGCCAGGTGTCTATTTTAGATGCCCAGTAATCAAAGGGGAATGACGGGTGAGGGAGAACATCGATAAGGGAGGAAACATAGTTCGTAACCATACTGGACAAATGCTGTTTCCTGTCACTTTGAATTGATGCAGCAGTACCTGTCGTGTCTGCGGTCATTGCAAAATCACTCCACAACCTGGTCATAAAACCCCTCTGTCCAACGCCACTTCTGATTTATGCACCTCTAACACCTCTGCCATGTTGCCCCCTGCAGGTCGTGTGAGAACCATCACCGCCGCTGTGTGCTGGGAATGCCTGAACCAAGCGGTCTACAAGAGTTGCTTGTCTGGTAGCCAATATTTGCTCAAGGTTCTCATGTAGCATGATATTTTGCAATTTCCCTTTATAGCGTGGATCCAGGAGGCAGGCCAACCAGTAATTGTCATCGGTCATCATTTTGATAATGCGGGGGTCCCTTTTTAGGATACGCAAGGCATAATTAGCCATGTGGGCCAATGTTCCAGGTGTCAATTGACTGCTTGTGCTGGGTTGAGGAGCACTTTCTGGCAAATCAACATCAGTTGTCTCCTGCAAAAACCCTGTACCTGACCTTGCAACGCCACCAATTTCTATTGCCCCCTGAGAAGCTTCCTCCTCCCATAAATATTCATCCCCATCATCCTCCTCCTCCTCTTCATCCGCCAACTCGTCCAGGAGAGTTCTCAGGGCAGACAATGGCTGACTGTCATCAAGGCTTCCCTCCTCCTCGGCTGCAGATGCCTGCTCCTTAATGTGTGTCAAACTTTGCATCAGCAGACGCATTAGTGGGATGCTCATGCTTATGATGGCGTCGTCTGCACTTACCAGCCGTGTGCATTTCTCAAAACACTGAAGGACTTGACAGAGGTCTTGTAGCTTCGACCACTGCACACCAGACAACTCCATGTCTGCCATCCAAGTGCCCGCCCGTGTATGTGTATCCTCCCACAAATACATTACAGCACGCCTCTGTTCGCACAGCCTCTGAAGCATGTGCAGTGTGGAGTTCCACCTTGTTGCAACGTCGATTATTAGGCGGTGCTGGGGAAGCTTTAACGATCGTTGATGGTTCTGCATATGGCTGGAGTGTACGGGCGACCGGCGGATGTGCGAGCAAAGTCTTCGCACCTTCAGGAGCAGGGCTGGTAACCCCGGATAACTTTTCAGGAAGCACTGCACCACCTGGTTCAAGGTGTGAGCCAGGCAAGGTATGTGTTTCAGTTCTGAAAGGGCTATGGCAGCCATAATATTCCTTCCGTTATCACTGACTACCTTGCCTGCCTCAAGATGTACACTGCCCAGCCAGGACTGAGTTTCTTGCTGCAAGAACTCGGCCAGAACTTCCGCGGTGAGTCTGTTGTTGCCCAAACACTTCATTTCCAACACAGCCTGCTGATGCTTACCACTAGCTGTTCCATAATGGGACACCTCGTGTGCAACAATGGCAGCTGCGGATGGAGTGGTAGGGTGACTGCGCTCTGTGGACGAGCTTTCGCTTCTGGAGGTGGAGGAGGAGGAGGAGGGTTGTCGAACGCCTACTGCCAACTGTTTGCTAGACCTTGGGCTAGGCAGAACTGTCCCACTATGGCTGTTCCCTGTGGACCCTGCATCCATCACATTAGCCCAGTGCGCCGTGATGGACACGTAAAGTTCCTGGCCATGCCTACTGGTCCATGCATCTGTTGTGAGGTGCACTTTTCTACTGACTGATTGCCTGAGTGCATGGACAATGCCGTCTGTTATGACCCCAATGGCGAGGGTCTCAGAGGAACGTGGAAGTCTGCAGAATACAAAAATCCAGCTCATAGGGCAGTGGTAACTGGGTTGACCATATATCTACTCCTAATGCCAACACTAGAAGTAGCCGGGGATCATTCCTACGTTGATTCTAGATGACACGCGCCAGCCGGAGAATCTAGCTACCCCTAGTAGAGGAAAACAAAGACCTTTCTTGCCTCCAGAGAAGGGGACCCCAAAGCTGGATAGAAGCCCCCCACAAATAATGACGGTGAGGTAAGAGGAAATGACAAACACAGAAATGAACCAGGTTTAGCACAGAGAGGCCCGCTTACTGATAGCAGAATAAAGAAAGGTAACTTATATGGTCAACAAAAACCCTATCAAAATCCACACTGGAAATTCAAGAACCCCCGAACCGTCTAACGGTCCGGGGGGAGAACACCAGCCCCCTAGAGCTTCCAGCAAAGGTCAGGATATAGATTTGGAACAAGCTGGACAAAAATACAAAACCAAAACAAATAGCAAAAAGCAAAAGGCAGACTTAGCTGATATAACTGGAACCAGGATCAGTAGACAAGAGCACAGCAGACTAGCTCTGATAACTACGTTGCCAGGCATTGAACTGAAGGTCCAGGGAGCTTATATAGCAACACCCCTAACTAACGACCCAGGTGCGGATAAAAGGAAAGACAGAAAAACCAGAGTCAAAAAACTAGTAACCACAAGAGGGAGCAAAAAGCAAATTCACAACAGTACCCCCCCCTTAGTGAGGGGTCACCGAACCCTCACCACGACCACCAGGGCGATCAGGATGAGCGGCATGAAAGGCACGAACTAAATCGGCCGCATGAACATCAGAGGCGACCACCCAGGAATTATCCTCCTGACCATAGCCCTTCCACTTGACCAGGTACTGAAGCCTCCGCCTGGAGAGGCGAGAATCCAAGATCTTCTCCACCACGTACTCCAACTCGCCCTCAACCAACACCGGAGCAGGAGGCTCAGCAGAAGGAACTACAGGCACAATGTACCGCCGCAACAAGGACCTATGAAATACATTGTGAATAGCAAACGACACAGGAAGATCCAGACGAAAAGATACAGGATTAAGGATTTCCAATATCTTGTAAGGCCCAATAAAACGAGGTTTAAATTTGGGAGAGGAGACCTTCATAGGAACAAAGCGGGAAGAAAGCCACACCAAATCCCCAACGCGTAGTCGGGGACCCACACCGCGGCGGCGGTTGGCAAAGCGCTGAGCCTTCTCCTGTGACAACTTCAAGTTGTCCACCACATGATTCCAGATCTGCTGCAACCTATCCACCACAGAATCCACCCCAGGACAGTCAGAAGGCTCCACATGACCCGAAGAAAAGCGAGGATGGAAACCAGAGTTGCAGAAAAAAGGCGAAACCAAGGTGGCGGAACTAGCCCGATTATTAAGGGCAAACTCAGCCAACGGCAAGAATGTCACCCAATCGTCCTGATCAGCAGAGACAAAACACCTCAAATAAGCCTCCAAAGTCTGATTGGTTCGCTCCGTCTGTCCATTAGTCTGAGGATGGAAAGCAGACGAAAACGACAAATCAATGCCCATCCTACTACAAAAGGATCGCCAGAACCTGGAAACGAACTGGGATCCTCTGTCTGACACAATATTCTCAGGGATGCCGTGCAAACGAACCACGTTCTGGAAAAACACAGGAACCAGATCGGAAGAGGAAGGCAGCTTAGGCAAAGGAACCAAATGGACCATCTTGGAGAAGCGATCACATATCACCCAGATAACGGACATGCCCTGAGATAGCGGAAGATCAGAAATGAAATCCATGGAGATATGTGTCCAAGGTCTCTTCGGGACAGGCAAGGGCAAGAGCAAACCGCTGGCACGAGAACAGCAAGGCTTAGCTCGAGCACAAGTCCCACAGGACTGCACAAATGACCGCACATCTCTTGACAAGGAAGGCCACCAAAAGGACCTGGCCACCAGATCTCTGGTGCCAAAAATTCCCGGGTGACCTGCCAACACCGAGGAATGAACCTCGGAAATGACTCTGCTGGTCCACTTATCCGGAACAAACAGTCTGTCAGGTGGACAAGACTCAGGCCTATCAGCCTGAAATCTCTGCAACACACGTCGCAGATCCGGAGAAATAGCTGACAAGATAACTCCATCTTTAAGAATACCAACAGGATCAGCGACTCCAGGAGCATCAGGCACAAAGCTCCTAGAAAGAGCATCGGCCTTCACATTCTTTGAACCTGGTAAATACGAGACAACAAAATCAAAGCGGGAGAAAAACAATGACCAGCGGGCCTGTCTCGGATTAAGGCGTTTAGCAGACTCGAGATACATCAGATTTTTGTGATCAGTCAAGACCACCACACGATGCTTAGCACCCTCGAGCCAATGACGCCACTCCTCAAATGCCCATTTCATGGCCAACAACTCCCGATTGCCCACATCATAATTTCGCTCGGCAGGCGAAAACTTCCTAGAGAAAAAGGCACAAGGTTTCATAACAGAGCAACCAGGGCCTCTCTGCGACAAAACGGCCCCTGCCCCAATCTCCGAAGCATCCACCTCAACCTGAAAGGGAAGTGAGACGTCAGGCTGGCACAAAACAGGCGCCGAAGTAAACCGGCGTTTCAACTCCTGGAAAGCCTCCACGGCAGCAGGAGCCCAGTTAGCTACATCGGAGCCCTTCTTGGTCATATCCGTCAAAGGTTTCACAATGCTAGAAAAATTAGCGATAAAACGACGGTAGAAGTTAGCGAAGCCCAAGAACTTCTGAAGACTCTTAACTGACGAGGGCTGAGTCCAATCAAGAATAGCTCGGACCTTGACTGGGTCCATCTCCACAGCAGAAGGGGAAAAAATGAACCCCAAAAAGGGAACCTTCTGTACACCAAAGAGACACTTTGAGCCCTTGACAAACAAAGAATTTTCACGCAAAATTTTAAAGACCAACCTGACCTGCTCCACATGCGAATCCCAATTATCAGAAAAAAACAAAATATCATCCAGATAAACAATCAAAAATTTATCCAGATACTTCCGGAAAATGTCATGCATAAAGGACTGAAAAACTGAAGGCGCATTGGAGAGCCCAAAAGGCATCACCAAGTACTCAAAATGACCTTCGGGCGTATTGAATGCGGTTTTCCATTCATCACCTTGCTTAATGCGCACAAGGTTGTACGCACCACGAAGGTCTATCTTGGTGAACCACTTGGCACCCTTAATCCGGGCAAACAAGTCAGACAACAGCGGTAAAGGATACTGAAATTTGACAGTGATCTTATTTAAAAGCCGATAATCAATACAAGGTCTCAAAGATCCGTCCTTTTTTGCCACAAAAAAGAATCCCGCACCAAGAGGGGAAGAAGACGGACGAATATGTCCTTTTTCCAGAGACTCCTTGATATATGAACGCATAGCGGTATGTTCAGGTACCGACAGATTAAACAGTCTTCCCTTAGGAAATTTACTGCCTGGGATCAAATCTATAGCACAGTCACAGTCCCTATGAGGAGGCAGTGCACTGGACTCAGACTCACTGAAGACATCCTGATAATCAGACAAATACTCCGGAACTTCCGAAGGCGTAGAAGAAGCAATAGACACAGGCAGGGAATCCTCATGAATACCACGACAGCCCCAACTTGAGACTGACATAGCCTTCCAGTCCAGGACTGGATTATGGGTCTGTAACCATGGCAGCCCTAAAACGACCAAATCATGCATTTTATGTAAAACCAGGAAACGTATCACCTCGCGGTGTTCAGGAGTCATGCACATGGTAACCTGAGTCCAATACTGCGGTTTATTTGCTGCCAATGGTGTAGCATCAATACCCCTAAGAGGAATAGGATTTTCTAATGGTTCAAGAGTAAATCCACAGCGCTTAGCAAATGAGAGATCCATGAGACTCAGGGCAGCACCTGAATCTACAAACGCCATGACAGGATAAGATGACAGTGAGCAAATCAAAGTTACAGACAGAATAAATTTAGGTTGCAAATTACCAACGGTGACAGGACTAACAACCTTAGCTATACGTTTAGAGCATGCTGAGATAACATGTGTAGAATCACCACAGTAGTAGCACAAGCCATTCCGGCGTCTATGAATTTTCCGCTCATTTCTAGTCAGGATTCTATCACATTGCATTAAATCAGGTGTCTGTTCAGACAACACCATGAGGGAATTTGCGGTTTTTCTATCACATTGCACCGAATTAGGTGTCTGTTCAGACAACACCATGAGGGAATTTGCGGTTTTGCGCTCCCGCAACCGCCGGTCAATTTGAATAGCCAGTGCCATAGTATCATTCAGACCTGTGGGAATGGGAAAACCCACCATAACATTCTTAATGGCTTCAGAAAGGCCATTTCTAAAATTAGCGGCCAGTGCACACTCGTTCCAATGTGTCAGCACGGACCATTTCCGAAATTTTTGGCAATACACTTCAGCCTCGTCCTGCCCCTGAGACATAGACAGCAAGGCCTTTTCTGCCTGAATCTCAAGATTGGGTTCCTCATAAAGTAAACCGAGCGCCAGAAAAAACGCATCAAGATCAGCCAATGCCGGATCTCCTGGCGCCAGCGAAAAAGCCCAATCCTGAGGGTCGCCCCGTAAGAACGAAATAACAATCTTTACTTGCTGAGCAGAATCTCCTGATGAACAGGGTCTCAGGGACAAAAACAATTTACAATTATTCACGAAATTCCTAAACTTAAACCTGTCTCCGGAAAACAGTTCAGGAATCGGTATTTTAGGTTCTGACCTAGGATTTCTGATAACATAGTCTTGTATGCCCTGCACACGAGTAGCCAGCTGGTCCACACTTGTAATCAAGGTCTGGACATTCATGTCTGCAGCAAGCATAGCCACTCTGAGGTAAAGGGGAAGGAGAAAAAAAAAACTCAGAATCTTCTTTCTTATAATCCCTCTTCTGCAATGCATTAAACATTTAATACTGGCCTGGCAAACTGTTATGACCCCAATGGCGAGGGTCTCAGAGGAACGTGGAAGTCTGCAGAATACAAAAATCCAGCTCATAGGGCAGTGGTAACTGGGTTGACCATATATCTACTCCTAACGCCAACTGTCATGATCTCTGCAGGCAGAGATCATAGCAAGCCTATAGAGGGACAAGCTCTCGGAAGATGGAACTATACTGACCATGAACTAAGCCTGCCGCGCAACTAGAAATAGCCAGGTAGCATTTCCTATTTATCGCTAGATGCCCAGCTCTGGCCTAAGACCTAAATAGCTAGCAGAGGGAAATATAAGACCTGGCTCACCTCTAGAGAAATATTCCAAAGAAGACAGTAGCCCCCCACATATAATGACGGTGAGTTCAGATGAAACAACAAACGCAGCAGGAAAATAGTCTTAGCAAATTTGAGGTCCGCTTACTAGATAGCAGAAGACAGATAGTATACTTTCATGGTCAGCAGAAAAACACTAACAAAACACCATCCAGAGATTACCTTAAACTCTGGCATTAACTCATAACGCCAGAGTAGCAATCCCTGATCAACGAGAGCTTTCCAGACACAGTAACAAAACTTCAGCTGTGAACTGGAACAAATAGGCAAAACGAAACATGGACAAAAGTCCAACTTATCTAGTAGTTGTCTAGAAGCAGGAACAAGCACTGAGAGGCATCAGATAACATTGTTGACCGGCAAGAAACCACCAGAGAAATGAGCTTAAATAGCGACACCCACTACTGATGGAACCAGGTGAAACAGGAAAGAGGATGACAAGTCCAATTCCACAAGCGGCCACCGGGGGAGCCCAGAATCCAAATTCACAACAGTACCCCCCCCTCAAGGAGGGGGCACCGAACCCTCACCAGATCCACCAGGGCGACCAGGATGAGCCCTATGGAAGGCACGAACAAGATCAGAAGCATGAACATCAGATGCATTGACCCAAGAATTATCCTCCTGGCCGTAACCCTTCCAGTTGACCAGATACTGGAGTCTCCGTCTGGAAACACGAGAGTCCAAAATTTTCTCCACAACGTACTCCAACTCACCCTCAACCAACACCGGAGCAGGAGGCTCAACTGAAGGTACAACAGGTACCTCATACCTGCGCAATAACGACCGATGAAAAACGTTATGAATGGAAAAGGACGCAGGGAGGTCCAAACGGAAAGAAACAGGATTAAGAATCTCCAATATTCTATAAGGGCCGATGAACCGAGGTTTAAACTTAGGAGAAGAGACCCTCATAGGGACAAAACGAGAAGACAACCACACCAAATCTCCAACACAAAGCCGAGAACCAACACGACGATGACGGTTGGCAAAACGCTGAGTCTTCTCCTGGGACAACTTCAAATTGTCCATAACCTGCCCCCAGATGTGATGCAATCTCTCCACCACCGCATCCACTCCAGGACAATCCGAGGATTCCACCTGACCGGAGGAAAATCGAGGGTGAAACCCCGAATTACAGAAAAACGGGGACACCAAGGTGGAAGAGCTGGCCCGATTATTGAGGGCGAACTCTGCCAATGGCAAAAAAGCAACCCAATCATCCTGGTCAGCAGAGACAAAACACCTCAGATATGTCTCCAGGGTCTGATTAGTCCGCTCGGTCTGGCCATTAGTCTGAGGGTGAAAAGCAGATGAAAAAGACAAATCTATGCCCATCCTAGCACAGAATGCCCGCCAAAATCTAGACACAAATTGGGTACCTCTGTCAGAAACAATATTCTCAGGAATACCGTGCAATCGGACAACATTCTGAAAAAACAGAGGAACCAACTCAGAAGAAGAAGGCAACTTGGGCAGAGGAACCAAATGGACCATTTTAGAGAAACGGTCACAGACCACCCAGATGACAGACATCTTCTGGGAAACAGGCAGATCTGAAATAAAATCCATCGAGATGTGTGTCCAAGGCCTCTTAGGAATAGGCAAGGGCAACAGCAGTCCGCTAGCCCGAGAACTACAAGACTTGGCCCGAGCACAAACGTCACATGACTGCACAAAGACTCGCACATCTCGTGACAGGGAAGGCCACCAGAAGGATCTTGCCACCAAATCCCTGGTACCAAAAATTCCGGGATGACCTGCCAATGCAGAAGAATGTACCTCAGAGATGACTCTGCTGGTCCAATCATCCGGAACAAACAGTCTATCAGGCGGACAACGATCCGGTCTATCCGCCTGAAACTCTTGCAAGGACCGCCGCAGATCAGGAGAAACGGCCGACAAAATTACTCCCTCCCTAAGGATACCTGTGGGTTCAGAATTACCAGGAGAGTCCGGGTCAAAACTCCTAGAAAGGGCATCTGCCTTAACATTCTTAGAACCCGGTAAGTATGACACCACAAAATTAAAGCGAGAAAAAAATAAAGACCAGCGCGCCTGTCTAGGATTCAGGCGTCTGGCAGTCTCAAGATAAATCAAATTTTTGTGGTCAGTCAATACCACCACCTGATGCCTAGCCCCCTCGAGCCAATGGCGCCACTCCTCAAACGCCCACTTCATGGCCAAAAGCTCCCGATTCCCAACATCATAATTCCGCTCTGCGGGCGAAAATTTGCGAGAAAAGAAGGCACAAGGCCTAATGACGGAGCAGTCGGAACCTTTCTGCGACAACACTGCCCCAGCTCCGATCTCCGAAGCGTCAACCTCAACCTGAAAAGGCAGATTCACATCAGGCTGACGCAACACAGGGGCAGAGGCAAAACGGCGCTTAAGCTCCTGAAAGGCCTCTACAGCATGAGGGGACCAATTAGCAACATCAGCGCCTTGTCTGGTCAAATCAGTCAGTGGTTTAACGACATCCGAAAAACCAGCAATAAATCGGCGGTAAAAGTTGGCAAAGCCCAAAAATCTCTGAAGACCCTTAAGAGAGGAGGGCTGAGTCCAGTCACAAATAGCTTGCACCTTGACGGGATCCATCTCAATGGAAGAGGGAGAAAAAATATACCCCAAAAAGGAAATTTTCTGGACCCCAAAAACGCACTTAGACCCCTTCACACATAAAGAATTAGACCGCAGAACCTGAAAAACTCTCCTGACCTGCTGGACATGAGAGTCCCAGTCATCAGAAAAAATCAGAATATCATCCAGATATATTATCATAAATTTATCCAGAAAATCGCGGAAAATATCATGCATAAAAGACTGGAAAACTGAAGGGGCATTAGAAAGACCAAAAGGCATGACCAAATACTCAAAGTGGCCCTCGGGCGTATTAAATGCGGTCTTCCACTCATCCCCCTGCCTGATCCGCACCAAATTATACGCCCCACGAAGATCAATTTTAGAGAACCACTTAGCACCCTCTATACGAGCAAACAAATCAGTAAGCAATGGCAATGGGTATTGATACTTAACAGTGATCTTATTCAGAAGCCGATAATCAATACATGGTCTCAAAGAGCCGTCTTTTTTTGAGACAAAGAAAAACCCAGCTCCCAAGGGAGAAGAAGATGGACGAATATGTCCCTTTTCCAAAGACTCCTTTATATATTCCCGCATAGCAGCATGTTCCGGCACAGACAGATTAAACAAACGACCCTTTGGATATTTACAACCCGGTATCAAATCTATGGCACAATCGCACTCACGGTGCGGAGGTAACGACCCAAGCTTGGGTTCGTCAAAGACGTCTTGATAATCAGAGAGGAACTCAGGGACTTCAGAGGGAATGGACGACGAAATAGAAACCAAAGGTAAGTCCCCATGAATACCCTTACATCCCCAGCTCAACACAGACATTGCTCTCCAGTCCAAGACTGGGTTGTGAGACTGCAACCATGGCAATCCCAGTACCAAATCGTCATGTAAATTATACAGCACCAGGAAACGAATAATCTCCTGGTGATCCGGATTGATACGCATGGTTACTTGTGTCCAGTATTGTGGTTTATTATTAGCCAATGGGGTGGAGTCAATCCCCTTCAGAGGAATAAGAGTCTCCAAAGGCTCTAAATCAAAACCACAACGATTGGCAAAGGACCAATCCATAAGACTCAGAGCGGCGCCAGAGTCAACATAGGCGTCCGTGGCAATGGATGACAAAGAGCAAATCAGGGTTACAGACAAAATAAACTTAGACTGAATGGTGCCAATGGAAACAGACTTATCAAGCTTCTTTGTACGCCTAGAGCATGCTGATATAACATGAGTAGAATCCCCACAATAGAAACACAATCCATTCTTCCGTCTAAAATTCTGTCGCTCGCTCCTGGACAGAATTCTATCACACTGCATACTTTCTGGCGTCTTTTCCATAGACACCGCCAGATGGTGCACCGGTTTGCGCTCCCGCAGACGCCTATCAATCTGAATAGCCATTGTCATGGACTCATTCAGACCTGCAGGCACAGGGAACCCCACCATAACATCCTTAACGGCATCAGAGAGACCTTCTCTGAAAGTTGCCGCCAAGGCGCACTCATTCCACTGAGTAAGCACAGACCATTTACGGAATTTTTGGCAGAAAACTTCAGCTTCGTCTTGCCCCTGAGATAGTGCCATCAAAGTTTTTTCTGCCTGAAGTTCCAAATGAGGTTCCTCATAAAGCAAGCCCAAGGCCAGAAAAAACGCATCCACATCGCGTAACGCAGGATCCCCTGCTGGCAATGAGAAGGCCCAATCTTGAGGGTCACCCCTGAGCAAGGAAATCACAATCCTAACCTGCTGAGCAGGGTCTCCAGCTGAACGAGACTTCAGGGACAAATAAAGCTTACAATTATTTCGGAAATTCTGGAAGCTAGCTCTATTCCCTGTGAAGAACTCCGGCAAAGGAATTCTCGGGTCAGATACCGGAGCATGTACCACAAAATCTTGTAAATTTTGTACTTTCGTGATGAGATTATTCAAACCCGCAGTTACACTCTGGAGATCCATTATTGTCAGGTGCACACAGAGCCATACAGAGATTAGGAGGAGAGAGAGAAAAAAGACTGCAGCAAGGCAGACTGGAGGAAAAAAAAAAAAAAAAAAAAAAAATTTCCAGCAGACTTCTTATAACTCTCCTTTCTCAACCTGGGTCTTTAACACTTTACTGGGCCGGTCAAACTGTCATGATCTCTGCAGGCAGAGATCATAGCAAGCCTATAGAGGGACAAGCTCTCGGAAGATGGAACTATACTGACCATGAACTAAGCCTGCCGCGCAACTAGAAATAGCCAGGTAGCATTTCCTATTTATCGCTAGATGCCCAGCTCTGGCCTAAGACCTAAATAGCTAGCAGAGGGAAATATAAGACCTGGCTCACCTCTAGAGAAATATTCCAAAGAAGACAGTAGCCCCCCACATATAATGACGGTGAGTTCAGATGAAACAACAAACGCAGCAGGAAAATAGTCTTAGCAAATTTGAGGTCCGCTTACTAGATAGCAGAAGACAGATAGTATACTTTCATGGTCAGCAGAAAAACACTAACAAAACACCATCCAGAGATTACCTTAAACTCTGGCATTAACTCATAACGCCAGAGTAGCAATCCCTGATCAACGAGAGCTTTCCAGACACAGTAACAAAACTTCAGCTGTGAACTGGAACAAATAGGCAAAACGAAACATGGACAAAAGTCCAACTTATCTAGTAGTTGTCTAGAAGCAGGAACAAGCACTGAGAGGCATCAGATAACATTGTTGACCGGCAAGAAACCACCAGAGAAATGAGCTTAAATAGCGACACCCACTACTGATGGAACCAGGTGAAACAGGAAAGAGGATGACAAGTCCAATTCCACAAGCGGCCACCGGGGGAGCCCAGAATCCAAATTCACAACAGCCAACACTAGAAGTAGCCGGGGATCATTCCTACGTTGATTCTAGATGACACGCGCCAGCCGGAGAATCTAGCTACCCCTAGTAGAGGAAAACAAAGACCTTTCTTGCCTCCAGAGAAGGGGACCCCAAAGCTGGATAGAAGCCCCCCACAAATAATGACGGTGAGGTAAGAGGAAATGACAAACACAGAAATGAACCAGGTTTAGCACAGAGAGGCCCGCTTACTGATAACAGAATAAAGAAAGGTAACTTATATGGTCAACAAAAACCCTATCAAAATCCACACTGGAAATTCAAGAACCCCCGAACCGTCTAACGGTCCGGGGGGAGAACACCAGCCCCCTAGAGCTTCCAGCAAAGGTCAGGATATAGATTTGGAACAAGCTGGACAAAAATACAAAACCAAAACAAATAGCAAAAAGCAAAAGGCAGACTTAGCTGATATAACTGGAACCAGGATCAGTAGACAAGAGCACAGCAGACTAGCTCTGATAACTACGTTGCCAGGCATTGAACTGAAGGTCCAGGGAGCTTATATAGCAACACCCCTAACTAACGACCCAGGTGCGGATAAAAGGAAAGACAGAAAAACCAGAGTCAAAAAACTAGTAACCACAAGAGGGAGCAAAAAGCAAATTCACAACAGCCGTCTTTGACATGCTGGTGGAGGGCTGGGATGGCTTTTCTTGCAAAGAAGTGTCGACTGTGTAGGTCATAGCGTGGTACTGCATAGGCCATCAGGGCTTTGAAAGCTTCGCTTTCAACCAACCGGTAGGGCATCATCTCTAACGAGAGTAGTCTAGCAATGTGGGCGTTCAAACCCTGTGTACGCGGATGAGAGGGTGAGTACTTTCTTTTACGAACGAGAATCTCTTGTAGGGTGAGCTGGACTGGAGAGGTGCATATGGTGGAACAAGCGGTGGTGGTGGTGGTCATGGCAGATAGAGAGAGGGTTGGTGATGGTATTCTCGATGTTGACCTACATACAGTGTTTCCTACCAAAAACCTTGTGATTCCCTGACTGCTTTGGCCTTGCGACGATACCTCCACATTTGCTGCTGGTGGTGTCCTAACCGGTGGGCTTACAGTGAGGGAAGCAATGTAGCGCTGCTGACTACCTTCATTCTGAGCAGGTGCACCAACGGTACGGGACGTTTGGTAGTTAGTCCAGGCTTGCAAGTGCATGCTGGTTAAATGTCTACGCATGCACGTTGTATTTAAATTTTTGACATTCTGCCCTCTGCCAAAGGTCTTTGAGCATTTCTTACAGATAATTTTGCACTGATCATTTGGATCTTGGTTAAAAAATTGCCACACTGCACTCTTCCTACTATCGAATACCTTTTCAGGAATTGCACGCTGTGCTGCTTTCACTGGATGGCCACGCTGTCCTAAAACTGGTTTTGTTTTCGACACACGTTTTTGGCCTGATACAGGCCTGCCAGATGAAAGCTGTTGCGATGTTGATGCCTGCTGCGGCTCATCCTCCTCTGCTTCAGAGCTACTGCCAGCGGCACCCTTTTCCCCCAATGGCTGCCAATCTGGGTCTACAACTGGGTCATCTATCACCTCCTCTTCAATGTCCTGTGCACATTCCTCTGTGTCACCGTGTAAGGTGCTACAGCGTTCTGGACGGGGCACCATAATCTCACCAGGGTCAGATTCTGGCTGAGTACACTGCGAGGGCAATGTTGTGATCTGAGTCAATGGAACAGCATAAAAATCTAGCTGTGGCTGTGCATCTGTGCACTCCATGTCCGATTCATCTTGTAATGGGCTGTGAACTATTTCCCTTTCTAACCCTGGCACGGTATGTGTAAAGAGCTCCATGGAGTAAACTGTAGTGTCACCTGCCGCATCCTTCACTTTTGCTTTGGGTGAAGGACACAAGGAAGCGACTTGTTCCTGACCATGAGCATCCACTGACGACTCTCTGCTTTTAAATTTGGAACTTTCGGAAGAGGAGGCGAAAGAGCTAGAGGCTGAGTCAGCAAGGAAAGCCAAAACTTTTTCCTGCTGCTCCGGCTTTAAAAGCGGTTTTCCTACTCCCAGAAATTGGAGCCTTTGAGGCCTTGTGTAGCCAGACGATGACGCTGGCTCAACAACTCGAGCCTTTGGTGCTATTTTGCTTTTCTCACTACCATCAGTTGCTCCTCCATCACCACCACCATCATTACCAGCTGGCAATGACCGCCCACTGCCTCTTCCACCAGACTTCCTCATTTTTGGGAAAGTGTAAACAAACTATCAACTGTTATATGGTACTGTAAAGCAAGGTAGAAGGTGTATGTAAACTTGCTGAGAATTTAACTCTCCCTTTTTATGTGTGGGAGACTGCGGCAAAAATAAGGCCCACTGTATTACACTACACAGTATAAGTGGCAGAAAGTGACTGGCAGATATACGCCAAACAGAACTGACCAAGATGCACTTAATGGCAATATAAATCTCCCTTTTTTTGTGTGGGAAACTGCGGCAAAAATAAGGCCCACTGTATTACACTACACAGTATAAATGGCAGAAAGTGACTGGCAGATATACGCCAAACAGAACTGACCCAGATGCACTTAGTGGCAATATAAATCTCCCTTTTTATGTGTGGGTGACTGCTGCCAAAAAAAAAACAGGCCCACTGTATTACACTACACAGTATAAGTGGCAGAACGTGGCTGGCAGATATACCCCAAACAGAACTGACGCAGATGCACTTAGTGGCAATATAAATCTC